>NC_047092.1:102037060-102662060 GCF_902459505.1 Geotrypetes seraphini | reverse complement strand
AGTCATTTTTTCTGAATTAAGTTTGAGCCTAAAGTTTGTCATCCATTGTTCCATCACATTTATGGCTTCTGAAGCTTTGGGAATAATTTCAGAGACAGAACTAGTGAATGGGATGATAATCGTAAAGTCATCTGCATAACTAAATAGTTTTATCCCCAGCTGGGTGAGCTGCATGCCCAGTGAGGACATGTAGACGTTGAAGAGCAATGGGGAAAGTGGAGAACCTTGTGGTACACCGGATGGATTGCTCCAGATGTCGGAAAGCTCATAATTAAAACGTACCCGATAGGTGCGGGATATAAGAAAGCCAGGGAACCAGTTCAGCACCTCATCCCAGATACCAATAGCATCTAGGCATTGCAGCAGTTTCATATGGTCTACTAGATCAAAGGCAGAACTCATATCGAATTGCATAATCAAGGCATTAAGGCCCTTACTAAACAGTAGGTGCAAATTGTCTAAGATAGCCGCAATTACTGTCTCCGTACTGAATAGCGGCCTGAAACCGGATTGAGTTTCATGGAGGAGAGAGAATTGATCAAGATAACCCATCAGTTGGGTGTGTACCAATCCCTCCATAATTTTTACAATAAACGGAATGGATGCTACCGGTCTGTGGTTGGATATTAGGGCTGAGGATACTTTACGATTTTTTAGAATTGGGGTTATAATAATGTGACCATTATTAGAGAGGAACTTCCCATTTTTTAGGTTGTAAGCCAGGTATTACATCAGCGATACTTTAAATTCTAAAGGTGCCGCTTTCATGATATCTGGGGGGGCATGAGTCCAGAACGCAATAGGATCTAGAGTATTTGTTATATAGTCTGATATAATCATTCCACTCTAAATCTTGAAAGGAGTTCCAGATCATGTCTGCCAGTATATTATTTCCTTGGGTGTTAGCTATTTGATGATCACAAGAGTCATTTATTGAACAATGGATTCTAAGGTTTTTAATTTTAGAATCGAAGTATAGAGCTAAGTCATTTGCAGAGGGTAGTTAATGTTGTTTGTGGGTAAGGTGTGGCGAGTGGTGTCAAATAAATTTGTGATCAGGTTGAATAGCTCATTTGTATTGATTCCTTGTGAACCATTGCAAGATGAGTTGATTTTTGTGGAGTAAAATGCTTTACGTTTGTCTTTTATCATTTATTTGTAGATTTTTATGTTAGCTCTCCAGTTGTTACGGTCTTCTAGTTCTCCTGTTTATTTCCAAGTTCTTTCCAGTCGTGTAGCTAGTTGTTTCATTTTTAGAAGTTCGGTGTCAAACCATTTGTTATATTTATTTGCATTGCTTTTGCTATTACGTATAGGGGTGATTTTATTTAAAATAGATGTGCTGGTTGTCATCCAGTGATCCCAGAAATCGATTCCTTCTTCTATCTCTGTTTGCAATTCATATTGTGACCAGAATTCTTTTGGATTAATATAGCCTCTTGTGTGATGTTCTCTTTTTATCATTGGGTGTGTTTTAGATTTATGATAAGACCAGAATAGCTTGAAATAATAAGTAAAATGGTCAGACCAGATATCATGACTCCAGGTGCCTTTAAGTAGAGAGATAGCAGGGTCTGGGATATCCTTTGTGGACATGGCTACCACATCCAATTGATGGCCTTTTTCATGTGTTTGTGTGGGTAGAGGGAGGTTGTAATTGAGTAGGGATAGAAAGGTTTTAAACTCTATCGCATTTGTGTTGTCCACTTCATCTAGGTGTAGGTTTATGTCTCCTGCGATGATATTGTAAGAAGGACCGATTGAATTGTTTAGGACGAATGCACAGAAGTTTTCTCTGGCTTTTGGCCAGCTTTTTGGTGGGACAAAGAATAATATGCAGGATAGGGATTCTTCTAGTTGCAAGTTGCTAATTTTACAGGCTAAAATTTCTAATTGGTCGGTCATTTTGGAATCCAATAGTTCAAAGTCAAATCCTTCTTTAAGAATTATTGCTAATCCTCCTCCTTTTTTTCCCACGCGGTTAAGCATAAGGATTTTGTAATTGTCTGGTAGGAGATCAATTATTATTGGATCATCTTTCTGAAAGTAGCCATGTTTCATTTAGTAAAAGGCAGGTTATTTGCTTGTTGATGATCCAATCATTAATTAGGAAGGCTTTATTCCTGACAGATCTAGTATTAAGATATGCACAGGGGACAGATGTGGATGGGATAGGTTTGGTAACAGTAGAGGTTTTGATGGGTTTTACTTGCCTTATTCTTTTTTTAAGTGTTCGTTGATGTCTTCTTTTATTTGAGATAGTAGTAATGTGATTTGTTATGTTTTCTTGTGAGTTAGTGATGTGTAAAATTGATAGATCCGGGTAGTTGATTGATTGTAATTGTGGGTGGAGTGAGTTAACATCTTTGATGTTGCCAATTAACAGACAGATCAGTAAACTCAGGAGATTCATGTTTGCAGGGTAAAGTATTATGCCTAGCACAAACAGTGTAATGGTATGCCTGTAAAGTCTTGAGTTATCGTTTGTATGGTTGTTAATTGGATTGGTGTGGTTTTTGAAGGTGGCCCAAGTGGATATAGTTCATTAAGCAATTCTAATGCAATTCTCCAGTAATTACGCATGCATCTACCAATTACTCATGCATTTAGCAACTGTATGTCTTGATGATAACACAAGCCTCTATAGTTCCTAGGCTATCCTAATTTAAGTCTCCAACAAATACACATGCATCTAACAGTTACATCGCCATCTAGTAAATATATGTCTCTGATGGCAACATATGCCTAACAGTTACATAAGCAGGCAGGCAGTTCTTAATCCCAGGAACAAGGCAATGGGCTCCCTGTAGTGGCAATGGCTGATCCCTCTGCTTGGATTTAAAAGCAGGCAGTTCTTTTTTCTAGCGGACTGCGGGGGGGGGGGGGCGGAGCTCAGACACCCGGCAGGATTGGGTCAATGGGCTCCCAATAGTGGCAGCTGGTCCCTCTGCTTATTTTCAAAAGCAGCAGCTGTTCTCCCCAGCGGATTGCGGGGGGGGGGGGCGGAGCTCAGACACCCGGCAGGATCGGATCGATGGGCTCTCGATAGTGGCGGCTGGTCCCTTAGAAACGCCCTTTACAGATTGAGAAAACTGTCGATCAAATCAGGAAGGATTCCAGAAGACTGGAAAGTGGCGAACATTGCGCCAATCTTCAAGAATGGTTTGAGGGGAGATCCGGGAAACCACAGACCGGTGAGCCTGATCTCGGTACCAGGAAAGATGGTAGAGGCGCTGATAAAGGATTGCATCATTGACCACCTTGACGGACACAATCTGATGAGAACCAGCCAGCACGGCTTCAGCAAAGGAAGATCTTGCTTGACAAACTTGCTGCACTTTTTTGAGGGAGTTAACAGGCAGATGGATAAAGGTGACCCGGTCGACATTGTATATCTGGATTTTCAGAAGGTGTTTGACAAGGTTCCGCATGAACGACTACTTCGGAAAACTGCGAGCCATGGAATCGAAGGTGAAATACTCATGTGGATTAGAAACTGGCTGGAGCATAGGAAACAGAGAGTGGGGATAAATGGACAATACTCAGACTGGAAAAGCGTCACCAGTGGAGTGCCACAGGGTTCAGTGCTTGAGCCTGTGCTCTTCAACATATTTATAAACAACCTGGAAATTGGAACAACGAGCGAGGAGATTAAATTTGCAGACGATACGAAGTTATTCAGAGTAGTGAAGATGTAAGAGGATTGCGAAGACCTGTAACAGGTCATAAACACGCTCGAGAAATGGGCTGCGACATGGCAAATTAAGTTTAACGTGGACAAGTGTAAGGTGATGCATGTTGGTAAGGAAAATCTTGTACACGAATACAGGATGTCTGGTGCAATATTCTGAGAGACCCCCCAGGAAAGAGACTTGGGAGTACAGGTCGACAAGTCGATGAAGCTGTCCGAGCAATGCACCGCGGCAGCGAAAAGGGTGAACAGAACGCTTGGAATGATTAAGAAGGGAATTACGAACAGATCAAAGGAGGTTATCATAAGAACATAAGAAGTTGCCTCCGCTGGGTCAGACCAGGGGTCTCATCGTGCCCAGCAGTCTGCTCCAGCGGTGGCCCATGACCTGTAAGTGATACTGTAGGGATATTTCCGCATTCACACCTGTGGGTTAGGCCTCCCTGATGTCATCAAAGCCTGAACCATTCTCAAGATATCTTTCTGCTGAGCACAAGAAACTTTCCAGCATGAATTTTGCAAGAAGAAAGAAGTACACAGCTTCGCTGTTTCTGCCTGATGCATTATGGGTATGTACCAGAATGTTGCTATGCAAGGACATCTATCTGTGCTTTCATAATGGAACATTGTGAATCTTGAAGAAATTATCCTGTTCTTATCTGTCTAAGGGCCCTGGGTCTACCAGCCTATATGATACTTTCCACAGAAAGGCTATTCATCCAAATTTTGTTTCTGGATTGGTCCGAGGAGGTCATCTGATGAGATACAAGAAAGACGGCTAATTAATTAATTAGTTAGTCTGTGATAAGGTGCGAGGAAGCTCAGATCTTCTCACAGATGTTCTATATGTAAACTTTCTCTTTTAATAATTAGACCTGTAAGATACCTCGTGTGACTCTCTGCCTAAGAGAGAGAAATTCAGACTTTTAAAACGGCTCTGAACTCAGCACGGAATGGGACTTGTTTGCGGATGATTTATAGCCTCATCAAGGATTGTCAACACGTGTACCCTTAACAACAAGATTCCTGACGTCTTCCAAAGCTACCAAGAAGTTTTCCCTTCCACCTAATTTCGCCTGAGCGGCTGATCCTAAGGTGAGATTACGGAATTTACACTCTTAACAGCTGGGTTAGATAAGGATCACTTGTGATAAAGGATAAGGGTTGAAAAGCTCCATTAGTGATAATATAATCATTTGCTAATCAGGGATTATTATTTTAAGGAATTGTTTAGTGTGTGTTTAACAAGTAGAATTACTCAATTGTCTAACCATTAGATTGTGATAATTATGTACTGAGTTTCATTTGTGTAATCAGATATTTTGTGAACAATATTTAGGTTTTGCAGCTGGCTTGTGAATTATATTTTTCTATTTTCATAATAAAGATATTTCTCATTAGCCTGGGTTTTGTGTCGTATAAATAGACCATGATATTTGGATCTGGATAAGAGGTTATGGTTTTCCCTAGACAACTTAACAGAGACGTAACGTGTTTATAAAACTGCTGAGTGAACCATAAATCCTACTACAATCCTTTGTCTAAAACCTTTCAATCCCCATTATTCTTCTATCTATATCCTTTCATGATCCTATCTCTACCTCTATCTATATCCCTCAAATCCCGTATCCTTCAGGAACTTGTCCAATTCCTCTTTGAGTCCCCTTAATGTACTCTGTCCTATGACAAACTCCGGAAGCGCATTCCAGGTGTCCACCACCCTCTGAGTGAAGAAAAATTTCCTAGCATTGGTTCTAAACCTGTCCCCTTTCAATTTCACTGAATGCCTCCTTGTTCTTGTAGTTCCCAATAGGCTGAAGAATCTGTCCCTTTCCACATTCTCTATGCCCTTCATGATCTTGTAAGTCTCCATCATGTCTCCTCTGAGTCTCCGCTTTTCCAGGGTGAAGAGCCCCAGCATTTCTAGCCTCTCTGCGTGTGAAAGGTTTTCCAAACCTTTTATCATTCTTATCATTCTTCTCTGAACCCTCTCAAGTATCTCCATGTCCTTCTTTAGGTACAGCAACCAATATTGGACACAGTATTCCAGATGCAGTTGCACCATCGCGTGATACAGCGGCATGATGACTTCCTTCGTTCTGGTTGTAATACCCTTCTTAATAATACCCAACATTCTGTTTGCCTCTTTGAGGCTGCTGCGCATTGTGCCGTTGACTTCATTGCTGTGTCCACCAGCACACCCAAGTCTTTTTCAAGGTTACTTCCCTCTAGTATTAATCCCCCCATTTGGTAGCTGAACATCGGGTTCTTTTTCCATATATGCATGACCTTGCATTTCCCTACATTGAAGTTCATCTGCCATTTATTCACCCACTCCTCCAGTTTGTTCAGGTCCCTTTGTAGGTCCTCACATTCTTCCACAGTTCTAACCCTACTACAGAGTTTAGTGTCATCCGCAAATTTTATAACTTCACACTTCGTCCCCGTTTTTAGATCATTAATAAATACATTGAACAGCAGCGGTCCGAGTACCGACCCCTTCGGAACTCCGCTCGTGACTCTCCTCCAGTCCGAGTAGTGGCCCTTCACTCCAACCCTTTGCTTCCTGCCTGCCAACCAGTGTTTAACCCATCTGTGTATATCCCCTTCCACCCCGTGGTTCCACAGCTTCCTAAGTAGCCGCTCATGGGGTACCTTGTCAAAGGCCTTTTGGAAGTCAAGATAAATGATGTCTATGGGTTCCCCTTTGTCCAACTGGCTGTTTTTACCCCCTCAAAGAAGTGCAGTAAGTTTGTTTGGCACGATCTTCCTTTGCAGAAGCCATGTTGGCTTGCTTTCATTAGTCCATTTTTTTTTATGTGCTCACAGATGCTGTCCTTTACCAGTGCTTCTACCATTTTGCCCGGAACCGATGTCAGACTTACCGGCCTGTAGTTTCCCGGGTCTCCTCTCGATCCCTTTTTTAAAGATAGGTGTAACATTTGCTATCTTCCAGTCCTCCAGGATCTCGCCAGTTTTCAAGGATAGGTTGCAAACTCGTTGAAGTATTTTCGCTATTTCATTTCTTAGTTCTTTTTGTACCCTTGGGTGGATTCCGTCCGGGCCTGGTGATTTGTCGCTTTTCACTCTATCTATCTGTTGGAGGACATCCTCATGGCTCACCTCTATTGTCAACAGTTTTTCTTCTTGGTCTCCATTGAAGATCTCTTCAGGTTCTGGTACACTGGATGTGTCCTCGCTTGTGAAGACTGATGAGAAGAACTTGTTTAACCTATCAGCTACCTCTTTTTCCTCCTTTATCACTCCATTTCTGTCTCCATCATCCAACGGTCCTATTTCCTCCCTCGCCGGTTGCTTCCCTTTAACGTATCTGAAGAACGATTTGAAATTTTTTGCCTCCCTGGCTAGTCTTTTTTTGTATTCCCTTTTCGCTCTCCTAACCACTCGATGACATTTTTTTTGGCATTTCCTGTGTTCCTTCCAGTTTTCCCCGGTTTGGTCCTTTTTCCATTTCCGGAACAATTTTTTCTTGTCTCCTTTCGCTTTCTTCACTTCATTCGTTATCCATACTGGGTTTTTTGTTCGATTTTTTTTGCACCCTTTTCTAAATCTGGGGATGTACATATGTTGTGCTTCTTGCACTGTGTCCTTGAATAGGGATCAGGCTTGCTCCACGGTTTCAGTTTTCCTTGAGCTGTTTCTGAGGGTTTTTTTCACCATTGCTCTCATAGCATCATAATTCCCTTTCTTGAAGTTGAGCGTTGTCACCGTGGTTCTCTTCCCTTTTGATGTTCCTTCACTAATTTGTACTGGATCATGTTGTGATCACTGTTTCCTAGTGGTCCTACTACTTCCACTTCCTTTGCAGGTCCCCCTAGCCCGTTGAGGATTAGGTCGAGAGTGGCATTCCCTCTCGTTGGTTCCTTGACAAGCTGTTCCATAAAACAGTCCCTCACAGCCTCTAGGAATTCTGTTTCCCTCACACAGTTTGAGTTTCCAATACTCCAGTCTATCAGTGGTAGACATCAGAGGGTGGTGGTAAACGGTACCCCCTCTGAAAAGTCGGAAGTGCACAGTGGAGTACCGCAGGGCTCGGTCCTGGGCCCAATCCTTTTTAATATCTTCATACAAGATCTGCCTCAGGGACTTCTGGGGAAAATTGCATTATTTGCCGATGATGCTAAATTGTGCAACATAGTGAGCGGAGATACCATGCCCGACGCTATGACACAGGACATACTTGTTCTGGAACACTGGTCTACTCTTTGGCAGCTAAATTTTAATGCCAAAAAGTGTAAGATAATGCACCTTGGTGGCAGAAACCCATGCAGAACCTACACTCTGAATGGTGAGACCTTGACCAGAACTGTGGCAGAACGAGACCTGGGAGTAATCATTAGTGAAGATATGAAGGCAGCCAATCAGGTGGAGAAAGCCTCATCTAAAGCTAGACAAATGCTGGGTTGCATCCGGAGAAGCTTTGTCAGCCGAAGGCCCGAGGTGGTGATGCCGCTGTACAGGTCCATGGTGAGACCACATCTGGAGTACTGTGTACAGTTTTGGAGGCCACACTATCGGAAGGATGTGCTAAGAATGGAATCAGTTCAATGATTGGCCACCAAGATGGTCTCAGGGCTCAAGGATGTCCCTTATGAAGAACGACTAGGTAGGTTGCACCTTTACTCTCTCGAGGAACGCAGAGAGAGGGGTGACATGATAGAGACGTTCAAATACGTTACTGGCCGCATTGAGGTGGAAGAAGATATCTTCTTCCTTACAGGCCCTACGGCAATAAGGGGGCATCCGCTGAAAATCAGGGGAGGGAGATTCCATGGTGACACTAGGAAGTACTTCTTCACCGAAAGAGTGGTAGACGTTGGAATAATCTTCCACTTCAGGTAGTTGATCTTAAAATCAGTCACGTTACTGGCCTCAAATGGGATCAACACGTGGGCTCACTTCAAAGAGGAACTTAGAGGGGAGGGTTATTTGAGTGGGTAGACTTGTTGGGCCGTAGGCCCTTTTCTGCCGTCATATTCTATGTTTCTATCCTGGGATAGTTAAAATCCCCCATTACCATCACGTTCCCGTTTTTGCATTCCCGCCTCAATTCTGCTGCCAGTTCTTTGTCGCTTGCTTCTGTTTGTCCAGGCAGACAATAGTACAGTCCCAATTTTATGTCAAAACCATTCCTTCCTGGTAATTTAACCCATAATGATTCCAATCCTTCTGCCTTTGTTTCCATATCCACTCTGGTCGAGTGAATGGTGTCTTTTATGTATAGTGCTATTCCTCCACCCTTCTTGTGAGTCCTGTCTCTTCTATAGAGTTTGTACCCTGGCATTACTATGTCCCATTTGTTATCCTCATTCCACCATGTTTCCGTGATTCCATTTTGGGCTGTGACTTCTAGTTCTCCCATTTTGGTCTTTAGGCTCCTTGCATTCGCGTACAAGCAATTTAAGTCCTGGTCTTTTCTTTTCCCTGCTGGTTTTCCTTGTGTTTTATTCCTCTTGCCAACCCCTTTATGAGCTGCCAGTCTCAGATTTCTGCTCCTTTCTTCCTCTTTTTTTGGCACATTTTTTCGTCCGCAACCTGATTTTTTTGATTTCTCCTGTTCCTCTAGCTCAGTGGTCTCAAACTCAAACCCTTTACAGGGCCACATTTTGGATTTGTACATACTTGGAGGGCCTCAGAAAAAATAGTTAATGTCTTATTAAAGAAATGACAATTTTGCATGAAGTAAAACTCTATACTAGTTTATAAATCTTTCCTTTTGGCTAAGTCTTAAGAATAATATTGTCATTTAAAGCTAAAGAGACATATGATCAAGAAACTGTTTTATTTTACTTTTGTGATTATGATAAACATACCGAGGGCCTCAAAATAGGACCTGGCGGGCCGCATGTGGCACCCGGGCTGCGAGTTTGAGACCACTGCTCTAGCTCTTTCTGTTTGCCCTACTTATTGTTCATCAGTTTCTCTTGCTCCTTGGACTCATGTTGTTCGTCTTTTGCTTGTTCCCAGCATTTTTCCCGCTCAGTATCTTCTTTGGATACTCTTGCCCAAACCGTCGACGTCAGGTCGACTGTCGGCTTTCCCCTTCTTCTTAGTTTAAAGCCTGCTCTATTTCTCTCTTTACGTTGTTTGTTAGCAGTCTCGTTCCTGCCGTGCTCAGGTGTAGTCCGTCCCTCCCGAAGAGCTTGTTCTTCTCCCAAAAAGTTGTCCAGTTCCTCACAAAGTGGAATCCCTCTTCTTCGCACCATCTCCTCAACCATGCGTTTATTGTTTGTAGCTCTGTCTGCCTCTTCACGTCTGCCCTTGGTATTGGCAGAATCTCTGAGAATGCTATCTTCTGTGTCCTCAGCTTCAGTTTCCTTCCTAGGATCTTGAACTGTTCAGTTAGCGTAGTCCTGCTGTAATTTCTCCTGTTGACATCATTTGTTGACATCACTGCTGTTTCTTCTGTTTCTGCTCCTTCCAGGATCCTCTCGATTATGTCAGTGATGTCCTTCCTTCTTGCTCCTGGGAGACAGGTCACTAGCCGATCTACTCTCCCTCCTGCTACGTGACTGTCCACTTCACTCAGGATTGAGTCTCCCACTATGACTGCAGATTTCCCCTTCTTCAGCTTCCTCACTAGTCTCAAGTCTGTATCCTCGGTGTGGTTCAGTACTTCTCTTTCAGGGTACTGGCGAGTCTTCGCCCCCTCTGCTTGCTCGATTCTTACATGAGGTCCTTCATCCTTGGTGTCTGTTGGTTCCTGTCTTCCATCTGTTGGTCCCTGTCTTCCATCTCGTGTGGATGTAGCTTCCTCGCTACAGCGCTGCTGATGATCCTGTTCTTCCACCTTCCTGTAGGCCTCCTCGATGAATCTCTCGAGCTCCCTTACTTGCTCCTCGATGTGGCTCTCTCTTGTGGGGTCTTCAGCTGTCTCGAACGGTTCTTCCAAGATGTGGAGTCCCTCCAGCTCCTGAACCCTGCACTGTAGTCGACTGACTTCCTTCTTCAGGCTTTCCAGTTCCCGACATCGACTGCATACGTACACCTGCCTTCCTGAGGGGAGGTAGTCGTACATATGACACTCCGTGCAGTAAACTGGGAAGCTCCTCCAGGTTCTTGCTGCTTCCATTACTCTTTCTTTTCAGTCCACTAGGTGCACTCTCCTCTGTCTTTTGCGTGCGTGCATGTGCTCTCTCCTGTGCTTGGCTCTTTCCTGCCTACTTCTTCTGCCGCTTTTTGCTTTGTGGGTCAGTTGTCCTCTCTTGGGCCTTTTTCTTGTCCCTGGAGCCTGCTGCTTCTTTATCCTTCCCTGTCTTGTGTGTGTCTTATTGTGTGTTTTATTTTGTGTGTGCTCTTGTGTGTATGCTCTCCTTATGCGTGTGCTCACTTCTTCATAAGAAGAACATAAGCTATGCCTCTGCTGGGTCAGACCTGAGGTCCATCGTGCCCGGCAGTCCGCTCATGCGGCGTCCCAACAGGTCCAGGACCTGTGCAGTAATCCTCTATCTATACCCCTCTATCCTTTTTCCAGCAGGATATTGTCCAATCCTTTCTTGAACCCCAGTACTGTGCTCTGCCCTATTACGCCCTCTGGAAGCGCATTCCAGGTGTCCACCACACACTGGGTAAAGAAAAACTTCCTAGCATTCGTTTTGAATCTGTCCCTTTTCAACTTTTCCGAATGCCCTCTTGTTCTTTTATGTTCTGAAAGTTTGAAGAATCTGTCCCTCTCTACTCTCTCTATGCCCTTCATGATCTTGTAGGTCTCTATCATGTCTCCTCTGAGTCTCCGCTTTTCCAGGGAGAAGAGCCCCAGTCTCTCCAATCTTTCAGTGTACGAAAGGTTTTCCATGCCCTTAATCATTTGTGTCGCTCTCCTCTGGACCCTCTCAAGTATTGCCATATCCTTCTTAAGGTACGGTGACCAATACTGGACCCAATACTCCAGGTGCGGGCGCACCATTGCCCGATACAAACGCAGGATGACTTCTTTCGTTCTGGTTGTAATACCCTTCTTAATAATACCCAACATTCTGTTTGCCTTTTTCGAGGCTGCTGCACATTGTGCCGATGGCTTCAATGTTGTGTCCAACAGCACACCCAAATCTCTTTCAAGGTTACTTCCCTCTAATACTAACCCCCCCATTTGGTAGCTGAACATCGGGTTCTTTTTCCCTAAATACATGACCTTGCATTTCCCCACATTGAAGTTCATCTGCTGTTCTCTGATGTTCTGGAGTCCTTGGCTGTCTTTGCTCGGCCCTTCTCAAGGCCCTTCGCAAAGGCGCTCTTGCTAAGGCGCCTTAGCTGCTCGCCTTTGCCGTGTGCTGAACGGCTGTGTGCCGTTGGCTCCCCCCCTTTTAAGGGGAGTCTGGGTTTGCTGACGCTGCTGTGATGCGGGGGGATGGGCGGAGCTTCCTTTCGCCGCTACCACACGCTGTCTGCCTGCCTTCTCCCTTGCTGCTCCTCCGCTTTCCTTCTCTCTCCTCGCCTCTCCGCTCTCCCTTCTTCCGGTGCCTGCTGCCTCCCACACTGGCTTGAAACGCTGCCCTGTTGCCGGTTTCCCCCCTTTTAAGGGGGAGTCCGGGCTTGCTGACGCTGATGTGACGCTGGAGGGTGGGCGGAGCTTCCTCTCGCTGCTACCCCACGCTGTCTGCCTGACTTCTCCCTCGCTGCTCCTCCGCTTTCCTTCTCTCTCCTCGCCTCAACGCTCTCCCTTCTTTCGGTGCCTGCTGCCTCCCGCAATGGCTTGAAATGCTGTACCAGGCCATGGTGTGACCCCACCTGGAATACTGCTTCCAGCACTGGTTACCGTACTTGAAGAAGGACACAGTACTACTCAAAAGGGTCCATAGAAGCGCGACTAAAATGGTTAAGGGGCTGGAGGAGTTGTGATAAAGCGAGAGAGAGAGAAACTAGGCCTCTTCTCCCTTGAAAAGAGGAGACAGAGGGGATATGATTGAAACGTTCAAGATAATGAAGGGAATAGTCTTAGTAGATAAAGACTAGTTGTTCACCCTCTCCAAGGTAGGGAGAACGAGAGGGCACTCTCTAAAGTTAAAAGGGGATAGATTCCGTACAAATGTAAGAAAGTTCTTTTTCACCCAGAGAATGGTGGAAAACTGGAACGCTCTTCCGGAAGCTGTCTCAGTTAGGGCACTGGTATTTGACCTAGGGGCCACCGCAGGAGTGGACTACTGGGCACGATAGATCACTGGTCTGACCCAGCAGCAGCAATTCTTATGTTCTTATGAATGTGTGATATCAAGTTGAGAGGAACCAGGCTGTCAGATATAGAGACTGCAGGTGGGGATGAAGAAGAGAACCATGAATGTGTAAGCAGACGGAAAAACTCCCTGCTGCTGAGCTGAAGGAGAAGGGAGAACCAAGGTTGTCTGGGCCACCGAGGAGCTATCGGAATCATGATGGCATGCTCGTGTTTGAGTTTGACAAGTGTCTTGAGAATAAGAGGAAATGGAGGAAACGCATAAAGGAACTTGTTCGTCCATTCCAGGTTTCTGCCTCCAGGCAGTGAGGAGAGTATATTCTGGAACAGAACTGGGGCAGTTTGTTGTTGTGGGGAGACACAAAAAGATCTATCTGAGGAGTCCCCCCACTGAGAAAAAATGTGATGGAGACAGAAAATTGAGTGTCCATTCGTGAGGTTGCAGGAGATGACTCAATTTGTCCGCTAGTGAATTTTTCTCTCCTTGAATATAGACAGCCCTCAGAAAAATGTTGTGAGGGATTGCCCAAGTCCAGATCTTCTTGGCTTCCTTGCAAAGTAGAAGGGATCCCGTTCCACCCTGCTTGTTCACGTAGTACATGGCTGTACGGATAAGCACCACTTGATCATGAAAAAGATGCTGAAAAGCTTTGAGAGCATTGAAGATCGCTCTGAGTTCCAACAGATTTATATGATTTTGATGGTCTGTGGCTGATCAATGCCCTTGAGTACGGAGACTGTCGAGATGAGATCCCCAAGCTTAGGTTGAAGAATATGTTGTGAGGACCTTCTGGTGAGCGGGCATTTGGAATAGCAAACCTCTGGAAAGATTGAATGAGAGTACCCACCATTGAAGAGATTGCCATACAGAAGATATCACTATAATGTGCCGAGAGAGATGGTTGGAAGCTTGTGACCATTGAGAAGCCAGGGTCCACTGAGGAACTCTAAGGTGAAGTCTGGCAAAAGGAGTTACGTGAACTGTAGAGGCCATGTCACCTAAGAGAACCATCATGTGTCTCGCTGAGAGTGAAGTGAGCATTGAGACTTTTTGGCAAAGTGTATCCTGACGCTGCTGAGGAAGGAATGCTCTGAGTTGCACAGTGTCTAATAGAGCTCGAATGAACTGCAGAGTTTGAGAGGGCTGCAGCTGAGATTTGGGAAAATTGATTTTGAAACCTAAATTTTACAGGAACCAAATAGTCTGTTGGGTCGCCAGTAACCCCCCTAGACATGGGATCTTTTATGAACCAGCCGTCCAGATATGGGAAAACCTGGAGTCTATGACTTCATAAGGCTGCTGCTACTACCACCAGGCACTTGGTGAAAACTGAGAGATGCCAGGCCGAAAGGTAGCACTTTGTATTGATAATAATGATTTCCCACCTGAAATCTGAGGGATTTTCGAGAGGCTGGATGAATGGGAATGGGAATGTAAGCCTCCTTGAGATCCAGAGAACATAACCAATTGTTGTGATCCAGAAGGAGATACAAGGACGCCATAGAGAGCATCCAAAACTTTTCTTTGACAAGAAATTTGTTGAGAGCTCTGAGATCCAATATTGGTCAAAGACCTCCTGTCTTCTTTGGGACAAGGAAGTAACGGGAGTGAAATCCCATGCTTTGTTGTTCCAGGGGAACTCTCTCGGCATTGAGAGCTAGCAGAGCTTGTACTTCCTGAAGATGAAGAGAGGTCTGGGACGAATTTGAAGGACACTCTCTTGGTGGGTGATCTGGTGGAATCTGCAAGAAATGATGATTGCGAGCACTCGGAGATAGGAAGTTTAAAGTTCCCATCGGTGATAGAAATGGAGAAGACGACTTCTGATGGGAAGAGTAGGAGACATAGACATAGTGATTTAAGTTATGATCTGGCTGAGATGGTCGAACAGGCTTGGCCATTGCTGGTGTTTGAGGTTTCCGTTGTTTCATCTGTGGTGGTCTGACTTAGGAAATAACTGCACTATGGTGCAGACTTAGGAAATAACGCCTCTGATAAGAGGTAGAAGGTTTAAATCCCTGGGAAGCAAAAGGTTTGGGCTTAGGACGAAGTAAAGTAGCAAAAGACTTCATGTTCGGATAATTTTTTGGTGGCAGCCTCAATAGATTCTCCAAAAAGTTCGTCTCCAAGACAGGGGATGTTCGCCAATCTGTCTTGAAGGTTAGGATCCATATCCACAATTTGTAACTACGCCAGCTGCCGCATGGCCACTGAAAATGCTGTGACACTTGAAGTCATCTCAAATGCATCGAATGCTGCTTGTACCATATGCACACGAATTTGCGAGCGAGTACGATGCATGTGTTTAAATTCAGATATCTGATGAGTAGGTATATATTTGAAAAAAGATGGCATGGTCTTGACCCAATATTTCAAATATGAAGTGAAGACAAAATTATAATTCAAAATTTGATTTATCATCATGGAATTTTGATACAATCTACGACCAAATTTGTCCATGGTTCTACCCTCTCTCCCAGGGGGAAATGTAGCATACACCTTTGAAGGATTGGATTTCTTCAGGAAGGATTCCACCACCAAGGATTGGTGTGAAAGCTGTGGTTTCTCAAATCCCTTACATTGAACCATCTTGTAACGAGAGTCCAGTTTAGCAGGAACTGCTGTAACAAAGTATGGAGTATCCAAATTTTTTCTAAAAGTATGCTTAAGGATGCCATTCAAAGGCAGCTTAAGTGACTCCTTAGGAGGATAAGAAAGCTCCAGTTCCTCCAAATACTCTTTTGTATATTTGGAATCAGATTCCAGAGCAATGTTAAGGTCTTTACTCATTTGGTGAAGAAACTGAGTAAAATGTACTGGCTCAGACGGTGAGGTTTCTCTCTGAGGGGTAGAACGAGGGGAACCCTCTATTGGCGAACCTTCTGGTACTGAGCAAGAAGGTGAAGCTGCCAGACCATACTGGAAGTAAATGTCTGAATCTTCATGCACAGAAGAATATTGTGGTCTAGAACGCTGCGGCGAAGAAGGAGCAGGTGACACGGAACGTTTTCTTTTAGCAAAACGTGCAGGTAAAAGATGCTTGCTAGGGGAAAGTAACCTTGAAAAGGACTTGGGTGTGCTGGTGGATACAACAATGAAATCATCGGCACAGTGTGCAACAGCCTCTAAGAAAGCAAACAGAATGTTGGGTATCATTAAGAAGGGTATCATGACGAGGACGGAGGAAGTTATCATGCCGCTGTATCATGCAATGGTGCGCCCGCACCTGGAGTACTTTGTCCAGTATTGGTCTCCGTACCTCAAGAAGGACATGGCGATACTTGAGAGGGTCCAGAGGAGAGCAACGAAAATGATAAGAGGTATGAAAAACCTTTCATACACTGATAGGTTAGAAAGGCTGGGGCTCTTCTCCCTGGAAAAGCGCAGACTTAGAGGAGACATGATAGAAACCTTCAAAATCATGAAAGACAGAGAAGGTAGACAGGGACAGATTCTTCAGACTATGGGAAATCACAAGCACAAGGGGGCACTCGGAGAAACTGAAAAGAGACAAGTTTAGAACCAATGCCAGGAAGTTCTTCTTCATCCAGAGAGTGGTGGACACATGGAACGCGCTCCCGGAGGTTGTGATAGGGTAGAGCACGCTATAGGGATTCAAAGAAGGATTGGATAAATTCTTGAACGATAGGGGTATTGAGGGGTACAGATAAAAGTAGAGATAGGTTAGGAAGAGGGGTACAGATAAAAGTAGAGATAGGTTAGGAAGAGTATAGATAGAAGATAAAGGGGGATCTTAGGGCTATGTCAAGGAACACCGGACAGGTCATAGACCTGCTGGGCTGCCGCGGATGCGGACTGCTGGGTGCGATGAACCTCTGGTCTGACACAGCGGAGGCAACTTCTTATGTCTTATGTTCTTATGAGGCATAGAAGGATATAGGTGACTAAAAATTACGCCAGGTGTACACCTGGTAGGGCCTCCGCGTGTGCGGATCGCCGGACTAGATGGACCGAATGTCTGATCTGGAGATGGCACTTCTTATGTTCTTAAGTTATGTTTATACTTAGACATCTGCTTCCCTGACGTGGAAAGTGGAGATGTAGCATGAGTGGACCCATGCCTCGACTGCTATTGACGTTCTGAGGCATGGTGCTTCGAAAGAGGAGACCTATGCCTTGAACGTTTTAAAGAGAATGATTGAGAGGTTTCTGATGCTAGACACTGAGGCGAAAATAAGCGATGCTTCAAAGACTGATGCTGTCTCGATGGAGACGAAGAACACTTCAGTGGAGATTGTTGTCTTAGAGTAGATCGATGTCTCAATGATCAATGCTGTGAACCATGGCTCAATGATGATGAACAACATTGAGGCAACATCGAGGTCTCAACACCTTACAGTGGTACAGAGCGTTGCTCAGGCTGGACTGCAACTAGAGGTGTCAATGTGGGAATAATTTTAGCAAACTCCCTCTTAAAGAGAGCATCAAGCATCTCTTTGAAATCATGCATCGATACCGAAGGTGTGTTCAATGGTATTTCCGATGCTGCGTTGAGGATGACATCGATGATGATGCTCCTCGAGACTTGGAGGCAAGCCTCATAAGTGGTCTCTAAATGGCCAGCACGACTAGGCTCGATGCCTGAATGGCCTGAGACTCTGGCTGGGAAGCTGGTAGCTTCTTAAATAATTTACCTATTGGTAACATCCACATCGACACATTCGGTGATGTCGATGCTATCAATGTCGATGCCTTCCCCGAAGACGATGACTTGGTCAAAGAAGCAGGCTTAGCTGATGTCGAGGCCAAAGTCAATGTCTTCGCAGGAGTCTGATCCATATCACTGAAGATTTTACTCTGTTGAATCTTTGAGTTCTTCAAGGATCTTCTTTGTAGGTAGCACAGCACTCACAGGACTCCACACAGTGGTCTGGGCCCAGACACTGGATACACCAGTTGTGTGGATCTGTGATGGAAATTGCGCGCTGACACCGGCTACACTTTTTAAACCCGGTATGCGGCTGGGACATGGGTGGAAATATCGCCTCAGCCAAATTAAAGTCCAAGGGCTGAGGCAATGGACAAGGCACCGTCATGAAAAAACAGACAAAAACAAGAAAAAAAAGTAATTTTTTTTTAATTCAAAGAAAGTGAAAAGAAAGAGAAAACCAAAGGCAAAAATAACACGCGCTGGAAGGCACTTAGTCGATCATATAGAATGTCGAAGTAGTGAACTTCTTAACTCCACAGAAAAACTAGAACTGAGGAGACACACGTCCTGCGTTGGGCAGGAAGGCACTCGCGCATGTGCGTTGCAGTAGTCGCAAACTTTCCAAAGTTCTTCAAGCAAGATTGCTTGTGCAGCTGTCCTCATCGGGGCTCCGTAGATGACGTCACCCATACGTGAGAATATGTTGCCTGATTGTCCTGAGATAAGGCAATGTTTTCAATCAGCAATTTCATGGGGATTCTGAATTCAAAGCCAGCACTCGGTGTCTTCAAAATTTTAAATATGGCCACATAATCAGGCAGATTGAAATTCATGGTAAAAAACTTTCTGCAAATTTACTAGCAGCTAATGACTTTCTTATCCAATTTAATGATATTGTGTCTATAATGCAGACGAAACGGGTCTAAATTGGAAATCACTTCTCAGTAAATCTCTGGTTAGTCATAAGGAACTGTCAGCTCCTGGGTTCAAGTCATCCAAAGAATGTGTCACACTTTTGGTGGGGGAAATACAACTGGAAGTCATAAGTTGGAGTTATTAATTGGTAAATCTAAAAACCCTTGTACTTTCAAAAATGTGCATAAGCTCCCACTGTTATACAGAAGCCAAAAGAAAGCCTAGATGAATTGTGAAATTTCCCTCGACTTGTACGAACTGCTTCATACTGGAAGTGAAAAGATTCCAGTTTCATACAGGAAAAGAAGGAAACATAATTTTATTGTTAGATAATGCACCATCGCATCCTACGGCTGAAAGCTTAGAGCGAGAGGAAGGTGGATTCAAAGTGCTTTTTCTTCCTCCAAATGTGACATCTGTAATGCAGCCAATGGATCAAGGAGTTATCGTTTCCTTGAAATGACTTTACAGGAAACAATTGTTACAGAAACTTCTATTGGTTGATATTGATGATGAATGTGGTATGATCCGATTCATAAAAGAACTGAATATAAAAGATTGTTTATACATGGTTGTTGGTGATTGGAAATCAGTTAAAAATCAAACCCTAAAAAATGCATGGAACATTATTCTAAACAAATCAGAAAAACATGGTGATGGAAAAGATGATAATGTCCTTAAAAACATCACAAAGGATGTTCTACGGGTTTCCAGCTGCTCCAATTGTGATGTAGAGAATGTCAGCGAATGGATATGTAGTGACGCTAATGATCCAGGGTATCAGATCATAACAGATGATGAAACTGTGGAATCAAGACAAGAAACAAGAGTAATAAGAAACTGATAACAACCAACAGGTTATTGCTGATGTGGGACCAAGACATGCAGAAGCTTTTGAATGTTTAAATACAGCACAAAAATGAAAATCAGCATTGAAGCAATTAAAAATTATTTATTTATGTACTAGTATTTAAGCCCGTTACATTAACGGGTGCTAGAAAACAGCCCCCTTTCCCTCTCCCCCTCCAGTTCCTCCCTGTCTCTCCGTAGCCCCCCTTCTGTCTTCCCCCCCTAAGCAAAATGATCTGCCCCCTCGAAGCAGCTCCCTTTCCCTCTACCCTGCCAATTCCTCCCTGACAGTGTCTCCGTGGTCCCCCTTCTGTCTCCCCTCCCAAGCAAAGCTGTCTGCCTCCCAGCACACCCCTCCCCCCCAAAGCAGACCCCTTTCCCTCTACCCCTCCAATTCCTCCCTGACTGTCTCTCCGTGGCCCCCCATTTTTTTCCCCCCCAAGCAAAGCTATCTACCTCCCAGCACACCCCTCCCCCAAAGCAGACCCCTTTCCCTCTGGCCCTCCAGTTCCTCCCTGACTGTGTCTCCGTGGCCCCCCCTTCTGTCTCCCCCCAAAGCAAAGCTGTCTGCCTCCAAGCACAGCCCTTCCCCAAAGCAGGCCCCTTTCCCTCTCCAGCTCCAGTTCCTCCCTGTCTCTCCGTGGCCCCCCTTCTGTCTCCCCCCCCCAAGCAAAGCTGTGTGCCTCCAAGCACACCCTTACCCCAAAGCAGGCCCCTTTCCCTCTTCCTTCTTCCCAGTTCCTCCTTGTCTCTTCGTGGCCCACGCGATTTTCTCTTCTCGCGGTCTGGCCAGCTCCCCTAGTCCCTTGCCACCGCCGCCACCCCCTTCCTTTCCCGCGGTCGACAAACCTCTTGCCTCCAGCAGCCGCTGCAGCACTGTAAACACGTTGTTTCGCGGCCTCTACTGCCCCGATTTGCTCTTCCATGTCCCTGATGACGTCATCAGAGAAACGGAAGAGCAAATGAAGGCAGTAGAGTCCGCGCAGCAGCGTGTTTACAGTGCTGTGTCGGCTGCTGGAGGCAAGAGTTTTGTCGACCGCGGGTAGGGAAGGGAAGGGGGTTGCGGCGGCGGCAAAGGACTAAGGTAGCCGGCCAGACCGCGAGAAGGGTAGGCTTAGAGGAACCCGGGACCGTGGCAGAAGTTGCTCAGTGTGAGGCTTCCTTCGCTCTTCCGGGTCTGCATTCCGACTCCTCAACGCGCCAGCCTGAGCCGGCATAGGCGGTTGAGGGTGGAAGGTTGTGGTCGGAGTTGCTAGGCTGCAGCGGATGTGTGAGTTGCGAGTGTGGGGCCTGCAGCGGCGCGAGGTGGAGACGGAGAGCAGGCTGTGGTGACGTTGTAGGCGCGCATGCGCACTCGTATTTTCGGGACATCTCAGGGAACACGTTTTTTTTTTAGTGCGCATGCGCGCTTAGCATTTTATTATTATAGATTCAATGTTTATAATGATTGAGCACTGTTTATTTATAGACATGGAACCAGGTGGCAAGCCTAGTCTCTGTCTGTCCAACTAGTAGAAAATAGCTTAAAATCAATATCACGTATCATTGCTATTATTGAGCCTTACCTATTTAGCAGATTTCTCCTATCTGTACCTGGTTTGTGCAACTCTTGTTTGTTTATTATTTGTTTTCTATCCCGTTCTCCCCCAAAAGCTCAAAACAGATTACTAGTTGACATACATAATATACAGTTAACAGATTACAATTTCCCATAGTTACAGTACAAGGTTGTTGTTTTTTTAATACAAGTTTTATCCTAACTTGACACATACTAGGGATCTAATACTCCAATTTGCAGGATAAATTTGACATGTTTACAGTGCAAGATTTATCAATATAAGTTTATATCCTAATGCTTACATAAACCCTTGGTCTCATCCTCAAAACTTTTTGCCTTATCAACATGTCCACTCCATGTATCTCCTGTCCAAGCACTTTGAATTTGATTTTTGGATGGTTTTTTTTGTAAATCTTTATTCATTTTCAGAACTTATACAAAGTGCAAACAAATATAGAGTCAGATAAACATATAACAGCACTTTGCAACATGCATCTTATGCCTAAGTGTTCATCCCAAACATCTCCTATAAATATACCAACCCATTAATCCTCTTCTCATATACTTTCCCTATGTACTTGTTGTATACGTCTCCCCTACTCAAGTATCTATATCATGTATCTATCTAAGGCTTGTAACACTCATACAACCATCCCATGAATCACTCATCCCATGCAACTTCTGCCCATACCCAAAACACAATACTCAATGTTGTTTCATTATTAAAGAACCTAGAAACTGTTTTCCATAATTTTATAGCACCAACCAACTAGGTGCATCTCACAGCACAACTAGTTACCTCATGCAGGCTGGAAATGAGTCCAGAGGAGAAACTGGAGAGACCAAACCGTTTCTCAATGGTACTGAGACTGCTCTTGAAGTAAGCACTGTAGAGGAGCTGAGACAACTGCAAAAGTCCATGGCAAAGCACAAAGGCCTGAGGAAGAGAAAGATTCAAAATTAAGACCTTCAAGTTTTTCCAATTTGTTTATATTTTCTATCCACTAAAATTCTACTACTTGTTTTTGTATTTGGATTTGTGTTTGTTTCTGCAGATTGCTCACTTGTTGCTCCTTTCATGACTGCTGATTATAAACATCAGAAGTGAACCACTCTGCACCCTTTATTTTTAGCATTACCACTTCTGCGGTATATGACATTGGAGCATGTTGTTCTCCTTTGTGTGAAGAAAAAAGCAAAAGACAAAATCCACTGCAAGTCCAAAAGTGAGCAACAACACAACAGAGGAGACGAAGGACCAAAACAATCAATGGCATTCAACTGGATTAATTTATTATGTGACTCAACATGATTTATGTTTCAGCCACTAGGCCTGTATCAGGAATCAAAATACATAAAAACGCAATTAGTCTAAACAAACAACTATAAAAAAATCATAAAAGTAAAATAGACATAGAAATTATTTTGTTCTTATGTTTCAAAGCTGCAGGACTATCAAAAACACATGAAATATGTAATAAAAATATATTAAAAATATAAAATATGTATAATAAAATAAATATTTAATAAACTATATTAAATATAATGAATCTATTAATTTGTTTAAAACACTGTACAGATGACAAAAAATGTATAGACACCCCCGGCAAAAGAAAAGATGTGGATAGGAGCAACGTTACCAACTCTGAAAGCCTGACTGATTGATGGAAAACCACAATCTATACTGAAGTATCAACACCTGTAAAAACTGACAAAATATAAAAATATGAAAAAAAAGTTAAAAATATTTTTAAAATATTGAAATTCATATGAAAAAAATTAATGCTAAAAGAAAGATTGATACTCACATATGTTAATCTTTTTTCTTGTAAATAGCCTCTGGAAGCTTCACCCTTGGGTTTTGCATCTATTCCAGCCTTGGCTGCAGAACTTTCAAATAAATTCCTAGGACACCTCTCAGGACACTCCCCTCCCAGCTCAGTATTTAGCAAAGCCAGGAAGATCTAGGAGAAACAGGAAACACAAGAAAAGAGAGAGGGGGTGCAGGGACTCCCCGCGACAAGTCAATACTGCTCATGATAACCAAACACATAATCAACAAACACCAAAAAGTCAAAATTTAGCTTAAATTTCAACATGCATAAACTGCAAACTGAGTAATGTTTCTCTAAAGGAGACACAGCCTGAAGATCAGAAGGGGCATCACCCAGGGGCCCCTCTAACCCCCTTAACCTTGTATAAAAGAACACTTATGGGATTCTTAGCGATGCTGCTCAAAGACAGAAATCCAGCTTACCAGTTACTGGCAAGCGCCCTGCGAATCAGACAGAATAGACGGGGGGTGTGAAGCTTCCACAGGCTATTTACAAGAAAAAAGATTAACAAAGGTGAGTAACCTAATCTTTCTTTCTTGGACAATAACCTCTGGAAGCTTCACCCTTGGGACATATCAAAGCAGTTCCAACATATCAGGGTGTGCCCGATGCGTCTGCCACCAGGACTGAAACCCCCAAATCGGCACCTTGCTTGGCCGCCACATCAAGGCAGTAAAACTTGGTAAAGGTATGAACAGAGGCCCAAGTGGCTGCCCTACAAATCTCATCAGGCAAGACTGCATGGATTTCAGCCCACAAGGAAGCCATTCCTCTGGTAGAGTGAGACTTCACCCCAAGGGGAGACTTCTTCCCCTTTGACACATAAGCAGTGGAAATGACAGCACGGATCCATCGAGAGATGGTAGCCTTGGAAGCAGGCCGACCCAGATGCGCAGGGCCCACCAAAACAAACAGATGGTCTGAAAGACAAAAGTCATTCGTGGCCTCCAGATATCTCAAAAGGAGACATTGCACATCCAAAGACCGCAAAACACAGTCCTTAGCCTTGGAACCCAACTGAAAAAAGGCGGGTAGCCAAACTTCCTGGTTGAAGTGGAATGCAGAAATCACTTTCAGAAGAAAGGAAGGCACTGTTCCCCAAATAACCGTAGACTCCATGATGAGTAGAAAAGGATCTCTGCACAATAGAGCATGAAGCTCCAACACTTTCCATGCAGAAGTGACTGCAACAAAGAAAACGGTCTTGATGGTAAGATCTTTTTGAGAAATCCCAATCCAGGGGTTCAAAGGGTGGACGAGCCAGCGAGTGGAGAACCAGATTCGGATTTCATGTAGGACAAGGCAGTCTCAAGGGAAGCTGCAGCTCCCCACTCCCCGTAAGAAGCACACGTCTGGGTGAGACATCAGAGAACCCCTGAGATAAGAGGGATCCAAACACGACAGTCCCGCAATCTGGACACATAGAGAAGAAACCGCCAGACCCTTTCTGAGGCCAACCTGCAGGAAGTCCAGAACATGTGTCACCAATGGAGCCAAAGGATCTACTTGAAACCCGGCACACCAAGCCTGAAAGCACCTCCTGGCTTTCGCACAGGCTGATACCGTTGACTTCCTCTTGCTTTGAAGAAGCATGGCGATGACCGCAGAAGAGTAGCCCCTAGCCTTCAAGGCCACACATTCAAGTGCCAGGCTGCAAGACCAAAGCGATCCAGATCTTGAAAGGCTATTGGGCCCTGTGTGAGCAATCTCCGATGACAAGGAAGACGCAGACCCCTCTCTAAGGTTAACCACACCAGGTCTGCGTACCAAGGTCATCTGGGCCAGTCCAGGGCCACTAGGATTATCGGATCTACGCGAGATGCCACCCGACGCAGAATGCATCCTATCATAGGCCACGGGGAAAAGACATACAGAAGTTCCCCCTTGGGCCATGGTTGAACCACATTGTTAAATCCTTTACTGCTGACCTATTGGCGCCTTCCGGTTCCCCGAGGATGCCATCAGATCAAAGGTGGGACGACCCTACCAGCGAACTATGGCTTCGAACACTAGCCTGGACAGAGACCATTCTCCCGGATCCAGGATCTGTCGACTTAGGAAGTCTGCCTGCACGTTGTCCACTCCGGCCACATGAGCCACAGACAAGGCCATTATATGCTTCTCCGCCCAGGCACAGAGCATCTGAGCCTCCAGGACTACTCGTGCCTCCCTAACGGTTGACATAGGCAACAGCCATCGCATTGTCTGAGAACACATGGACAGCTTTTCAGAGGAGACACCCTCGAAATCTCAGCAGCGCCAGACGGATCACGCGCAGCTCCAGTCAATTGTTCGATCTCCTGCTCTCCAGCACAATCCACCGGCCCTGGACCACCACAGACCTGCCACCTGCTCCCCAACCAGAGAAACTCACATCCGTCATCAGGATCACCCAGTCCAAGACTCTCAGAGAGAGGCCTCTGGACAGAGTAACCAGGTTCAACCACCACAGCATACTGCTGCACACCACCGCCAACCAGGGCAACTTCACTCTCAGTGCATCCTGCTGAGGATTCCACCGAGTCAGAAGGTACAATTGGAAGGATAGAGACAAGCTCATGCCCATGGAATCACATCTATTGTTGCCACCAAGAGACCCAAGACCTGCAGATACTGCCAGGCTGTCAGAGCTGAAACTGCTAACATGTCCTGGATGGCACTCTGAAGCTTGAGCTTCCTGGGTTCCGGCAGGAACACCTGGTTTCTGCCCATGTGGAACCAGACTCCCAGGTACGCCAAGTCCTGCGTCGGCTCGAGATGACTCTTCTTGAGATTGATCACCAAGCCGAGACGTTCCAGTAATTGCGAAGGAGCTCTGATCTGCCAATCATCTAGGTATGGATGAACTAGCACTCCCAGGGAGCGCAGATGGGCAGCTACCACCACCATGACTTTGTTGATCGGGGCGCCGACACCAGTCCAAAGAGTAGCGCCGCAAACTGGAAGTGCCTCCCTTAAATGTGAAATCTCAGGAACCTCCTGTGGTCTGGAAAAATCGGGATGTGGAGGTACGCTTCCATGAGATCCAAGGAAGCCAAAAATTCCCCTGGCACCACCGCTGCCACAACGGACAGCACTGTTTCCATACGGAAATGTGGAACCCACAGAAAGGTGTTCACCGCCTTTAGGTCCAGAATAGGCCTGCAATCTTTGGGGTCTTTCTTTGGCACAATGAGTATATCGAGTATCTCCCGGAGCCCAAGTTTCCACTTGGAACAGGCTATATGGCCGCCAGATCCAGCAACCTGCGCACCGTGGCTCACACCTTGCTGGCTCTGTCCAGGTTTCCCACAGGAGAAGACAGGAAGAAGTCTGGCGGAGGACTGAAAAACTGTAGTCAAAGGCCCTCCCTGAGCACCTCTAGGACCCACTGGTCTGAAGTTATTGTATGCCATTCGGGAGGGGGGGAACCACCAGAAACCTGGCGTCATAACTTTCTTTTGGGAGGAGCAGAAGGACAGGAGTTGGAAGACTGTTGGCATGCCGCACCTCCAAATGGAGGTCTGGAGGGAGCTCCATAATGCTGTCCTGTCACTGGGGGCCCGGTGAATGGGAAGTTCGAAGGTAGTGATGAAAATTCGGCTGGATGAGGCTTAGAGCCTTGATGAGCCTTGATGACCTTAGGCTTACAGTCCTGAGCACTGGCCATAAGGTCATCCAGACCCTGGCTAAACAAGAGTGAACCTTTAAAAGGCAACCTTAGACGAAGAATCACCCGACCACTGACGAATCCATAGCATTCGCCGGGTGGCTACAGAATAAGTTTGCAGCTTAGCAAAAATTTTCAAGATATCAGAGTGCGTCCACCACATAATTCACCCCAGAAACCAGGAAGTTGAGGTCACGAAGGACAACCTCCTTGGGATCCTGGCGGAGCTTGGTGTGACATGCCCGGGCCACAAAGGAAGTGGCCACTGCTGCTCACACTCCAGCCGCAGCAAAATCAAGATGCATGAGAACAAAATCCACTCTTCTTTCCTGAACATCCTTCTGGACAACCCCTCCATCTGAGGGTAAGGAGGTATGCTTGTGACCTGAGCCACAGCCAAATCCACCTTCGATGGGACTAAGTGCTTGGTGAACTCTGATGCCACAGGCTATAACTTCGCCAAGGCCCTAGCACACTTCAGGGGACCCTCCAGGGACTCCCAGACCTCCAAGAGCATTTCCGCCAAATCCACATTGTCTGGAAATACAGCAGATAGCAGGGGCTTAGAGCTCATGACTGAACATTCTGCCTGAACCGCTTGGTCTGAATCAAGTTTCAGTGTTCGCAGCGACTCTGAAATAAGGTCGGGCAGGTGGCTAAACTTGAAGAGCCTGCGCACTGCCTGGTCATCTCCCAGGTCTCAGAACCCACTGTTCTGGGTATCTCCGAACTCCGCTAAGTTTGCCACATCTGCGGAATCTGCCGAGGAAATATGCGACAGCAAAGGCACAGAAACAGATGCAGAAAAAGAAGCAATGGCGGACACCAGTGCATGCTTCCTGGTGCCCCAGCAAAGAAACAAAGACATGCTGGACTCCAAGGGAGGAGCAGACTGCTGCACTGGAATCTGAGGGGGAGAAACAGGCATAGCCCTTTTTCTCATAAAAGCCTGATATATCACTTCCATAAAATCCGACGGAAAAAATTCACCGGCGGCAAGAGCCACTCTGTGGGACTCAGACTTGGAATGCTAAGATGATTTATGAGACTTTTCCCTAGAACTGCGCATGCGTTTCGTGGAAGCGCCCTATGCACCCAAAGTAGGCATCCTGGATGCTGCAATCGCATCTTCGGCGGAATCAGAGGAAGGTAGGGCCTCTCCGGAGGAGGGTAATGCGGGATTCACACACGGTTCACACCCCTCGCGGGCCGCAGCACATGTGATGCACAGCTGCGAATCCGTCAGCCATCCGCCGCATTTATGGAATGAATCCATGCCATGCTGTCCTGAGGAGGCCATCTGTGAAGTTTGGAGCAAAAACAAAGCTTCTAAGTCCAAAAAATACATTTTTAAAACTTTTAAGATGGCCTCCGCAGGTGCCGATTTTGCCTTAAAACAGGAAAACACAGGAAATAACGAAAAACACAGGAAATAACGAAAAATGGTAATTTTACAATTTTACAGGTATGAGGAGACGAGGGCATGCAGGGAAACCACCCAAAACCCGATTTCAGCAAACCCCCCAAATCGCCAAACTCAGAGGCACATAGGCATATCAGAGACAAGTGCTGCAATACATTTCCATGACTGCCAGCAATACACAATGCAAGGAAAGGGAGATTATAAGCAATGAATCCGCTGGGTCAGACCCGAGGTCCATCGTGCCCAGCAGTCCGCGCACGCGGCGGCCCAACAGGTCCAGGACCTGTGCAGTAATCCTCTATCTATACCCCTCTATCCCCTTTTCCAGCAGGAAGTTGTCCAATCCTTTCATAAACCTCAGTACCGTGCACTGCCCTATTAAGTCCCCTGGAAGCGCATTCCAGGTGTCCACCACACGTTGGGTAAAGAAGAACTTCCTAGCATTCGTTTTGAATTTGTCCCCTTTCAACATTTCTGAATGCCCTCTTGATCTTTTATTTTTTGAAAGTTTGAAGAATCTGTCCCTCTCCATGCCCTTCATGATCTTGTAGGTCTCTATCATATCCCCTCTAAGTCTCCTCTTCTCCTGGGAAAAGAAACCCAGTTTCTCCAATCTCTCAGCGTATGAAAGGTTTTCCATCCCTTTTATCAGACGCGTCGCTCTCCTCTGAACCCTTTCGATTAACGCCATATCCTTCTTATGGTACAGCGACCAATATTGGATGCAGTACTCCAGATGCGGACGCACCATCGCCCGATACAACGGCAGGATAACTTCTTTCGTTCTGGTTGTAATACCCTTCTTGATTATGCCTAGAATTCTGTTTGCCTTCTTAGCGGCTGCTGCGCACTGTGCCGTCAGCTTTATTGTCATGTCCACCATTACCCCCAAGTCCCTTTCTTGGGTACTCTCATTCAATAACATCCTTCCCATCATATAGTTGTATTTCGGGTTTCTGCTTCCCACATGAAATACTTTACATTTTTCAACGTTGAACTTCATCTGCCATCTCGTCGCCCATTCCCCTAGTTTGTTCAAGTCCCTCTGCAATTCTTCGCAGTACTCCTTAGTCCGAGATCCACTAAATAGATTGGTGTCGTCCACAAATTTTATTATCTCACACTTCGTCCCTGTTTCTAGATCATTTATGAATATATTAAATAGCAGCGGCCCAAGCACCGAGCCCTGCGGAACATCACTCGTGACCCTCCTCCAGTCCGAGTAGTGGCCCTTCACCTCTACCCTCTGTTTCCTACCCACCAACCAGTTTCTGATCCATTTATGTACGTCTCTGTTGACTCCATGGTTCTTCAGTTTCCGGAGTAGACGTTCATGAGGCACCTTGTCAAAGGCTTTTTGGAAATCCAGGTATATGATGTCTATGGGGTCTCCTCTGTCCATCCGTTTGTTAATTCCTTCAAAAAAGTGCAATAATTTAGTTAGGCACAATCTCCCCTTGCAAAAACCATGTTGGCTGGTTATCAGAAGTTCGTTTCTTTCAAAATGTTCATCAATGCTTTCTTTTATCAGTGCTTCTGCCATTTTCTCCGGAACCGAGGTCAGACTCACTGGTCTGTAGTTTCCCGGGTCACCTCTTGATCCCTTTTTAAAAATGGGCATTACTTTGGCTTTCTTCCAATCCTCCGGGATCACGCCTGTTTTCAGGGATAGGTTGCAAATTTGCCGCAGTAGTTCCGCTATATCCTCCTTTAATTCCTTCAGAACCCTTGGATGGATTCCATCCGGACCCGGGGATTTGTCAGTTTTTAGTTTTTCTATCTGCCTGCGCACATCTTCCAGGATCACTTCCATGGATGTTAATTTTTCTGCTTGATCTCCATTGAAGAATTGCTCAGGTTCTGGTATGCTGGATATGTCTTCGTTTGTAAATACAGACGAAAAGAACGTGTTTAGTCTTTCCACAACTTCTTTCTCCTCCTTCACCACTCCCTTCCTTTCTCCGTCATCCACTGGCCCTACCTCCTCCCTAGCTGGCTGCTTCCCTTTAATATATCTAAAGAATGGTTTGAAATTTTGTGCTTCCCTGGCTAGTCTCTCTTCATATTCTCTTTTGGCTTTTCGAACCACACGATGACATTCTTTTTGATGCTTCCTGTGCTCATTCCAGTTCCTCTCAGTTTTGTCCTTTTTCCATTTTCTGAATGAATTTTTCTTATTGCCTATCGCTTCCTTCACTATTTTAGTTATCCATGCCGGGTCTTTTGTTCGACTCTTTTTGCACCCCTTTCTGAATCTGGGGATATACAGATTTTGCGCCTCGCTCACCGTGTCCTTGAAAAAAGACCAGGCATGTTCTACCGTTTGCCATTTTTTGGAAGTTTTCCTAAGTTTCTTCCTTAACATATCCCTCATTGCTTCGTAGTTTCCTTTCCTGAAGTTAAAAGTTGTCGCTATGGTTCTCTTCCCTTTCGGTATTCCTACCTCAACCTTGAACTTGATCATGTTATGATCGCTGTTTCCTAACGGTCCCACTACTTCTACTTCCTTTGCAGGTCCCTCTAACCCATTTAGGATTAGATCCAGAGTGGCATTTCCTCTCGTCGGTTCCCTAACAAGCTGCTCCAAGAAGCAATCTTGTGTAGCCTCCAGGAATTCTGTCTCCCTAGCGCATTTTGATCTTCCAAGACTCCAGTCTATCCCAGGGTAGTTGAAGTCTCCCATAATAACCATGGATGTTACCGCTTTTGCATTCTCGCTTCATCTCGGCTTCCATTTCTTTATCGATATCTCCGGTTTGCCCGGGTGGACGATAGTATAGGCCCATCTTTATTTCAGGCCCTTTCCTTCCCGGTATTTTAACCCATAGTGATTCCAGCCTGTTTGTCGTCTCTGCTGTGTCCATTCTTGTCGTTTGTATGCTTTCTTTTATGAATAGGGCTATTCCACCTCCTTTTTGCCCTGACCTATCCTGGCGATAAGAGCTTGTACCACGGCAGTGCTGTATCCCATTTGCTTTCCTCATTCCACCTTGTTTCAGAGATTCAGTACCTCAGGAGATGTTTTCTGTTTGTACCATTTTTTTCTCTGCCACCTATTTTCTCCGATTGTACCATTGTATCATTTTCGCTGATTGTCCAGCCCTTCTTCGTTGTAAACCGCCTCGAACTACTATGGCTTTGGCGGTATATAAGAAATAAAATTATTATTATTATTATTATTATAAACTGGATTTTCAGATCTTCTGATCGCCTCAACTTCCCTTCCACCTCAGATCACGACCACCAGGACCCCTCAGGGGATTTAGAGAAGATACGCGGTCCGATTCCAATCCTGGTGTACCTCACTGAACTGCAGCAGCCTGCACTCTCTACCCCTTACTGGACGCACCAGGGGTGAGATGGCTCCCGATTTGGAGACCCGATCTGATCTGCAAGCTGTCTGGAGGGCTTACTGCAGGTTCTGCCCTACCTCTAGAAGCAGACAATCTTTAAGGAAAAGTCTATGATTTCCCACTGAAGGATCACTCCCCCAGAGTGAATCCGCAGCACTTGGGCATTACCCACGGCACCAAACAAAATAAAAGACTAGGAATTGAGAGAAAAAAAAGTCACGAGCAGAAGAAACTAGAAGTTCTCAGCAAGGCTGAGCGGCTGCAAGGCAGCGCTGGGAGGGAGTGTCCTAAGAGTTGTTTTAGGAAAGGGGAAGGATTTTATTGAAAGTTCTGCAGCCAAGGCTAGAATAGATGCAAGACCTTAGGGTGAAGTTTCCAGAGCTTATTGTCCAAGAAATGCACATTGTAAAAATAGTAACAAAACCATAGAAAAGGTATACATATGGTATCATGATGCAAAATAAAATTACCCCATCTAAAAAACCACATGTTTGACAGCTGTGAAAGGGGCTCTTTTGTGAGGAATTTAAAATACTGTGAAAAACAGAAAAATGTTCAGGTGACTCTGTTATGTTAGGAACTGAAAAACAAAATACTGTCCCATAAGGCAACTAAAAATAATGTTTAAAGATCAAAACGTAATTAAACCTGCAAAATGGCAACAAGGTCACTGTGTTTAGATGTGCTTCGAAAGCTAAAGGCTGATACTGCATCAAAATCTGTCAGTGGGAGCACAGACTTGAATTAGAACTTAAACATTCCTCCAAAGGTCTAGGGCTGCCCAATTGTCCCAATTCCTATATATGACAAAAGCTGCAACTTGCAGAAAAACATATCCAAATCAAGAAAAATAGAAACAGTATTCACAGGGCATCTTGGATGTATACTGGGGCAAGAAAGTTCACATAGTAGCGTCATTAGAAATTGTATAGTGACGTCGTTATAAATCAATAACTTTGAGCCCAGAAGAAAACCAAAAGCAATGAAACAATGTATGAGCCGAATTGCTTAACAAATATTTCTGTTCTGTGTTCACGGCTGAAGCACCAGGAGCGGAACTGCAGAAGACAAACGTGAATAGGGATGGAGGAGTAATAGACCCTTATCGATTTTCAGAGCGTTGTGTTTGTGAGGCGCTAGCTAAAATAAAGGTAGATAAAGCAATGGGGCCGGATGGTATACATGCAAGGAACTTAGGGAAGTTCTGGTAGCTCCACTCACTGATATTTTCGACAAGTTGCACCGGAGGACTAGAGAAGGGTGGGTGTGGTCCCTCTCCACAAAAGTGGAAGAATTAGGGAATTACAGGCCTATAAGTCTGACTTCTGTGGTAAACAAATTAATGGAAACATTTTTAAAACAGAGAATGATCAAGTTTCTGGAATCCTGTGCATTACAGGACCGAAGGTAAAATGGATACACTAGAAGAAGGTCTTCTCAGACAAATCTGAACAATTTCTTTGACTGGGTGACCAGAGAATTGGATAGAGGATGTGCGCTAGTTGTGGTGTATTTAGATTTTAGCAAAGCCTTTGACAGTGTTCCATACAGACATCTAATAAATAAACTGAGTGCCCTCGGGATGGGTCTCAAAGTAATGAGCTGGATCAAGAACTGGTCGAGTGGAAGGCAACAGAGAGTAGTGATCAATGGCAATCGCTCTAAGGAAAGGGATGTTACCAGTGGTGTACCTCAAGGTTCTGTTCTTGGGCCTGTTCTTTTTAACATTTTTATAAATGATATTGCTGAAGGGTTGTCAGGTAAGATTTGCCTCTTTGCAGATGATACCAAAATCTAAGAACATAAGAAGTGCCTCTGCTGGGTCAGACCAGAGGTCCATCATGCCCAGCAGTCCACTCGTGCGGCGGTCCAACAGGTCCAGGACCTGTGTAGTAGTCCTCTATTTATACCCCTCTATCCCCTTTTCTTTTAGAAAATTGTCCAATCCCTTCTTGAACCCTAATACCGTACTCTGTCCTATCACGCCCTCTGGAAGCTCATTCCAGGTGTCCACCACCCATTGGGTGAAGAAAAACTTCTTAGCATTGGTTTTGAATCTGTCCCTTTTCAGCTTTTCTGAATGCCCTCTCGTTCTTGTAGTTTTCAAAAGTTTGAAGAATCTGTCCCTCTCTACTTTCTCTATGCCCTTCATGATCTTGTAAGTCTCTATCATATCCCCTCTAATTCTCCTCTTCTCCAGGGAAAAAGCCCCAGCTTCTCCAGTCTCTCAGTGTATGAAAGGTTTTCCATACCTTTTATCAAATGTGTCGCTCTCATCTGAACCCTCTCGAGTATCACCATATCTTTCTTAAGGTACGGTGACAAATATTGGACGCAGTACTCCAGATGCGGACACACCATCGCCCGATACAATGGCAGGATAACTTCTTTCGTTCTGGTTGTAATACCCTTCTTGATTATACCTAGCATTCTATTCACTCTCTTAGCGGCCACTGCGCACTATGCCGACGGCTTCATTGTCTTGTCCACTATTACCCCCAAGTCCCTTTCTTGGGTACTCTCACTCAATAACATTCCTCCCATCGTATAGCTGTACCTCGGGTTTCTGCTTCCCACATACAATACTTTACATTTCTCTACATTGAACTTCATCTGCCATCTCGTCGCCCACTCCCCTAGCTTGTTCAGTCCCTTTGTAATTCTTCGCAGTCCTCTTTAGTCCGAACAGCACTAAATAGTTTAGTGACGTCTGCAAATTTTATTATTTTGCACCTCGTCCCTGTTTCTATATCATTTATAATATATTGAATAGCAGCGGTCCGAGCACCGACCCCTGCGGAACACAACTCGTGACCCTCCTCCAGTCCGAGTAGTGGCCTTTCACTCCTACCCTCTGCTTCCTCTCCGCCAAACAATTTCTGATCCATCTGTGTACGCCTCCTTCTACCCCATGGTTCTTCAGTTTCCGAAGTAGGCGTTCATGGGGTACCTTGTTAGAGGCTTTTTGGAAATCTAAATATACGATGTCTATGGGATCCCCTTTGTATATCCGTTTGTTAATTCCTTCGAAGAAGTGCAGTAAGTTCGTTAGGCCTGATCTCCCCTTGCAGAAGCCATGTTGGCTTGTGATTAGAAGTTTATTTCTTTCAAAATGCTCATCGATGCTGTCTTATCAGCGCTTCCGCCATTTTCCCCAGAACCAAGGTGAGACTTACCGGTCTGTAGTTCCCAGGGTCACCTCTCGATCCCTTTTTAAAGATAGGCGTAACATTGGCTATCTTCCAATCCTCCAGGATCACATCTGTTTTCAGGGATAGATTGCAAACTTGCTGTAGTAGTTCCGTTATTTCCTCCTTTAGTTCTTTCAGAACCCTTGGGTGGATTCCGTCCGGGCCCGGCGATTTGTCAGTTTCTAGTTTTTCTAACTGCCTGCGTACATCTTCAAGGCTTACTTCCATGGATGTTAGTTTATCTGTTTGGGCTCCTTTGAAGATTTGCTCAGGTTCCGGTATGTTGGATGTTTCCTCTTTTGTAAATACAGATGAAAAGAACATGTTTAGTCTTTCTGCAACTTCTTTCTCCTCTTTCACCACTCCCTTCCTGTCTCCGTCATCTAGCAGTCCCACCTCCTCCCTAGAACGGTTTGAAATTTCGTGCTTCCTTGGCTAGCCTTTCTTCATATTCTCTTTTGGCTTTTCTAACCACATGGTAACATTATTTTTTATATTTCCTATGCTCTTTCCAGTTCTCCTCAGTTTTGCCCTTTTTCCATTTCCTGAATGAATTCTTCATATCGCCTATCGCTTTCTTCACTTCTTTGGTTATCCACGCCGGGTCTTTTGTTTGATTCTTTTTCCACCCTTTTCTGAATCTTGGTATATGTAGATTTTGCGCCTCGCTCACCGTGTCCTTGAATAGAGACCAAGTTTCCCAATGGTCCCACTATTTCCACTTCCTTCGCAGGTCCTCTTAGCCCATTTAGGATTAGATCCAGAGTGGCATTCCCTCTCGTCGGTTGATCCATGAAGCAATCCTGTATAGCCTCCAAGAATCCGGTCTCTCTGGTGCATTTTGAGCTTCCAAGACCCCAGTCTATCCCGGGATAGTTGAAGTCTCCCATAATAATTGTGTTACTGCTTTTGCATTCTCTCATCTCAGCTTCCATTTCTTTATCGATAGCTTCAGTTTGCCCAGGTGGACGATAGTACAGGCCCATCTTTATCTCGGGCCCTTTCCTTCCCGGTACTTTAACCCATAGTGATTCCAAATTGTTGGTTGTCGCTGCTATGTCCACTCTGGTTGAGTGTATGCTTTCTTTTATGTATAGGGCTATTCCTCCTCCTTTCTGACCTGACCTGTCCTGGCGACAGAGTTTGTACCCCGGCAGTGCTGTATCCCATTTGTTTTCTTCATTCCACCATGTTTCGGAGACTCCAATAATGTCTATGTTCTGCAATAGAGTAGACATGCCGGATGGTGTGAATAACATGAAGAAAGACCTGGCGAAGCTTGAAGAATGGTCTGAAATTTGGCATCTAAAATTTAATGCTAAGAAATGCAAGGTCATGCATTTGGGCTGCAAAAACCAGAGGGAACGGTACAGTTTAGGGGGTGAAGAACTTATGTGCACAATGGAAGAGCGGGACTTGGGTGTGATTATATGTGATGATCTTATGGTGGCCAAACAGTTTGAAAAGGTGATGGTGTAAGCTAGAAGGCTGCTAGGTTGCATAGAGAGAGGTATGGCCAGTAGGAAAAAGGAGGTATTAATGCCCCTGTATAAGACTTTGGTGAGACCTCATTTAGAATATTGTATGCAATTCTGGAGGCCGCACCTTCAAAAAGATATAAAAAGGATGGAGTCGGTCCAGAGGAAGGATACTAAAATGGTATGTGGTCTTCATCATAAGGTGTATACTTTGGAGGAAAGGCAGGAGAAGAGAGATATGATAGAGATGTTTAAATAACTACGTAATGTAAATCCGCATGAGTTGAGTCTCTTTCATTTGAAAGGAAACTCTGCAATGAGGGGACATAGGATGAAGTTAAGAGGTGATAGGCTCCAGAGTAATCTAAGGAAATACTTTTTTACAGAAAGGGTGGTAGATGCATGGAACAGTCTCCCAGAAGAGGTGGTGGAGACAGAAACTGTGTCTGAATTCAAAAGGGCCTGGGATAGGTATGTGGGATCTGTCGGAAAGAGAAAGATAAATTTGCAGATGACATAAAATGTTCAAAGTTGTTAAAATGCATGCGGATTGTGAAAAATTGCAGGCGGACCTTAGGAAATTGGAAGATGGGCGTCCAAATGGCAGATGAAATTTAATGTAGACAAATGCAAAGTTATGCACATTGGGAAGAATAACCTGAATCACCTTAGGGATTAGTGCCCAAGAAAAGGATCTGGGTGTCATCGTAGACAATACAATGAAATCTTCAGCCCAATGTGTGGTAGCGGCCAAAAAACCAAATAGGATGCTAGGAATTATTTAAAAAGGTTAACAAGACTAACCTCCTCTTTTACAAAACTGCGATAGCAGTTTCAAGCGCAGGGAGCTGCGCTGAATGGCCTGCACTGCTCCTGACACTCATAGGAACTCTATGAATGTCGGGAGCAGCACGGACCATTCAGTGCGGTTCCCTGCAGTAGAAACTCCTATTGCAGTTTTGTAAAAGGAGGCCTAAGAATGCCTCTGTATCGCTTCATGGTGCAACCTCATCTGGAATATTGTGTTCAATTCTGGTCTCCTTATCTCAAGAAATAATAATAATAATAATAATTTATTTTTATATACCGCCTAACTAGCAGTTCATAGCGGTTTACATAATAGGTATTCGGCATGCAATATAATAACATCATACATAATAAAATTCTAAGTAACTAATACAAGCATTAAGAGCTCCTTTTACGAAAGTGTGCTACTGGTTTTAGCGCACACAGAAGATTAGCGTGCACTATAGCGTGCGCTAGCCAAAAATCTACTGCCTGCTTAAAAGGAGGCGGTAGCGGCTAGCGCGCACTATTCCGCGCGTTAAGGCCTTAACGCACCTTCGTAAAAGGAGCCCTAAAACTAATGAATAAGAAAAACACAATATAAACTAAAATAAGTATGGATACAAAGATAAAAAGTACATTATAACTACATGATAATATGAAAATCAATAATGTATATTATAATTGTTTAAATAATTGGGTTTTAAGATCTTTCAGAAATTGATATTAAGTAAGAAATGGCGAAACAAGAAGGTTCAAACATGAATTCATTAATCCTGCTTGGAATGCTAAGGTCTTATCCAAAAATGTTTTGTAACGACATGCATTTGCTGAAGGAAAATAAAACCAACCAGATCTACGAATATTTTTCTTAGAAATAAAAAAACTAAAATGAGAAGCAAGGTAAGCCAAATAAAACTTTAAAACAAATGCATCCAAATTTAAATAACACTCTAGCCTCAAACGGTACCCAGTGAAGCTTTTGATAATATACACCGATATGATAGTGTTTTTTCAGATTAAAAATCAAGTGAATAGCTGTATTTTGTATGATTTTTAGTCGGCTAGTAGTTATTTTATACTATCCCAGATAAATAACATTACAATAATCCAATATGGAAAGGATTGAAGATTGAACCAGGATTTTAGATTATATAAAATAAAAATATTTCCTAATAGTACACAGCTTTCAGAGGACAATAGAACATCTCTTAACCAGAGAATCTGTATGGGCCTTAAAAGATAAGGACCGATCTAAAATAACCTCTAAAATTTTCAGCGTAGGAGATATCAAATAAGATTGACCGTTTCAAACAAGTGTTATGGACCTTTACAACCCCGTGTTCTTGGACTACTGGCCTCCCTTGAAGGGAGTTTTAAAGGTCCATAACACTTGTTTGAAACTTCAACAGCAATATGTCCAGTGCAATCATTTAACTTCTGCCTTCACCATTTGGTTATCTGACCCAGATAAGTAACGATTTTACAAAATATTTACTTTATGAAACATCTAAGAAATAATTTGATGACATTTGGAGGGCAGTAAGAGGGACCTCTTACGTGCTATGATGGTCCCTCGTTACAACCAGTGCTGGCATTTTGGTTGGTGACTGAGCACTTTATATAATTTAGCATTTTCTGAGCACATTTTAATAGTGACATTCGTATTGAATGTTTCTTTTAATTCTATAATACTTTGGATTGTGTGATATTTTTATGAAGAATCATATTTGTGGAGAGATTTTTTTTGAACTGTGCATGTTAACACAAGTAATCGCAGTGTTGCTCCTCATATTGGTATAGAGAACTATAGACAGTGTTATGGATGTATATGGTAAATGTAGTGAGTAGTGAATAAATATACCAGTAACCCACATGAAACCTCCTAGAAAAACAGATAGATGGTATAGGGAGTGTATGGTAAAGTGTGGACAGTGTTATAAATGAATATGGAAAGTGATGTGAATAAATATGGTGCTCATGAATCAATGAAGGCACCGTGCATATCATGTGCAAAGCGAATAGCAACTGGAATGTCAATATAATAAAGATTATCTATATAATAAAACCGTAGGCGGCGCATGCGCACTCTAATCCGCGTGCTTCCGTGATCCGTATGTCCGTGGCCGGCAAGAGTGCACATGCAAACTTACAACAGCTCGCACTCACGGTCTGGCTGGCTCTTTAAAGTTTTTTTCGGTGCCGGCTCACCTGCTCCGCCTTCCTCTTCCTGCCAGTCTCAGCCGGACTCACTCCTCCCCCCCTGGCAGCCCTGAACCTGTTCCTCCGTTCCCCGCCCGACGGGCCGGTGAGTGCTGCGCCAGGGGCAATGCAGGTGGAGACTATCGGCGGCGGAGCCGGAGGGAAGGGGGGTGGGAGGCACACGAAGCTGCAAGTCGCCGACTCCACCCCCCCCCCCTCTCTCGAACCGCACAAGGACTGCCGTTGACGAAATTTGCCCCACCGTTCCTTCCCTTCCTCAATCAGGTACAGTTCAGCTACGCCTATGTTAAAAGCAGCTGCTTTGAAATTGGAGTCCTGCCGCCACCGTAACACGTTCCCATATGTCAGAGAAGGGGCGGGACCAAGGCAGAGGGGAACGTGCTACGGCAGTGGCAGGCCTCTGATTTCGATGCGGCTGCTTTTAACATTGGTGGAGCTGCACTGCACCTGATGGAGGGAGGGAAGGAAAGGTGGTTGTGCGCTGTTGAGCCCCTCTGCACGCGCCCAAACCAAAAAAGGAGCCAGGACTCTTCCCCACCCGGCGCCGGCAGACCCGAAAAAACGGCCCTACCGAACAGACCCGCGAGCAGGGTTGCCATGGAAACCTAACCGGAATTACATGCAGTCGGCAAGGGTCAGTGAGAGGGGATCAGGAGCTAAAGAGAGATTGAAAAAAACAAACAAACAGTGCACAAGTAGAGAGAGACACACAGACAGTCACAGAAGGACAGGGGGCTAGAGCAGAGATGCTTGCAGGGAGAAAAAGCTAAGCAGTAATGTTACAGTTTGAGAGTGCAGACTGAGGAAGAAAGCAGAGACAGCGCTACACAGGGAAATGGAGGGAGGAAAGAGACAGAAAGAAAAATACAGACAGACATAAATTCTAGCACCCGTTAATGTAACGGGCTTAACGACTAGTAATAGATAAAATGTAATGCCTCAAAATGTATGTGAAAATTGTGGACCAAGTGAATGAATTTAAAGAATAACTGATAAAATATAATGCCTCAAAAATGTATAAAAAATATATAGAAAACTGTGAACTAAACAAGTGAATGAATATATTGTTGGTGAATCAGTGGGGGCAAAATAGATATAAATGTTTGAAAAAAGGATGAGAGCTGAATACCAATGTGATTATGTGTAAAAAAAAAAAAATTATATATATATATATATACACACACACATAGAATATAGTCACATATACAATATACACACTGAGGGGCATAGTCGAAAAGAACGTCTAAGTCCGTCTTCGTCTAAGTCTCAAGTCGTCCAAAGCAAAAAACAGCTTAGGACACATTTTCGAAAAATACGTCCAAATTTTTCTTTGTTTCGAAAATCATCTAAGTATACGACCTATCGAACTGATCGTCCAAGTCGCTAAATCGTCCATCTTTATCTTTCAATTTTAGGGAGTGCCCTCTCGTTCTCTCTACCTTGGAGAGGGTGAACAACCTGTCTTTATCTACTAAGTCTATTCCCTTCAGTACCTTGAATGTTTCGATCATGTCCCCTCTCAATCTCCTCTGTTCAAGGGAAAAGAGGCCGAGTTTCTCTAATCTTTCACTGTACGGCAACTCCTCCAGCCCCTTAACCATCTTAGTCGCTCTTCTCTGGACCCTTTTGAGTAGTACAGTGTCCTTCTTCATTTACGGCGACCAGAGCTGAATGCAGTACTCCAGGTGAGGGCGCACCATGGCCCGATACAGCGGCATGATGACCTTCTCTGATCTGTTCGTGATCCCATTCTTTATCATTCCTCGCATTCTGTTCGCCCTTTTCGCCGTCACCGCACATTGCGCAAACGGCTTTATCGACTTCTTAATCACAATTCCCAAGTCTCTTTCCTGGGAGGTCTCTCCAAGTACCGCCCCGGACATCCTGTATTTGTGTATGAGATTTTTGTTACCGACATGCATGACTTTACACTTATCCACGTTGAACCTCACATTGCAGATCTTCGCAATCCCCCTGTATCTTCACTACTCTGAATAACTTCCTATCGTCTGCAAATTTAATCACCTCACTCATCGTACCTATGTCCAGATCGTTTATAAAGAAGTTGAAGAGAACGGGTCCAAGCACCGAGCCCTGCGGCACCCCACTGGTGACGTTCTTCCAATTGTCCACTCTCTGTTTCCTATGCTTCAGCCAGTTTTTATTCCACGTGAGTATTTCACCCTTGATTCCATGGCTCTCAGTTTTCCGAAGTAGTCGTTCATGCGAAACCTTGTCAAATGCCTTCTGAAAATCCAGATATACAATGTCGACCGGGTTGCCCTTGTCTATGTGCTTGTTTACTCCCTCGAAGAAGTGCAGCATGTTTGTCAAACAAGATCTGTCTTTGCTGAAACAGTGCTGGCTGGTCCTCATCAGACCGTGTCCATCAAGGTGATCAATGATGCAGTCCTTTATCAGCGCATCTACCATCTTTCCCAGTACCAAGGTCAGACTCACTGGTCTGTAGTTTCTTGGGTCTCCCCTCGAACTTTTTTTGAAGATCTGCGTAACATTCGCCACCTTCCAGTCCTCCGGAATCTTTCCCGATTTGATTGACAGATTAGCTACTAGCAGTTCAGCTATAGTCTCTTTCAGTTCCTTGATGACCCTCAGATGGATACTATCCAGTTCCGGGGATTTATCGCTCTTAAACCTATCAATCTGCCTGCATACCTCTTCTAGACTGACCGTTAACCCTGTCAGTTTCCCGTTTTCACTTCCAGCATATAGCCTGATGGGTTCCGGTATGCTGTATATATCCTCTTCGGTAAATACAGATGCAAAAAATGTGTTCAGTTTGTTTGTCATCCTTTAGCGCTCCCTTTATTCCTTGGTCATCCAATGGTCCCATCGCTCTTCTTTTCTGCAACAGACCTAGCTACACTTACCCTACTCTGTTTCTTTGCCAACATAAAGCCTCTTATTTCCTCAAGGGTCTATGTGGCCAGATCAGTTTTTGATGCCTGCTTTTCTCAGAGTTAGGTTAAGGCTTTATTTAATACCACACTTTTGCAATCTATTTCTTTCTAAGATTACTGGAATCCCTTCTCCCGTTTAGCTCTACTCTCACCAATAGCTCAAACTAGCTCTCACAACTGCTTGTTTTATAAGCATCTCTCTTTTCATGCTCCCAAATAATTTAAGCGTCATAATATCTCGCCAGAGTCACACCCTCTCTTAATATTATTTACGTATATATCATCCCTAGGTTTCCTAGGTTCTCAAATACACTCATTCTATTCTTACATGAAGAAGGATACGGTATGGGAGGAAGTGACGTCACCGCCGCGGATGGGAGCTTGAGCAGAGAGCTCCGTTCGGAACTAACTATCATTTCGCTGTGCAAAACGCGCAAATTTCTTTTCCCTGGCAGTGGAGAGGTGTGTGCAGGGAGAGGGGACCCCATGGCAACACGCAAAAAACTTCCCGGTTATAAACCCGGCCAGCGCATGATGGAGCAGGCGCTGGGCCGGACTGCATGTGGCTGCGCGGGCCCGGAGACCAGTGGCGGTGAGGCGGCAAGATTGAGCGGCGCTGTCGCAGCGGTCGCCGATATGGTTGTTGAGCCAGTACAGGAGTGCTCTTCGCCGGATCCACTCACGAAGGCGGATATGCAGCGCTGGATATCGGAGGTAAAATCCGAGATATCAGCTGTGGCGGTTCAAGTCCGGGAGGCGGTGCAGGAGCTTCGCACTGACCTGGTGGAGGTAGGCACGAGGGTGGAAGTAGTGGAGATGCGTTTGGACAGTTGTGAGGAGAATGTGACTGGCGTGCAAAGATCGTTGGAAACTGCTTCTGCTGACTACCAACTCCTTTTGGATAAGGTCGAGGATCTGGAGAACCGCACCCGGTGTAATAATTTGCGGGTGCGGGGCTTACCTGATCTGCCAGAATATAAAGATGTTCGTGCTACTACTATCAATCTGATTCGCTGGCTTCTACAGAACGACACTCTGGAGCCGGGTCTGGAGCGGGCACTTCGAGCTCTGGGGCCCCGAACCACGGATCAACCCAAAGATATTGTGCTGTGCCTCCAGAGCTTTGTGCTTAAGGAGCAGATCTTCCGCAGAGCCCGGGAGTTGGGCACGGTGACTTGGGAAGGCCATCGGCTGGAGTTCTATCAGGACCTTGCTGCAGGCACGCTTCAGAAACGTCGGGCGTTCCAGGAAGTGACCAAGGCTCTACAGCGTAGCAATTTGCGCTACCGTTGGACTTATCCTTTTGGGGTAGTCCTTTCAATAAACGGAGTCCACACTAAAGTTACCACCGTTCGTGAGGCCCGTGTCTTGCTGCAACAAGCGGGTATTGAGATCCCGGAGGAGACTGATCCTGCTGTGGGTGCGGTGTCCAGCCGTGTGGGGAATCCAACCGCCTCCTGATGGCAGCGAGTGAAGCGTGGATCTCGGAGTGGGCGGGGAGGCCGTGGGGGTGGACCTCCACTTCAGGCGACCGCCTCTCCCTCGAGTGGCCTCCCTTGAAGGCTGAAAGACCACATTTGTTTATCTGCTGTCTCTTCCCTCCGCTCCTGTAGGGGGGTCTTCCTCCTGCTGGGGTGTTTTTGGACTCACCCCTTGTGCCTGTGTCCCTGGGTTCTGTTTTGGGTTGGAGCCTTGGGGGGGGGGGACACGCCCCTGGACTGGACCTGATGTGTGGGTGTGGGGTGGTTTGGAGAGGACAATGAGACATGTGGGGGTGTAGTGTGGTAGGCTGGAGCAGGGTTTGTTTTTCAGGGGGGGTGTTGGGCTGGTGTGTTTGCCTTTGGGATTGTTGAGTGTGTTGTATTGATAGTTGGCATTTGGTTGTGGGGATTTGAGTCAGGGGCTTAGGGGATGGTTCACTTCCTTGTATGATGGTGGGAGATCTGTGGACTCTCACTTTGGGGGATGGGGGGTGGGTTGGTGGGGGGGGGGAGGGGGACATGGGGACGAGTATGGTTGGGTAGGGTCTTCATCTTTTCTGACTTATTTGGTTCATGGGGGGGTTTAGGTTGGTCTCTTATAATATCCGGGGTCTCAATTCCCCCAATAAAAGAAGGGCTTTTTATAGAGAGCTGCTCCGCTTGAGGGCAGATGTTTGCTTTGTCAAGGAAACTCATTTGCTTCCATCCCATGAATCCCTGGTCAAAGATTCTCGATTCCCCCAAGCCTTTTGGGCCTCCCAGGTGGGCACTTCCAAGAGGGGAGGGGTGGGAATTATTATTCGTCAGGGGATTCGTTGTGAAGTGCATAGAGTGGTGCGGGACCCTCAGGGTAGGTATATTATGCTGGAGGCTCTGATCGAGGGGTGTTTGTATTCCCTGGTTAATATCTATGCCCCCAATGAAGGTCAGGGGGCCTTCTTTCGTGAGTTGGTGCCTCAAATTCTCCGGTTTAAGGGGGGTGCCCTAGTTTTGGGCGGGGATTTTAATCTTACCGTGACCCCTCATTTGGATAACTCGGGGAGGGCGGATCAATATGGGAGGAGGGATCGTAAAATGTTGTGGGAGGCGCTGGCTGCCCTTAATGTGGTCGATTGCTGGCGGTGGCTGCATCCGTCGACTAGGGACTATACTTACTTTTCTGGGATGCACTCCTCTTACTCTAGAATTGATTATGTATTTGTGGAGCAGGGATTGCTTCGTCGGGTGGAGTCGGCGGGGATTGAATTACTCACATGGTCGGATCATGCTCCTGTTTGGGCACGGTTCTTGGGGGAGGGGGGTGGTTCGGGACAGAAATTCTGGCATTTTAATGACAGCCTCTTAGATGACCCGGAGGTGGGTGTGCAGATAGAGGGGTGGTTACAGGAGTACCTGGAGGTGAATGTGGAGTGTGGGGCTTCAATGGAGGCGGTTTGGGAGGGATTAAAGGCTACCCTTCGGGGCAGATTGATTGCTCTGGCTTCTGCTCGGCAGCGTAAACATAGGGAAGCTGTGGCGGCTTTGCTACTCTCAATAGGCCATTTAGAGAGTTTGCACAAGCGCAGACCTTGGGATATGGAGCTGCGTGGGCGATTGTTTCAAGCTTGCCGTGATCTTCAGGCTTTGGATTTGGAGCGTTTGTGATTTAATCTGCAGCTCCTGCAACAGAGATATTTTGAGTTTTCTAACAAGGCTAGCCGACTGGTTGCTCATCGTTTGAAAGTGCAGCAGACACGCAATCAGATTCTATCAGTCCGGGCGGCTTCTGGAGAGTTGTTGCAGAAAGATGATGATATTCGTGCACGCTTTATGGAGTTCTACTCCCATCTCTATACTCCAGAAGCGACTGGGTCCCCGCAGGACCTAGATAGCTATTTAACTTCGGCGGCGTTGCCCAAGATTGCACTGGAAGATGTTGCTCGGTTGGATCGTCCTCTCACGCTGATTGAGGCTCGTGGAGCTTTGCGTTCCATGAAACTTGGCAATTCGCCTGGGCTGGATGGCTTTACTGTTCGGTACTATAAGCGTTTTCAAGATCTTTTGTTGCCTCCTCTGTTGCGCTTCCTTAATTCTTTAGAAGAAAATAGTGCACTTCCGTTTTTCATGCGATTGGCGGGCGTTACGGTGTTGGCTAAGGCAGGGAAGGACCCCCTCCAGTGTACTTCTTATCGACCGATTTCTCTGTTGGGGGTAGATACTAAGATATTTACGCGGATATTGGCGGATAGATTGATGAGCTGGATTCCCCGGTTGATACATCCTGATCAGTCGGGCTTGTGGTGGGTCAGCAGGTGGGCGATAATACACGTCGGGTTTATAACCTGTTTGAAAGGGCCAGGGGTGGTGTGCGGGAGACGGTGTTTTTGTCTATCGATGCAGAGAAGGCTTTTGATAGGGTCTCCTGGACTTTTTTGTTTCGGGTTTTGGATTCTGTGGGTTTGGGTCCACGCATGCGGGAATGGATTTGTATCCTCTATACTCGTCCTGTCGGTTGTATTAAGGTGAATGGGGGTTATTCTGAGACTTTCTCTCTTGCACGGGGAATGCATCAGGGGTGCCCTCTCTCCCCGCTCCTCTTTGCCCTGACGGTGGAACCCATGGCGCAGCGGGTGCGGATGAATCAGGATATTAGGGGGTTACTGTACCGGGAGGGGACTGTAAGTTGTCCCTGTTTGCGGATGATCTTTTGTTTATGGTGGAGGATCCTGAGAGGTCTTTGCCTGCTATATTGCGGGAGTTGGATGCTTTTGGTATGGTGTCAGGGTTTCGCGTTAATGTTAGGAAATCTGAGCTGCTTAATATTAATTTGCCCCTGGACAGAGTGAATTTCCTACGGGATCGGTTTTCATTTCGTTGGGTTCAGCATTCTTTGCGTTATCTTGGGGTTTATTTTGGCCCGCCGGGAGTGGATGTTTATGATCTTAATTTTCCCCCACTCTTTCGTCGTATCCGACAGGACTTGTCCAGTTGGAAGGATCACTTTTTTTCCTGGTTGGGTAGGGTGGAAATAGTGAAGATGATGATATTGCCTCGTCTCCTGTTTTTATTTCAAGTGTTACCGCTCTGGGTGAGTAGGCGTACGTTGGAGGGGGTGCAACAGCATATTTTTGACTTTATTTGGGCCGGAAGGAGACCTCGAGTGAGCAGGAAGGTCCTCTGTTTGGGTAGGAGTGACAGGGGGTTGGGGGTCCCCAATGTGGTGAAGTATTATCAGGCCGCTCAGTTGCGCGCCCTTTTAGAATGGCAGGCGCAGGGCCCGAAACCGTGGGTGGTGATTGAGCAAAGTTTTACCAATGGGGTGCCGTTGTTGCATCGGCCTTGGGTACCTGGGAGAGTGTGGCTCGTGGGAGTGTTGTCTTCGGTTGACACTTCCTTAGGGGTTTGGAATTTGACCCGGGGTGGCTTATTGTTGGGTAGGCGCCATTCTTGGTATACACCGTTGCGGCATAATCCGGATTTTGCACCTGGTCGGGGTGAGGGAGTGTTTGCTAGTTGGGAGTTTCGTGGATTGGTATGTGTGGGACAATTGTGGGATCCGGTTTTGGGCCCTTTGTTGAGCTCCAGGACCGTTTTGGTTTTAGAGCCCGGGATCTGTTTCCTTACTTGCAAGTGGTTCATTATCTCCGGACCTCGGGTATACTAGGGGACTTGCGGGGTGGCAAGACTCCCTTCGAGATGCTTTTGGGTCCGGTACTCCGGAAGGGAACTCTATCTGCTATATATAGGTGCCTTAATAGTCGGGGGGCTCTGCTCCCCTATATGTTGGCTTGGGAGGGAGATTGGGAGTCTGCTTTTTCCCTGGACACTTGGGGGGATATTTGGAAAGAAGTTTCTTCGGCGGGCATTGCAGCTTTGTTGGTTGAGAATGGATATAAGGTTCTTTTCCATTGGTATTATACCCCTCAGGCTTTGGCTCGTTGGCGGGGGGGGGGGGGGAGGGGGGGCGAGTGCTCTTTGCTGGAGGGGCTGTGGGGAGGGGGTACCTACCTTCATATGTGGTGGCAGTGTGGGAGGGTGAGTGGGTTTTGGGCTGGGGTTTTCTCTCGGGTGTCCCGGATCCTTAATTTCCAGATTCCGGTTGATTGGCGGCATGCCCTTTTGTATTGGCACCAATTAGATCTTGACTGGGGAGACTCTTTGTTTTGTAAGTTGGCTTTCACTGCTGCCCGGTTGGCTTTAGCCTCCTTATGGAATCAAGTGCAATCTCCCACGTAGCACATGGTGGAGCAACGCTTGCTTACCTGGCAGCTTCTTTACCATTTGACGGCTTTACGGCATGGCAAACAGCATGGCTATGCTCGTATTTGGCGTCGCTTTCGGGACTCTGTAGGGGTTAGTTGTGGGAGTGGAGCTGGGAGTTGAGTTTGTGGCTCGAATGGGGGGACTTGTGCTGGGGAGACCCTATTCCTACTTCTTTCTTTGAGTTGGGTTGGAAGATCCTTTACCTTTTTTAGTGCTGTGGGAACTGTGTTTTGTCCCTGGGGGGAGGGAGGGGGGATTTTGCTGTGTTATTGTGGGTTTTGTAGTTTGTTCTTGCATATTTGTGGGGATTGCACATGTTCATTTGCTGGCAGCACCTGTGGTGTTTTCTTTGGCTGTTTTGTGTTGCTCATTGTTATTGCTGCATATTTCTGTGTATGTTTCAATAAAAGCTTTCATTTAAAAAAAAAAAAAGAAGGATACGGTACTACTCGAAAGGGTCCAGAGAAGGGCGACTAAAATGGTTAAGGGGCTGGAGGAGTTGACGTACAACGAAAGATTAGAGAAACTGCGCCTCTTCTCCCTTGAAAAGAGGAGACTGCAAGGGGACATGATACGAAACATTTAAAATACTGAAGGAAATAAACTTAGTAGAGAAAGACAGACTGTTCACCCTCTCCAAGGTAGGGAGAACGAGAGGACACTCTCTAAAGTTGAAAGGGGATAGATTCCGTACAAACATAAGGAAATTCTTCACCACCCAGAGAGTGGAAGAAAACTGGAACGCTCTTCCGGAGTCTGTTATAGGACAAGTTCATGCTAAACTGGTGAGACTGGACTCATTTGGACCACTGGTCTTGACCTTGGGGCTGCCACGTGAGCGGACTGCTGGGCAGGATGGACTACTGGTCTGACCCAGCAGCAGCAATTCTTATGTTCTTACAGAGGGAATGGCTTCTGTGTTCCATTCTCTGTTCTCAGCCAATGACTCCATTGCATAGTTCTCCCTATAGGTTGGAACCTTTGGTGTTCTTGTTACCATTTGTTTCGAGACTCACATGTACACTACAATATTTAATGCTCTTTATATCCGTTTGTCGTGCTTACACATTAACATACAACATCAATCACAACTTTAACAAGCCCTCATTAAGCAGCCCTAATGACTAATTTGAATCATTCACCCATCAACATTATATCTTGGAATGTAAACGGCAGTGGCGTACCAAGGGGGGGGCGGGAGGGGCGGACCGCCCCGGGTGCCAGCCCTGAAGGGGTGCTCCCGGCCTTGCCGTTCAGTCCCCCCACACCCCCGAAGGACCGCTCGCCCCACTGACCTTCCTGCACCACCTGTGAAGCAGCAAGCAGCAGGATCGCGAGGTCAGCTATCCCTGAGCTGCTTGTGCGCTGCTTCCTGCGCCGCGGTCCCACCCCTCCTCTGACGTCAGAGGAGGGGCGGGAACGCGGCGCAGGAAGCAGTGCCTAAGCAGCGCAGGGATAGCTGACGTCGCGATCCTGCTGCGGCTGCTTCATAGGTGGTGCACGAAGGTCAGTGGGGCGAGCGGTCCTTCGGGGGTGTTGGGGACTGAACGGCAAGGCCGGGAGCATAGGTAGTGCTGCTTCATAGGTGGTGCGGGGAGGCCAGGGGGGCGAGCGGTCCTTCAGGGTGGGGCGGGTGGGCAGGCAGGCAGGCATTCAAGGGGGAGGGGGCTGACAGGCAGGCAGGCCTTCAAAGGGGGGGGGACAGGCCTTCGGGGGGGTGTGCAGACCTTCAAGGGGAAGGGACAGGCCTTCAAGGGGGGGGCAGGCAGGCCTTCAAGGGGGGACAGGTCTACAAGGGGGGACAGGTGTACAAGGGGGTGGGCAGGCCTACAAGGGGGGGACAGGCCTTCAAGGGGGGACAGGCAGGCAGGCCTACAAGGGGGGGGACAGGCCTACAAGGGGGTGGGACAGGCCTTCAAGGGGGGGACAGGCCTTCAGGGGGAGACAGGCCTTTGGGGGGGGTGCAGACCTTCAAGGGGGGGGACAGGCCTTCAAGGGGGGGACAGGCAGGCAGGTCTTCAAGGGGGGGGGACAGGCCTACAAGGGGGAGGGACAGGCCTTCAAGGGGGTGGGACAGGCCTTCAAGGGGGTGGGACAGGCAGACCTTTAAGGGGGGGACAGGCCTTTGGGGGGGACCCTGGTTTAGAAGTACACGGAAGGAAGGGGGTGTTCAAAGAGACATGCATATGCCAAACTTTGGGGGGGGATGAAGAAATAATGGGTCTGAAAATAGAGGAGAGGGAGAGAAATGATGGACCATGAGATTTAGGGAGGGAAGGAACTGAAAGGGAGAGAAATTGGACACAAGGGATGGTGTGGAGGAGGGATAGAGATACTGGATAGGAGGGTAATTGGGAAAAGAAAGGAAGAGATGGTGGACTCTGGGGTGGTGGGGAAGGAGGGAGAGATGCCGGATGAAAGGGTAGTTAAGAAAAGGTGGATCTGTGGAGGGAGATGAAAAAAAGGAAAGATACCAGACTTCCTGGGGAGGGAAGGGAAATGGAAAGGGAGGACAGAGTTGGCAGTTGGATGGTTAGCACGCAGAAAGAAGAAAGATGGAGACCCTGGCAAGCAAGTTATCAGAAGAAAACCAGAGCCTTGGACCAACAAGATTTGAAATATAACCAGACAACAAAAGGTAGAAAAATTAATTTTATTTTCTGTTTTGTGATTATAATATGTCAGATTTGAAATGTGTATCCTGACAGAGCTGGTGTTGGACTGCAAACGTGAGCTAGGATTTAACAGAGAGAGGAAAAGTCCTTTTTGTTTCTTTATTTTATTTACACCACAGCGCCAGTGTGGTTAGGAGAAGCCAAAGGGGGTGAAAAAGCTATAAAACCCACCAGGAGTTTTGAAAAAAATCACCCAACTGGGCAGGAAAATCGAATTGAAAAACCAATTCAATAGGCTGAATCGAATTGAAATTTTTTTTCCTGAATCTGGCAGCATTAGTTTGCGCTACTGTCTTAGACTTTAGGACCTGGGATTGGGGAGAGATGGCATCCTCAGTACTTTATAATGCAAGTGAAACGAGGATTTAGTCAGACTTTTGAAGGGTCTGCAGAAAAAAAATATTGTATAGGCCGGGGACATGAAACAGCAGGAAATGGGAACTTTTCTTCCTTCTATTTTTGTGAATGGAAAGGCTGAGGATGTCAGAGAGTTCAGTTAAAATATGTGCTTTATAAGAAAATATAATAATGTGTTTTATAAAGTTTATAGCATAGCTGGCCTACCCAGTGAGGTGTTTCTAGTGGTGGTGGTGGCAGCGTGTCAATGTGTTGAGAGGAAGAGGTGGTCTGGGAAATTCTGCTGAGCAAACTCCGGGCCCATTTCCACCCCCCAGTTAGTCCACTCCACTCAATTGGTTCACACACTGAGTGGGTCTTTGGGTGTTGTGTTGGGATCTCTTCCAGTGGTTTATCAGTATCTCCTTCTGGTCCAAGGAAGGAAACTTTGTTATCCTTAGCATTGACCTACAGAATATGTTTGTAACAGCGCTGCTTGTGTGGCATTAGGCTATGTAGTGATCGAAAGAAAAAAACAGACCTTTGCACATTTTTGCACTATATGGTGGGTGTATGAGGAGATTCACATTTCCTGCACAGCTAAGTCCATGTGAAGTTACCTTGTGCTGTATTTGACATCTAGCAAGGTCTCTGTTTGAAAGGAAAGATCTAAACTTAAAAATGAAGTGGCCAGAAGTTATGGTAAAAGCAGATAGTGTAGCTGGTTTTAAGAAAGATTTGGACAAATTCCTGGAGGAAAAGTCCATAATCTGTTATTAAGACATGGGGGAAGTGTCTGCTTGCCCTGGATCGGTAGCATGGAATGTTGCTACTCTTTGGGTTTTTACCAGGTATTAGTGTCCTGGATTGGCTACCATGAGAATGGGCTACTGGGCATGATGGACCATTGGTCTGATCCAGTTAGGCTATTCTTATGTTATGTTCTCATCTGTAGGGGCTTTTGTTTTCACTTCTTATTTTAATGTATTTTTTTTCTGGGAACTTATCAGTGTTTTTTATAATGGGAACAAAAATGGAAGAGAATTAATGTGTGTGGGATGAGGGGGTAACTAATTTCTTCAGCTAAATAATTCAATCCACTTCAAACAGACATAGGAGAACTCACGCACCATTCACACACCCTCCAACCAAAAACGTCAAAAGAAAAAAACTGTTTGACAACCTCCTAGCCATTCAAGCTGCAACACTCGACCCCTAACCCTACAACCAATTGACATCGACCACATACTGCAAAACCTTCAAAAAGAAATAAAAACCCTTCTATTCAAAAAACACATAAAACCGAACTAACACAATCAGAACTGTCCCAAGCATCACCTGCAACTACTCCATATGTACTTCTGATGTCATGACAATTCAGACATAATTTATGTTATGTTATGTTTGGAATATAAGAAAATTTTCACTGCCTGTTTCTATTCTGACCATTTATTCCATTTCATGGTCATTACAAAAAATATTTTTTTACATGGGGGGGGGTGTCAAAAAATGATGGGCCCCGGGTGCCACATACCCTAGGTACGCCACTGGTAAACGGTCTTAAAAATCCCATTAAAAGGAAAAAAATTCTAATTCACCTTAAGAAACTTGCCAGATTCCTCCAATCTCACCAAAACATATAAATGGATTAAAACATCTATTGATTCTCCCTCTAAAGGTAGAAAAGGTGGAGTTTCTATCCTCTTCCACAAATCACTTACGGCCTCTTTTACAAAGCTGCGCTAGCGGCTGCGCTGCGTTAACGGCCTCGAAGCCCATAGAGACTTAAAGGGCTTTGGGGCTGTTGCCACGCAGCTTTGTAAAAGAGGTCGTTAATGTTCAAATTCAAAAACAATTTATAGATCCAGAGGGCAGATGGATAATAGCACAAGTTAAATTGAATGATATCACCTTATTGTTGGTAAATATATATATGCTCCAAACTCCGACTCTCCGGAATTTTTTCTCAATCTTATCAACAAGATTCAAGAACTTGAATCCCACCCCATAATAGTAGCGGGAAATTTTAATACTTTAGTAGACCATTGTCAGTTTGAAAGTGGCCCCCCACAATATTAGGTGGTAGGGGTTAAGTGAAAGGCGTACTGACAGACGCCAGGTCCCAGGTTCAGTTCCCTCACAGATGACTCACCAGGAAGTAGAATAATAGACACGACCAAAGGTGATTGCATAAAGAATATATTATAGAAATAGTCTTACAGAAAAGTAATATTTATAAGCATTACAATTAAGCAGAGAGCATTACACTTAAGCAGAGAGCAAGCAGTCTCACTGCCTTACAGAGGTCAGAGGCAGAGAGGGACATAGAAGCTTGTAGTTCTAGGAAGCTTCGTGTTAGATAAATAAAGAGAAGAATAGAAAAAGAGAGCGATATTGATAGCTGCATAGAAAAAGAGAGAGAGCTTGATCGAGCAGAGAGCAGGCTTTTATACCTTGGAATCTTATTCTGAATAGAGAAAATATTGTATCTCCCTGTATCTTTCTGTTTAGAACTTGCAAACTGTTTGAGACAATGGTTAATTTAATTAACAAAGGAGGGTGAGAAACCTGATGGGATTAAGTCTCTGGCTTGATCTGTGCACCATTATCCTAAGCACCCTCTTAATCAGGCATTAACACCTTTTAGCTAGCCATGATTCAATCAGGGCAATCAGGGTTACTTAAAACAGTTTCCCTGCACACAGAGTCTATCTGCATTCCCATGCCAGAGTTAGATCGATATAATCTCCCAGAGGCCTCTAGGCTGACAACCATGTCTTGAATAGACAATCTAAACATAAACTCTCTCAACAGTGATCCACATCTGCATTTCACATCTGCATGATACAGCAATTAATTCTAACAGATCCCTGGAGACTTCAACATCTTGATGCTCGAGAATATACCCACCACTCTATTCCTCATCATTGTTTTTCTCGCATACACTATTTTTGTTTCCCATTCCCTACTACAATCAGTGACCTCATCAAATATTTCACTAATCCTTATCTCAGACCATGCAATAATTTCTATCTCACTCGCATGGCAAGGGTCGAGCCTTCCTTGATCTCCTTTGTGGAGACTACAACCTTCACTTCTGGTAGAGGATAACATCCCATATATCAAAAAATTTATTCAAGAATTTTTTTTCTATCAATAACTCAGAAGTAGCTCCTTCAATCCTTTGGGAATCCTTTAAAGCAACTCTGCGGGGCAAACTTATCTTCATGACGGCGTTTAAAATTAAATTAGATAAAGCTGCTTTATTATACCTAGAATCTGAAATTAAACTTGAATAATCCAAATACATCGCTTCTAATGACCCTCTAGTCTATAATAAACTTTGCCAATTAAATTATGAATATAATAAAAAGCTCTCGACACAGGCAGGACAGAAAATATTTATCACTAAAGCTAGATTCTATGCTGAAAGCAATAAATCAAGCAAAATGTTAGCCAATTATCTTAAAAGGAAAATGGAAAAACTACACGTCACGTCTATTAAAGATAAAAATGATATAACTGTCACTGCATTTCTGGATATCAAAGTCTTTTCCAAATTCTATGCTACATTATATCAATCAAAATCAAACTCAGAGGACTCTCATATTCAAAACTTTCTTCACAAATTGTCAGGACCCAAATGGAACTCCTCCGATACCAACTTCTTAGAGAAAAAGAGATCTCTGAGGAAGAGATATTCACAGCTATTAAACAAATGCCTACTGGAAAATCACCTGGCCCAGATGGAATACCAATAGAGTTCTATAGACTTTTTTTTAAAATCTGATTTATTGACATGGCTCCTTAATTTCTATCAACACCTTTCCCCAGAGTCGGTTTCTTCTACCAGATTCACGGACGCTGTCATAACTGTCATACCTAAACCTCACAGAGATCCTCTTCTCATACAAAATTTTAGACCCATTTCTCTTCTCAATGTTGACTACAAAATTTTTGCAAAAGTCCTCTCTAACCGGCTTAAATCTATAATCAAAGTGATCCACCCCAATCAAACTGGATTTATGCCAGGCAGACTAATTTCTAATAGCACACGTTTCTTTTCTCATGCCCTAGCCCTCTCGCACGATGCAGACAAAACTTTCGAGAGTATAAAATGGAAATATCTTTTTTAAGTCCTTAAATGGTTTGGTGCCCCGCTTAGTGTCATCAAAATGATACAAATCCGCTATACCAGTGGTTCCCAACCCTGTCCTGGAGGACCACCAGGCCAGTCAGGTTTTCAGGAGAGGCCTAATGAATATGCATGGAGCAGATTTGCATGCTTGGCACCTCCATTATATGCAGATCTCTCTCAAGCATATTCATTAGGACTATCCTGAAAAACCGACTGGCCTAGTGGTCCTCCAGGACAGGGTTGGGAACCACTGCTCTATACTAATCCATCTGCAACAATTATAGTAAACAATTCCTTATCTCCTCCTTTTCATTTACAAAGAGGTACTCGGCAGGGTTGCCCCCTTTCTCCATACTTATTTAACCTTGCTCTCAAACCACTACTCATCGCACTACAAATGAACACAGATTTTAAGGGACTTTTGATAGACTCTATGGATATCAAATTATCTGCATACGCATATATGTTTCTGATCCTGCCATGTCAATCCCTGTGATTCTGAATACTATTGAAGAATTCTCTATTTTTGGGGGGTACAAAACAAACCAACAAAAAACGGAATCACTACCTCTAAATTTGCTCACTCATTCTGCTTCAGTCACTTCATATGGGCTGACAACCAAGCTGACAACCAAGCTGACAACCAAGCTTAAGTATCTTGGCATAGAACTTTCTCACTTCCTAATTGATACAATTGTCATCAATAGTGATAAATTGATCTCATCAATTAAAACAATAACCCACTCTTGGCATCCACTTAATCTAACCTGGTGGAGCAGGTTAGAAACGATTAAAATGATGATTGCCCCAAAAATAAATTATATTTTACTCATGATCCCTGTGCTATTTCATGCCTCCTTCTACAAAAATATAGATCGTATTCTTTCCGTTTTTCTATGGAAGCAAAAACAACCCAGATTGGCTTTGAAAAAGCTAAAACTGAAAAGAGAACAAGGAGGGGTTTTCTTTCCTGACTTTATTAGTTATCATAAAGCCTTCATTACTCAACAAGGGCTTCATTGGTTCACTGACCACTCTAGTTACATCCCTTCTTGGTATTCACTAGAAGAAAAACTCTCTCAACCTATCCCCTTAAACATACTTTTATCAGCACCGACCTCGTTCATTAAAAATCCCCTCTTACTCTCTACATATCAGTGTTTACAGAAATTTGATAAGCTTCTTGAGTTTCCTTTTCACACATATGCCCATCTTTGGTTCAACTCTAGCATACTTATAAATAGAATTCCATTCCTCTGGAAGGAATGGATTGACAAAGGTATTCTTTGACTTCAAGATGTCCTAACCCCTGAGAAAACTTTGATTTCTTTTTCTGGATTAAGAGATAAATTTTCAATCGATGTTAAAGATCATTATAAATGGCTGCAACTCTATAACTGTTTGCATCACAAAATTCTTTTACAAAATTTCCACACCCATTTCCCCTCAAGCCACCATTTTACTACACAATGGTCACACGGCCTCCAATTTATATAAATTACTAATGCCTGCAGATACCTCATCTATTGAGAGTCTGCAACATATTTGGGAAAAGATTGTGATTTCTCTTTAGACAAACAAAAATGGTCTTTATTTTAGAAGAAATCTGTACGGCCACTAGCCTCCGCTAACATGTCCGAATCCATGTTTTTTCTTTATCATAAAGCCCCTATGGACTCCACACAAACTTTCACTGGCAGGCCTTCTTCAGATCAACAATTGTTGGAACTGCGGACAAGCTGTTGGCTCATTACTTCATATGATACGAGTGTACACATGTATTACAATACTAGAAAGAAGTATGGGAGGTCATTTTGAAAATCTTTGACATTCAACTTGATATCTCTTTCTCTATAATAGTATTTAAATATCATGCTCAAGGAGTAGTTATTAGTGAGAATCATACCAAGCTCCTAGATGCTCTTCTCTCCATAGCACTTATAAATATTCTTTCTAACTGGAAATCGGCCAACTCTCTCTCATCACACCATTGATAGCAATTAGTTCTACAGTTATATAAATATGAATTGACCCTTGCAACAAAATTTGAAAACATGATTTCCTTCAATAAACATTGGTCTCCTTTACAAATGTATCTGCAATCACTGCAAGTAATGTTTAAAGATATTTTTTCAACTTAGTGATTCTTTCTGTCTCCCTTGTTTCACGTGTAAGCATGCAAATAGATATTTTACTTGTACACTTTATACTGATATCTGTACTGATGTACTGTGATGCTCACTGATGTTCCGTTATAGTTCTTTGTTCTTATGTAACCTTTTGAAAACAATAAAATTTCATGGATAAAAAATAAAAAACAACCACCATCACAAAGTAAAGCACATAAAAGGCATGAGACATGAATCAAAAGACACATATGCAACTTCATTCCCTCACACGTGCTACCCGCACCATTGATGCTACAAATTCGAGAATGCAATTTCAGCCGATAGCATGCTGAAACCGCACCTGAGAGTGACAAAACCCTGCAACAGGGTGGGGCTCTGGATTCATCTGCTGTGACTAAAGGAAAGAAAATTATCAGGTAAGCACATAATTTTACCTTCCTTGTCATCAACAACAGATGAATCCAGAGACTAGTGGGATGTACCAAAGCAGTCCAAACGTAGGGAGGGAAATAAATCAGCAATCCCTTGCCCCCAAATCCTGCCCTGCAGCGCACGTCCAAGGAGATACTACATTCCAGAGAGTCACCCACGATCATACAGAGGCTATCCTCCCTAGCATATGTGAGCAGGAGCCATCCTCGCCTGAGAGCACCATGCTGCGGAAACCACAGCTACATTACCCTTCCATGAATAGAATGAGTGCAAAGCAGCCTCCTATCATGTCTGCCAGGCCCCAAATACCCTCCTGTGGAATGGAACCAGCATGCCTGGCAATGGTCCTTAGCTGATGTCAAAACCCATGAGCACCACCGCAGACCAGACCTTCTTTCCCTCGCAAGGGTCTAGGGCAGGGCTGCCCAAGTCCGGTCTTCAAGATCTACTGGCAGGCCAAGTTTTCAGGATATCCGCAATGCGTTGAGCTCTACGAACGTGGAGATGATGCGGTATACAAACCTAAGGATTAGATTAGATTAGACTATGCATGAGAGAGATTTTCCTGCACTGCCTTCTTGGTATGCAAATCTCTCTCTCATGCATATTCATTGTAGATATCCTGAAAACCTGGCCTGCCAGTAGATCTTGAGGACCGGACTTGGGCAGCCCTGGTCTAGGGCATCAAGTCTGGAAATGGGACAAGGGAAGACTCCCCCTCTAACTGAAGCCCTCTGAAGCACAAATTCTTAGGCCTCTCACAGGAGGCAAACGGCTGAACAAAGTCAAGAAGAATGCCAGAGAAGAGCCAAGACACCAAAACTATACCTGGTCCCAAAGTGGCATGTGCCTTTCGCAGAGACCCAATGAGATGCAGCGACAACCTCAGACACTGAGACAGCTAATCCAACTTTAACCCACTCCTCCACATGAATGACCCAGAAGGAGTGGAAAGAAAAACTCTGAGCCAGAGAGAAAGAGCTGCAACTAACCCGCAACTAGCCTTGCCCCATCTAACTGTCAGTTGGTCGGGATTAAACAAGATACACTAGGCCGCAAGTGAAATGGTGCCCTGGCGAAGGCCAACCTCCTGGGGCCTGCCGAATAGTAAGGGCAAATGTATCACTGCCGGAGGCGGCGTCCCTCCTCCGACAGGAGAAAGACTGACAGCGGCGGTGCCGGCAACTGCAGTGATGGTTCCCCCCTTTCGCAGCAGGAGGGAAAGGCCTTAGCCGACCGCCCTCAGGGCCTCCTACCGCCCGCTGCTGCCCACCCTAGCTACAAGCCAGTGGCCGTGCGCGACTATGGCTGAAGTAGCCTCGGCTGCCCTTTGCGCCAAAGGAGTAACAAACTCCTCTCACTGGCACCTCTCTGAAGATAATGGCGACCTCTGTAGCCCCGCACCCACCAAACGAGTGATCTTATGGGACTTAGGTATCCAGGTTCTTCAAGGGGAAGGGGGGAAGGGGGGAAGGGGGAAGGGGGGAAAGGGGGGAAGGAGCCCAGGTGTTGCCTCCCCCAAAATAGCACTGTACAGCCCCCATCCTGCAACTCAACCATGACCTAAAGCCCCCGGCTTAAAGCTCCAGGAGCATTTCTCCACCGAGGCCTAAACCCCAAGAACATGCACAGGAACATTTTTCTCTACTGAGGCCTAAGCCACAGGAACATTTTTCTTTACTGAGGCCTAAGCCAAGTACTCACGTGCTCCTGCACTACCGGAAGGCAAAGGGAGAAGTGCTAGTGCTGCAGCACATGGGGAACTGTGCCGGCACCCGTGGTCGGGATTTTCTTCTTACGGGAAAGGACCCTCTGACCACATCAGCTTCTTCTCTCTACTGGCTGGGAGGGAAGGGACCTGAGTGGGCCCAGGTGTTGCCCCTAAAGTTGACTCAGTAGGCCAATACCCATACTGAAGCCGCAGCAACAGGAGCAAACAGCCTTCCGTCCTCAGGAGCCGAAACCAAGAACTAGAATGACAGCAGCCATTTTTCAGATCCAGGAAACTGGTGCTGGTAGCTGCAGCCAAGCCTGGCTGAAATCCACTGCAGAGTCCAAGAGCTGTGAGAAAACCATCCACCAGCCTGCTGGAGATAGATTATACTGGTTGGCCAGGAGGCTGTGCATCCAAGATATACCCGAGGATAAATCAAGTGCTCTCTATCTCCACCTGCTGGATGATGGATGTAATCCCACTAGTCTCTGAATTCATCTGCTGTTGATGACAAGGAATAGCCCTTATGGCTGCAGATGCCACCTATATGATAGTACAGTAGGGTTTATTTGTTGTTGTTGTTGTTTTTGGGGGGGAGGTTGGTTGGTAGACTCACATTTTCCATCATGAATGAGGGTTAGAGTGGCTTATGGGCCTGGGTCCTCCTCTCTATGGTTCACTAGCCCACTCCTTAGACTGCTTAAACCACCTCTGTGCAGCTCTACTAGGCTTTCTTATGCCAGGTGCTGATGTTCTGGAGTCAGGTATGTATGTTTTTATTCCGCTTTTTATGGCAGTGGGGGATGGGGTCAGTGATCACTGGGGGAGTGTTTGTGGGTCTGTACTTTATGTCTGCAGTGGTTATCTGGTCACTTTGGACATTTCTGACCACTTAGACCTGTTTTTAGATCGCCTAAGTCACTACGTCTGTCTAAGCAGTCTCATTAAACTTTCAGTTATAGTTACAGTACGACTAAATCTAGGACAGCCCACGTCTCGCCCAATCCTGCCCTCACCACTCCTCCTAAAATGCCCCTTTCAGCTCCGAGCATACAACAGCACTGAAAAGGCCTAAACTGTTTTTAGATACATCTAAAACCTGTTTCGATTATCGGCACTTGAACAACCTGTCTTTAAGGTCATCCAAGTGCCGATTTGGGTGGGATTTTAGATGTATTTCTGTTTCGCTTATGAGCCCATTATTGTATTGGTTTATCATTGTATGGCACTGTATATTTAACTTGCTTCTGTGTAGTGAAGAAGTGTGAAGTCAAATGGAAATCCCACCTATATGATGAATCAAGGTTAGGGTTACCTATGTTCAGATTTATCTGGACATGTCCTCTTTTTATAGAAGACTATCCAGACGTTTTTCAGAATTGGATGGAGCTTGCCCGGGTTTTGGACTCCTCTCCAGTCTAGCCTCTAGCCTTCACCCAGAGTCTAGTATGCCTCTCCCCTGTCTCCAATTTACCTCCTCCAGCTGGCAGCTAAAGCCATGTGATCCTCCTATCTTCAGCCTGCCCTGGAAGCCTTTTCTCTGCAGCATCCCACCTATGTGGGAAGAAGAAGTTGTAAATGTTGTATGAAAAAAATGAAAGTCTCAAAATCAGAAGAACAGAAGCCTACTAAAATCCATCATAATCAGATTAATAAATAATGTATGATGAGCTTTCTTTTATTGATAGGCCAATTGCCCAATCCCACAGCACTAGCACCCTTTGGATGAGAAAACTGTCTGCTAGACCAGTGGTTCCCAACCCTGTCCTTGAGGACCACCAGGCCATTCGGGTTTTCAGGCTAGCCCTAATGAATATGCATGAGAGAGATTTGCATATAATGGAAGTGACAGGCATGCAAATCTGCTCCATGCATATTCATTAGGGCTAGCCTGAAAACCCGATTGGCCTGGTGGTCCTCCAGGACAGGGTTGGGGACCACTGTGCTAGACTGACCCATCCCTGCACTTTTTGAAAGAAAAGAAGCCCATAAGCAACAACTGCCTACTGTGACCTCCCACTTTTCATAGCCTTGGTAATCAACTCCAGTGAGAGTGCCCAGCACCCTGGTTTCCTGCTCAATCTGTACCATTCAAAGAAAACTCAACATCATGAAGCTTTCCTCTTGTAGGACACCTTCATCCCAGGTACTATAAATCATAATATCTGCCATGCTTCCTTGCTCCTAGCTGCCACAGGTGTTCAAAGCTTGTTTGCCCTAGCTGATGCTCCTGGGGTAAAGTTCCATAATTTCTGAACAAGATAAGAACATAAGAATTGCCATACTGGGACAGTATGGACTGAAGGTCCATCAAGCCTAGTATCCTGTTTCCAACAGTGGCCAACCCAGGTCCCTAGCTAGATCCCAAGTAGCTAAACAGATTCTATGCAGTTTATCATAGAAATAAGCAGTAGATTTCCCCAATCCATCTTTATAATGGCCTATGGACTTTTAGGAAATTATTCAAACCTTTTTTAAATCCCACTAAGCTAACTGATTTCACCACATTCTCTGGCAACGAATTCCAGAGTTTAATTGTGTGAAGAAATTTTTTCTCTGGTTTTAAATCTACTACTTAGTTAACAGCTTCATCCCTAATCCTAGTATTTTTAGAAAGAGAACTAGGTGTCATTGTTGAGGATACATTGAAACCCTCAGCTCAATGTGCGGCGGCTGCTAAGAAAGCAAATAGAATGTTAGGAATTATCAGGAAAGAAATGGAAAACAGAGATGAAAATATTATAATGCCCTTGTATTGCTCTGTGGCATGGCTGCACCTCGAATACTGTGTGTAGTTCTGGTCACCGTATCTCAAAAAAGATACAGTATAGCAGAATTAGAAAAGGTACAGAGAAGGGTGACAAAAATGATAAGAGATGGGTCGACTTCCTTATGAGGAGAGGTTAAAGTAGCTAGGGCTCTTCAGCTTGGAGAAGAGACAGCTCAGGGGTGATATGATAGAGATCTATAAAATAATGAGTGGAGTGGAAAGAGTAGATGTGAATCGCTTGATCCTTTTCCTGGCAGTGACTCTAACACAGCATCACGTAGCTATAGTTTAGGTTTCTCTTTCCCACATGCATCACTTTGCACTTGCTCACATTAATTGTCATCTGCCATTTTGACACCCAGTCTTTCCAGTCTCACGAGGTCCTCTTGCAATTTTTCACAATCCTCTTGAGATTTAAAAATTTTAAACAACTTTGCATCATCAGCAAATTTAATTCTCTCACTAGTTATTCCTATCTCTAGATCATTGATAAAAATGTTGAAAAGCAGTGGTCCCAGCACAGACCCCGGGGTACCCCAATATTTACCCTTCTCTATTGAGAATATTAACCATACTCTCTGTTTTGTCTTTCCACCAGTTCTCGATCCATAAAAGGACATTACCTCCTATCCCATGATTTTCTAATTTCCTCAAAAGTCTTTCATGAGGTACTTTGTCAAATGCCTTTTGAAAAGCCAAATACACAATATCAACCAGTTCACATTTATCTACATGTTCATTCATCCCTTCAAAGAAATGCAATAGATTGGTGAAGCAAGATTTCCCTTGACTAAAGCCATGTTGGCTTTCTCTCATTAATCCATGTTTATGTATATGTTCTGTCATTTTGTTCTTTATAATAATCTCTACCATTTTGCTTGGCACCAATGTCAGACTCACTGGTCTATAATTTCCTGGATCACCTTTGGAACCCTTTTTAAAAATTGGCATCATGTTGGCCACCCTCCAGTCTTCTGGTACTATGCTGTTTTCTAAAGAAAAATTACAAAATTACTAATAGCTCTGTAAGTTCATTTTTTTAAATCTATCAGCATTCTGGGATGTATACCATCCGGTCCAGGTGATTTGCTACTGTTCAATTTGTAAAATGGGCCCATTATCCAATGTTACAAAAAGGTTTCTACGAATTTCTCTGTTTCATCAGAATTGAATACAATTTCTGGCACCGATATCTTCCTCAGTGAAGACCAAGGCAAAGAATTCATTTAATCTCTCATGTCCTTGTCTTCCCTGAGAGCCCCTTTTATCCCTCGGTCATCTAGCAGTCTAATCGATTCTCTTCAAGGCTTCTTGCTTTTAATACCTAAAAAAGTTTTTACTGTGTGTTTTTGCTTCCAGTGCAATCTTCCTTTCAAGATCTCTCTTAGCCTTCATTATTAGCGCCTTGCATTTGACTATACGATGGGAGGGATGTTTTTGAAGGAGAGTACCCAAGAAAGGGACTTGAGGGTAATGGTGGACATGACAATGAAGCCGATGGCACAGTGCGCAGCGGCTGCTAAGGGAGCGAACAGAATGCTAGGTATAATCAAGAAGGGTATTACAACCAGAACGAAAGAAGTTATCCTGCTGTTGTATTGGGCGATGGTGCGTCCGCATCTGGAGTACTGCGTCCAATATTGGTCACCATACCTTAAGAAGGATATGGCGCTACTCAAAAGGGTTCAGAGGAGAGCGACATCTGATAAAAGGTATGGAAAACCTTTCATACGCTGAGAGATTGGAGAAACTGGGACTCTTTTCCCTGGAGAAGAGGAGACTTAGAGGGAATATGATAGAGACCTACAAGATTATGAAGGGCATGGAGAGAGTGGAGAGGGACAGATTCTTCAAACTTTCAAAAAAATAAAATATCAAGAGGGAATTCGGAAAAGTTGAAAGGGGACAGATTCAAAACGAATGCTAGGAAGTTCTTCTTTACCCAACGTGTGGAGGACACCTGGAATGCGCTTTCAGAGGGCGTGATAGGGCAGAGTACGGTACTGGGGTTCAAGAAAGGATTGAACAATTTCCTGCTGGAAAAAGGGATAGAAGGGTATAGATAGAGGATTATTATACAGGTGCTGGACCTGATGGGCCACCGTGTGAGCGGACTGCTGGGCTCGATGGACCTCAGGTCTGACCCAGCGGAGGCATTGCTTATGTTCTTATGACTTGACATTCCTTGTGTTTACAATTATTTTCAGTCGGATTCTTCTTCCACTGTCTGAAGGATTCTCTTTTAGTTCTAATAGCTTCCTTCACCTCACTTGTTAACCATGCCAGCTTCTGTTTGGTCTTCTTTCCTCCTTTTTTAATACATGGAATATATCTATTCTGGGCTTCCAGGATGGAATTTTTAAATAACATCCATGCCTTATGTATGTTTTTGATCTTTGCAGCTGCACCTTTAAGTTTCTTTTTTACCATTCTCCTCATGTTATCATAGTCTCCTAAGTGCTGTTGTACTGGATTTCCTGTGTAAACTTATTCCAGGAATTGTCTCAAATCTGATCATGTTATCACTGTTATCAAGCAGCCCCAGCACCAGCTTGAGCAACTTACTTTACCAACGCGCTGCAAAGGAAAGGGGGAGGGGGGAGTGACGGAGGGGGATTCTCGGGCCGCGCAAGGGAGTGCTGAAGGGTGATGAGGTGGCAAGAGGGAAGGGTGGTGGTGGGGAGAAGGCGCTGGAAGGGAAATGGGGAAGACAAGAGTGGACAGAAGATGCTGGAAGGGAAATGGGGAAGACAGAGTGGGGGTAAGACAGAGATGCCAGACTATTGGAGGAGCGGAGGGAATAAGATGGGTGCCAGACCAATTGGAGGGGATTGAAGGGAGAGGCACAGTAACAGAGCAAATGGAAGACGCTGAGAGAACACAGACAATGGATGGAAGGAATTGAATGAGAAGATGAGGAAAGCAGAAACCAGACAACAAAGATAGAAAAAAAAAAAATTCTATTTATTTCTTTTTTCTTTAGGATAAAGTAGTATATTAGTTGTGTTGATAAAAATTTATAAACAAAGCCCTGCCAGCTGAACATCTCTTTCTCTAGTTCAGCAGCCAGAACTTTGATTTATAAGTAAGGAATAAGCTAAATATTGCTGTACAGAGGCTTGTATGGTTGCTGTGAGAATGGGGCGGTGAAGAGGACGGGACGGTAAAGGGGACGGCAGAGACAGGGACAGGGCGGTGAAGAGGATGGTGGTCCGGGGACAGGGCAGTGACGGGGATATAATTTTTCTCCGTGTCATTCTCTAATTATATGAATAAGAAACCCAAAACAGGCTTGAGAGATATTTGGAGCATTGAGATTAAGAAGCAGATTTCTGCGACTCAATGGCCATGGATTTGGACTTGGAGGATGAGATGTACAGCGTCAGCATCTATAAGATAAACATGATCATTTGTTGTTCTATTGTCCTTTGATACTTAACTTTTGGAGATCTATATGGGGACATATTACTCTGATTCTGGAAACTGCGGTTTCGCAATCATATGAAGCGGTAATATATGGGATGCTATCTCCTACATCTCCAGTAGACAGACATAAAAACAGGTTATTGGGTATAATGAACGCGGCAGCCATCCAAATGATTATTAAAAATTGGAAAAATTGTGACTGACTAAATTTCACTTTTTGGTGGAATTTGTTATGCTTGTGTTAGATATGAGAAAATGGTTTTTCTCATATCTAAGCAAAGGGGTAATAAATTGTTTAATCTGACGTGGGGCCCATTGACCAATTTTATTGATTCTAATTGATTGGTTTTTCCCTTTACTTATGGTTATTTTTTACACATCCAGGGAAGGGGGGTGGATGGGAGGGAGAAGGTTAGTATATAGGGACTGGTTTATTAATGTACGATTATTTTGAATACATTGAAATCAGGGGGGAGGTGAGTGAAAATGATTCTTAAGTATTTTATTATCAGATGTAAGTGCTGTTTTTCAAATAACTTAAAAATGAATTTTTGTATGCACTGTTTTTGGTTTGAAAATGAATAAAGATATATATTTTAAAAAAAGGACTTTCACAACTCTTTACACAGTGAATTACATCCTTTTCCTCACTGTTGCCTTGCACCTCTAAACACAACCGACTAAATGTAACTATTCAAGGAAAGTAATGTTTTTCCCTTTCATCAGGCCAGGTGGTAGACATCACTAACAATGCTCCGAAGTCTCTACCATGTCAAATAACTACCATGTTTTCCCATAAATAAAATACTGTCTCATATTAATTTTGGGTCCAAAATATGCACTAGGGCTTATTTTCGGGGATGTCTTTTTTGTGTATGTATGCACAACAATCATCTCTCACCCATCCCCTTGTGCAGCATTTTTCTATCTCTTCTATCCCCCGTGCAGCAGAACCTTGAAAGCAATTTCATTGTGTTGTTAGATCTAATCTAATCTAAGCATTGTTCTTGTATGCCACATCTTCCCTATAAAATAGAGCTTTAAATGGTTAACAAATAAACAAATTATAATAATAATAATAATAACTTTATTCTTATATACCGTCACAATCTTGCGACTTCTAGGCGGTCTACAATGAAGAGAAACTGTACAGACAGCGAATTACAGAGTATAGCATTGAATATCTAGTGATAGTAACAGGAGAGTTACAGGGTCTGTGTATTACACGGTTTCACAATGAGTAGCATTATACAGTCGACGATATTCAGAGCATAAGTAGGAGAAGAGAAAGGAGATTGCGCTTTGAGTTGCAAAGGTGCAAGACTGCAAAGGTGAAAAAGATAACATAAGATGTTGATGAGAAGTAAGTTGTTAACTTGGTACATTTGAACGAAGGACGGGCACCAGTGGGAAAAACTGGTAACAATTAAAGTTAGAAATTTTGGCAGAAGAGGGTAGACGGACTCCTTGGGATGGGAGGAGACTCCGATTTTAGGGGAGACGTCTGGTTAGGTTATAAATTTCTTAAACAAGGTGGTTTTTAGTTCTTTCCTAAAGATACTATATGATTCTCTGGCGGCATCAGTGAAGTAGCCTGTCCAAGTTTGCAGTTTATCTGCTTGGAATTTGAATGTTCTATCAAAGAAGGTACGATATCTACAGCCTATGATATTTGGGTAGGTAAAGAGGTTACGGTTTCTGGTAGGCCTAATAGAGGAGTGGAATTCGAAGTGAGATAGTAGGTAGCTGGGGGCCAATCCCCAGATTAGTTTAACATAGTAACATAGTAGATGACGGCAGATAAAGACCCGAATGGTCCATCCAGTCTGCCCAACCTGATTCAATTTTTTAAAAAAATTTTATTTTATTTTATTTTTTTTAATTTTTCTTCTTAGCTATTTCTGGGCAAGAATCCAAAGCTTTACCCAGTACTGTGCTTGGGTTCCAAATGCCAAAATCTCTGTTAAGACTTACTCCAGCCCATCTACACCCTCCCAGCCATTGAAGCCCTCCCCTGCCCATCCTTCACCAAACGGCCATACACAGACACAGACCGTGCAAGTCTGCCCAGTAACTGGCCTAGTTCAATATTTAATATTATTTTCTGATTCTAAATCTTCTGTGTTCATCCCACGCTTCTTTGAACTCAGTCACAGTTTTACTCTCCACCACCTCTCTCGGGAGCGCATTCCAGGCATCCACTACCCTCTCCGTAAAGTAGAATTTCCTAACATTGCCCCTGAATCTACCACCCCTCAACCTCAAATTATGTCCTCTGGTTTTACCATTTTCCTTTCTCTGGAAAAGATTTTGTTATACATTAATACCCTTCAAGTATTTGAACGTCTGAATCATATCTCCCCTGTCTCTCCTTTCCTCTAGGGTATACATATTCAGGGCTTCCAGTCTCTCCTCATACGTCTTCTGGCGCAAGCCTCCTATCATTTTCGTCGCCCTCCTCTAGTCTTCTTACGTTTTTCACCAGATACGGTCTCCAAAACTGAACACAATACTCCAAGTGGGGCCTCACCAATGACCTGTACAGGGGCATCAACACCTTCTTCCTTCTACTGACTACGCCTCTCTTTATACAGCCCAGCATCCTTCTGGCAGCAGCCACTGCCTTGTCACACTGTTTTTTTCGCCTTTAGATCTTCGGACACTATCACCCCAAAGTCCCTCTCCCCGTCCGTGCATATCAGCTTCTCTCCTCCCAGCATATACGGTTCCTTCCTATTATTAATCCCCAAATGCATTACTCTGCATTTCTTTGCATTGAATTTTAGTTGCCAGGCATTAGACCATTCCTCTAACTTTTGCAGATCCTTTTTCATATTTTCCACTCCCTCTTCGGTGTCTACTCTGTTACAAATCTTGGTATCATCTGCAAAAAGGCACACTTTTCCTTCTAACCCTTCAGCAATGTCACTCACATACATATTGAACAGGATTGGCCCTAGCACCGAACCCTGAGGGACTCCACTACTCACCTTTCCTTCCTTCGAGCGACTTCCATTAACCATCACCCTCTGGCGTCTGTCCGACAGCCAGTTTCTGACCCAGTTCACCACTTTGGGTCCTAACTTCAGCCCTTCAAGTTTGTTCAACAGCCTCCCTATGAGGAACTGTATCAAAGGCTTTGCTGAAATCCAAGTAAATTACATCTAGCATATGTCCTCGATCCAGCTCTCTGGTCACCCAATCAAAAAATTCAATCAGGTTCGTTTGGCACGATTTACCTTTTGTAAAGCCATGTTGCCTCGGATCCTGTAACCCATTAGATTCAAGGAAGTACACTATCCTTTCTTTCAGCAACACTTCCATTATTTTTCCAACAATTGAAGTGAGGCTCACCGGCCTGCTTCATCCCTATGATCACTTTTATGAAGAGGGACCACATCCGCTCTCCTCCAATCCCCAGGAATCACTCCCGTCTCCAGAGATTTGTTTAACAAATCTTTAATAGGACTCGCCAGAACCTCTCTGAGCTCCCTTAGTATCCTGGGAAGGATCCTGTCTGGTCCCATCGCTTTGTCCACCTTCAGTTTTTCAAGTTGTTCATAAACACCCTCCTCCGTGAATGGCGCAGAATCTACTCCATTTTCTCGTGTAACTTTGCCAGACAATCTCGGTCCTTCTCCAGGATTTTCTTCTGTGAACACAGAACAGAAGTATTTGTTTAGCACATTTGCTTTCTCCTCATCACTCTCCACATATTTGTTCCCAGCATCTTTTAGCCTAGCAATTCCATTTTTTATCTTCCTCCTTTCACTAATATATCAGAAAAAATGTTTTGCTCCCTTTTTTACATTTTTAGCCATTTGTTCTTCCGCCTGTGCCTTCGCCAAACGTATCTCTCTCTTGGCTTCTTTCAGTTTCACCCTGTAGTCCTTTCTGCTCTCCTCTTCTTGGGTTTTTTTATATTTCATGAACGCCAACTCTTTCGCCTTTATTTTCTCAGCCACTAGGTTGGATGAACCTATATCGGCTTCCTTTTTCTCTTGTTTTTATTGATTTTCTTCACATAAAGGTCCGTAGCCATTTTTATCGCTCCTTTCAGCTTAGACCACTGTCTTTCCACTTCTCTTATGTCCTCCCATCCTAACAGCTCTTTCTTATAGCAGAGGCAGGAGAATTTGAATAGAATTCGTGCTTCAATTGGTAACCAATGAAGGAGTTTGTAGAATGGACTAACATGATCGTTCTTCTTTAGTCCGAATATTAGACGGATGGTCGTATTTTGAACTATTCTCAGTTTTCTCACATTTTTTTTAGGTATTCCCAAGTAGACAATGCTACAGTAGTCCAGGGTGGATAAAATCAGTGATTGTACCAATATTCTGAAGGATAGCGGGTCTAAGTATTTTTTTTATGGTTTTCAGTTTCCAAAGGATGAAGAAGCATTTTTTAGTCACCGAGTTTATGTGCTCGGTCAGGGTCAGGTGGGTATCCAGGGTGACTCCCAGTATTTTTATGGTTTTTAGTATTGGGTGATCATGGCCGTTTACATATATTGTAGTTGCGGAGATTTTCTCATTTGGGCTAGCAAGGAAAATCTTTGTCTTTTCTGAGTTTAATTTCAGTTTGAAGTTTAAAGTCCATTTTTCTATTTCGAGCATGATGGAGGAGATATGTTGAGGTCACATTTGTTATTGGTATTAGTATGGAGATGTCGTCTGCTTATATATAATAAGTTAGGTTAAGCTTTTGTAAAAGGTGGCCTAGAGAAGAGATGTATATATTGAACAAGGTGGGAGATAGGGGGGAACCTTGTGGGACTCCTGAGGGGCTTTTCCAGGGTTCAGAGTAATTTCCTTCATGGACCACTTGATAAGATCGTTTGGTTAGGAAACCTTGGAACCAGGTCCACACTCTTCCTGATATTCCCATTTCGTCGAGGCACCTAAGCATAGTTTCGTGGTCCACGAGATCGAAGGCACTGCTGAAGTCTAACTGTAGGATCAAGGCGCTGGAACCTTGATTGAAAAGGTCGTATAGGTGGTTAAGGAGAGAGCCTAGGACTGTCTCAGTGCTGAATCCTTTTCTGAATCCAGATTGGTGGTCATTTAAGAGAGAGTACTTATCTAAGTGATTTACTAATTCCAAGTTGACCAGCCCTTCCAGCATTTTGGTGAAAAAGGGGGTGCTCGCTATGGGTCTGTAGTTGGACGCCAGTGTGAGCGAGATCTTCTGGTCTTTGGGTATGGGTGTGATTAGGATATGTCCCATATTTTCCAGGTAGGTTCCGTTTTTGAGAGAGTAAGTTGCCCAGTTAAATAGGTCCCTCTTAAATTCTGGTATTGCATCTTGCATGATCTTAGACGGACATTCATCTAGTAGACAATTTGATTTGGAGTATTTGTTGAAGAGTGCAAGGAAGTTATTCCAATCTGGGGGCTCGAAGTGGTTCCAGCTCATATCGCCTTTGGATTCACTACTCTGCGATTTGAGGTTGAATTCAAGATTGGGTGGAGGAGGGGGTATTGAGGCTCTGAGGTCGGTGATTTTTTTCCTAAAGTGGTTGGCTAGGGTGGAGACCTCTGGGATTTGATCGTGATGGTTTTGCAGTATCTGTGTGGTGTCTGTTATTTTGCTTACTAGTTTGAATAGTTCTCTATTGTTTGTATTGGTTGTTCCTATTTTCTGTGCATAACAGTTATAACGCTTTTCTTTGATCCGATTCTTGTAATTTTTCATTTTTTGTTTCCATTTAATTTTATCTTCCACTTTGTCTGTTTTTTGCCATACTCTTTCCAGTTTTCTGAGATCTTGTTTGAGGGCTAGTAATTCGGCGTCATACCATTCTTTTGATGCCCTTGTGTTCTTTTTGTATGATTGAACAGGAGCTATTTGATTTAGTGTGTCTTTTGTGAATTTATCCCATCTAGTGGGGAAGTCTTGCTCTTCCTCTATTTTGGGGTAGTTCATAATGGGTCCAGAATTCTGTTGGATTGGTGATGTTTCTTCAGGTGACTGTTTTTTTCAAACAGGTTTTGTTTATATGTTTTGCTGTTGAGTGTTTCTTTTGCCAACATAATTCAAAATTGAAAGTATAGTGATCTGACCATATGTTCTTAACCCATTTTCCTGCATGGTATTGTATTTTTTTTGTGTCGGGGTCTTTGTGGGAAAAAGTGACGATGTCCAGTTGGTGTCCCTTTTCATGTGTTTCCTCTTTGTCAGGAATTTCAAAGCCCAGGGTATTTAGGAACAAGTCGATTTCTGTCACTTCCGGTTTTTCCTTTTTCTCTAGGTGAACATTTATGTCTCCCAGAAGTAAGTTGTATGGGCCTTTTATGGTACTGGATGAAAGGTATTCAAAGAATTCTTCTTTTGCACTTGACCATTTATTGGGGGGGATGTAGAATAGTGTAGCTATTAGAGAGTCTTCCAGTTCGGGGTTGGTGATCTTGCAGGTGATGATTTCCAGATCTTCTGTGATTTTTGAGTCCATTCTGGTGAAGTCAAAGTAGCATTTAAGGATTATCACTAGGCCCCCTCCTCTTTTCCAGCTTCTAGTTATTGGGACGATTTTATAGCCCTGTAGTAACATTTCCTTCATAATGACATCTGTGTCTGAGATCATCCATGTTTCGGTTAGGAATATGATGTCTGGGTTTTTGTGTTCGATCCAGTCATGTATGATGTGTGCCTTATTTCTCACCAACCGGGCGTTGAGATAGTATCCTTTGAAGGTCCTGTATTGTTTGGGGGTGGGGGTTTCAATATGTTTCAGTTGTTTTAAGTTTTTTTTTGTTTTTGGTCTTGTTTCTGTGTTGTTTGGATGCTTTATATTTAGGATTTACTGCGGGTAATTGAAAAGGACCGAGTTCTGAGCAGTTAAAAAGGGTTTGAGGAGAGGGAGTTGGTTTTGTCTGTTTGAGTGGCCTTTGCCAGGAGATGTGGATTGGGATTTGTTCAGGGGGTCTTTCGTCGTTACACTGGCATCTATAGTAAGTTAGGTAGATGATGCATAATACTATCTGTGTGGTATTTGATGCCCTCATTTTGACTATGTGTGAAACAGATATGGCCTTGGTGATAGTAGAGACGCAGTACAAATATGAATATGAGGCTGATTATAAAACTTTACAATAATAATAATGATAAAACTTCACAATATTCATGCAACTTCACGGTATTCATGCAGTGACAAGCAGGTTCGCAATATCGTGTATGTTCGTGTAGTCTTGTGCTCTCACCTAGTCAGGCAGTGCAGTTATAGACCACAGTATTTAGGCAATTATTAAACTTCACAATATTCAGGCAAAAGTCATGCAGGTTCGCAGTAGCATGGAGGTTCGTGTAGTCATGCAGTTAAACCTAGCCAAGCAGTGTCATGTATGGTCATGTTAAGTCAGTATAAATTATTGAGGTTAATAGTTTAGTTATACTTATCGCTAGGAGACTTTTGAGGCTGTTGGGAGTCCTGTTGAGACTGGTTACTGTGGTGGCTGGTTACTGTGGTGGAGATTCACTAGTCACCCTGTGCTGCGTTGGGGCGCTTCCCGTGTCGGCGCTTCACGAAGGCGCTCACTAAGGCGCATGCGCCTTTGTCATGCGCCTTCATCGGCACGCCGAACGGCTGCACGCCGTTGGGGAGTCCTTTTTCAAGGCTCCCGAAGACTGTTTTCGGTCCGGGGAGGGGCGGAGCAAGGGCTCCCACACTCCTCTCCTGGGTGCTGGGCAGCTGAAAAAGGCTGCACTTCGTTGGGGAGTCCTTTTTCAAGGCTCCCGAAGGCTGTTTTCGGTCCGGGGGAGGGGCGGAGCAAGGGCTCCCACACTCCTCTCCTGGGTGCTGGGCAGCTGAAAAAAATTACACACCACCCTTAAACTGAATTTCAGATGTCATAACATTTCTGAAATTTAAAATAAAAAAAAATTTGTGAGATCTTTGTGAAACAGATATGAAGCCATTCCCCCATGCAGCAGAAACCCAATGACCCCACCACCTCCTTCCCCTTGCGCAGCATCTTATCATCTCGCCCCCCCCTTCCCCCTGAGCAGCAGAACCCCAATGACCCCACCAACCCATCCTCCTGCGCAACATCTTTCCATCTCTCCTTCCCATCTCTCATGCAGCAGAACCCTGCTGAACCTCCCACCGCAAGGACAACATACCTCCATTCCAAACAGCAGCGGTGGTAGCACAGAATCTGAAACCTAGCAGGGAAAAAACTGTCAGGGTAAATAGAAAGAAACTGGAAAGTAAACTCAATATTGGCTTTTGACATTAGTGCACCTGGACCCATGCACCTAATGAGGTCAACCACAAAGTCAAATGATATGTGCTTAAGGTGCCCATAGGACACAGAAAGGTTCAATATCAATTTATTTCTCTGCCTCATTTTTAGCAATCATCACCAATGGTGAAATCCATATTTCTCAAAATGGTGAAACAGCAAAAGGGTCCTCTTTCCTTCTGAGCTCAATCTCTTCACTAAGCTTGAACTCAAAGACTTTATCCGTGATCTGAACCAATAATGAATTTCTCAGCCATAGAGTGTGGAAAGGGCCATAAAAGAGCCAGTGAATGGAATTTGAAAGCCTCCTGCAAAACCTGCTTTTAATCTGAGCTGCATCCTTCTTTGGATATTCATGCAGCAAGTAATTTAAAAAGGTTAAGTGGATGAATGAAACAGCAATAGTGAAGTAGAATTCAATGACGTCCAGGATAGTGTTTCAGTCACATCATACACATCACACATATCCACAGTATATCACCTAAAAGAAAAAATCCTACCATCCACGAACCACCATAAATAAGTTTAAATGATAACAACCAGCAGATTAGAAAAAGAGGTAATTGAAAAAATTGCCATTTGTTTATGCAACAAATTTTTTCCATCTGAATTGAAACCCACACTTAATTAATATGGTTCAGTCACTGAAACCAGGATACAGTCCACCCAGCAGAGCAGATGTTGTAGGGAAACTGCTGGATAAATTACATGATAGAGAAATGGAGTAAAATTGTTCACCGATCAAGATTTAGATTATGTTCACAATGATTCTGTTGTATGTGCTTGTATAACAGAAGGTATCAATTGCAGAAACAACTGATACCACAGAAGGGCACATAGAACAGAACACTTACAGGAAGTGTAAATATAAAAATACTAGAAAATATGAACAAAAATTCAAATGGCTAGTACACAGTTTTAGTCACACACAATGCTGCAAATATTTCCAAGATGGGAACAGATTTAGAAGAGCATAAAGAGAATACCATGCTAATAACATATAGTTACATTGCTCATTTGCTGCACCTCCTAGCCACAGACTTCAGTGTCCCATAATTAAAGACTAATTTAGTTCAACTTGCTAAATACTTAAACAATCATTCTGCAGGAGTTGCTCTGAAAAAAATGGGCGAGACCAAGCTAACACTTCTACAAGATGTTAGATGGAACTTTGTAGTGGACTGTTTCAAGCAAAAGTGGTCTATTCTGATGACAGTTTGTGAACAAAATTGAGAAAATAGATGGCACTGTTACAGACAAAATCCTAACATTGGGCTTAAGAGAAATGTTGGAGATATGCTGAGAATCTTGAAACCCATTTTTGAAACTTTAAACAAAGTACAGAAAAATACAGTAAACTCTCAGTTATCCAGCACCCATGGGGATTGGTAGATGGTGGATAACTGTGGTTTCTTGTTGCTTAAATAGTTTTGTCTCCCTTCCCACCTCACTATATCATTCTGCGACCCCCCACTTGTAAATCTTGCATCTGTTCTTCCCTTCTTTCACTTTCTCTACCCCCCATTTATCGATCCAGCATACATCCATCTCCCCACCCCTGCACCCTGCACACACACTTCTGGTCCACCTCCCCCATCTGCCCTCCCTCCTTCCATGTGGTTCTGGATTCCTGGAACCCCTCCTCCTCCATCAGCACGGATCTGACCTCCCAGACCCCCCTCAAATACCGAAGCAGCAGCTGATCAGTAGAGGCAGCACTGAAACAGGCTGCTCATGGCTAGCCCCAGCAGGACTTTTCCTCCGTCACGTCAGAAATGACACGTCAGAGGAAAGGCTCTGCTGGTGCTGGCCACAAGTGGGCTGTTTTCAGCACCATCTCTGCTGACTGGCTACTGCTTCAGTAAGTGAGTGAAGGATGGAGGGGGCATTTGCAGCTCAGGAACACTACTGCTGTTTCAGAGCTGAAGAGGGGGGTTTGTGGCTCAGGACCACTGCCGCTGCTTGAGGGCTGGAGGGAGGGCAGGGAGTTTGCAGCTCAGGACTGCTGCTGCTTCAGGGATGATTTTTTTTTGGCCAGTTGGGTGAGAGTGCCATTTGCTTCAGTACCGGTGTTATGCCTATGGCCAGGGGATAACTGAAACTCAGCATACTACGTGACATGTCTCCTCAAGCTGCTTATCTGCTATCCCTGACCTCAGGGACCCGGGTGTTGCCAAAACAAAGAACAAAAAGACAGTAAAACCAGGTTGACCAGGTGCCCGAGTGAAGAAAGCTGGTCTCTGCAACAAGTCTGCTTATCTGCCATCCTGACCTCTTGACCTCAATGACCTGGGTGTTGCCAAAATAAAGAACAAAAGAACAGGACCAGGTGTGCCTGAGTCGTAGTGAAGGAAGCTGGTTACTGCAGGATCAGCTTGTATAACTATGAACTCAGCAGTTTTCACCCTATATAAGAACGGGACTTTGCCCCTAACATTAGAATCCATCACGTTACAACCACGGGACTGTCTCCCCTGGTCCATCCACCTATCAATTGCAGGGATTCCCAATTGTGAAGGATGGTGCTGCCTGGGATCACGGTGAAGCTATTCTATTTTTATATTCATCTATATATATAAATATAATAAAGGGTTATTGTCTATGCTTTTATATTGTCTGTGTGCTTTTCTGAGTGTCACTGATCATCCCATCTGACAGAAATAAGTGGCGGAACAACCGGTTAATCAGGATTCAACTGTAGCTGTCTTATTGTTGATGGGCTGATCCTATAAACTGCACCTAAATTCAAGTTGGCCATGTGTCAATCATACTTTAGGCACCCAGTGTTCGCCCCAGAAATTTTTTCCAGCCGGGTGGCATGAAAAAGTAGCCAGGTGGGACGGGATGTGGAAATTTGGTGGTGGGGAAAATTACCCCCCTCTTTTACTAAGGTGTGCTAGCATTTTTTAGTGCGCGCAAACCCCAGCGCTATGCGGGAAAGCTAACGCCAGCTCAATGCTGGCGTTAGCGTCTAGCGCGCATGGCAATTCTGCGCACACTAAGCGCATGCTAAAACCACTATCACAACTTAGTAAAAGGAGTCCTAAATGTGTACTATTTTTATTAGTTAATTATTTTCCAATGCTCAATATGACTTCCTTTTTTAAGGTTTGACACTTGTGCCAAAATATTTTTACTAAATTTAAGAAGTATCCAATTCTAGAAGGAAATAATTAGATATTTGCCCTCTTTCAAATGGTATAGAGGTTTAAAAAAGGGAAAGGCGTTAATTAAGTCATTAGGTTCAATCTAGCCATTTATTTCTGCACGAATTTAAACAACTAAAAAAAAAAAAGATAAATATATCTCATCCAGTCATGCAAGAAATGGCTCTACAGCAGGAGTGCCCACACTTTTTGGGCTTGCGAGCTAATTTTATAATGACCAAGTCAAAATGATCTACCAACAATAAAATTTTAAAAAAACAAAGCACACTGTACGCAGAGAAAATGTTAATTATCATTTATATTCCACGGGTTTTCAAAGAGGTCAAGGCAGATAACTATGCAATATCACCTCAGGAACAACTATACAAAAATAGATAAATATACCCCCTCCATTTTTACTAAACCGCAATAGCGTTTTTTAGTGCAGGGAGCTATGCTGAATGTCCCGCGCTGGTCTCGATGCTCATAGGCTCCCTGTGCTTAAAACCGCTATTGCGGTTTAGTAAAAAGGGGGCCACAGTGCAAAATATAGACAGCAGATATAAATTCTTAAAACAGACACTTTTTAATCACTAAATTGAAAATAAAATTATTTTTCCTACCTTTGTTGTCTGGTGATTTCATGAGTCTCTGGTTGCACTTCCTTCTTCTGACTGTAAATCCAATATTTCTTTCTTTCTGCCCCTCTCCTTTTGTTTCTGTCTCTCTTTGTTTCTCACTCCCCCCTGCCTGCCTGTCTTTCTTTCTCTCTCCCCCTGCCCTCCTCTTTATTTCTGCCTTTCTTTCTCTCTCTCTCTTCCCCTGCCTGTCTTTTTTTCTCTCTCCCCCTGCCCCTCCAAGCCATCACGCTGATTTCTCAACTTCCCCAATTCTTTCCCTACCCCCTAAGCCACCACGACAATTTCTCCCTGCTGCTTCCCCAAGCCAGGCCAGGCATGTACAAGCACCGGACTCACAAGACTTCACCTCTGACGTCAATTCTAACGTCGGAGAGGAAGTTCCAGGCCAGCCAGGCAGCGACTGGCTGGCCCAGAATTGATGTCAGAGGTGAAGTCTTGTGAATCCGGCGCTTGTGCGTGCCTAACCTGGCTCGGGGAGGCAGGAAGGAAAATATTGCAAAGGCAACGCGATCGATTCACATTGCCTTTGCGATTTACTGGTCGATCTACTGCTGTTATAGTATCCTGTCTTAGTCGAGCTACTGCTGTTATATAGTATCCTGTCCTGGCCTGAGGAAAGAGGTTTAGTCCTGCCTTATTTCCATTTCTTATTTATAAACTTTAATCAATAAGAAATGGAAATAAGGCAGTTTTTTTGGGACTAAACCCCTTTCCTCAGGTCAGGACAGGACGTAGAATCAAGAAGTATTGTAACTGTATTTTTAAACTTTAATCAATACAGTTACAATACTACTTGATTCTACGTAAAACAACAAAAAAAATTTTTCTAACTTTTGTTGTTTCTGCTTTAATCATCTTATCTTCTTTCTATTCAGCGTTTGTCCTCACTCCTTCCATGCAACATCTGTCCTCTCTTTGCCCCTTCCACCCAGCCTCTGCCCTCTCTCTCTCTACCCCTTCCATCTACTGTCCACCCTCTCTCTGCCCTTTCCATCCAGTGTCTGTTCCATATGGCATTTCCCTCTTTCTATGTCCTTTCCATAAACTGTATATCCTGTGCCCTTTCTCTCCTTTGTACATGATTCATTTCAGCTTCACCCACTCCCCTATGCTCTGGCATCTCTCTTCTCCTTTTCTTCCTTCCTTCCTACTCCACCTCATAGTCTGGCATCTCTATCTCCTTCCCTTCTCTCCCCCCATGCCCTGGCATCTCCCTCATCCCCCTCCCCCCATATGCACTGACATCTCTCCCCCCCTCCATGGTCTGGTAGCTCTTTTCCTATCCCACCCTCTTTTCCCTTCCCATCCTTTCCATGGTCTTGGCATCTCTTGCCTCTCCTCTCCCTTCCCTGGTCTTCCTTCTCCCCTCTCTCCCCAACTGGGTACTGCTGCAGTAGCACTTCTCTTCCCCTCCCCCTCCCCAATTGGGTGCAGCAGCAGCTTTTATCTTCCCCCCAAATAACTAGGGATATTCTTCATTAGCTGTGGTATAACAGATTGACAGAAGTGTCTAGAGATGCTTTTACAATGAAGTGGAAATGAAAGAAATCCATAGGGATTTTGGTTTTATTCACTGCTATATCATACTATGGATCACAGTCGGCTCAGGTAGACTGCGGCATGTGATACAGAAACATTCACCTTCACAATTGTTGATCCAAAAGAATCCCTTTGCTCGATCAGAGAATTGTAATGCTCAAGATAAAAGAACCGAGGAGGAACCAGAACCAGTGAAGATCACTTGCAAAGTAAAGCATCCCCAATTCATATATAAAAAATCGCAAACTGGGAAAGTATTGCTGCTAGGGGATTCCATCATCAGAGGAATTAACCTTGGAACACAGGACAAGGAACTCAAAATAGTGAAAACCCTTCTGGGATCCTCAGCCACTCCGGAAACTGAAGAACCATGGGGTGGAAGGAGACATACATAGATGGATCAGAAACTGGTTGGCGGGTAGGAAACAGAGTGTAGGAATGAAGGGCCACTACTCTGACTGGAAGAGGGTCACGAGTGGTGTTCCGCAGGGCTTGGTGCTCGGGCCGCTGCTATTTAATATATTCATAAATGATCTAGAAACAGGGACGAAGTATGAGATAATAAAATTTGCGGACTACACCAAACTATTTAGTGGAGTTCGGACTAAAGAGGACTGCGAAGAATTGCAAAGGGACTTGAACAAACTAGGGGAATGGGCAACGAGATGGTAGATGAAGTTCAATGTTGAGAAATGTAAAGTATTACATGTGGGAAACAGAAACCCGATGTACAACTATATGATGGGAGGGATGTTATTTAATGAGAGTACCCAAGAAAGGGACTTGGGGGTAATGGTGGGCATGACAATGAAGCCGACGGCACAGTGCGCAGCGGCCACTAAGAGAGCGAATAGAATGCTAGGTATAATCAAGAAGGGTATTACAACCAGAACGAAAGAAGTTATCCTGCCGTTGTATCGGGCAATGGTGCGTCCACATCTGGAGTACTGTGTCCAATATTGGTCGCCATACCTTAAGAAGGATATGGCGTTACTCAAGAGGGTTCAGAGGAGAGCGACATCTGATAAAAGGTATGGAAAACCTTTCATACGCTGAGAGATTGGAGAAACTCACTCTCTTTTCTCTGGAGAAGAGGAGACTTAGAGGGGATATGATAGAGACTTACAAGATCATGAAGGGCATAGAAAGAGTAGAAACAACAGATTCTTCAAACTTTCAAAAAATAAAAGAACAAGAGGGCATTCGGAAAAGTCGAAAGAGGACAAATTCAAAACAAATGCTAGGAAGTTCTTCTTTACCCAACGTGTGGTGGACACCTGGAATGCGCTTCCAGAGGATGTAATAGGGCAGAGTACGGTACTGGGGTTTAAGAAAGGATTGGACAATTTCCTGCTGGAAAAGGGGATAGAGGGGTATATATACAGGACTGCTGAACAGGTCCTGAACCTGTTGGGCCGCCACGTGAGCGGACTGCTAGGCACGATGAACCTCAGGTCTGACCCAGCGGAGGCATTGCTAAAAAAAAAAAAAAAGAATGCCGGACAAATACTGAATGTTATATTACATTACATTAGAGATTTCTATTCCACCATTACCTTGCGGTTCAAGGCGGATTACAAAAAGAGTTATAGATTGAAGGTTACAAAGTAAGATCACATGTCATTTCCAAAAGTGGGTCAGGTGGTATCAGTGAGTTAGGGAGAAGATGAGAAGAAGGAAGGTACTCGTGGTATTAAGTCTTTTTCAGGGATTTCTTGAAGAATATAGTTTTTATTTCCTTTCTGAACATCTTGTAGTCTGGGGTTGTTATCAGTAGATTGGCAATTTGGTTATCTAATTTTGCTGCTTGAGTGGCTAGTAGGCCGTCGTATAGTTTTTCCCGTTTTCCTTCTTTGATTGGAGGGGTGTGAATGGGGGGGGTGTTTTTCTATATTTGGTTGAGGTAGTCTGGATGAGGCTGTCAATTGTCATACCTAGTAGTTTTAGGGTGGTTTGAATGGGGTAACTGATTGAATTGATTTCTAAATTGGTTATGGTTGGAACTTTGTTATTTTCGAGGAGGATGAATTTAGTTTTGTCAGGGTTAAGTTTCAGTTTGTGGTCTTCCATCCAAGTCATTACTGTTCATGTAGGTTGGGCTGTTTCCGTTTATAGTTTAAAATAGTATACAGTAGTATTCTTTCCTGTATTGGAAGCCAGTATGAGTTGATGTATGCCTCTGTAATGTGGTTGTGTTTCCTCAATGAATAGACGAGTCTCAGAGCTGTATTTTGAATTGTTTGTAATTGTTTAATCATTGTTGCAGGGCAGGGGAGGTAGAGGATGTTCCGTAGTCCAGTAGGCCTAGGATTAGGGATTGTACTATGTGCTGGAATTGTGTTCTTTCGAAGAATTTTCGGACTTGTCTAAGGTTTCTCATAACTGCGAAAGATTTCTGTATTGTTTTATTTATTTGTGGTTGCATGGTGCAGCATCTGTCAATTGTCATACCTAATAGTTTTAGGGTGGTTTGAATGGGGTAACTGATTGAATTGATTTCTAAATTGGTTATAGTTGGGACTTTGTTATTTTCGAGGAGGATGAATTTAGTTTTGTCAGGGTTAAGTTTCAGTTTGTGGTCTTCCATCCAAGTCGTTACTGTATCTAATGTTTGGTGTAGTGTATCTGTCATTGAGAGCTTTGGTTGATCAAAAGGTATGAGAATGGTGATGTCGTCTGCATAACTATAAGAGGTTAGGCCTTGTTTGTCCAGATAAACACCGAGGGAGGCAATATATAGGTTGAAGAGAGTAGGGGAAAGTGTAGATCCTTGTGGTATGCCGCAGGGGTTGGACTAAGGTTCAGATTTTTCTTTGTCCGCTTTTACTTTGTATGTTCTGGATTTTAAGAAATCTTCAAACCATGAGTATAATTTTATCCGAGTCCAAAATCTGAGTATATTTTATTGTGTCCAAAATTTGCAGTAGGATGCTACGGTCTACCAAGTCAAATGCAGCCGTCAGGTCCAGTTGTATGAGCAGCATTTTTTTTTCCAATGCTGAGGTGTTGTCTTGCTGTGTCGATAAGGGAGCCTAGTAATGTCTCTATGCTGAAGTTGGTTCTGAAGCCATATTGCATGGGGTGGAGTATGTTATGGTCTTCTAGATAGTTGGTGAGGAGTTTGGCTACTAGTGCTTCTGTTAGTTTGATATATAGAGGTATTGAGGCAATGGGTCTATAGTTGGATGGTTGGTCTGTTGGACCTTTAGGGTCTTTTTGGATCGGGGTGATGATGATTTTGCTGAGGTCAGTTGGGAAAATGCCATCTGTGAGCATGGTTTGTATCCATTGTAGGAGTAGAGTACAGAACTTTGTGCTCGAGGATTTTAGGAGATATGGTGGGCAATGGTTGAGTTCACAGGATGCGTGGCTGTACTTATTGTAGAGTTTGCTGAATTCGGCCCAATGTATCTTGGGGAATTGGGACCAGGTTCTGTCTGCAGCAGTTGAATCATTTTCTGTGGGAAATATTGTGACTTCAATTAGGTGGGATGGGGTACTATTGAGGGTAGCTCTGGTGTTTGTAATTTTATTCTTGAAGTGTTCTGCTAGGAGGGTAGATGAGGGGGGGTATTGTTAGTTGTCATATAGGGTTTAGTGTCAGTTAGATCTTTTAAAATTTGGAACAGTTTTTTAGTGTCTTGGATTTCCGTGCCTATTAGGTTGGTGTAGTGTATTTTTCTCTTTTCTTTTAATTGTAGTTTGTATTGTTTGTTAATTTTTTTCCAGGCAGTTTTCGTGTAATCTAGGTTGTTTTTTCTCAATTTTCTTTCCAGTCGTCTGTATTGTCTCTTGAGTAGGAGTAATTTGTTGTTGAACCATTGGTCTGATCGTCTGCTGGTTCTGATTTTGGTTTGTAGTGGAGCTTGTTCATCAAGAATGTTATTGCTCAATTCGCCCCAGTGTGAAATGAAGTCCTTGGGGTTGCATTCTTAGATTGTTTCATCTACTTTTGACCAGAATTTGGTGGGCTTGATGTGTTTGCGTGAGGTGTAAGTTATTATTTTGGATTTTGGTGTGGTTTTGTTGTTGATCCAGTTGAAGTTGAAGGTGTACGAGTAGTGGTCTGACCAGAGGGAAGGTGACCAGGATTCAGGTGACCTGAATGTAATTAGGGATGAAGCAAAGAATTTGAACCCTGATATTATCCACCTTGGAACAAACGACCTGTGTGATGCAGTGGTTGAAGCTACAGCCTCAGCATACTGGGGTTATGGGTTCAAACCCTGCGCTACTCCTTGTGACCCTGGGCAAGTCCATAGCCCCAGGTACGTTAGATAAATTGTGAGCCCACCAGGACAGATTGGGAAAATGCTTGAGTACCTGATTGTAAAACCGCTTAGATAACCTTGATAGGCGGTATATAAAATTCTAATAAACTTGAACTTGAAACTTGACTGCCAGATGCCTGAGGGTGGTGGTTAATGGAATTCGCTTGGAGGAAAAGGTGATTAGTGGAGTGCCTCAGGGATCGGTGCTGGGACCGATTCAGTTTAATATGTTTGTGAGCGACATTGCTGAAGGGTTAGAAGGTAAGATTAGCCTTTTTGTGGATGATACCAAGGTTTGTAACAGAGTGGACACCCCGGGGGGAGTGGAAAACATGAAAAAGGATATGTAAAAGTTAAGAATGGTCTAACATCTGGCAACTAAAATTAAATGCAAAGAAGTGCAGAGTGATGCTTTAGGGGGATAGAAATCCGAGGGAACCATATGTGCTAGGAGGTGATAAGATGATAATGATAATAATAATAATAACAGTTTATATACCGCAGTACCGTGAAGTTCTATGCGGTTTACAAAAGATTAAACGAAGGTACAAATTGATTGAACTTAAGAGAGGTGGAAGAAAGTGATTAATAGGTCAAGAAAACCATTATTGAGGAGAGAGAGATGTACGGGTCAGTTGTCTAGATATTTCAGGAACAGGTATGTTTTTAGATGCTTCCTGAATTCCTCATAAGTAGTGGGCAAAAGCAATTGTTATAGATCTTTACCCCACAATGCTGCTTGATGTGAGAGAAGGTGTTCATGGTGTTTTTTCAGTTTACAACCTCTAACTGGGGGGAAATGAAGTTCGAATGTGAACTTCTCTTGTGTCTGTTGGCCGAGAAGGAGAAAAGGTTAGTTATGTATTTAGGAGCTAGTCCATATAGTTCTTTAAAGCAGAGGAAGGCGAACTTAAACTTTACGTGTGCTTCCATCGGTAGCCAATGCAACTGCCGGTAGTAGGGAGTCACATGATCAAATTTCTTTAGCCAGAAAATTAGTCTGACCGCTGCATTTTGCATTAATTTTACATATTCTTTTGGGAAATTGCCAAATAGGCGATGTTACAGTAGTCAAGTTGACTTAGTACGAGGGATTGAACCAAGGTTCTGAATGCTGACATATCAAAATATGATTTAATGGATCTAAGTTTCCAGAGAGTGAAAAAACCCTTTCTGATTAAGGAGTCCACCTGGTCTTTCATGGTTAGGCACTGATCCAGAGTTACACCTAGTATCTTCATGGTGGACTGAATAGGGTAACTAAATTCATTGATGCATAGTGGTGTTTTGGTGTCAAGCGGATGTGGTGAAGCAACGAAGAATTTCATTTTTTCTGAATTAAGTTTGAGCTTGAAGTCTGTCATCCATTGCTCCATCACGTTTATAGCTTCTGAAGCTTTGGGAATAGTTTCCGAGATAGTCAGCAAATGGGATGATAATCGTAAAGTCATCTGCGTAACTGAATAATTTTATCCCCAGCTGGGTTAATTGCATGCCCAGTGAGGAAATGTAGACATTGAAAAGCAATGGGGACAGCGGTGACCCTTGCGGCACACCGGATGGATTGCTCCAGGTATCAGAGAGAGCATAATTGAAACGTACCTGATAGGTACGGGATATAAGGAAGCCACAAAACCAGTACAACATCTCATCCCTGATACCAATAGCATCTAGGCATTGTAGCATTTTCCCATGGTCTACCAGATCAAAAGCGGAGCTCATATCGAATTGCATGACCGGGGCATTGAGGCCCTTGCTAAACAGTAGGCGCAGATTGTCTAAAATAATAATAATAATAATTTTATTTCTTATATACCGCTGTACCGTGAAGTTCTAAGCGGTTTACAATAGAAACAGAAGAAATGCAATAAGTAAGATTAATTAAGATGAAGAGAGAGTACTTAGAGTTCCCTGACTGTCCCAAAGGCTCACATTCTTGCTAAAGTACTTGAGAAAAATAAATTAGTTAGGTTATAAACATAGAGTAGAAGAAGGTAGGAAAAGAGTTCATAGGAAAATTAATTTTGAATACATTATACATTATATATTGTTCAAGGCGGAATACAAATTATAGGAGATTTGGACATTACCAAAAAAATTGCGTAATAAAGATTATCTAGATAAATTACATAACATAAGAACTGCCATCTCCGGATCAGACCTTCGGTCCATCAAGTCCGGCGATCCGCACACGCGGAGGCCCTGCCAGGTGTACACCTGGCGTAATTTATAGTCTGACTTACACGATTGAATTCCCACATATATTTGGTAATTTATAGTCCACCATATCTTTATATGCCTCTCTTAAGGAGATATGCATCTAGTTTGCTCTTGAAGCCTAGGACGGTCGATTCCGCAATAATCTCCTCTGGGAGGGCATTCCAGGTGTCAACCACTCTCTGAGTGAAGCAGAACTTCCTGACATTAGTCCTGAATCTGTCCCCCCTTAGCTTCATTTCATGTCCTCTAGTCCGTGTCAAATTGGACAATGTAAATAATCTTCTCTGCTCTATTTTGTCGATTCCTTTCAGTATTTTGAAGGTCTCGATCATATCCCCACGCAGTCTCCTTTTCTCAAGTGAGAACAATCCTAGTGTTATAAGTCTATCCTCGTATTCCAGTTTCTCCATACCCTTTACCAGTTTTGTTGCTCGTCTCTGCACCCTCTCCAGCAGTTTTATATCCTTCTTTAGGTAGGGAGACCAATGTTGAACGCAGTATTCCAAGTGCGGTCTGACCATTGCCCTATAAAGCGGCATTATAACTTTCTCCGATCTACTCGAGATTCCTTTCTTTATCATGCCCAACATTCTATTTGCCTTCTTTGCCGCTGCCGCGCATTGTGCCGACGGCTTCAGGGTCCTATCTATCAGTACACCCAGGTCCTTTTCTTGTTCACTCTTCCCCAGAGTTGCACCTGACATTGTATACTCGTATTCCTTATTCTTATTGCCTAAATGCATTACCTTGCATTTCTCCACATTGAACTTCATCTGCCATTTCTCTGCCCATGTTTCTAACCGACACAAGTCGCTCTGGAGTTCCTCTCTATCCTCCTGCGATCTTATTGCCCGGCACAATTTTGTATCGTCTGCAAACTTGATGATCTCACTGGATGTTCCTTCCTCCAGGTCATTGATATAAACATTAAAAAGGATCGGCCCAAGTACCGAGCCCTGGGGTACACCACTAGTCACTTTCTCCCAGTCGGAGAACTTCCCATTTATGCCCACTCTCTGCTTTCGGTTTTCCAGCCATTTTCCTATCCATCTTTGTATATCTCCCTCTATGCCATGGCTTTGTAGTTTCCTGAGAAGTCTTTCATGTGGAACTTTGTCGAACGCTTTCTGGAAGTCCAAGTATATTATATCCACCGGCTTCCCACTATCAATTTGCTCGTTCACGGTCTCAAAAAATTGGAGTAAATTCGTCAAACATGATTTCCCTTTCCTGAATCCATGTTGACTGGGTTTCATCAAGTCGTGTGCGTCCAAGTGCCGGACTATGCTATCTTTGATCAGTGCTTCAACCATCTTGCCGGGGACAGACGTAAGACTCACAGGCCTATAGTTGCCAGGTTCCCCTCTCGATCCTTTTTTAAAAATTGGCGTGACGTTCGCTATCCTCCAGTCGTCCGGTATCTGTCCAGTTCTGATTGTCAGGTTTGCAAGTTTTTGCAATAACTCTCCGATTTCAACCTTCAATTCCTTTAAGACTCTTGGGTGAATTCCATCCGGTCCAGGGGATTTGTCACTTTTAAGTTTGTCGATCTGATAGTATATCTGGTCTAAGTCCACTTCAACTGTGGTGAGGCTATCTTCTATTTCTCCTGCAAACACTTTCTCCGCTTCAGGTATTGTTGAGGTGTCCTCCTTCGTAAAGACGGACGCAAAGAAGGAATTTAGTTTGTCTGCGATTTGTTTATCTTCCTTGATGTACCCTTTTCTTCCCTGGTCATCCAGGGGTCCCACTGCCTCTTTTGCAGGTTTTTTCCCTTTCACGTATCTAAAGAAGGGCTTGAAGTTTTTGGCCTCCTGGGCTATTTTTTCCTCATATTCCTGTTTTGCATCCCTCACAGCCTTGTGACATTTCTTCTGATCATCTTTATGTTTGTTCCAGGCTTCGGTTGTCTTTATGCATTTCCATTTTTTGAAAGAGTCCTTCTTTTCTTTTATGGCTTCCTTCACCTGTATGGTAAGCCATGCCGGTTCTCTTTTGCTCTTTGTTCTCCGATCTTTGGGAATCCTCGGAATGTAGAGATCTTGTGCTTCTGTGATAGTATTTTTCAGTAGGGACCATGCCTGATCTACCGTTTCAAGTTTGTCCACCATCTTCTCGAGTCGTTTTTCTACCATGGCTCTCATGCGATCGTATTTACCCTTTTTAAAGTTTAAGGTGGTGGTTAAGGTTTTGGCATGTTTCCCTTTTCCGATGTTAAGTTTAAAGTTGATTACATTGTGATCACTCGTTCCCAGTGGAACCATGACTTCCACTTCTGTTATCGGTCCCGTGAGGCCATTTAGGACCAAGTCCAAGGTGGCGTTGCCTCTTGTCGGCTCTTTTACCATTTGTTCCAGGAAGCAATCCCCTAGCACCTCCAGGAACTTGGCCTCCTTGCCGCAGTTGGAGGTTGCTAGTTTCCAGTCTATCCCTGGGAAATTGAAGTCTCCCAATATAATTACATTGCCTGTCTTGCATTCTTGTTTGATTTCTTCCATCATTTCTGAGTCAGTTTCCTCCGCCTGTCCTGGGGGACGATAGTAAAGGCCAATTTTCGTGTCTGCTCCATATTTACCAGGAATTTTGATCCAGAGTGACTCAAGCTTCTCTTTCATTTCTGTTGTAACCATTTCAGCAGAATCTATTTCCTCCTTAACATATAGAGCAATACCTCCACCTTTCTGCCCTACTCGATCTCTTCTATACAGTTTGTATCCCTGTAGTACTGTGTCCCATTTGTTTTCTTCATTCCACCATGTTTCTGTTATGCCAATGATATCCAATATGTCATGTCTTGCTATTGTCTCTAGTTCCCCCATTTTGTTACCTAGACTTCTAGCATTCGTATACATACATCTAAGTTCCCTTCGTGTTACCTTTTTGGACCTTCTACTCTTGGCCATTCCTATAGTTTTAATTACGGTATCCTTTACTGCTCCTGTGTTATCACCCTTGTTTGCTGTGTGGTCATCCCCTCCTGTGTCTGAGTTGTCCCTTCCTGCTTTTTCTCCCTTATTGGCTGTGAGGTCGTCTTCTCTTGTGTAGGAGTAGTAGTCCTTGGCTTCTTCCTCGGGGCATCCCGCTATCCGTGCCATCGACCGGTGGTCGACTGTCGGCTTTCCCCTATCTTTCAGTTTAAAGCCTTCTCGATTGCCTTCTTCATGTTGCCTGCCAAAACTCTTGCTCCTTCCTTGTTGAGGTGTAGTCCGTCCCTTCTGTAGTACTTGCTTTTTCCCCAGTGATTCATGTACATTACATGGTGTGGTAGAGGATTCAATTATGAAAATTACATATCAGGGAATCAAGTGATAAGAGAATATAGTGGAGAAATAGCCACAATTACTGTCTCCGTACTGAATAAAGGTCTTTTTTTTTTTTAAACGTATGTTTATTAACAGTGAAAAATACACCGCCCAACAGGGCACAACATTAATCATCAAAAAGGCAAAAATCAGGCCATTACATATGAAAAGCAGGAACAATAGCAATACTTCCCCACAGTGTCCCCCGCACAGATATAATATACAAAAATAGAATAAAAACAATGAGAGCAACGGGGGCAGACGCAGTTAAGTACAACTGCAAGGTGAAGCCGCCCATCTGGAACAGTGATCTCCCACCTTTTTTGTACCATATTGAGAGCCCCCAGACACCACACAGAACTCAGGATACCAATCGCACACTACAACATCCGTCCCATACAAACCTTTCACTCATATCCCCGAGCATCTCCCTCCCTCCCCCCCCCCGTCCCTGAGGCACCAGAGTGTAATAGGAAAGAAAATGTAAAAAAATCATTTAGGATGCGCAGCAGGGGACTAGTCAAGGATGCATAGAATAGGATCTGATCTAAGGAGACCCCCGCTCCCCCTCCCGTGCACACGACGGCACCAGGTCCCGCAGTCTCACCCATAAGCCAGCGTAGTGCTGCTTAAGCACGCTCGGTGTTCTAGCATAGGATCGAATTTCAAACTGAGCCACCTCCCGAAGTCGACTCCTCCAGTGTTGTATCGGAGGGGGCTCCTCAGACATCCAATAAGTCAATATCAATTTCTTCACTACTAGAATAGCGTTATAAAAGAATCTGCATTGGGGTGTGGTGAAACCCTGATCCTGGAGGGAGGTCTGCAGACCCAGGAGTATGAACCCATAGTCCCATTCTACAGTACGTTGCACTGCTTGTTCCAATAAGGGGAGAGCTTCCCGCCACACACTCAGCCGAGGGCACTCCAAAAAGGAATGGATATAGGTACCGACGCGGCTCCTGCACTTAATACAGGAACCGCTATCCCAGAGTCCCATGCGTGCCCCCCTCTGCGCCGTGAAATAAGCCCGGTGAAGGATCTTATACTGGAGTTCTTGGAAATCTGCAGATTTAGTGTAGGAGTATAATGTAGCAAAGCAGGCCGCGAATTGCGATTCAGAAATATCCTGCCCCAAATCCCGCGCCCAGGAAGTGCGCACTGGGGTAAGTACCGATATAGCGAGAGAGGACTTAAGAATGCGGTACCAGTGCGCAAGGGAGTTTGTTGCGGGCTGGGTGGCCGAAAAAAGGATATCCAGAGGCCCCTTGTCCCAGGCCCCAGCAGCTCCTCTACGTTCCGTCTCCCAGTAGTGACGTACTTGAAAGTAAGAAAACAAATAGCATGAAGGGAGGCCCCACACGTCCCGTATCTGCTGAAAGGATGGGAACCCATTAGGAGACAAATCAAGTAGGTTTTCCATCATCATACATCCTTGGGCCGCCCATTGCTGAAATACAGATCTACCCCTGCCCGGTGGAAACCTGGGGTTACCCTCTAGACGCATGAAAGGAGATATGTCCGGGGGCAGTTGCTGTCTACGCCTCCACCAACGCCACGCCAGCCTAAGCGGACGCAGAAAACGGAAACAAACGATGTATCGCCTCCCAGGATCTTCTTGTCAATGTATTAGATTCATAAATTGAAAAGGGGCACTCCAGCCCGCCATCCATCCCTGGGGGGAGTAACGTGGGCACTCTGTGTAGCCCTCGTGTATCCATCGGAGAAGAGAAGCAACGTTATAAAGCCGGATATCCGGGACATTGAGTCCCCCCAAAGATTTATCCAAGATGAGTTTGGACATCGCTATCCGAGGAGTGCGGGACCTCCATATGAAACGGGAGATAGTGGATTTGAAAACAAGTTCGTCCCTTCTGGTGAGCCAAAGAGGCATGGTCTGTAAAGGATACAAGAGTTTTGGTACCAGAACCATTTTTACCAAGGCCACCCAACCCAGAACCCCCAGCGGTAGTTCCTGCCAAGCCTGGCACAGTTTTGCAATAGCCTCGAGTGGTCGGCGGATATTTGCGTTGTAAAGTGTAGGTAGATCAGTGCTAAGGTATATTCCAAGATATCTCATCGGTTTAGTCGTGGGTGCAATGGGTAACACCGCATGCCAGGGCTCCGCCCGACCCCCGGCCAGTAACAGTAGTTCCGATTTACTACAATTAACTTGTAAGCCCGACAATGCACCAAAAGCACGGATCACCTCCAGAGCTCTGGGCAAATGCAAGGAGACCTGATCCACATAAAGTAAGATGTCATCAGCAAACAAGCTGATTTTACATTCCTGTCCCCGTATCATAATTCCCTGAATGGTCTCATCCTGCCGAATTTTCGCCGCGAGGGGTTCGATAGCCAAAAGAAAGAGGAGCGGGGAAAGAGGGCACCCCTGTCTCGTACCTCTCTGTAATCCGAAGTCCTCAGTTAAGCCCCCATTTATCATTAAGCACGCCCTGGGGTTCTGGTATAAAGCTGATGCCCAGGCCAGAAATTCGCCCTGAAATCCACCCCGGCGCAGGACCCAGAAAAGATAATCCCAAGAAATGCTATCGAATGCTTTCTCCATGTCCAGGCCCGCCACCGCCTCCTGGCCGCCACTTCCTACCCTATCATGGATCGCCCCCAAGACCTTCAGCAGGTTCATAGAGGCGTAGCGGCCCGGCACAAACCCAACCTGGTCTGGGTGAATAAGATCGGGGAGAATACCATTCAAGCGCCTCGCCAAAGTCGCTGCCAGAAGCTTGATATCCTGATCCAGAAGGGAAATCGGGCGGAATGACCCCACCAGATCCGGGTCCTTACCCGGTTTAGGGAGCAGGACTATGTGCGCCATGTTATCCGGAAAGGAACCCCCCGTCCTCGCCACCTCATTATACATTGCACTCAGGGGCTGTGCCACCAAATCCTCGAGGATGCGGTAGTATTCGGGACCAAACCCATCCGGGCCGGGTGCCTTTGCCAGTTTAAGAGACCGAATGGTGACACGGAGTTCAGCCTCGGTTATAGGTAGGCTCAAGGATGCAGCCTGATCCTCCTCCAGGCTTGGCAGTGATAAACCCCTGAAAAAGTCCCTAAGGGCAGTCTCATCCAGTGGTCGCTTACCATATAGGGTCTCATAATACCTAACAAATTGTTCCGCAATTTGACTCTCCCCTTCGTGCCGAGTGCCCCCAGCATCGCGGATTGCTGTAATAAGTTGACGTTTCTTATATGGTCTCACTAGATTTGCCAGAAGTTTCCCTGTCTTGCCCCCCCATTTGTGCATGTTATACCGTTGAAACGCAAGGGTCTGCTCCGCTCGTTAGTGAAGTAAGGTCTCAATGCGATCTCGTATTGTCTTGTATTCCTGTCTCTCCTTGTCCGAGAGAGAAGAAATATAGGCCCTGCGAAAACCGTGCAATTGTCTCGTGAGGGACAAGAGCTCTGCTCCCCGGGCCTTGCGTTTAGCCGCAGTATATGCGATCACGTGCCCCCTCAGAACTGCCTTGGATGCATACCAGTAAGATATCGGTCCAACGTCAGGGGTGTCATTAGTGGCCTGGTAGTCTGCCCAGCGTGCCCTAAGAAACGTCCGGAATTCCTGGTCTTGGTACAGGTGCAACGCCATTTTCCAAGAGGAGACCTTACTGCCGGCTGTGAGGGTCAAGGTAAGATCCACAGTAGCGTGGTCCGAAATCGTGGAATCCACTATCTCTGACTTAGCAGCCCTAGAGAATAACCTTTGATCTAGTAAAATATAATCCAGGCGGGCGTACACTTTATGGACATGGGAATAAAAAGTAAAATCCGAATCATATGGGTGCAATGCCCGCCAGACGTCCACCAGACCTAAATGCTGTGTCAGGAAGCCCACCCCTTTGTTGTCATGATCCCTCAAACTACCCTTGGGAGGTTTGCAGTCCACCCCCGGGTCTGCAGTGATATTCATATCCCCCCCCAGGACCACCTGGTATTCCGGGTAAGCCGATATTAGAGAGAGAACTGTGGAGAAGAATTTATGACAGTAAGAGTTGGGGGCATACAAATTGCAGAGTAACAGTTTTAAACCCCAGAGTTCCCCCAGCACAATTACATATCTCCCCTCCCGATCAGTCAGTTGTTTATGCAAGACAAAGGGCAACCTCTTGTGGAACAAAATTGCCACCCCTCGGCGTCTTCCCCCAGAGGTGGAGGAGTAAACATCCCCGACCCAATTTCTCCGCAATTTAGAGTGTTCAATCTGAGTGAGGTGGGTCTCTTGCAGGAAAGCCACATCCGCTTTCAAATTACGCAGGCTGGTAAGAATACGAGATCTCTTTACTGGGGACCTGATGCCATCGACATTAAAGGTGACAACCCTTAGATCAGCCATAACAGTGAGAGAATAGCTTTGTGCTGCACAGTAACCCGGAGGGGAACATCCCTCCAAGAGTGTGAGAGTTCATCCATTCTCCACCAGCCAGACAGGAATTGGTCCTGTGCAGAAGGAGCAGATAGGCCCAGACGAAGCCTCCCAGCTAAGCTTCGCTGCCCTCGGTATCTTTGTGCCCCCTATTCCCGTCCCCCGTACCCCCATACATCCCCCCCGTACACACATCCCGGACTCAACCACACACTCCCACTCACGCCCCTCCTCACATTCCTCCAGCAACCCTCCTCCCCCCACCCTATCCCCCCATGCTGATCCCTCCCCACCAGCATACATACCCATAAGTTTATCCCCCAACCTGCCCGGAGCCCTCCCCCCCACCCACCGATAATTCCCCTATCATATAGTCCTGGTACAGAATAAAAACATAAACATTGGACAAAGAAAAGGTAATACCAACAAGTCCATATTTGAACTCTCCAGAGCATCCGTGGGCTGCTCCAAGAGGCCCCGATCTGGTCAGGATACCCAGCGCTGAATAGGTCAGGTAGAGTCCCTCAAAATGGAGTGTGGCCGAAAAGTGTGCAGGAGTCCGTATGGGGACACAGGCACCGAGGCCCCTCACAGCCATGCGCGGGTCACCCAGGCGGCTCCCCCAACCTGGGCTCGGGAGCCAGATCCGAGTTGGGAGAAAGAAAGGGCCCCACCTCTGCAGCGACGGTCGGAGTCCTGCATCCCCACGGTGCACGCTGAAATTAGTCAGGTATGTGTCCTCTCTGCATGCCGGGCTCTTAGGGACTCCAGCACAGCCTCTCTTGAAAGCAGAATTTATATGCTGAGGGATCTCAGATCAACTGCATCAGGCTCGGGATGACATTAGGCGGGTAAAGTCGCCAGGAACGCCTTGGCCTCATCTCCGCTGTTAAGGGTGAGGGTCCGGCCCTCATGCCAGACCCTGAGTTTCGCTGGATAGACCAGCGCAAATTTAACTCCTCTGTTGTGGAGGTCTGTGCAGGATGGTGCCATGAGCTTGCGTTGGGCTGCCACCCGCACAGAGTAGTCGTTGAACATGAGCACTCGTGAGCCCTTGTAATCCAGGGCCCCCGCCTTTTGGTAAGCCCGGAGAAGGAGTTCCTTTTCCCGCCAGTTAGTGTAGCGGGCTATGGCAGTCCTCGCCCTCCCCCCCTCCATGGGCCGGCTTCCAATGCGGTGCGCCCGTTCACATGCAAAGGCCTCCGCGCCCCCGGTCAGTTTCAGGGTTTCAGGGAGCCACGTGCTAAATATGGCGTAGAGCTCTTGCTCACCCACCGTCTCCGGGAGCCCGACCAGCCGCAGGTTGTTTCGGCGGCTTCTATTCTCCTGCTCCTCCAGGGCCTCCAGAACTCCCGGGACGTTTTCTTCAGGTCTTCCACCTGGGCAGTCAGCGTCACGCACGTGTCCTTCTGATCGGACACCCGCTGCTCGACCTCCGTCAAGCGCCGGCTGTGGGAATCAAACTTCTCATGCATCTCATCCACAGCCGACTGGATTTTGTTGAGTCTGTCTGCCAGCGCCGCCGTGACCGAGCGCGTAATATCAGTGATCCAGTCACCGGCGGGAATAGTGAATGTGGCCTGCTCCGCCGCCATCTTGGAGGGGGTAAGAGAGGGCTTATCCCGGGTGCCTTTTGCCGATTTAACAGGCATACCCCGTGCCGCTGCGATCGCTCCAGAGAGTTATTGAGAGAGCTGATGTTTATTTCTCGTCCCGCTTGCTCGTAACTGCAGTATGGACGCAGAAGGGCCGACTTTATCGCAGATTTAGTGTGAGTGAGGCAGGAGTTCTCCTGTCGTGCGACTGCTCAGACAGGCTGCATCACGTGACCCCCCTGAATAAAGGTCTAAAACCGGATTCAGTTTCACGTAGGAGAGAGAACTGATTAAGATATTCCATCAATTGGGTGTGTACCAATCCCTCCATGATTTTTACAATAAATGGAATGGATGCTACTGGTCTATAGTTGGTCACTAGGCTGAAAATTCTTTACTATTTTTTAGGATTGGGGTTATTATTATGTGACCGTTATTAGTGAGGAACTTTCCATTTTTTAGGTTTATGGGCTAAGTATTGCAGCAACTTAGCCCATAACCTAAAAAATTCTAAAGGCGCCGCTGTCATAATTTCTGGGGGGCATGAGTCCAGAACGCAATAAGATTTAGAGTATTTGTTATATAGTTTGGTAAAATTATTCCATTCTAAGTCTATGTCTGCTGGTATTTCATTTCCTTGTATGTTAGCTATTTGATGATCACTAGGGTCGTTTGTTGAACAGTTGTTTCTTAGGTTTTTAATTTTTGAATTGAAATGCAGTGCTAAATCATTCGCAGAGGGTAACTTAGTGTTGTGTACGGGTATGGTGTAACGAGTGGTGTCAAATAAATTCGTGATCAGGTTGAACAGCTCTTTTGTATTGATTCCTTGTGAACCATTGCAATTTAAGTTGATTTTAGTAGAGTAGAATGCTTTACGTTTGTCTTTTATCAGTTGTTTGTAGATTTTTATGTTAGCTCGCCATTTGTTACGGTCTGCTAAATCTCCAGTTTTTTCCAAATTCTTTCCAGTTGTCTAGTTAGTTGTTTCATTTTTAGAAGTTCGGTGTCAAACCATTTGTTATATTTATTTGCACTGCTTTTGCTATTACGTTTAGGGGCAATTTTATCTAAAATGGATGTGCTGGTTGTCGTCCAGTGATCCCAGAAATCGATTCTTTCTTCTATCTCTGTTTGCAGTTCATATTATGACCAGTATTCTTCTGGATTAATATAACCACTTGTGTGATGTTCTCCTTTTATCATCGGACGTGTTTTAGATTTTCGATGAGACCAGATTAGCTTGAAATAATAAGTAAAATGGTCAGACCAGATAGCGTGATACCAAGTGCCTTTAGGTAAAGAGATGAGAGGGCCTAGGATTTCCTTTGTGGACATGGCTACCACATCTAAATGTTGGCCTTTTTCATGTGTTTGTGTGGGTAAAGGGAGGTTGTAGTTAAGTAGGGATAGAAAGTTTTTTAAACACTTTCGTGTCTGTGTTATCCTCTTCATCTAGGTGTATGTTTATGTCTCGTGCGATGATATTGTAGGAAGGACCAATTGAATTATGTAGGACAAATTCACAGAAGTCCTCTTTGGCTTTTGGCCAGCTTTTTGGTGGGACATAGAATAATATGCAGGATAGGGATTCTTCTCGTTGACTGTTACTAATTTTACAGGCTAAAATTTCTAGTTGGTTGGTCACTTTGGAATCCAGTAGTTCGAATTCAAATCCTTCTTTAAGAATAATTGCTAATCCTCCTCCTTTTTTTCCCGCGCGGTTTAGCGTAAGGATTTTGAAATTGTCTGGTAGGAGATCAATTATTATTGGATCATCTTCAGACAATAGCCATGTTTCGGTTAGAAAAAGGCAGGCTATTTGTTTGCTGATGATCCAATCATTAATTAGGAAAGCCTTATTCCTGACAGATCTAGTATTAAGATATGCACAGGGAATAGATGCGGATGTGATAGGTTTGGTAGATATGTTCTTATGTAGTGGTTTTGATGGGTTGTACTTGCCTTATTCTTTTTTTAAGGGTTCGTTGATGTCTTCTTTTATTTGAGATAACATTAATGTGATTTATTATGTCTTCTTGTGGGTTAATGATGTGCATGATTGATAGATCAAGGTAATGGACTGATTGTAATTGTGGGTAAAGTAAGTTAACGTCTTTGATGCTACCACTTATCAGATAGATCATCAGCGACCATAATATGGTATGACTCAACCTCAAGAAAGGTTTCCCTAAGACAAACACAGCAACAAGGGTTCTCAACTTTAGAGGCACAGACTTCAACCGCATGGGAGATTTTGTCCATCAGGAGCTACATAAACAAGCAATATCTGACAATGTGGAGGATATGTGGTCGTCTCTGAAGTCCATCCTACACGAAGCAACAGACCGATACAGTAAGTAAACGCAGGAGAAACAAAAACCCCAATGGTTCAGTAAAGAAATTTCAGACCTAGTTAAACAGAAAAAAGACGCATTTATCACCTACAAACATTTAGGCAGAGAGGGGGCGAAAGAGGACTATCTAGACAGATCTAAAGCTGTCAAAACAGCAGTCAGAGAAGCCAAACTCCGAATGGAGGAAGAGCTAGCACTCAACTTCAAAAAAGGAAATTATGATGCCATGAGGGAAATGGTGAGAAAGAAACTCAAAGGCAACATAGGAAAGATGGAATCCGTAGAAAAAGCCTGGACCTTACTCAAGGGGTCTGTGCACGAAGCACAAAACCTGTACATCCCCAAGTTCAGGAAAGGGTGCAAAAAAAATAGAACAAAAAACCCAGTGTGGATAACAAATGCAGTGAAGAAGGCGATAAGCGACAAAAAAGCATCATTCAGAAAATGGAAAAAAAGACCAATCAGAGGAGAACCAAAAAGTGCACAAAGAACACCAGAAGGAGTGTCACCGACTGGTTAGAAAAGCAAAAAGGGAATACGAAGAGAGACTGGCAGAGGAAGCAACAAACTTCAAGTCTTTCTTCAGATACGTCAAGGGGAAGCAACCGGCAAGAGAAGAGGTGGGACCATTGGATGATGGAGATAGAAAGGGAGTAGTAAAAGAAGAGAAAGAGATAGCTGACAAGTTAAATGAGTTCTTCACGTCAGTCTTCACGAGGGAGAATACAACCAACATTCCGGAACCCGAGGAAATCGTAATAGGAGACCAAAATGATAAGCTGGTCAATTTAAAGGTAAGCCAAGAGGATGTACTCAAGCAGATAGACAGACTAAAAAGCGACAAATCGCCAGGTCCGGACGGCATTCACCCAAGGGTACTCAAGGAACTAAAAAACGAAATAGCGGAGCCACTCCGACAAATATGCAACCTATCCCTAAAAACCGGAGAGATACCGGAGGACTGGAAAATAGCAAATGTCACGCCCATCTTCAAGAAGGGCTCAAGGGGCGACCCAGGAAACTACAGGCCGGTGAGCCTGACCTCAGTCCCGGGAAAGATGATGGAGGCACTGATTAAGGACAGCATCTGTGAATATATCGAAAACAATGTGCAGCTAAAACCGAGTCAGCATGGCTTCTGCAAGGGTAGGTCTTGCCTCACAAACTTATTGTACTTCTTTGAGGGGGTGAACAGCCAGGTGGATAAAGGGGAATCTATAGATATCATTTACCTCGACTTCCAAAAAGCCTTCGACAAGGTACCACACGAGAGACTGCTCAAAAAGATATGGAACCACGGGGTGCAAGGGGAGGTCCACCGATGGATCAAAAACTGGCTGGCAAACAGGAAACAGAGGGTTGGCATAAAGGGCCACTACTCGGACTGGAAAGGGGTCACGAGCGGAGTTCCACAGGGGTCGGTGCTGGGACCACTCCTGTTCAATATCTACATAAACGACCTAGAAGCGAGAACCAAGTGTGAGGTCATAAAATTTGCAGATGACACCAAACTATACAGAAGGGCTCAAACGAGGGAAGACTGCGAAGATCTCCAAAAGGATCTAACGCAGCTGGAAAAGTGGGCCGAAAAATGGCAAATGAGCTTCAACGTAGGGAAATGCAAGGTCATGCACGTGGGGAAAAAGAACCCGATGTTCACTTACAAAATGGGGGGAACACCACTAGGTGTCAGTAACCTGGAGAGAGACCTGGGAGTGATGGTAGACGCAACACTGAAGGCATCGGCGCAGTGCGCCACGGCCTCAAGGAAAGCTAACAGAATGTTGGGTATCATTAAGAAGGGTATCACGACCAGGACGAGGGAAGTCATCATGCCGCTGTATCGTGCAATGGTGCGGCCGCATCTGGAGTACTGTGTCCAGTACTGGTCGCCGCACCTCAAGAAGGACATGGCGATACTAGAGGGAGTACAGAGAAGAGCGACTAAACTGATAAAGGGAATGGAAAATCTCCCATATACCGACAGATTAAAACAGCTAGGACTTTTCTCCCTGGAAAAGCGGAGACTTAGAGGAGACATGATAGAAACCTTCAAGATCCTGAAAGGCATAGAAAAAGTAGACAGGGACAGATTTTTCAAATTAAGGGGCACCACAAGTACAAGGGGGCACTCGGAGAAACTGAAAGGGGACAGGTTTAGAACAAACGCTAGGAAGTTCTTCTTCACTCAGAGGGTGGTGGATACATGGAACGCGCTTCCAGAGGCTGTGGTAGACAGGAACACATTAAATGGTTTCAAAGAAGGTTTGGATAGATTCCTGGAAGAAAAAGGGATTGAAGGGTACAGATAGATATATACCACTGCTCAGGCAATGGGCTTGATGGGCCACCGCGGGAGCGGACCGCTGAGCAGGATGGACCTCTGGTCTGCCTCAGCGGAGGCAACTTCTTATGTTCTTAATCTTTCTTCAGCTATATTAGTGACAGGAAAAGAAACAAAGATGGGATAGTACGCCTGAAACAATCGGACAGTAACTTTGCGGAATCAGATTCTGAGAAGGCAGAACTACTAAACAAATACTTCTGTTCAGTGTTCACCCGCGAAGCGCCGGGAGCTGGTCCACAGCTGCAGATGGGAGATAACCAGAAAGACCCGTTTCAAGATTTCGAATTTACGCCCAGTAGCGTCTATGACGAACAATCAAGACTCAAAGTAAACAAAGCCATGGGACCGGATAACCTACACCCCAGAATGCTCAGGGAGTTAAGGGAAGTCCTGGCAGAACCATTATCTGTTCTTTTCAATCTTTCCCTAAGCACAGGAAGGGTCCCCTTGGACTGGAAAACCGCCAACGTAATCCCACTCCACAAAAAGGGCTGCAGGACAGAGACAGCAAACTACAGACCAGTGAGTCTCACGTCTATAGTGTGTAAACTCATGGAAACACTGATCAAACAGAATCTTGACACAATCCTAGACGAAGAAAAACTGCGTGATCCACACCAACACGGGTTCACCCAGGGTAGATCCTGCCAATCTAATCTGATTAGCCTTTTTGACTGGGTTACTAGACAACTGGACGCCGGAGAGTCACTGGACGTGGTATATTTGGACTTCAGTAAAGCATTTGATAGCGTCCCTCATCGAAGATTACTGAACAAGCTGAAATCGATAGGATTAGGAGACACTCTAACTACATGGGTTGGGGATTGGCTGAGCGGTAGACTTCAGAAGGTGGTGGTGAACGGTACCCCATCCGAAGCATCGAACGTGATCAGTGGAGTGCCGCAGGGCTCAGTCCTGGGCCCGATTCTATTTAACTTATTCATAAGAGATATGACGCAAGGACTTAGAGGAAGGGTATCACTGTTCGCCGATGACGCCAAACTTTGCAACATAGTAGGCAAAAGCTTATTACCTGATAATATGACACACGACCTACTATTGCTGGAACAATGGTCAACTACTTGGCAGCTAGGCTTCAATGCTAAAAAATGCAAGATAATGCACCTGGATAAGAGAAACCCGCATAGAACTTATGTACTAAATGGTGAGACCTTGGTTAGGACCACGGCGGAACGCGACCTAGGGGTGATCATTAGTGAGGACATGAAGGTTGCCAATCAAGTGGAGAAGGCTTCCTCCAAGGCAAGACAAATGATGGGGTGTATCCGCAGAGGTTTCGTCAGCAGGAGACCTGAAGTTATGATGCCGTTGTACAGAGCCATGGTGAGGCCTCACTTGGAGTACTGTGTTCAGTTTTGGAGACCACACTACTGAAAGGACGTGCTGAGGATCGAGTCTGTTCAGCGAACGGCCACCAGGATGGTCTTGGGGCTCAAGGATCTCAAGTATGAAGAAAGATTTAAAAAATTGCGGCTGTACTCACTTGAGGAAAGAAGAGAACGGGGAGATATGATTGAAACATAAGAACATAAGCAGTGCCTCTGCTGGTTCAGACCAGAGGTCCATCGTGCCCAGCAGTCCGCTCTCGCGGCGGCCCAACAGGTCCAGTACCTGTGCAGTAATCCTCTATCTATACCCCTCTATCCCCTTTTCCAGTAGGTAATTGTCTAATCCTTTCTTAAACCCCATTACTGTACTCTGCCCTATCACGTCCTCTGGAAGCGCATTCCAGGTGTCCACCAGGTGTACATCACGGGACGCATCGAGTCAGAAGATGATATCTTCTGGCTCATGGGACCCTCGACCACCAGAGGGCATCCGCTGAAAATCAGGGGAGGGAAGTTTCATGGCGATTCCAGGAAGTACTTCTTCACCGAAAGAGTAGTGGATCATTGGAACAGACTCCCACTCCAGGTGATAAAGGCCAGCAGCGTGACTGATTTTAAGAGAAAATGGGATACTCACGTGGGATCTTTAAGGGAGTAAATTCAGGGGAGGGGATACTTGGAATGGGCAGACTTGGTGGGCTATAGCCCTTTTCTACTGCTTTTTTTCTATGTTTCTATGATCAGTAAGATTAGTAGGAGATTCATGTTTGCAGGGTAGTGTGTTTCTTCCTAACGCAGAAACTGTACTAGTTTCCCTAAAATTCTCGATTTATAGTTTGTATGGTCGTTAGGTGGATTGATATAGTTCTTAAGGTGAATCAAGTGGATATAGTTCTTAAGCAGTCCTAATACAAGTCTCTAATAATTACACTTGCAACTTACAATTACACATGCATCTAACAATTATACATGTCTCTGATGGTTACACATGCCTCTAACAATTGCATATGCCTCTAGTAGTTACACATGCCTCTGAACAGTTACACATGCCTCTGAACAGTTACACATGCCTCTAACAGCACTGATGGAGAGAGGAACCTTGGGGCGATTGTGTCTGGGGATCTAAAGGCATCTAAACAGTGTGATAAGATGGTGGCTGTAGCCAGAAGGATGCTAGGCTGTATAGAAAGAGGAATAACCAGCAGAAGGGAGGTGTTGATGCCCCTGTATAGATTGTTGGTGAGGCCGCACTTGGAGTATTGTGTTCAGTTTTGAAGGCTGTATCTGGCGAAGGATATAAAAAGACTTGAAGCGATCCAGAGGAAGGCGACAAAATGGTAAGGGGTTTGAACCAAAAGAAGTACAAACAAAAACTGGAATAACCACAAACATCAACGTAGGTGCCATAAGGCGGTAAAAGGGACCAAAAGAGACTACAAGGAAAAAAATAGCCAAGGAGGGGAAAAACTTCAAGCCATTCTTTTCAATATATTAAAGGAAAACGACCCGTGAAGGAAGCAGTGGGATCGTTGGATGACCAAGGAGCACTAAAGGAGGACAAAGCAATCGCCGACAAACTAAACACATTTTTTTCGTCTGTATTTACCAAAGAGGATATACACAGCATACCGGAACCCATCAGGCTATATGCTGGAAGTGAAAACAGGAAACTGACAGGATTAAGGGTCAGTCTAGAAGAGGTATTCAGGCAGATTGATAGGCTCAAGAGTGATAAATCCCCGGGACCAGATGGCATCCATCCGAGGGTCATCAAGGAACTGAAAGGGACCATAGATAGCTGAACTGCTTCAACTAATAGCCAATCTGTCAATCAAAACAGGAAAGATTCCGGAGGACTGGAAGGTGGCGAATGTTATGCCGATCTTCAAAAAAGGTTTGAGGGGAGACCCGGGAAACTACAGGCCGGTGAGTTTGACCTCGGTACCAGAAAAGATGGTAGAGGCACTGATATAGGACCGCATCACTGATCACTTGAGGGACACGGGCTGATGAGGACCAGCCAGCACGGTTTCAGCAAAGACAGATCTTGTTTGACAAACTTGCTCACTTCTTCGAGGGAGTAAACAGGCAGATAGACAAGGGCGAACCGGTGGACATTGTATATCTGGATTTTCAGAAGGTGTTTGACGACTACTTTGGAAAATTGCGAGCCATGGAATCGAGGGTGAAATACTCACATGGATTAAGAACTGACTGGAGCATAGGGAACAGAGAGTGGAGGTAAATGGACAATACTCTGACTGGAAGAGCGTCACCAGCGGGGTGCTGCTGGACTCGGTGCTTGGACCCTTGCTCCTCAACATCTTCATAGGTATGACGAGCGAGGTGATAAAATTTGCAGACGATACGAAGTTATTCAGAGTAGTGAAGACACAGGGGTATTGCGAAGATCTACAACGTGACATAATCAGGCTGTGACATGGCAGATGAGGTTCAACGTGGACAAGTGTAAAGTGATGCATGTTGGTAACAAAAATCTCATGCACAAATACAGGATGTCTGGGGCGATACTTGGAGAGACCTCCCAGGAAAGAGGCTTGGGAGTTCTGATCAACAAGTCGATGAAGCCGTCCGCGCAATGTGCAGCGGCGGCAAAAAGGGCGAACAGAATTCTAGGAATAATAAAGAAGGGGATCACAAACAGATTGGAGAAGGTTATCATACCGCTGTACCGGGCCATGGTGTGCCCTCACCTGAAGAGCGACTAAGATGGTTAAGGGGTTGGAGGAGCTGCCGTACAGCGAAAGATTAGAGAAACTGGGCCTCTGCTCCCTCGAACAGAGGAGATTGAGAGGGGACATGATCGAAACATTCAAGGTACTGATGGGGATAGATTTAGTAGATAAGGACAGGTTGTTCACCCTCTCCAAGGTAGGGAGAATGAGAGGGCACTCTCTAAAATTGAAAGGGGATAGATTTTGTACAAACGTAAGGAAATTCTTCTTCACCCAGAAAGTGGTAGAAAACTGGAACGCTCTTTCAGAGCGTGTCACAGGGGAACACACCCTCCAGGGAAGTGTCAGTTAGGGCTCTGGTCTTTGACCAGAGGGCCGCCGGGTGAGCGGACTGCTGGGCATGATGGACCACTGGTCTGACCCAGCAGCGGCGGCAATTCTTATGTTCTTATGTAAGAGACTGGAAGACCTAAATATGTATATTCTGGAGGAGAGGAGGAACAGGGGAGATTTGATACAGACATTTAAGACATTTAAATACTTGAAAGGTATTAATATAGAACCAAATCTTTTCCAGAGAGGTTGCAAGGAGGAAGACTCAGGAGCAATGTTAAAACATTCTTTTTCACAGAGAGGGTGGTAGATGCCTGGAATGCCCTCCCGAGGGAAGTGGTGGCAGTGGTGTACCTAGGGTATGTGGCACCCGGGGCCCATCATTTTTTGACACCCCCCCCCCATGTAAAAAAATATTTTTTGTAATAACCATGAAACGGAATAAATGGTCAGAATAGAAACAGGCAGTGAAAATTTTCTTATATTCCAAACATAACATAACATAAATTATGTCTCAATTGTCATGACATCAGAAGTACATATGGAGTAGTTGCAGGTGATGCTTGGGACAGTTCTGATTGTGTTAGTTCGGTTTTATGTGTTTTTTTAATAGAAGGGTTTTTATTTCTCTTTGAAGGTTTTGCAGTATGTGGTCGATGTCAATTGGTTGTAGGGTTGGGGGTCGAGTGTTGCAGCTCGAATGGCTAGGAGGTTGTCGAACAGTTTTTTTCTTTCGACGTTTTTGGTTGGAGGGTGTGTGAATAGTGCGTGAGTTCTCCTATGTCTGTTTGAAGTGGATTGAATTATTTAGCTGAAGAAATTAGTTACCCCCTCATCCCATACACATTAATTCTCTTCCATTTTTGTTCCCATTATAAAAAACACTGATAAGTTCCCAGAAAAAAAATACATTAAAATAAGAAGTGAAAACAAAGGCCCCTACAGATGAGAACATAACATAAGAATAGCCTAACTGGATCAGACCATCATGCCCAGTAGCCCATTCTCATGGTAGCCAATCCAGGATACTAATACCTGGTCAAAACCCAAAGAGTAGCAACATTCCATGCTACCGATCCAGGGCAAGCAGACACTTCCCCCATGTCTTAATAACAGATTATGGACTTTTCCTCCAGGAATTTGTCCAAATCTTTCTTAAAACCAGCTACACTATCTGCTTTTACCATAACTTCTGGCCACTTCATTTTTAAGTTTAGATTTTTCCTTTCAAACAGAGACCTTGCTAGATGTCAAATACAGCACAAGGTAACTTCACATGGACTTAGTTGTGCAGGAAATGTGAATCTCCTCATACACCCACCATAGTGCAAAAATGTGCAAAGGTCTGTTTTTTTCTTTCGATCACTACATAGCCTAATACCACACAAGCAGCGCTGTTACAAACATATTCTGTAGGTCAATGCTAAGGATAACAAAGTTTCCTTCCTTGGACCAGAAGGAGATACTGATAAACCACTGGAAGAGATCCCAACACAACACCCAAAGACCCACTCAGTGTGTGAACCAGTTGAGTGGAGTGGACTAACTGGGGGGTGGAAATGGGCCCGAAGTTTGTTCAGCAGAATTTCCCAGACCACCTCTTCCTCTCAACACATTGACACGCTGCCACCACCACCAGTAGAAACACCTCACTGGGTAGGCCAACTATGCTATAAACTTTATAAAACACATTATTATATTTTCTTATAAAGCACTTATTTTAACTGAACTCTGACATCCTCAGCCTTTCCGTTCACAAAAATAGAAGGAAGAAAAGTTCCCATTTCCTGCTGTTTCATGTCCCCGGCCTATACAATATTTTTTTTCTGCAGACCCTTCAAAAGTCTGACCAAATCCTCGTTTCACTTGCATTATAAAGTACTGAGAATGCCATCTCTCCCCAATCCCAGGTCCTAAAGTCTAAGACAGTAGCGCAAACTAATGCTGCCAGATTCAGGAAAAAAAATTTCAATTCGATTCAGCCTATTGAATTGGTTTTTCAATTCGATTTTCCTGCCCAGTTGGGTGATTTTTTTCAAAACTCCTGGTGGGTTTTATAGCTTTTACACCCCCTTTGGCTTCTCCTAACCACACTGGCGCTGTGGTGTAAATAAAATAAAGAAACAAAAAGGACTTTTCCTCTCTCTGTTAAATCCTAGCTCACGTTTGCAGTCCAACACCAGATCTGTCAGGATACACATTTCAAATCACAAAACAGAAATCACAAAACAGAAAATAAAATTAATTTTTCTACCTTTTGTTGTCTGGTTATATTTCAAATCTTTTTGGTCCAAGGCTCTGGTTTTCTTCTGATAACTTGCTTGCCAGGGTCTCCTTCTTTCTTCTTTCTGCGTGCTAACCATCCATCTGCCAACTCTGTCCTCCCTTTCCATTTCCCTTCCCTCCCCAGGAAGTCTGGTATCTTTCCTTTTTTTCATCTCCCTCCACAGATCCACCTTTTCTTAACTACCCTTTCATCCGGCATCTCCCCCTCCTTCCCCACCACCCCAGAGTCCACCATCTCTCCCTTTCTTTTCCCAATTACCCTCCTATCCAGTATCTCTATCCCTCCTCCACACCATCCCTTGTGTCCAATTTCTCTCCCTTTCAGTTCCTTCCCTCCCTAAATCCCATGGTCCATCATTTCTCTCCCTCTCCTCTATTTTCACACCCATTATTTCTTCATCCCCCCCCCCCAAAGTTTGGCATATGCATGTCTCTTTGAACACCCCCTACCCTCCGTGTACTTCTAAACCAGGGTCCCCCCCAAAGGCCTGTCCCCCCTTAAAGGTCTGCCTGTCCCCCCTTGAAGGTCTGCATCCCCCTTGAAGGCCTGTCCCACTCCCTTGTAGGCCTGTCCCCCTCTTGAAGGCCTGTCCCTCCCCCTTGTAGGCCTGTCTCCCCCACCTTGAAGACCTGCCTGCCTGTCCCCCCCTTGAAGGCTTGTCCCCCCCTTGAAGGTCTGCCCCCCCCCCGAAGTCCTGCACCCCCCCCCGAAGTCCTGCACCCCCCCGAAGTCCTGCACCCCCCCGAAGTCCTGCACCCCCCCCGAAGACCTGTCCCCCCCGAAGGCCTGTCCCCCCCCGAAGGCCTGTCCCCCCCCCGAAGGCCTGTTCCCCCCCCCCTTGAAGGCCTGCCTGCCTGTCACCCCCCTCCCCCTTGAATGCCTGCCTGCCCATCCGCCCCACCCCGAAGGACCGCTCGCCCCCCTGGCCTCCCCGCACCACCTATGAAGCAGCACTACCTATGCTCCCGGCCTTGCCGTTCAGTCCCCACCAACACCACCACCCCCGAAGGACAACCACCACCACCCCCGAAGGACAACTGACCTTCCTGTACCACCTGTGAAGCAGCAAGCAGCAGGATCGCGACGTCAGCTATCCCTGCGCTGCTTAGGCGCTGCTTCCTGCGCCGCGTTCCCGCCCCTCCTCTTATGTCAGAGGAGGGGCGGGACCGCGGCGCAGGAAGCAGCGCCCAAGCAGCTCAGGGATAGCTGACCTCGCGATCCTGCTGCTTGCTGCTTCACAGGTGGTACAGGAAGGTCAGTTGGGCGAGCGGTCCTTCGGGGGTGTGGGGGGATTGAACGGCAAGGCCGGGAGCACCCCTTCAGGGCTGGCACCCGGGGCGGACCGCCCCTTCCGCCCCCCCCCTTGGTACGCCACTGAGTGGTGGAGAGGAAAACGGTGATGAAATTCAAAAAAGTGTGGGATAAACACAGGATCTCTAATTAGAAAACAAAGAATGTAAATTAAAGAGCCAAGGCCAGTACTGGACAGACTTGCACGGTCTATGTCCCATATGTAATGATTTGGTGTAGGATTGGGCTAGGAAGGGCATCAATGTGAACTTTACTAACTTGGAACAGGAGGATGTTACTGGCCAGACTTTATGGTAGATATCCTGCAAACAGGATGGTTGGATAGGCTAGAGTGATCTTGGACGGCAACTTGAGCATTTGGAACCCAAGACAATACCAGATGGACTTTACCGTCTATGACCAAGAAATATCAAAGATGAGGCAAGTTAATTTAATATTTTTAATGGGTATAACTAATAGGCAGACTGGATGGACCATTCAGGTCTTTATCTGCCATCTTTTACTATGTTACTATGAAATAAAAAGGACAGAAACCCCCTGGGACTGCTTGACAGTGCGCTAGAAAGGACAGAAATGGAGCATTCTTTATTCACTACAACGTAATACAGCAAGATAAAAGGGCAAGAAACACAATGATATTTTTTTTCTGCAGCATAATCCAGTGAAAACAGACAAAATGGCAAAAGTTTAGGATGGCCTTTTCTTCACTGTGGTGCAATATAGTCAGCTAGAAGTAACAAGAACGCCTAATCTTACCTCAGGACAAGATAGCGAAATAGAGGCTAAAATCTTCATCTATATTCCCTGCAATGGGATATAGTAAACTGAAATGGAAACATCTGGGGATAGTATATATTCTTAGTCTTGACATTTATGGTGCTTTTGACCTAGTTACATTTAGGGAACTCTCTGCTAAGGTAATGTGTTTGTCACAAATAAGAGTTCCTAGTGGAAGGTCACTCTGTATTGTTCTAATAAAATGTAAACTCACTACAGACGCCAGTACAAACTTTATTTACACATTTCTTTACGGAAACACCAGATCAGAAGATATGTGATATAGAGAGAGAAAAAATAAACTTTTCCTAGAGTGCTAATGTTTAGAAGAATAAACAGAGATCTTAGTAAGTGCATAGTAAGAAGCAAAACCTACAATCATCAGTCCTGAAACTAACAGGTTAAAAGTTCAGACCTCACCTTGATGTTGTAGAAGATCCTTCTGTGATAGGAGCTGGGCGATTTGTCTTCACCCTGCAACCCCATGACGGCTGCTAGCACTTCACAGTTCCTCAGGTGCTACAATAGGCAAGGTAAATTTCTCTAATCAGTGTGTGATAATTTCTTCTGTCGATCAAATGTAGGTCAGATTGAACGTATCAGATAATCTCAAAACACTGTCAGAGAAAAAGATGCAGTACCAGAAACGTTCTTTTATTAAAGCTGCGCGCCAGGTAATCCAGATCTGATAGTTCCGTAGGACTATGCAAGCAAGCTCGTGAGTGAACTTTTTATAGCTTTTTTGATGATGAAATGTGTCTCCGCCCCTCTTTTGTGTGAAAATAATAAGACTTGTATGCAGAGACAAGAGAGACTCGCAAGCAGTGGCGTAGGCAGACATAAATTTGCAGGATCAGGGAGTTTAACACAGGGTCGCACTTCTTGCTTTCTTTTTTCTCTTCCCACCCCCACTAAAATGAACATTACCTTAGCTGATGAGGATCCCCCAAGCCCTGTTAGCCGAACTCGAGAGCCTATCCCAAAACACTCTAAAGCGTGGCAATTAATAGCAGTACTTTGAACAGCTGCTGTGGATGTCGCGAGCACGCTCAGTTCTGGCGATTGCCAAAACTGACTAAGCTCGAGGTGCCTTCGATAATTCTCACACTATTAGGACTTTTTGAACCGGTGTGCCAAAAGATGTGCAATGGAGAAAACTCTTTCCCTCTTCCCAAGCGGGGCAAAGAGGCAAGGGAAATAGCGGCGGGGCTAGTCTAGAGCTCCTGAGAGTTCTCAGCCTTTGCTGGTCCAGTGTCCTCCTGTGTGTTTTCTGAAGACTCTCCGACCCTCTTGTGTTCCGAGGCTTTACATTCTAATTTTGTAATTCTTACTAAAGTTAAGCCAGTAGATGGCAGTAAGGCGGCACGTAAATGGAGGTGAGGGGAGATGAGGGGTTTTTTGTTGTTGTTTTTTTTTAAATCTCAGTCTGCTGTTTAAGAGAGCTTCTTTTACAAAGCCGGGTAGGTTTCTACCACAGCCGGCGAGGTACTGTAAATTATCCCAGGATAAGCAGGCAGCATATTACCACACATGGGTGACGTCACCGACGGAGCCCCGCAGCGGACAGCCTTGAAAGCAAACTTGCTTGAAGATCTCAATCTTTCGAGGACTGCATCGCGCATGCACACGTGCCTTCCCGCCCGAACTAGGGGGGCGCATCTCCTGAGAGGATCCTCAGTTCGTTTAATTCCGCGGAGACAAGAAGACACGTTTTTCTTCAGCTCTGCAACAATTTTGCCTTCTCTTCACCGCGGCTGTTTCTTTTTTTTCAAAAAGTTCGGTCGCTGTGCTCTACTTTATTTCTCCTTTTTAAAATTATTTTTTTTAAAAAAACCAAATTTTTTGTTTCTTTTCTGTACACTTGTCCGGCCGGTGAGCCTTGGGCCTAGGCCCAATTGCTCCTTCCGTTCAACACGGACTTTATTTTTTCTATGTCCCGGCCTCTCACCGGGTTTAAACGTTGTCGTCAGTGCAATCGTGTGATTTCGGTCACCGATCCCCACTGCCGCTGTCTACAGTGCTTGGGCCCGACCCATTCACCCAACCGGACACCGAAGCGGATACTTTCCACTGATTCTTCTCCGGACTCACCTCCTCCGAAACATCGGTCGAAGCATCTTGCTTCCAAGCTTCAAAGAGAGTCTTCTGCTTTAGATACCGAGACTTCTCTGCCTCGATCTTCGAAGTCGAAGCACAGATCTCGACACCACCGAGCATCGACTCGAAGTCCTTCTCGACCGAAGACTCCACCGTCGAAGCCAACTCGTCGAGACACTTCTCCTCAAACTTCGACTCATTCGATACCACGTACACCTGGTACCAGTGGCGTACCTAGGGTATGTGGCACCCGGGGCCCATCATTTTTTGACACACCCCCCCATGTAAAAAATATTTTTTGTAATGTCCATGAAACGGAATAAATGATCAGAATAGAAACAGGCAGTGAAAATTTTTTTTTATTGAACCTCATATATTACATTACATTACAAGCAGCGCTGTTACAAACATATTCTGAAGGTCAATGCTATGGTTAACAAAGTTTCCTTCCTTGGACCAGAAGGAGATACTGACAAACCACTGGAAGAGATCCCAAAACAACTACCCAGGAACAACACCCAAAGACCCACTCAGTGTGTGAACCAGTTGAGTGGAGTGGACTAATTAGGGGGTGGAAATGGGCCCGAAGTTTGCTCAGCAGAATTTCCCAGACCACCTCTTCCTCTCAACACATTGACACGCTGCCACCACCACCACCATTAGGAACATCTCACCGGGTAGGCCAGCAATGCTTATAAACTCTATAAAACACATTAGAGAGGTCACGTGACGCTATGCGCCGATAGAGACACGCTCTCTCTCGGCTCCGGGACCCCGCTCTTCCACACGCGGCTTTAAATAGCCAAATCGGCCAACAAAAGTGTTTTTTCGGCGGCGGCGGCATTGCGCGGGAACGCATGGAAAAGTATGTGACTCGTTCCCAAGAGTCTGCCCGCAAGAAAATCGCTACTTCAGAGCGCCCCTCCTCGAAGCCCCGGGACACGAAAATGGCGGCTGCCTCAGGTACGGCTGTGTCTGAATTCACAGACACAGCGTTGGCTGATTTAAAGGGCGCTATTGCTCAAGTGCTGGGACCGCATAGCGACACTCTCACCTCTCACATATCAAAACTGGAACGTTTATTAACTGAGACTGCTACCCGAACTACTGAACTAGAACAACAGGTTTCTAATGCAGAAGATACTGTTAACTCACATGAAATGGACATTGCGGCCTTGCAAGAAACAGTGCAACAACAAGCTGATAATCTTGAAAACCGGTCCCGCTGCAGCAATTTGCGTTTCCTGGGTGTCCCTGAGACTATTCCAGATGCTCGCTTGCTTAAGGAATTGGAGGACTGGCTTGAGCTGGAATTCCCTGATACTATGACCCCGGGCTCGCTCTGTCTGGAAAGGGCCCATCGCCTGGGCGTGCGGCCTGGTCACAACGCTAGACCCCGTATGGTGATTGCCAAATTCTTAAATTACAGACACAATCAGGAAATTCTTCGTCAATACCGGCTTCAGAAAGATCCCCTGAAATTGAGGGATTCTGTTATTCGTCTCAGTCAAGACTATTCCCTGGCACTTACTAACCGACGCAAAGCTTTCTACCCACTTTGCACACGGCTGGTGGAACTTCATCATCGGTTCTTATTTGTATATCCAGCCTTATTGAAGATTCAGCATAATGGCACGTGGCACTCCTTTTCGGTGGCCACAGAGGCACAGGATTTCATCAATGTACACTTTGGTTCTTCTAAGGACCCTCCCTGACTGTGCTCGATTTAGCTAGGGTCTGTTACTCAGTTAGACTGCTGTTTACATTTCTCCTGTATTGATATTCTGTATTGATGGTGTTAAAGCTCACTATACTTAATTCTTATATATTGTTAGGAGGATTGGGGTCCCGTGAGGTGTCTTCACGGACCTCCTTCATATTCCTTCGGGGATATGATTTTTTTAGTTTTCTGGGAATTGGGATGGGGGTTGGGGGGTGGGTTGGGAACAGTCTTTTGCTTTATTTTTTTGGTTACTGGGTTTATTGTGGTTTCCACTGTATTTTTGTATTTTCTCTTATGCTATACAAGTTGGGTATTATATGACCTGCACTTGGGTGAGGCTGGGCACCTGGGTGCGGATTTTAGTAGTACTGTGTTGTTTGCACTGTTTGTTCGAGCCCCCTGGGTGACAGCACACTTCGTATTCTCTCTTGGAATGTTTCTGGTATTACATCACCGGTGAAGCGTTCCAAGTTGTTGCGACAGTTAAAACACCATCAAGCTGATTTGGCCTGCCTTCAAGAAACTAAATTGACCGATGAGGAACACAAGAAACTGCAGAGGGGCTGGGTGGGCTCAGTGTTTTACGCTTCCTCTGGAGGGAAGCGGGCCGGGGTTTGTTTACTGGTTCGTAAAGGGTTGAAGTGTGCTGTTACTGTATGTCACCAGGATCCGCAGGGTCGCAATTTACTCTTACATGTTTCACTACAGGGTTCAGACTTTAGACTTTTGATAACATATGGGCCTAATTCTTACTCTCAGACTTATTTTGATTCCTTGATTACTTTAGGTCTATTGGATACTTCTTACCCCTTGATAGTGGCGGGAGACCTTAATCAAGTAATGGACGCTTCGCTTGATCGCTCTGCTCCAGCTGCTTCCCCATCGGGTACACTGACTAAGGGCATTCCCTTTTTGTGCAAATCTCTGGGTCTGATTGACCCCTGGCGGCTCCTTCACCCCTTTGAGAGAGATTACACACATCAGTCTCGGGCGCACGGGTCTTTTTCTCGGATAGATTACTTCCTGATTTCTGAATCTTTATTTTCCAGCATTACAGAGGCTACCATAGGACCTTTGGAAGTTTCGGATCACTGCCCTTTGTGGATTGATGTGACCTGGGGTTCTCCTCCTATGGGGTCTTCACGATGGCGGTTTCCTTCCTATTTACACACTGACCCTGACTTTCTGGTGTATATGCAGACCTGTTGGGAAGATTTTCTTCTTACTAATGGTCAGCACCAATCCACCCCTGCTCTTTTTTGGGACGCGGCAAAAGCGGTCCTTCGGGGGGGCAATTATATCTTATGTATCAGCCCGCCGTAAAAGAATATTGCATGGTATTTTACGCTTGGAAAAGCAGTATTCCCGTATAAAACATAAGTTCTTGCAACACCCTACTCGGGCCCTTTGGGAAGAGCTGCATTCCACTCAGGTGGCACTTAATGCTTTGCTCCATGATCGGATTAAACGCTCCCTTTTTTATAGGAAGTATCGGTTCTATCGTTTTGGAAATAGAACGGGTAAATTGTTGGCTCACCTGACCAAAAATTGGCAAGACGATCGTTATATTTCCCGCATACGGGCGCCTAATGCTTCTTATCACACTAAGCCTGCGGATATTGCTGATGCGTTTTTCCAACATTTTTCTAACTTTTATGCTTCCCCTGGCCCCTATACTGGTCCAGATATTGTCGATTACTTAGAGGATGCTGCCATGCCTAAATTCACTGCGTATGAGAAATTTTCCATACCTTTTATCAGTTTAGTCGCCCTCCTCTGCACTCCCTCGAGTACCGCCATATCCTTTTTGAGGTACGGCGACCAGTATAGAACACAGTACTCCAGGTGCGGGTGCACCATTGCGCGATACAGCGGCATGATGATTTCCTTTGTCCTGGTTATGATACCTTTTTTGATGATGCCCAGCATTCTGTTTGCTTTCTTTGAGGCTGTCGCACACTGTGCCGATGGTTTCAGTGATGTGTCAACCATAACTCCCAGATCCCTTTCAAGGTTACTCACCCCTAGCCGTGTTCCCCCCATTTTGTAGCTGAACATCGGGTTCTTTTTCCCTACATGCATGACTTTGCATTTCTCTACGTTAAAACTCATTTGCCACTTATTTGCCCAGTCTACCAGTCTCGTTAGGTCCCTTTGCAGGTTTTCACAGTCTTCTGTGTTCCTAACCCTGCTGCAGAGTTTGGTGTCATCAGCAAATTTGATAACCTCACATTTTGTCCCGGTCTCCAGATCGTCAATAAATATATTAAACAATAGAGGTCCCAGCACCGACCCCTGTGGAACTCCGCTCGTTATAGCAAGAAGTCAAAACTTTATGTGAAACTGCTAAAGTTCCTTTTGTTTTCTTCTTTGTTTTGTAGACTGATCGGTCAGGTCACACCCTGATGTAGCCTGTCGGTGAAACGCTGGCCTCCGTCGGTATGCCGATCAGCTTAAGATAAGTGGTTTTATCCTCTATCAAGTATTTTGCATATGTGAAGCATAGTTTTTTGCTCAAAAATGCTCATTTTGAAACAAAGGTTTTGCCTGTGAGGTTACCGCTTAACCACCTTTAGTTCCACCTTTGTGGCGGTGGGAAGGCCTTTTCTGAGGCTTTTTTTTATGTTTAATCATTTTTATTAAATAACACAAGGATAACAAGGTTCATAACAAAGCGCTTTTCAGAACATAACATAAATCCAATCCCCACCCTCCAAACCCCCCACCCTCCCCACCCTCCCCCCCACCCCGGCAGCAGCGGTAACTTGTCAAAGTAAAGGAAAATGCAATCAATAATTCAAATAGTCCAAATTTGGTGTTGAACATAAGGAGTAAAAGTTACGCTAAAGGGGTACCAACAGGAGTAGAACAGACGTCCAGGTTTGGTCGACATATCCACAATCTCTCTGCGTTCTAATAACATTTGTTGTAACATCAATGCTCTCCATTGTGAGATGGTTGGGGGTTGAGACGATATCCACTGTAGTAAGATACATTTCCGTCCCAGTAACACTGTTTTACGGAGGAAGGCTGCACAGCCTGGTTTTGGCGGGTGAAATCGAATCTGCATAGTAAAGATAAAACTGGGGTGTAGTCGCCAAGAACACCTCCAAAGGCGCGCCACCCAAGTCACCACTTGTATCCAAAAGGAAGATATCCTAGGGCAGGACCAGAACATGTGTCCAAACGATGCCATAGGAAAAGCACATTTTCCGCAACTGTGGCTCGCACCAAGCCCCATCATGTGTGTCCTCTTTGGCGTGTAGAAAGCTCGTAAAAGGAACTTGTAATTTCGATCCCGTTCTACTGCGGATACAGTCGTGGTCCTACCAACATGCAAGCCCTTTCGGATCACGTCGGCCGAAATGGGTAATTGGAGGTCAGCTGTCCACTTTTGAGCCAAGCAAGCGAAGTCCAAGTCACCTGCACGTTCCTGTAGCCACTTATGATAGAAACGAAGTGGTATGGACTCTTGAGCTGTAAGGGAGAGCGCCTCCTGGAAGTTGTCCTGAACGTCCTCTCGTAGCCCCGCCAGGGGTAAAGCATGTAGATAGTGTTGGAGTTGTCGGTATGCAAACCAGTCCGTGGACAGTAGACGAAATTTCGCTTGCATGTCTTCAAAGGAGATTGGAGAGCCAGAAGTTTGTATTGTCTGGAACACATAGGTAAGGCCTGCACGAGACCAACGTCGAAACACTGTGGAATCCAAGCCAGGTAAGAAGTCCCCATTGCCAGCTATAGGAAGATATGGTGTAGTGCATGAAGAAATCTGTAAGATCTTGCATAACAATTGCCATGCTTTATGCATTGCTGGCAACAGCGGGTGGGACTGCAACTGTGGTAAGTCCGGCAACCTGGGAGCATGAAGAAGGTAGCTAAAATGGTATGGCTGAAAAGAAAAACATTCAATCACAGGCAATGAGAAATATATGGTATTGCAAAACCAATCATGGATATGACGTAGTTGACATGCAAGATTAAATCTGGCTATACATAGCAATCCTAACCCCCCTTGTGTTGGCGGCAGCATGAGTTTGGCCAAGGCAATCCTCGCTCGTTTACCCTGCCACAAAAACTTAGACAAGTGTGACCTGTGGAGAGCAATATGTTGTGTAGTTAACATAACCGGCAACATTTGTAGCATATATAGCCATTGTGGCAGTATCATCATGTTGTAGAGGGCTATGCGGCCGGACAGAGAAAGAGGGAGTTTCCGCCAGCCATGCAAGGTGCTAGAGGTTCGACGAAGCAAGGGTAGCACATTAGCAGTGTATAAGTTATTTAAATTCCTGGGAATAATCACTCCTAAGTATGTCAAAGAAGAAGGGGCCCACTGCAAAGGGAAAGCTCCTGGCCAAGTCTGTTGTACTTCTAATAGTGTAGGAAGTGCTAAAGATTTCTGCCTATTTAGTTCTAGGCCCGAATAAATGTGGAATTCATCTAATATTTCCAATGCCCGTGGTAAAGAGCTATGGGGGTCACCCAGTGCGAGTAAGAGATCATCTGCAAAGGCTAGCACCCGTAGTTGTGACTCACCCTCCGATAGACCTATGAGAACATCATCTCTTTGTAGGGTGCGTAGCAATGGGTCTAAGTATAGTAAAAACAGTAACGGAGATAGGGGGCAACCTTGTCTGGTCCCCCTACCTATTTTAAACGGGTGAGATCGAACTCCATTAACCAGCACCGAGGCCGTCGGGCCAGCATATAGAGCTTGCACGGAGGACATGAAGCTCGCAGGGATCCCTATGTGTTGTAAGACTTGAAACAAGTAATGCCAATGAACTTTATCAAAGGCCTTAGCCGCATCAAGTCCAACTAGCAAGCCCGGACGTTGTTCCTGTTGTGCGCGGGAGTAAGCTAAGAGTATCCGGCGAACGTTAATCGTAGATTGTCTATTCCTAACAAAGCCCACTTGTTCAGGCACAATGATTGAGGGCAGGATATGGGCTAACCTATCAGCCAAAATTCGAGCCAGTATTTTAACGTCAACATTCAATAATGAGATTGGCCGATAGGATTCGAATTCATCAGGCGGTTTAGATGGTTTCGGGATCAATGTAATCAGGGCTTCATTACAGTGTCGGGGGAAAGCCCCACTTTCCTGAATGGATAGGTAATAATCCAACAGGGAAGTGCTTATAGCAGGGGACAAAATCTTATAAAACTCGGGTGAATAGCCATCTGGTCCTGGTGCTGTGCAAGATCTCAATTTTTGTACGGCCTGGGTTACCTCAAGTACATGTAATGGGCGATCTAACCTGGATATCTGAGTAGCTGTCAGACGAGGTAATCCTGCGTCTGTAAGATAGTCATGTACGTCAGGTCCCGCGTATGAGCCAGGAGATGCATAAAAGGCCTCAAAATATTTCTGAAAGCCTGCTGAGATATCTCCAGGGGAGGTTAAAAAATTCCCAGAACTCTCCCGTATCATGGGGATATATCTAGATCCCTTCCAGCTTCTTGTTATGGATGCAAGCAATTTCCCGGCCTTGTTACCATGTTTGTAAAATTGAAATTTACGGTAAAATAAGAGTTTCTTAGTACGTTCATGGATTAAGGAATTAAGTGCCACTAACACCGCCCTATATGCCTCGCCGTTGGCCTCGGAGGGATCTCGCAGCAAATCTTGTTTTAGTGTCACTAATTGCCGTTCAAGATGTATGATGCGATAAGCGATTCGACGGGTTCTGGTCGCGACATAGGCAATAATATCTCCACGCAACACCGCCTTAGCTGTGTCCCAAAATAGGATTGGTTGAGCAACATGTTGGGCATTGTGCGTGTAGTAGGCCTCCCACTTTTCAAGTAAAAATTTTTTAAAGTGAGCATCGGCATGCAAGTAAGAGGGAAACCGCCATCCCGGCCCGGGACCTATAGGACCACCCATTGACACATCAAGCCAGATCATATTATGGTCTGATATTTCGAGTGGACCTATCGAGGCCTCCGTGACTTTAGCAAACAATGTCTCGGTAAGTAGTATGTAATCAATTCTGGAAAATGTGCCATGAGCTCTCGACTGGTGTGTATAGTCACGTTCCGTCGGGTGTAGCAATCTCCAGGGGTCTACCAACCCCAAGGCTCAACATAGATAGGGAATGCCCCTGGCTTGCCCCACCCCAGTTACTTTTGTCAACCCAGAGCGGTCCATAGCCGGATTGTGTACCTGATTCAGGTCACCCACCAAAATTAAGGGGTCATCCGGATCCCGCACACAAATATTCACCAAGTTTTGAAAAAATGTATGTTGGTAGCTATTGGAACCGTAGCCCACCAATAACCTAAATGTCCCACCAGGTCCCTCCACTCTCGCTAAGATGTACCGGCCCTGGGGGTCGCGTCGCAGGACCCGCACTACACCCAAAAAGCCTTTGCGAATCAATATAGCCACCCCGGCTTTCTTCCCAGGTGAGGATGCAAAGTGTACCTCTCCAACCCAGCCTCTCTTGAGCTTCAGATGTTCACTATCAATAAGCCTAGTCTCTTGTAAGCAAGCTATATCTGCAGAGTGATGTTTCAGTTGCGTCAATATTTTAGTACGTTTTACTGGTGAGGTTATTCCCGATACATTTCAGGAAAGTATGCGCAGGTTACGATCACCCATAAGGAGCTAACTCCCGCCCAATAAGATATCTGCGCCATCCGAAAACAGGAGTCCCAGGGTGCCCAGCCTCACCCCAAGGACAAATAAGCAACCCCCAGTCAAACCATCCACTCAGTTGTAAGAAAGTCATTAAAGCATAGAAAACAAATCTGTACATATCATTATACCCTACCGCTGCTGCCTCAAAACAGTTCCCAACCCCAATTTCCCTGTATACTAACCCAAAATTCCCCATACGGGAGCTAGAGTCACTAAAAATGACCCCTCCGGGGCAGCCCTAACTTGTGCATGTTAACCCCAGCCTTAAAAGTCAGAAGGCATTCAGTTCTCAAGTAAACTAAGCCCAGCTGTCTACAGCAGCCGCAGGCTCGGTCCAGCCGGCGGTCAAACCAGGTGTAGTCCGCTCACTCACTCGGGGCCGCTAATTGTTTTATATAGTCATCCGCAGCCTCCGGAGTCTGGAAAGACTTCCAGGCTCCATTGCAGTGAATCTTCAGTTGAGCTGGGTAATTAAATTGAAAACGGTGCTTCAAATCAACCAGGCGAGAACATAGGGGATAGTAAGGTCTTCGCCGTTCTTGTAAAGCCACAGAAAAATCTTGGCTAATGCGAACCGGGTTACCATCGAATTTCAAGTTGTCTTTCATGTTCCTGTATTGGCGAAGTATTTCTACCTTGTGCTGGTAATTTAGAAGTTTTAGGATCACCACTCGTGGGCGTGTTTCCAGGCCGGGTCTGAGGCCTAAACAATGGGCCCTCTCGATGTGTAGGGGCCCCATCGAAGGGCGCAAAGCAAATTCTGTCTGCAGCCAGCCCTCCAATTGCTCCAGTAGCGAGCGATCCGGCAGTGTTTCGGGGATGCCCATCAGACGCAGGTTAGAGCGACGAGATCTGTTCTCCAGATCATCGAGTTTATCTGCCTGAGCTCTAACCTGCGCCTGCAGCGTGCCAAGATCTGTGTCCCGGGCTGCAGAGGAGTCTTCCAGGTCCGACACTCTCCTCTCAAGTTCTGTTGTGCGAGCTGCTGCTGCTGCCATTAATGTTTCAATGTTTGACATTTGGGCAGTAAGCGTTTCCATCTGAGGCCCCAAAACCTGTGCTAGCGCCGTTTTGATGTCGTTCAGGGCCGACTCAGTGAGGCCAGAGACCGCCGTCGCGGGGCTCGCCGCCATCTTGGTATCTGTCGGTCTGGCACGCTCTCTTTCTTTTCTTGCCGATTTCGGCTGCATGCGTTCCTGTGACCTGGTAAGGTAGCGATCCATACAATGGTGAAACTGTTTAGGGATCCCTCACGCGGATCGGGTGTCAGGGGATCGGCGATTTATAAGAAATTTAGCAGGGCTGCCCTGGAGCGAACGAGGAGACGTCTTCACTCGTTCATGTCATCACGTGCTCTCCTCCTTTCTGAGGCTTTTTCCTTCTTTTAGAGCGCATCTAGAGCTGTTACTTGCTCCACATTGCCTCTGCAAAATTTTCTCACTATAACATCTTATGACCACATTAGTCTCCAATTGAAAGTGTTGGTTATACATACCCTAGGTACGCCACTGTGAACGTATTAACTGAGGACTAAGTGGCAGTCTTGCAGATTTCCTCAATAAGAGTTGATCTGAGGAAAGCTACAGACCATGCCATCGCTTTAACTTTATGGCCCATGACTCGACTCTGCAGAGAGAGACTAGCCTGAGCAAGCAGCCATCCAGTTGGAGATGGTTCGCTTGGAAATAGGATGCCCCAACTTATTTGGATCGAAGGAGATAAAAAATTGAGGAGCAGTTCTGTGAGGTTGAGTACGTTGCAAGTAGAAAACTAAAGCAGATTTACAGTCCAGAGTATGAAGCACTATTTCTCCAGGAAGAACAATGGATTGATTGAGATAAAAATCCGAAACCACTTTAGGTAAGAATTTTGGATGAGTAAGGAGGACCAACTTGTCATGATGGAATACTGTAAAAGGTGGATCTGCTACTAAAGCTTGTAGCTCACTGGCACATCTAGCAGAGGTGAGCACAATGAGAAAAATAACAATTGAGATATTTCAAATGAGCCAAATCTATTGGTTTGAATGGAGGCTTGAGTAAGAACAACATTGAGAACCCAAACCACTGGAGGCGGCTTGAGAGGTGGTTTGGCATTGAAAAGTCCTTTCATAAATCTGTAAACCACAGGATAAGCAGGGAGAGGTTTCCCTTCAATAGGCTGATGAAAAGCAGCAATGGCACTAAGGTGGACTCTAATAGATGTGGATTTGAGGCCAGAATGAGAGAAGTGCAGCAGGTAGAAAACTGATGACAAGGAGGTAGATTGCGGCTCCTTGTGATGAGTAGTACACCAAGCAGAAAATCTAGTCCATTTCTGGTTGTAACACTGCCTAGTGAACGGCTTCCTGGAAGCCTCTAGAATGTTCTGTACAGATTGAGAGAACTGTAAAGCGGCAGTTAGGTTGAGAGGTACCAAGCTTGAGAGGTACCAAGCTGTTAGGTGTAAAGACTGCAGGTTGGAATGAAGTAGAGACCCTTGACTCTGTGTAAGCAGAGAGGGAAATACTGGTAGAAGTAGAGGCTCCCTGAGTTGAAGTAGAAGGGAGTACCACGGTTGTCTGGGCCACCGAGGAGCTATCAGAATCATGGTGGCATGCTCCGTCTTGAGTTTGACAAGAGTCTTGAGAATCAGAGGGAATGGAGGGAATGCATAGAGAAACTGATTCGTCCATTCCAGAAGGAAAGCATCTGCCTCGAGGCAATGAGGAGAGCATATCTTGGAGCAGAACTGAGGCAGCTTGTTGTTGTGGGGAGACGCAAAGAGGTCTGTTTGAGGAGTTCCCCATTGAGCAAACTCTTGATGTAGAGGTGAGGAATTGAGTCTCCACTCGTGAGGTTGTAGAATTTGTCCACCAGACAGTTTTGCTGCCCTTGGATGTAGACAGCTTTGAGGAAGATGTGAAGGATTGCCCAATTCCAAAGCTTCAGAGCTTCTCGACAAAGAGGGAGAGAGCCTGTGCCTCCCTGCTTGATGACATAATTCATGGCGACTTGGTTGTCTGTCCAAATGAGGACCACCTGGTTGTGAAGAAGATGTTGAAAAGCTTTAAGAACATTGAAAATCGCTCTGTGTTCCAATAGATTGATGTGACATTGACGATCCGTGCTGGAACAATTGCCTTGAGTGCAGAGACCATCGAGATGAGCCCCCCAAGCGTAGGTTGAAGAATCTGTCATGAGAATCTTCTGATGAAGGGGCGTGTGGAATAGCAAACCTCTGTAAAGATTGGAAAACAGCATCCACCAGTGGAGAGATTGTCTCAACGAAGGAGTTATTGTAACGTCTTGAGATAGTGGGTCGCAAGTTTGCTGCCACTGAGACGTCAGGGTCCACTGAGGAATTCAGAGGTGAAGTCTGGCAAAAGGAGTCGCCGTGAACTGTAGAAGCCATGTGACCAAGAACATCCAGAAAGGAGATAAATCCTTCTTCAGGTATATCAGTGACAGAAATAAGAACTCAGGTGGGATAGTACGTCTTAGGAAACCAGACGGAGACTACGTAGAAGCGGACTCGGAAAAAGCCCAACTGTTAAATGAATACTTCTGCTTAGTCTTCACCCGCGAGGCACCAGGACTCGGCCCTCAGCTACAGACAAGGGTTGATGCAGATGACCGTTTAGTAATTTCGAGTTTACACCCAGCGGTGTCTACTGCAAGCTGTCAAAGCTTAAGGTTAACAAGGCAATGGGGCCTGAAAACCTACACCCCAGGGTGCTCAGGGAGTTGTGTGATGTCTTGGTGGAACCGCTATCAGCGCTCTTCAATCTCTCCCTTAGTACGGGTAACATCCCGTTGGACTGGAAGACGGCTAACGTCATTCCATTCCACAAGAAAGGCTCCAAGATGTAGACAGAAAACTACAGACCGGTGAGTCTCATATCAATAGTGTGCAAACTAATGGAAACTCTAATCAAACGCCAATTGGATACGATCCTGAATGAGGAGAGTCTATGGGATCCCCGTCAACATGGATTTACTAAGGGGAGATCCTGCCAATCCAACCTGATCAGCTTCTTTGACTGGGTGACGAGGAAGCTGGATGTTGGGGAGTCCCTGGACATCGTATACCTGGACTTCAGTAAAGCATTCGATAGCGTACCACACCGCAGGTTGCTGAGCAAGATGAGTTCTATAGGATTGGGTGACACATTGACAAAATGGGTTGGGAACTGGCTTGGAGGTAGGCTTCAGAGGGTAGTGGTGAACGGCACCCCCTCCGAAATGACGGAGGTAATCAGTGGAGTGCCACAGGGCTCGGTCCTGGGCCCGATCCTATTCAACATCTTTATAAGAGACTTGGCAGAAGGGCTGCGAGGTAAAATAACATTATTCGCCGATGACGCCAAACTAAGCAATGTAGTGGGCAAAAGCACAACAGACATAAATTCAATGTCCGACAACATGATGCACGACCTACTCCTACTGGAGCGCTGGTCTAGGTCCTGGCAACTCAGCCAAAAAATGCAAAGTCATGCACCTGGGCAGCCAAAATCCATGCAAGACTTAATGGTGAGATCCTAACAAGAACTGAAGCAGAAAGAGACTTAGGGGTGATCGTCAGTGAGAACATGAAGACTGCCAATCAAGTGGAGCAAGCTTCATCCAAGGCAAGGCAAATCATAGGTTGCATACGCAGGAGTTTCGTCAGCCGTAAGCCTGAAGTCATTATGCCATTGTATAGATCCATGGTGAGGCCCCACCTGGAATACTGTGTGCAATTCTGGAGGCCGCATTACCGTAAGGATGTGCTGAGACTGGAGTTGAGTCGGTCCAGAGAATGGCCACCCGGATGGTCTCGGGACTCAAGGAGGAACAGCTGGATAAGTTGCAGCTGTACTCGCTCAAGGAACACAGAGAGAGGGGTGACATGATCGAGACATTCAAGTATCTCATGGGCCACATCGAGGTGGAAGAAGATATCTCCTTTTTCAAGGGTCCCATGGCAACAAGGGGGCATCTGTGGAAAATCAGGGGCGGGAAACTGCACGGGGACACCAGGAAATTCTTTTTCACTGAAAGGGTGGTTGATCGCTGGAATAGTCTTCCATTTCAGGTTATTGAGGCCAGCAGCGTGCCTGATTTTAAGGCCAAATGGGATAGACATGTGGGATCTATTCACAGAGAAAGGTAGGGGAGGGTCATTGGGGTGGGCAGACTAGATGGGCCGTGGCCCTTATCTGCTGTCTATTTCTATGTTTCTATGTTTCTATGAGAAGAACCATCATTTGTCTTGCCGAGATTGACGTGACGGAAGACACTTGTTGGCAAAGGTGAATGAGAGCATCTTGACATAGTTGAAGCAGGAATGCTCTGAGTTGAACAGTGTCCAGTATGGCTCCAATAAACCATATAGTTTGGGAGGGATGTAACTGGTACTTTGGAAAATTGATTTTGAACGCCAGACTTTGGAGAAATGTAATAGTCCGTTGAGTTGCTACAATAACCTCCCGTTGAGAGGAGGCTTTGATGAGCCAGTCGTCCAGATATGGAAAGACCTGAAGACTGTGTCTTCGTGAAGACTCTGGGGGATGAGGCGAGTCTGAAAGGAAGAACTCGGTATTGACGATGAAGATTCCCAACCTGAAATTTTAAGAATCTGCGAGAGGTTAGATGAATTGGGATATGAGTATAAGCCTCTTTGAGATCTAGAGAGCATAACCAATCCCCTTGATCCATCAGGGGGGGTACAGTGTTGGAAGAGAGAGCATCCAAAACTTTTCTTTGATAAGAAATTTGTTGAGGGCTCAGAGGTCCAGGATATGTCGCAAGTCCCCCGTCTACTTTGGAACTAGAAAATAATGGGAATAAAAGCCCGTGTCCCATTGGTTCAAGGGGACCTCCTCAACAGCTCGAAGGCGAAAAAGAGCCTGAGCCTCCTGAAGAAGGGGAAGTTGCGACATGTTGAAAGAAACTCTCTTGGAGGGAGATCTGGTGGAACTTGAAGAAATTGAAGCGAGTAATCCTCCCGGATGATGGCAAGAACCCAGAGGTCTGAGGTTAACTGGTCCCATTGTTGGTAAAAATGATGGAGACGACCTCCTATGGGAAGAAGGGAAGTCTGATGGATGCAGGTGGACGTTATGCTTTGACTTAGATTGTCAAAAAAACTGCGCTGGCTTAGCTGCAGCAGGATTCTGGGGCTTTCGTTGACGCTGCTGCTGTGGCTGTCATCTAGGCGGAGGCCTGGAGAAGGCCAAAGTAGACTTTTGAGGGTAACGACGTGGAGGTGGCCTGTAAGGCTTGGAAGCTGGAGTTTTAGCCTTAGGTCGAACCAAGGAGGCAAAGGACTGCTCATGCTCTGAGAGACACTTAGTGGCAGCCTCAATGGAGTCGTCAAAAAACTCATTACCTTGGTATGGTAAATTAGCTAGACGATCTTGTAAGTTGGGATCCATGTCCTGTCACAAGCCCGACTTCCGTTATGGCCTTGTACCAGTTAAGATCCCCAGAAATCGCCCGGTGAAAATGATTAGAGACGACCAGTATTTCCTGCTGCGCAGGAACAGGACCAGCAAGCTCAGGCTGAGTTTAGGCAGAACTCAGTACATAGCCCTGGGAAAAACAGTTTGGTCCCTTTAAATCCTCCATCTTGGAAATTGCTGACCAAACAGGTTAGAAGGCAGAAAGCCCTTCCCCTGTGCAGGGCTGGGCGTGGCACAGCAGCTCTTGAGCACTTAGAGAGCTGGCTGTCTGAGAGGAGAGGGCAGTGAAAGGAAGCTGTCATGTTTGAAGAGCCTGCACCTCCTCCAAAGACCGCTGATATGGAAATGTTGAACCCAGAGTCAGAAGAAGTAGCCGTAATAAACCAGGAACCTGAGGAAATGGACTGGAGTGCTTTGCCAGAATTTGTGCTGATTGAATTGTGGGCTTGTGGTTTTGAAAAGTTTTCTTTTGTGAACTTTTTGGGTTTTTGGATGTTTGACTGCTGGGACACTAATTTAACTACTGTGATGTTTTGAAAGAAGTCACTGCTGAATAAATGAATTCTCTGTGTATGCTAGCAGAGGGAAATGTGCTAGTAATTAATTCAGCTTGTTTGGAAGTTTGTTTGTTTTTAGCCAAAATGGCTACTGCAAGCTGAGGCTTGGCTGCAGTGAGGAAATACTTGCAGTGTCCTTCTTAGAGTTGGAAAACCCTGAAGGCTGGGGCAGGATCTGCCCAACATCTGTGCGGAGGGATTTGAGGGTTCATTTTGCTCCTTGTCCTGATAAGGAGTCATTTTTGGCAAATCCGCCAACCTTCTATTCTGGAACTGAGGAGAAGGGAAGATCTATGACACTGCAAGGTGATAAGTTGGTTTTTTTTCTGTTTGCATTGAGGACTACAAGAGACTGAATTAAGTTTTGTTGCAGTACTGCTACAAGGAAGTAGGACTTACCTGGGACATAAGGTGAACAGCTTTGAATATTAATCAGACCAGGCTGATGAGTACAGCATTATTGAACTGTCAGTTGATGTTACTGTTATTTTTGCACTTTTGTTTTTTTCTTGCATTCTTTTTTGGTCCTGACTGGATAATAAATAAATTTATGTTTATCCTTTTGACACTTACCTGTGAGAGGCCTTTCTGTTTAGTGTAAGCTATCCACTACAGGACTTCCTCCCGTTTGAGGAAGCACGCCGGGGCTATTTAGTGGTTGTGTGCCAGTCCCTGCTATGCCCTAAGGGATGGCAATGCTACACGTGGTATCAGGAGTGGATATAGCACCCTGTTGGTGGAAATTTTTTTTAAAGGGAAAAAATCTGTGTTTTTTTTTGTTGTTTTGCTAACCATTGGATTTGTTGGAACTGTTTTGCAACTGTGGACTCAAACTGGTGGACTAGTGATTTACAGACACCTGAAGACAACCCACAGTAGGACCGGAAGTCAGCTGAGCTGTGATGTTGAAAGCTGGTGATCCAGTCCTTGGGAGTACAGTTCCAGTTTGGAGAGACTCGGAGTTGGATGCAGGACCCTTCCTGGAGATCAGTGGTATCCGGACCAGAGTCGGAGTGTTCCCGAGTACCTGAGTGATACAAGGTGCAGACTTATCAGTACCGCGGGTAAGAGTACCTAATTCAACGGGCTGTTGAGGATAATAAGTATCACTCGGGGAGGCTGGTTGGATACGCTGTGGGAGGTGGGTCATGCGAAAGTTAAAAGGAGCCACACTTGATTGTTTTTTCTTTTTGGTTCCATTTCAGGTGTCGGAGATGGAGCAGCAGCAGGTGTTGGCCCTGATCGCTAGAGAACGCCAGAAGCAGATCCAAGAGATGCAGGAGGTCTTCAAGACAAGCCAAGACTGCTGGAACCAGGCACAGGACTGTGCGATGACACAGCACCAAGAACTCATGGCTGCTATGGGAGAACAATTGAGACTGTTTTCTCAGTTTCAGCAGGCACCGCAACAACCGATCCTGGGTGTCCCGCTACCGCATCCGGTACACCAGCAACTGGTAGGAGCCAATCCTTTGGCTTGGATGCACTTAAACAAAATTACACCTAATGATGCACATGATGACTTTTTGTCAGCCTTTGAAAGAACTGCCAATGCCGCTGGTTGGCCGCAGGAACAATGGGCAGCATGATTGCTACCGTGTTTAGCAGGCGAGACGTTGGCTGCCATCCAGACTTTGAACCCTGATTTGGCCAGCAATTATCAAACTGTCAAGGCACATATATTAGATTATTTAGGCTTCACCCACGAGCATTATAGGCAACAGTTTAGATCTGCCATAATGGGGGAACAGGAAAGACCTAAGGCCCTTGTATAATAGCTGACTAAAATGGCCGAGCGCTGGTTACAACCTTGTCTAGCTGACCCTAGGGCACTCTTTACGTAGATCATCAAAGAACAGTGCCTCGGGTCAATGCCCAAAGAGCTAAGGAGCTGGGTGCAGAAACAGGGTTGTAAGAGCCTAATGCAGGTCTTAGAAGTATCCAAGGCCTATTTAAATGCCAGGGATTCTGCAGGGGAAGTTAGGGTAGTTCCTTCTTCCCGAGGTGAGACAGGAAAAGAGTTCGCATCTGCCAGCAGGTACGCTATTTCCCAAAAGCCAACCCTTTAGGGAAACAAAAACTAATGAGCCTGGGGGTTCCACATGTAGGGAAGAACCCAAATGTTTCTGCTGTGGTAAAATGGGTCATGTACAACGGAACTGCTGGGTAAAGAGGGACTTAGTTGCCATAAGAGATTCAGAGATACTGGATAGAGCCGGATCATATTTGACTCAAGTTTGCAGTCCATTGGTGGGAGAAGGTCCGCCCCAGGAGGAGGGAGATAGGGAAGGAAGGTTCTATTACGATCTGGTGTATCCATGGGGATAGTGTTAGGTATCCTCTTAAAGACACCACTATGTTGCACAAAAGTAGGGTATATCGGATGAAGCTAGCAGTGGTCCCGGAAGCCCCATTTGACATGATATTAGGGTGCGACTGGGATGGCCTGGGAGAATATCTAGGGACTAAACGGGTTGATGAACACTCGCTCCCAGAAAGCCCCTGGAGACAAAGAAGGGAAGGAGCTGGGGAAGATGTTCCCTTTTAAGGAAGGAGTATTTCACAGGTATCCCCAGAGGCCAGCGAAGGGAAACAAGGCTAGCAACAAAAGACAAAAACACCAGCGTAGTCAGGAGATTCCCTATTTACCCGCAGGAAGTGATGGACCTATTCCCCACCTTTTCGGCTGAGCAAAAGGCAGATGACTAATTGAAGGAGGCTTGGCAGCAGGCTTCTGGACCTCAATGCGGGGAAGAGCCCTTTAGGATGAGGAGGGGGTTACTGTACCATCAGGAAGTAAATGGGAGTATCGTGGCTCAGGAGGAACAGTTAGTGGTCCCGAGAGGTTTTAGGAAAGTTATTCTTCAAACTGCTCATGATCACCCCATGTCTGGGCATAAGGGAGCTGAGGCTACTTTGAAGCAAGTCCGTTGGAGATTTTTCTGGCCAGGAATCAGGCAAGATGTGCTTAATTTTTGTACTGCCTGCCCTACTTGTCAGAAGTTGACCATGGCGAAACCTCTTCAGGCTCCCATGATTTCCACTGCTACAGCGTCGGAGGAGAGGAGAAGGGCAGGCGAGGAGCAGAGAAGGACATTTTTCAGCGGACCAGCGCGAGGGGAAAGCCGACAAACACACAGAGAGCCAGGGGCAGGCGAGAGGTAGCTCCGCCCACCCCCACCACGTCAGCGGCTTCAGCACAGACTCCCCCTTAAGAGGGGGCGAACCGCGGCAAGGGGCTCACTGCTACAGCGTCGGAGGAGAGGAGAAGGGCAGGCGAGGAGAGGAGAAGGGCAGGCGAGGAGCAGAGAAGGACATTTTTCAGTGGACCAGCGCGAGGGGAAAGCCGACAAACACACAGAGAGCCAGGGGAAGGCGAGAGGTAGCTCCGCCCACCCCCACCGCGTCAGTGGCTTCAGCACAGACTCCCCCTTAAGAGGGGGCGAGCCAACGGCGCGCGGCCGTTCGGCACGCGGCGAAGGCGAGCGGCAAAGGCGCTCGCCTTAGCGAGAGCGCCTTTGCGAAGGAGCCTTAAGAAGGAGCCTGGGCAGCCCAGCAGCAATATCTAATAATTATACCACAGGTACTTCCCCCTTCTTACTCTCATTTCTCTTTCTCTTTCTACTCTTTCAGCTAGCTGCGCGCCGGGCACAATCCTTTCACACAGTGGGACATAGGAGAGAGAAAGGAGCAATGGAGTCTGTGGGAACCCAGCAGAGCTACCCAGTATACTGCATCGGGTGCCATATGTATTACTACCTCCCCTCCGGGAGGCAGGCATACATATGCGGACGATGCCAGGAACTGGATAGCCTGAAACAGGAGGTCGGGAGACTGCAAGTTAGAGTCCAGGAGCTGGAGGGACTCTGCACCATGGAGGAGCAATGCTGGGAAACTGAAGACACCACCAGAGAGAGCCACATTGCGGAACAAGTTAGGGAACTCAAGCAGTTCATTGAGGAGGCATGCAGGATGGTGGAGGCACAAGACCACCAACTCACCAGGAGAGAACCGACAGTTGGACGACAGGAACCACCAGACACCATGGGAGTAGGACCTTGCGGAGGACCTAGGCAGACAGAGGAGGAGGAGATCCATCAGAGCCAGGAGAATGGACTAGCAGACTGCGCAGATGACACAGACCTGAGACCAGGGGCGGAGACACAGCAGAACCCAGAGGAAGGACAAATGGACTGCACATATGACACAGATCTGAGACCAGAGAGACAGTTGAAGAAGGGGAGATCGGCTATCGTGGTTGGAGACTCGATCCTGAGAGGAGTAGACAGTCATATAGCCGGAGGGAGAGAGGACCAACTGGTAACATGTCTCCCGGGGGCAAGAACAAAGGACATCATCAACAATATCGACAGGATCCTGGAGGGAGCCGAGACGGAGGAGACAACAGTAGTGATCCACATCGGAACAAACGACATCAGCAGGAGAAACTTCAACAGGACTACACTAACTGACCAGTTCAGGATCCTGGGGAGGAAACTGAGACTAAGGGCAAGGAAGATAGCCTTCTCAGAGATCCTGCCAGTACCGAGAGCGGACACAAGGAGACAGAGCGAACTACAGGCAATTAACGTTTGGCTGAGGAGATGGTGCGATGAGGAGGGTTTCCACTTTGTTAGGAACTGGACTACTTTCTTGGGGAAGAACAAGCTCTACAGAAGAGATGGACTGCACCTTAGCACAGCTGGGACGAGGATGCTGGCACGCAACGGCCAGAACGTCATAGACTTGGCTTTAAACTAAGGAGAAGGGGAAAGCCGATAGTCGATCTGACCTCGACACATCGGACATCAGTACCTGACAAGGATACTGACCTGGGACATTGTAAAGGAGGACTTGGGACTGAGTGTGTATGTTTTGAAAAAGGACCTAAGGACGCATTGCAGGGACCGAGGGCACAAATGGAACTGGTAAGCGGCACCAACACAGAACAACAGGAGCCAGAGGGGCAAAGACTTTGTGAAAAAGAGCCCAGGACTGAGTGGGAATTACGAGAACAAGAGGTGCTGGGGAAACGGGCTGAGGACATCACAGACACACAGCAGCAGGAGGATGATGAAGCTCGGGGGCTAGCAAACCATGAGGAGGACTGCAGGAGTACCAAAACACGAGGAAAACAAAAAGAGAAGGTCTTAAACTGGGTCTTAAACTGCCTATACACAAATGCTAGGAGCCTGAGGGCCAAAATGGGAGAACTAGAAATCACTGCCAGCAAAATGGACCTAGACATAATTGGAGTCACAGAAACGTGGTGGACTGAGGACAATCAATGGGATGTGGCCATACCAGGGTACAAACTATACAGGAAAAACAGGGCACATAAAAAGGGTGGATGAACAGCGCTGTACATAAAAGACTCCATATCCTCAACCAGGATGGAAACAACAGTACGGGCGGATGGCTTGGAATCATTATGGGTTAAGCTACAGGGAGGAACTGGGGCAAACATTAAATTGGGTCTGTACTACCGCCCACCTGGACAACCTGAAGAAATCGACCAGGACCTGGAGACAGAACTGAGGCAGGTATGCAGAAGCAGAAATGTGGTGGTGATGGGGGACTTCAACTATCCTGGGATAGACTGGAGTATTGGACACTCAAACTGTGCAAGGGAGACCAAATTCCTAGAGGTCACGAGGGACTGTTTCATGGAGCAATTGGTCATGGAACCAACACGAGGGGACGCCACTCTTGACCTAATCTTCAACGGACTAGGGGGGCCAGCAAAGGAGGTGTCAGTATTAGCCCCGCTAGGTAACAGCGATCATAACACGATCCAGTGCAGACTAGAAATTGGATCATCAAAGGGGAAAAGAACCACAACGACGGCACTCAACTTCAAAAAAGGAAATTATGATGCCATGAGGGAAATGGTGGGAAAGAAACTCAAAGGCAACATAGGGAAGATGGAATCCGTGGAAAAAGCCTGGACCTTACTCAAGGGAACTGTGCACGAAGTGCAAAACCTGTGCATCCCCAAGTTCAGGAAAGGGTGCAAAAAAAATAGAACAAAAAACCCAGTGTGGATAACAAATGCAGTGAAGAAGGCGATAAGCGACAAGAAAGCATCGTTCAGAAAATGGAAAAAAGACCAAACAGAGGAGAACCAAAAAGTGCACAAAGAACACCAGAAAGAGTGTCACCGAGTGGTTAGAAAAGCAAAAAGAGAATACGAAGAGAGACTGGCAGAGGAAGCAACAAACTTCAAGTCGTTCTTCAGATACGTCAAGGGGAAGCAACCGGCAAGAGAAGAAGTGGGACCATTGGATGATGGAGACAGAAAGGGAGTAGTAAAAGAAGAGAAAGAGATAGCTGACAGGTTAAATGAGTTCTTCACGTCAGTCTTCACGATGGAGAATACAACCAACATTCCGGAACCCGAGGAGATTGCAATAGGAGACCAAGATGATAAGCTGGTCAATTTAGAGGTAAGCCAAGAAGATGTACTCAGGCAGATAGATAGACTAAAGAGCGACAAATCGCCAGGTCCGGACGGCATTCACCCAAGGGTACTCAAGGAACTAAAAAACGAAATAGCGGAGCCACTTCGACAGATATACAACCTATCCTTAAAAACCGGAGAGATCCCGGAGGATTGGAAAATAGCAAACGTTACGCCCATCTTCAAGAAGGGCTCAAGGGGCGACCCAGGAAACTACAGGCCGGTGAGCCTGACCTCAGTCCCGGGAAAGATGATGGAGGCACTGATTAAAGACAGCATCTGTGAACACACCGAAAAAAATGGGCAGCTAAACACGAGTCAACATGGCTTCTGCAAGGGCAGGTCATGCCTCACAAACTTATTGTACTTCTTTGAGGGAGTGAACAGCCAGGTGGATAGAGGGGAATCTATAGACATCATTTACATTGACTTCCAAAAAGCCTTCGACAAGGTACCACATGAGAGACTGCTTAAGAAGATATGGATCCACGGCGTGCAAGGGGAGGTCCACCGATGGATCAAAAACTGGCTGGCAAACAGGAAGCAGAGGGTTGGCATAAAGGGCCATTACTCAGACTGGAAAGGGGTCACGAGTGGAGTTCCGCAGGGGTCGGTGCTGGGACCGCTCCTGTTCAATATCTACATAAACGACCTAGAGACAGGTACCAAGTGTGAGGTCATTAAATTTGCAGATGACACCAAACTATACAGCAGGGCTCAAACCAGGGAAGACTGCGAAGATCTCCAAAAGGATCTAACGCAGCTGGAAAAGTGGGCCGAAAAATGGCAAATGAGCTTCAACATAGGAAAATGCAAGGTCATGCACGTGGGGAAAAAGAACCCGATGTTCACATACAAAATGGGGGGAACACCACTAGGGGTCAGTAACCTGGAGAGAGACCTGGGAGTGATGGTAGATGCAACACTGAAGGCATCGGCGCAGTGCGCCACAGCCTCAAAGAAAGCAAACAGAATGTTGGGTATCATAAAGAAGGGTATTACGACCAGGACGAAGGAAGTCATCATGCCGCTGTATCGTGCAATGGTGCGGCCGCATCTGGAGTACTGTGTCTAGTACTGGTCGCCGTACCTCAAGAAGGACATGGCAGTACTTGAGGGAGTACAGAGAAGAGCAACTAAGCTGATAAAGGGAATGGAAAATCTCCCATATACCGACAGATTGAAGCAGTTGGGACTTTTCTCCCTGGAAAAGCGGAGACTTAGAGGAGACATGATAGAAACCTTCAAGATCCTGAAGGGCATAGAAAAAGTAGACAGGGACAGATTTTTCAAATTAAAGGGCACCACAAGTACAAGGGGGCACTCAGAGAAATTGAAAGGGGACAGGTTTAGAACAAACGCTAGGAAGTTCTTTTTCACTCAGAGGGTGGTGGATACATGGAACGCGCTTCCAGAGGCTGTTGTAGACAAGAAAACATTAAATGGTTTCAAAGAAGGTTTGGATAGATTCCTAGAAGAAAAAGGGATTGAAGGGTATAGATAGGTATACTACTCAGGCAATGGGCCTGATGGGCCGCCGCGGGGGCGGACCGCTGGGCAGGATGGACCTATGGTCTTCCTCAGCGGAGGCAACTTCTTATGTTCTTATCCCTTGGGTGGAGGATCCTCTTAGTCGGTTGGCTATACACATAGTGGGACCCTTGGAGAAGACTCCTAGAGGACATAGTTTTATCCTAGTGATAGTGGATGTGGCCACAAGATTCCCATGGGCATTTCCTCTAAGGAAGACCTCTGCCCAGGCTTTTATGAAAGAGCTCACTGGTTTGTTCTGCACGGTAGGATTTCCACGTGAGGTGCTGACAGACCAGGTTAGCAATTTCATGTCTAAGGAAATGCAGGATTACTGGCAAGGCTTTGGAGATCGTCACATCCGAACCTCGGCATACCACCCTCAGGCGAACAGATTAGTAAAACGTTTCAACCAGACCCTTAAACAAATGCTTAAGAAGGGGCTGTACGGGAACATGAGTGATTGGGACCTACTCATATCTTTTGTTCTCGCCGCCCGGGAAAAAGTCCAAGATTCCTTAAGAGTAAGCCCCTTTGAGATGCTGTTTGGAAAAAACCCTAGGGGAATTTTAGATGTATTAAGGGAAAGTTTGAGCCCTCCGGAAGATCAAGAATTTAATGTGGTTTCCTACCTGGTTCAGTTAAAACAGAGATTGGCCCGGATTGCCCAAGTTGGTAAAGTCAATCTGGAGTGGAGTCAGAGGAGACAAAAAGCCTATTATGACCGGCGGTCTCGTGAGAGACACCTACAGGTTGGGGATAGGGTACTAATCTTGGTACCTACCGACCCCCATAAATTCCTGCTGCAATGGAGGAGCCCGGCCATAATAGTTAAAAAGTTAAATGAGATGGACTATCAGGTTAAGGATGAGAAGGATCGGGAGCAAACAAACCACATTAACCTGCTTAAGCCATGGAAGGATAGGGAAACATTAGCCCTGATAGCCCAGCAGTCAGGAGAAAGACTTTGGGCCGCAGTTAACAGACCTCTTTTAGGAAGAGGGGGTCAATATAGGAACGGAACTCTCTGATGCCCAGGTGCAACAGGTGGGGACATTGATTAAAAACTTTGAGGACGTGTTCTCTGTGACCCCAGGGCGTACTGAGGTGATATCTCATGATATCATTACCGCACCAGGTAGGATAGTGCACGTCAAACCTTATAGGTTATCTGAAGAAAAAAAGAAGCTGGTACAAGACCTAGTGGATGAAATGTTAGCCCTAGGAGTAATTGAGCCCTCACTTAGCCCATGGTGCAGTCCTATAGTAATTGTACCCAAGACAGATGGGACCCCTAGATTCTTTATAGACTTCCGCCAACTTAATGAGGTCTCTCAATTCAATGCTTTCCCTATGCCATGGGTAGATGAATTATTAAACCGCCTAGAACAGGCCCAGTACTTATCCACCCTGGACTTAATGAAAGTGTACTGGCAGATACCCTTAATGCCAGCCGCTAGACCCAAAACACCCTTTAGCTGGTCTGTTTCAATTTAGGCGTATGCCTTTTGGACTCCATGGTGCTGCTGCAACTTGTCAAAGATTAGTCAACGAGGTACTGCAGGACCATCACCCATACACGGAGGCATACCTCGAGTAATTGGACCCAGCACTTGGAACACGTTGCAGCAGTCCTGAAATCATTAAGGGAGGTGGGCGTAACAGTGAATCCCAATAAATATTTCCTGGGGCAGAGGGAGATAAGGTACTTGGGCTATGTAGTGGGCCGAGGGCAGGTGAAACCGCTGGTGGACAAGGTCCAATATATTAAGGCCTATCCCTTACCTGTCACGAAGAAGCAGCTGAGAGGTTTCTTGGGGCTGATCGGATATTACAGATGGTTTATTCTCCAATTTGCTACTAGAGCAGCTCCGCTCACTAATATGTTCAAGAAAGATAAACCTGACACTTTGCACTGGGAATAGCAGGAGGCTTTAGAAGATCTGAAAGGCTGTCTTTGCTCAGAACTGGTTCTAAGGGCTGTAGATTTCTCTAAACCCATGATCCTACAGACAGACGCTTCCACAAGTGGATTAGGGGCTATCCTTAGCCAGGAGGTGCAAAAGTAGAACACCCAGTACTGTATCTCAGTCGCAAACTCCATGACAATGAACAAAGGTACGCTATGGTGGAATTAAAGTGCCTAGCTGCTAAGTGGCTAAGTGGTTCACTATTTGGAGGGCCAAGAATTCACATTGGTAACTGACCATGCAGTCCTCAAATGGTTAAACACCATGAGGAATAACGACGCTAGACTTACCTTGCCCTCCAAACATTTAGATTTACTGTAGTGCACAGGTCAGGACATCAAAGCACTAATGTGGACAGACTTTCCCATTTGCAGGAGAACCCGGATGAGGGTAGACCATGCCCGGGTGGTCATGGTTTAAGGGGGAGAGTATGTCACAAGCCTGACTCCCGTTAGGGCCTTGTGCCAGTTAAGAGCCCCAGAAATTGCCCGGTGAAAATGATTAGAGCCGACCGGTATGTTTCTGCTGGGCAGGAACAGGACCAGCAAGCTCAGGCTGAGCTTAGGCAGGACTTAGTACATATCCCTGGGAAAAACAATTTGGTCCCTTTAAATCCTCCATCTTGGAAATTGCTGACCAAACAGGTTAGAAGGCAGCCTCAGGTGCAGAAAGCCCTTCCCTCGCACAGAGCTGGACATGGCACAGCAGCTCTTGAGCACTTAGAGAGTTGGCTGTCTGAGAGGAGAGGGCAGTCAAAGGAAGCTGTCATGTTTGAAGAGCCTGCACCTCCTCCAGAGCCCGCTGATGTGGAAATGTTGAACCCAGAGTCAGAAGAAGCAGCCCTGATAAACCAGGAACCTGAGGAAATGGACTGGAGTGCTTTGCCAGAATTTGTGCTTGCTGAAGAGATGGAAGTAAGCTGATTGAATTGTGGGCTTGTGGTTTTGACAAGTTTTCTTTTTGTGAACTTTTTGGTTTTTTTGGATGTTTGACTGCTGGGACACTAATTTAACTACTGTGATGTTTTGAAGGAAGTCACTGCTGAATAAGTGAATTCTCTGTGTATGCTAGTAGAGGGAAGTGTTTTAGTAATTTATTCAGCTTGTTTGGAAGTTGTTGGTTTTTTTGGAGCCAAGATGGCTACTGCAAGCTGAGGCTTGACTGCAGTGAGGAAATACTTACAGTGAACTTCTTAGAGTTGGAAAACCCAGAAGGCTGTGGCAGGATCTACCCATCATCTATGTTCATGAGGGTTCATTTTGCTCCTTGTCCTGATAAGGAGCCATTTTTGGCAAATCCGCCAACCTTCTACTCGAACTCTGATGAGAAGGGAAGATCTATGACACTGCAAGGTGATAAGTTTTTTTTTGGGGGGGGTTCTGTTTGCATTGAGGACTACAAGAGACTGAATTAAGTTTTGTTGCACTACTGCTACAAGGAAGGACTTACCTGGGACATAAGGTGAACAACTTTGAGTATTAATCAGACCAGGCTGATGAGTGCAGCATTATTGACCTGTCAGTTGATGTTACTGTTATTTTTGCACTTTTGTTTTTTTCTTGTATTCTTTTTTGGTCCTGACTGGATAATAAATAAATTTAAGTTTATTCTTTTGATACTTACCTGCGAGAGGCCATTCTGTTCAGTGTGCACAGTGTAAGCTATCCACCACAGGACTTCCTCCCGTTTGAGGAAGTCCTGTGGTTGTGTGCTGGTCCCTGCTATGCCCTAAGAGACAGCCACGCTACAGCCCACAATGCATAGCCAAGCCAGACGTCGCATTGCAAAAGCAGTAACCCTAGAGGACATCTCAAAGGCATCTTAAGTGGCTTGAAGCATGAATAGATGTATTTTAGAGAGGGTCTGCTGAAGTTGAAATACAAGCAACTGGTGCTCAACCAAATCAGGAAAGAAGTAGGGCATAGTCTTAATGCAGTACTAGAAGTAGGATGTAAATATGAAGTTGTAATTTAAGATTCTATTTGCCATCATGGAATTTTGATAGAGATGGCGTCCAAATTTATCCATCATGCGTCCCTCTCTACCTGGAGGGACGGCAGCATAAACCTTGGAGGGGTTAGATATTTTAAGAGATGATTTCACCACTAAGGATTGGTGAGAATTGCGGCTTCTCAAACCCTTTACAAGGAATCGTGCAGTAACGAGATTCCATTTTAGAGGAGATAGCCAGAATTGAATAAGGAGTCTCGATATTCCTGGCAAAAGGTTTGTTTCAAAACAGGATTCATAGGAAGTCTCATGGCGTCCTTTGGTGGATAAGGCAATTCCATTTCAGCCAAATATTCAGCAGTATACTTAGACTCAGAGTGAAGATCAATCTGAAGAGCCTTACTCATATCAAAAATGAATCTTGAAAAAGATGTGGATTTTGAAGTCGAAGAGTCCTCAGGAGGAGAAGTGGAGCAAATCCTAGGTGCCACTGAATAAGGAGAAGCCTCCCTGGAGTATTGAGAAGGAAGGTCTGTATCCAACTTAAGAGTCACAGAAGAAGCTCCGCTGTGTGATATAGGCGAAGTCAGAGAGTGCTTACATTTAAGAAGCCTCGATGGAGAAATCCCAGGAGGAGGAATTGAGATCCTCGATTCGTGCCTCATAGAGACAAACAAAGGAGGATCCCTTGTAGATGGTTTCGAGAGAGTAGTCCTGGATGTGCTTCGAGGTGGAGAAGTACGAGGCGTTGAAAACTTCGGAGTTCGAGACCTATGCCTGGGCTTGGAAGGGGTCTCAATGGGCCTCGACAATCAAGGCATAGGAGACTGTACTCTTCCGAGGAGACTCTTTAATCTTCTTTGAAGCGAGGTGCCTTGAGGACGAGGAATGCTTCAAGTGAGGCCTCGAACAAGGCTTGCCTCCCACGTCTCGAACAGAGTGAGTAGCTGGAGATTCGGACCTGGAAGGACGAGGCGAGGAGTCACTGGACAATGGTCGAGACTGATGAGGTTTGTCTCGATAGAATGTTCAGGCTGGCTCGCAGTAAGCAGGGTCGAGGCAGGAGCAAGCTGGGCCAAGACTGAGGTAATCTGTGTGGTCAATATGGCTTTCAGCATGTCCTCGAAGACTGGCACCGAGACCAATGGATCTGGTCTAGAAGGTGCAGCAGTGCACTCCATTGAGGGCGACCTCGAAGATGAGTATGCCCTATGTTAGGAGGCACGCTTGAAAGGAGGTCTCGTAGAGGCCGGCACGACTGGACTCGTTGCCTGGATTGCCTGAGACTCAGCTGGAGGCTTCTTAGGTAGCGTACCTGCAGAGGGAAGAGGAGACTTGCCTGAGGACGATACCTTAAGAGGCACAGCAGACGAGGCCTTCAAGTTCGAGGGCGACTTGCTCGAGGTCAAAGTCTTGGAAGATGAGGCCGCCACTGGAGTCGAAGCTGAGGTTGAGGCCTTTTCCGCAGACTGCTCCATAGGACCAAAGAGTTCCAGAATTTTTAGCACATCTGCAAAGGGCTCGTTTCTGAAGGGTAGCAGGCAGGACTCAGGACAATGTTCAGGTCCTAAGCACTTTATACACTAATGGTGGGGTTCGGTTAAAGAAATAGCCCAGCCACACAGGCTACACTTTTTAAACCCGATAAGATGCCAGGACATAGAAGAAAAAATACAGCCGCAGCCAAATGAGGGCCGGCGGCTGGGCCTAAGCCCAAGTCCCACTAGATGAAAACCGACGGAAAAAAATAAAGTGGGTTTTGGTTTTTTTTTTTTTTTTTAAAGAAGAGACGCACTGCACAGCGACTTGTATGAGAAAGAAATAAATTATCACAGGACAAGCAGGCAGCATATTCTCAACATGTAGGTTACATCATCCACGGAGCCCTGTAGCGGACAGCCTCGCAAGCAGACTTGCTTGCAGAACTTTCAAAGAGTTTACGAGTGCTGCGCTGCACTGCACTGTGCATGTGCGAGTGCCTTCCCGCCGGACGTAGGTTGTGCGTCTCCTGTGAGGTACCTCAGTTCTCAGTTTTCCGTGGAGCCAAGAAGCGCCTGTTTCTCAGCTCTGCTGATTTTTGAGTTGCCTTCTCACACTGCGGCTTTTTTTTTTGTTTCAAGTTTCAAGTTTATTAAAATATTTGTTTGACCACTTAATCTAATTTCTAAGCGGTTAACATAATAAAATTACAAAAAAACAAGTTAAACAGTTACATTGAGATGTATATTAAAACAGGGAAAACAAGTGACTTGCACAGACATACGGCAACAAAAGGACGGATGGGGAAGAACTACAATTGATATAGGATAGGCAGAACATAAATGGCTAAAACAATAGGTTAGGTAAAAAATTATTAAGAAAGATTAAGATTTGATTATAAGAACAGGATCCGTTTCTATAAACTTGGCCCTTAAAAGGGCATTTTAACAAAAAGCGTCTCGGAATAAAAATGTCTTTAATCCTGTTTGAAATTGTTTTATATCTGATTCGTTACGAAGATATATAGGCAATAAATTCCACAGAGAAGGAGCAGTAATAGCAAAGTTGTTGGTGCGTAAAGCATTAATTGATTTTAATGAAGGTATCACTAAAAGATTTTGAGAAGTTGAGCGGAAGGATTTTGACGTAACATACGGGATTAAAAGGCTATTAATAAAACCGGGTTGGTTATTCATTCTGGTTGTAAATGTTAAAAGTAAAATTTTATAATTAATCCTGTGTTCAATTGGCAACCAATGAGCGTTGATTAGAAGGGGGGAGACGTGATCATATTTCTTTGCCCCGCTAATGATCTTAATAGCGGTATTTTGGACGATCTGTAGTCGTCTGATCTCCCTTTTTGTAATGCCCTTAAAAGGGCATTACAGTAATCTAAACAGGAAATTACCAATGAGTGAATTAAAGTTTTCAGTGCGGCAGGTTACAGTAACTTAGAAAGAGAACGAATCATTCTCAATCAATGTAAACATTTCTGGACGACTGTGCTGATATGAGAATGATACGAAAATTTACTGTCAAGGGTAACGCCCAAAAGCTTTAAAGTTGGAACAGTTTTAATAGGGGAGGATTCAAATTTCAAGGCTTCTTAAACGTAAGCACTCTCTGACTCCGCCTATATCATACAGTGGAGCTTCTTCTGTGACTCTTACATTGGATACAGACTTTCCTTCTCAATACTCCAGCTAGGCTTCTCCTTCTTATTCAGTGGCGCCTAGGTCTCGCTCCACTTCTCCTGAGGAATCTTTGGCTTCAAAATCCACATCTTTTTCAAGATTCATTTTTGATATAAGTAAGGCTCTTCAGATTGATCTTCAATCTGAGTCTAAGTATACTCCTGAATATTTGGCTGAAATGGAATTGTCTCATCCACCAAAGGATACTATAAGACTGCCTATGAATCCTGTTTTGAAACAAACTTTTCTCAGGAATCTTGAAACTTCTTATTTAATTCTGGCTATCCCCTCTAAAATGGAATCTCGTTACTGCACGGTTCCTTGTAAAGGGTTTGAGAAGCAGCAATTGTCTCACCAATCCTTAGTGGTAGAATCATCTCTCAAAAAATCTAATCCCACCAAGGTTTATGCTGCCGTCCCTCCAGACAGAGAGGGACGCACGCTGGATAAATTTGGATGCCATCTATATCAGAATTCCATAATGGCAAACAGGATCTTAAATTACAACTTCATGTTCACATCCTATCTAAAGTAACATAGAGAAACATAGAAACATAGAGTATGACGGCAGAAAAGGGCCGTCAGCCCAACAAGTCTGCCACTCAAAGAACCCTCCCCTTAAAAGACCATGCCCTACTTCTTTCCTGACCTAGCTGAATACCGGTTGCCTGCGTTTCAACAACTACAGCATACCCTTTCCCAAATATGTCTCTTCATGCTTCAAGCCACATATGATGCATTTGAAACGTCATCTGGGGGTCATTGCTTTTGCTGTGGCAATGAGACATCTGGCTTGACTACGCATTGTGGACATGGACCCTAACTTGCAGGATCACCTAGCCAATTTACCGTGCCAATGAGCTCTTTGATGACTCCACTGAGGCTGCCATTAAGTATCTCTCAGAACATGAGCAGTCCTATGCCTCTTTGATTCGACCTAAGGCTAAACTTCCAGCTTCCAAGCCTTATAGGCTATCTCCACGTCAATATCCACAGAAATCCACAGAAATCTTCAGGCCTCCGCCTAGGAAACAACCACAGCAGCAGCTTCAATAAAAACCCCAGACTCCTGCTGCAGCTAAGCCTGCACAGTCTTTTTGACAATCGAAGTCTGAGCATAACATCCACCTTCATCCATCAGACTTCTCTCCTCCCCATAGGAAGTCAACTCCATCACTTTTATCTACAGTGGGAGAAGATTACATCAGACCTCTGGGTTCTCATCATCATCCGAGAGGGTTACTCGCTTCAATTTCTTCAAATTCCACCAGATATCCCTCCAAGATAGTTTCCTTACAACATGTCGCAACTTCCCCTTCATCTTCAGAAGGCTCAGGCTCTTCTTCACCTCTGAGCTGTCAAGGACTTGCACGGTCTGTGTATGGCCGTTTGGTGGAGGATGGGCCGTTTGGTGGAGGATGGGTGGAGGATGATCGGGTTGGGGCCATGTGCCTCAGGCCGCGCCCCCAGGTGGGACCTAAGGCTCCAGGGCCTATTCTGATTGGCCCACGCGCCTTAGGCCCCACCAGTAGGTGGAGCTTTGGGACGGATGGGCCAATCCGGCCTCATTCCGTCGTTGGCTGCCTGCCGGACAGGCGGGTTTGGCTCCCGTCTGTCCGGCCAACTACCAAAGGTACGGGGAAGGGGGGTGGGGGTGTCGTGGGGGTTGGCCAGGGGGGTCGCGGGTCGGCTGGGGGGGCGGTCGGAGGTTCTTGGGGGGGGGCGGTCGTTGGAGGGAGGGGGGTTTGCGTCGAGGGCAAGAGGGCCTGGGATCCCTCCTGCCCGTAATGTAGTGCGGGGTGGGGGTAGGGGGGTCGCCGTGGCCAGGAGGGTTTGGGCTCCCTCCTGGCCCGATATTGTCGGGGAGTTGGGGAGTCGGCCGGGCAAGAGGGCTTGGGCTCCCTCTTGCTCCGATCGTGGATGCGGGTGCGGGTGGGAGCGCGTGTGAGCGGTCCTGCTGGGGGGGGTGAATTGGGCGTCGGGCGGGGTGGGAACTATGTAAAAAAAATTTTGTATACCGTGCTCACGCGTATAACGCGTGAGGGGTTTTGCGCGGTAGGTAAAAACGTGTATAGCGCGCGTTATATGCGTGAAAATACGGTACTGGTTGAGAAGTCAATGAAGCCGTCCGTACAATGCGCGGCGGTGGCGAAAAAAAGCGAACAGAATGCAAGGAATGAACAGATTGGAGAAGGTTATCATGCTGCTGTACCGGGCCATGGTACGCCTTCATCTGGAATAGTGCATCCAGCACTGGTCATTGTACATGAAGAAGGACAAGGTACTACGCGAAAGGGTCCAGAGAAGAGCGACATGATCGAAACATTCAAGATATTGAAGGGAATAGACTTAGTAAATAAAAACAGGTTGTCCACCCTCTCCAAGGTAGAGAGAACGAGAGGGAATTCTCTAAAGTTAAAAGGGGATATATTCCGTACAAACGTAAGGAAGTTCTTCACCCAGAGTGAAGACCCTACCTGTTATTACGGCCTTCACCAATGACCTCATGACAACTCAATATGGTGATATAAATAAATAATATATATTTTATTAATAATCAATAACAGGTTACAAGAACAAATCTTTCAGCATATGGAGCTGACAATCAAGCATATGGAGCTGATAATCAAGCGCTTGAGTATACCTGTGTGTCTGTCCTGCCTAAGGCCTCAAAAGGCTGCCCTTTTATACATTTCTGACAGTCTGAGACCACATTGGTACCTATTATGTATTTGATTGTTATTGGACATACACAGTTTGTCATTTCATTAATTGGACAATATTTTTATTTTCCAAAGTCATATTATGTGCAATATATCCTGTTTATCAAAAGGTTCTATTTCCCGACATATGTCTTTTTAGTATCAAGGTCATCAATTTCCGAGTAAGGCCTGCCCATTCCAGGACTTATCTTGCATAGTAGTCAATTTTATATTCTTGGTCAACGATATATGTTAATCCTCTTACGTTTGCTTCCTTATTTTTATGATACTTCAGCAGATGTTTGTGTCAGTTTCTATGTGAAAGGATTAGTTTCGCTTGACTTGCTTTTTCAGCATTTCGCTTGACTTGCTTATTTCAGCAAAAACAGATTATGTAAAAGCTGACAGTTTGTTCAGGGTGTATTTTCAGGTCTTTAAATTGTATTGGCCTATTTCTATTATTCTGGGGATTTCAGGGGGCCTATCTTCTCCAGTTTCATGGAGGTCTTACCTTTTTCACCTGTACGCACCTGTACAGGCCTTGTCTTCCTCTCCTTCCTCCTTCCCCTCTTCGAAGCCTGAGAAGGCTTCGACACCCCAAAAGGGGGAGGAGCCAGCGCGGCACACGCGGTGCCGAAGAGAGGAATAGAGGAGCAGTGAGGAGAAAGGCAGCGTTTCACTGCTCAGTGGGGAGGAAGACAGCGTCGGTGCCGAGCACCGAAGAAAGGAGGCAGTAGCAGGAACCAGGCTCGGGGAAGCGGCGAGAGTTCGCTCCGCCCCCCCCCCGGCGTCAGAGGCAGCGCCGGACTAACCCTTAAAGGGGGAGGAGCCAACGGCGCCCAGCCGTTCGGCGCGCGGCAAAGGCGCTCGCCTTAGCGAGAGCGCCTTTGCGAAGGGCCTCAAGAAGGGCCAAGTTACTACACCCAGGAACACCAGGGAAAGACTGAAAGTTACGGAAGAAGCAGGCGCAGAAGGATCGACACACACAAACAACGGTAAGGTAAGGTAGAGCAAAGGCAGTACACACAAGAAGAAGGCAAGAAGCAGGCACAAAAAGAACAAACACAAACAAAGTATAGTAAGGTAGAGCGAAGGCAGCACACACAAGAAGAAAGCGCTGAAGAAAGCAGGTACACAAGGAGCACGTAATCTTAAGTGTTATCTTAAAGTAGGAACGACTATGGAAGCAGAGGGAAACCAGAAGATGAGCTTTCCAGTGTTCTGCACCGGCTGTCATATGTATGACTACCTCCCCTCGGGGAGACAGTCATATGTATGCGGTCGGTGTCAGGAACTGGAAAGTTTGAAGAAGGAAGTCAAGCGACTAGAGGACAAGATACAGGAACTAGAAGGACTTTACACCACGGAAGACCCAGTCAGGACAGCTGAAGATTTCACGAGCGAGAGACACATCGAGGAGGAAGTCAGGGAACTTGAGAAATTCATTGAAGAAGCATACAAGAGAAGGGTGGAAGAGAACGAGCTTCAGATGATAGAAGAAGCTACACCTACATCGAAGGGAGAACAAGAAGCAGAAGACCTCAAAGAAGACACCCACAAAGAGAAATTGACCAGTCGATGCCCAGAAGAAGAGAGAGCGAAGCACACTGAGGACATTGACCTGAGACCGAAGCGAACATTGAAGAAGGGAAAATCAGCGATCCTAGTGGGGGACTCGATCCTGAAGCATGTGGACAGCCACATAGCAGGAGGGAGGGAGGACCGACTGGTGACCTGCCTCCCAGGAGCGAGAACCAAGGACATCGTGGACAAAATTGGAAAGATCCTGGAAGGTGCGGAGACGGAAGAGACCACAGTAATGATCCACATTGGGACGAATGATGTCAGCAGGAGAGACTACAAAAGAAGTTCGCTGATAGAACAGTTCAAGATTCTGGGAAGGAAGCTGAAGATGAGGACCCAGAAGATAGCATTCTCAGAGATCCTACCAGTACCGAGGGCAGATGTGAAAAGGCAGGATGAACTACAATCAATAAATGCGTGGATGAGGAGATGGTGTGAGGAAGAAGGATTCCACTTCGTGAGGAACTGGACGACGTTCTGGGGCAAGAGCAAGCTCTACAGGAGAGATGGATTGCACCTGAGCACAGCGGGAACTAGACTTCTAGCAAACAATGTCAAGAGAAGAATAGAACAGGCTTTAAACTAAGAAGAAGGGGAAAGCCGACAGTCGACCAAGCGTCGATGTTTCGGAAAAAGGTATCCCGTGAAGATACTGAGGGGAAAAAAGGCTGGGAAGAAACAATGGACAAATTACAGGAGTCGACTAACCAAGAAGAGAAGGTTAGAAAGATTGTAGCCAAAGAGAAGTATCTAAAGACCGAAGCACAGGGAAAGGAATTAAAGGCAGCAAAATTCCAGGAGCTAAATTGCATATATACTAATGCAAGGAGCCTAAGAAACAAAATGGGGGAATTAGAAGCCATGATCATTGCGGAGGACATAGACATCATTGGAATTAGAGAATGACACGGTGAAAAAATTGGTCCCCGTCACCGCCCCGTCCCCGTCTCACCATCCCCGTCACCGCCCCGTCCCCGTCTCACCATCCCCGTCACCGCCCCGTCCCCGTCTCACCATCCTCTTCACCGCCCCGTCACCGCCACTGCCACCCCATTCACCGCCCCGTCACCGCTACTGCAATCCCATTCACTTTTCTTTATTTACGTATAAAGGAAACATTCTTTAAAACTTTAAAACTTAGTTAAATATTAGTTAATAACTATACAAAAACAAAACACGCAGAGAAAAAATTAATTAATATAAATTCCCTGACTTCCCTGCACTGTCCCCCCTTGAAGGTCTGTCCCCATCCTGAAAGCCTGATGCCCCCCCCCGACGTCCGATACATCCCTCCCCCCGAAGGACCACCGACTCCCCAACAATATCGGGCCAGGAGGGAGCCCAAATCCTCCTGGCCACGGCGACCCCCTAACCCCACCCCGCACTACATTACGGGCAGGAGGGATCCCAGGCCCTCCTGCCCTCGACGCAAACCCCCCTCCCCCCAAGAACCTCCGACCGCCCCCCCAGCCGACCCGCGATCCCCCTGGCGACCCCCACGACCCCCCCACCCCCATTCCCCGTACCTTTGGTAGTTGGCCGGACAGACGGGAGCCAAACCCGCCTGTCCGGCAGGCAGCCAACGAAGGAATGAGGCCGGATTGGCCCATCCATCCTAAAGCTCCGCCTACTGGTGGGGCCTAAGGCGCGTGGGCCAATCAGAATAGGCCCTGGAGCCTTAGGTCCCACCTGGGGGCGCGGCCTGAGGCACATGGTCGGGTTGGGCCCATGTGCCTCAGGCCGCGCCCCCAGGTGGGACCTAAGGCTCCAGGGCCTATTCTGATTGGCCCACGCGCCTTAGGCCCCACCAGTAGGCGGAGCTTTAGGATGGATGGGCCAATCCGGCCTCATTCCTTCGTTGGCTGCCTGCCGGACAGGCGGGTTTGGCTCCCGTCTGTCCGGCCAACTACCAAAGGTACGGGGAAGGGGGGTGGGGGGGTCGTGGGGGTCGCCAGGGGGATCGCGGGTCGGCTGGGGGGGGCGGTCGGAGGTTCTTGGGGGGGGCGGTCGTTGGGGGGGAGGGGGGTTTGCGTCGAGGGCAGGAGGGCCTGGGATCCCTCCTGCCCGTAATGTAGTGCGGGGTGGGGTTAGGGGGTCGCCGTTGTCAGGAGGGTTTGGGCTCCCTTCTGGCCCGATATTGTCGGGAAGTCGGCGGTCCTTCGGGGTGGGGGTGCGAGTGGTCCTGCCGGGGGGGGGATGTATCGTACGTCGGGGAGTCGGCCGGGCAAGAGGGCTTGGGCTCCCTCTTGCTCCGATCGCGGGTGCGGGTGGGAGCGCGTGCGAGCGGTCGTTCGGGGTGGGGGTGTGAGCGGTCCTGCTGGGGGGGTGAATCGGGCGTCGGGCGGGGTGGGAACTATGTTTTAAAACTTTTGTATACCATGCGTGAAAATACGGTAAATAGCGGTTCCTAGAAGGGGGTACATTGGCCCGCGGGGACAAACCTGTTCACCGTTTCCGCGGTCGGTGAATGGCCTTGTCCCCGTCACCGCAGCGACTGGTAGTTTTCTTCCCCGTTTTCGGCGGTGACCCGCGGCTTAAATGCGGTGGCCGCGGGTAAACCGTCACCGTGTCATTCTCTAATTGGAATCTCTGAAACATGGTGGAATGAGGAAAGCAAATGGGATACAGCACTGCCGGGGTACAAGCTCTATCGCCAGGACAGGTCAGGACAGAAAGGCGGTGGAATAGTACTATACATAAAAGAAAGCATACAATCGACAAGAATGGACACAGCGGAGACTGCCAACAAGCTAGAATCACTATGGGTTAAAATACCAGGAAGGAAAGGGCCTGAAATAAAGATAGGCCTATACTATCGCCCACCCGGACAAACCGGAGACATCGATGAAGAAATGGAAGCCGAGATGAAGCGAGAATGCAAAGGCGGTAACACGGTTATTATGGGAGACTTCAACTACCCTGGGATAGACTGGAGTCTCGGAAGCTCAAGATGCGCTAGGGAGACAGAATTTCTGAAGGCTGTACAAGATTGCTTCTTGGAACAGCTTGTTAGAGAACCGACAAGAGGAAATGCCACTCTGGATCTAATGGGCTAAGGGGACCTGCAAAGGAAGTGGAAGTAGTGGGACCGTTGGGAAACAGCGATCATAATATAATCAAGTTCAAGATGGAAGTAGGAATACTGAAAGGAAAGAGAACCATAGCGACAACTTTTAACTTCAGGAAGGGTAACTACGAAGCAATGAGGGGAATGGTAAAGAAGAAACTTAGGAACACTTCCCAAAAATGGCAGACGGTAGAACATGCCTGGTCCTTTTTCAAAGACACGGTGAGCGAGGCGCAAAATCTATATATCCCCAGATTCAGAAAAGGGTGCAACAAGAGTCGAATAAAAGACCCGGCGTGGATAACTAAAATAGTGAAGGAAGCGATAAGCAATAAGAAAAATTCATTCAGAAAATGGAAACGGGACAAAACTGAGGTAAACTGGAGAGAGCACAGGAAGTATCAAAAAGAATGTCACCGTGTGGTTCGAAAAGCCAAAAGAGAGTATGAAGAGAGACTAGCCAGGGAAGCACGAAATTTCAAACCGTTCTTTAGATATGTTAAAGGGAAACAGCCGGCTAGGGAGGAGGTGGGACCACTGGATGACGGAGACAGGAAGGGAGCGGTGAAGGAAGAGAAAGAGGTCGCAGAAAGACTTAACATGTTCTTTTCATCTGTATTCACAAACGAAGACACAACCAACATACCGGAACCTGAGCAATTCTTCAATGGAAATCAAGCACAAAAGTTAACATCCATAGAAGTGAGCCTTGATGATGTGCGCAGACAGATAGATAAACTAAAAACTGACAAATCCCCGGGTCCGGATGGAATCCATCCAAGGGTGCTGAAGGAACTAAAGGAGGAAATAGCGGAACTACTACAGCAAATTTGCAACCTATCTCTGAAAACAGGTGTGATTCCGGAGGATTGGAAGATAGCCAACGTTACGCCCATCTTTAAAAAGGGATCAAGAGGAGACCCGGGAAACTACAGACCGGTGAGTCTGACCTCTGTTCCGGGGAAAATGGCGGAAGCACTAATAAAAGAAAAAATTGATGAACATTTTGAAAAACACGAACTTCTGATAACCAGCCAACATGGTTTCTGCAGGGGGAGATCGTGTCTGACCAACTTATTGCACTTCTTCGAGGGAATTAACAAACAAATGGACAAAGGAGACCCCATAGACATCATATACCTAGATTTCCAGAAAGCCTTTGACAAGGTGCCTCATGAACGTCTACTCCGGAAACTGAAGAACCATGGGGTGGACAGAGACGTGCATAGATGGATCAGAAACTGGTTAGCGGGTAGGAAACAGAGGGTAGGGGTGAAGGGACACTACTCAGACTGGAGGAAGGTCACAAGTGGTGTTCCGCAGGGCTCAGTGCTCGGGCCGCTGCTATTTAATATATTCATAAATGATCTAGAAACAGGAACAAAGAGTGAGATAATAAAATTTGCGGACGACACCAAACTATTTAGTGGAGCTCGGACAAAGGAGGACTGTGAAAAATTGCAAAGGGACTTGGACAAATTGGGAGAATGGGCAGAGAGATGGCAGATGAAGTTCAATGTTGAGAAATGTAAAGTACTGCATGTGGGAATCAGAAACCCGAGGCACGGCTATACGATGGGAGGGATGTTATTGAATGAGAGTACCCAAGAAAGGGACTTGGGGGTAATGGTGGACATGACAATGAAGCCGACGGCACAGTGCGCAGCGGCCGCCAAAAGAGCGAATAAAATGCTGGGGATAATCAAGAAGGGTATTACAACAAGAACGAAAGAAGTTATCCTGCCGCTGTACCGGGCAATGGTGCGTCCGCATCTTGAGTACTGCGTCCAGTATTGGTCACCATACCTTAAGAAGGATATGGTGTTACTCGAGAGAGTTCAGAGGAGAGCGACACGACTGATAAAGGGGATGGAAAGCCTTTCATATGCTGAGAGATTGGAGAAACTGGGTCTCTTTTCCCTGGAGAAGAGAAGACTTAGAGGGGATATGATAGAGACTTACAAGATCATGAAGGGCATAGAGAGAGTAGAGAGGGACAGATTCTTCAAACTTTCAGAACATAAAAAAACAAGAGGGCATTCGGAAAAGTTGAAAGGGGACAGATTCAAAACGAATGCTAGGAAGTTCTTCTTTACCCAACGTGTGGTGGACACCTGGAATGCGCTTCCAGAGGACGTTATAGGGCAGCGAACGGTACTGGGGTTTAAGAAAGGATTGGACAATTTCCTGCTGGAAAAGGGGATAGAGGGGTATAGATAAAAGATTACTGCACAGGTCCTGGACCTGATGGGCCGCCGCGTGAGCGGACTGCTGGGCGCGATGGACCTCAGGTCTGACCCAGCGGAGGCATTTCTTATGTTCTTAGTTAATGATCACAGAGTACAGGCTTAGGGCCCAAGTACCCGATAAATTGAGCTTGATAAAGTATTAAAAAGACAAGTGTCTAACCCAACCCAAACTAAAGGGATAAGTACTTCAATATGACTTAGTAATCATAATAAATCAAACAAGTATCGAAATCAAAAACATGCCATAGGTAGAAAATGTATTTGATTAAACATTCGAAGATACCTCTCTTTTATGACTTCATCCTGTCATGAGTATACTATATCTAAAGGGATAAAGGGATAAATTAACAAGTCAGATTATTTCCATGCCCTGACAATATAGCTGAGGTCGGTGCAGACTTGGTTGGGCCCAAAGATTATCAGGTTATGCTCAAAGGCCAAGGCGGAAGTCCATGTAAATACATTAAATCTTCTTGCGCTATCATGTTTGGTATTTCATTTTCATAAGTCAGCATCTGGATCCAAAGAGGTGATTGGGCCCAAGTCATGAGGCTGTATTACAGCTGCTGTGGCATCATTACTTCTTCTTCACTGCACTTCACCTCAGCTTAGCAGCAAGAAAGGGGATGGAAAAAATCTTGCTGAAGTGGAAAATAATTAAGGCACAATTTTGGGAGTCAAAACAGGATGAAAATGCATAAAAGTCACAATAGACTGTTAGAAATAGTTACAAACACATGGCAATATATATAAACTAATAATGCATAAGTCCATAAAAAGGTTAAAGTGCAAATCAACAAGTCCATAATTGTGGGAAAGCAAAAAAAAGCTGTAGAAGTTCAAGGTCATAAAGATCATCCTGTCGTTAGTAGCAACAGTCAATAAGTCTTTATTGGTAAGTCTTTCGGGTTCCCAGGCATTTATCAGGTTCCTTTTCTGGTAGCAAGATCCTTCCAATGGGGAGCTCATCCATCATCTGAATCTTATACAAATGGAAATCTTCAGCGATAATATTTCAAATAGAATCTTTAGTAACTAGCATCAGTCCATAGTTGTTCAAATAAGTCACTAATAGCAGAATTACAACACTGAGACGTCTAACATCAAAAACATAACAACTATAACATCAAAAACCTCACATCCAAAAGGATGTAAACGCAAATTCTCATGTAGCAAACAACTTCATCTGATATGGCAAATGTCTTTAGGAAGTGAACCACAATTAGTTAAGGAAGAAATATCTACAATATATATCATTTAGTCTGTTTCCAGCAATGCCTAAGTAACATTACTAACAGAATAAATACATCAATAAAAAGAAGAAAACAAAAGGTAGAACTTATCTGCTAATATATTGGCTGAATTGTATTTGACAACCTAAAGAAATTGTAGCTACAATGGCATATGATGTAAAAAGAACAGAAGTAATGTGTTAAAACATAAATATGAATTAGCAGAGAATTAAACTCAAGTAAAAGAATGGTAATGCTATAGATTTAAACATATTAACATAGAGGTTATACTGAGACATATTAAAGTGGAGATGATAAAAACTAAAAATTAAGATAAAATGTACAAAACAAATAATTTTTTTCCCACCAGAAATTAAAAGCATATAATGGGTTAACAGTATGTCTCTCCATTGAAACATTCAAAAATCTTAACAAGGGAAGGTTTTTCTTTTTTCATTTGCGACATAGCAAATGGAAAGCAGAAGTTACTTTCACTTCGATATGTGGTACATTGAAATAACTTTCACACAGTTAACACACAAAAGGAAATCTAATACATGGTTATACCTAAATACAATATTCTCTTCAACAGCTCATTATAAAAGATTTGAAATAAAGCTAAACACAGATTACATTGTGTTACAAAAACACATCAAGCAGGAAGTTGCCTCGTGTGTGTGCATATCAGAAAAAGAGGAAATAACTCATTTATTTCTATAAACTCTGAGCAAAGACAAAGAAAAAAGGACTTCTAAAAGTTTTAAACCATTATGGTGAGAAGGGGAAAACAATTTTTCTTTATTTTAGTAATTATACTGAATACTCATAAATGGAAATCCACTCGTATTTCCAAAAACACTGAATTTGGCATAATAAAACCATGAAGGACTATAGCTTTGAAAAATGGACAGACATCAATTGCTAGCAAGTATTATGGGACACCCCTCTTGTTTGTTTGTTTTTTTAAGAGTACTCATAACTAAAAATCAATTCTCTTAAAGTGCACTGTAGAAAACTGCAGTTTGTTTTTTCCTAACTCTAGAAAACAAATAGTCATTAGTAAAGAGGAAACAAATATTCATTAGTAAAAGGGGAGAAAAGGTGAGGTGATGTGGAACGCCCATATTAAAATCCCAGACCTATAAAGACAAAGGTTTTTTTTAATCATACTCAATGCCTGTCAGTTATCTAGTTAGATGCAATCATGGCATATATTCTTATTTTACAATCACTGTACAAACACTTAACACAAATTCTTCTTTTCTACATACACTATCTCTCTCTCTGACCTTCAGTAATCTTCTTACATCTTCCCTACATTGTCATTTCTTCCTATGTTTCCATTTCATTTTACCTTTGTGAATACGTGACACTTTCTATTGTTTTTCTGTATTTTTATTCCTTCTCATCTACTTTCTCTGCATACCTTTATATATAAAAACAAAATCTGTCTAATTCTTTTTCTCTCTCACAAGAATCAACCTCATAGCTGAAAACTTATGGTAACATTAAAACTTGTAGTTAAAATACACTTTCTCATTCCACCTCCCCCCTATTTTTTTGGTTGAACAGGAAACAAGAGCTACGAGAAAGTACTTTCCATTTCCCATAATGTTTAAAAGAAATCATGTGCTTTTTTACAGCCCCGTACACAAGCCTTATCAGCTAAAATGTAAATCAAACGGCATCAACAGCAGAAACACAGAAGCTGTTAGTATGACAAACAGAAAACATATGGGGAAATGACTGAAACTTTTTAGAGCTGTGCTAACAAGACCATACTACCCCTCTTGCCGGTAACAGAAAAAATAAACTCGTAAGAACAGAACCAATATTCAAACTATTTATACCCATACAAAGTATTTGCTACCTATTATATGACAAACTATTGTAATGCAGTCCAGGAAGACATCTCCTGCATGAATAAAGAAAGCTGAGAACATAAGCAATGCCTCTGCTGGATCAGACCCAAGGTCCATCGTGCCCAGCAGTCTGCTCACGCGGTGGCCCAACAGGTCCAGGACCTGTGCAGTAATCCTCTATTTATACCCTACTATCCCCTTTTCCAGGAGGAAACTGTCCAATCCTTTCTTAAACCCCAGTACCGTACTCTGCCCTATTACGTCCTCTGGAAGCACATTCCAGGTGTCCACCACACGTTGGGTAAAGAAGAACTTCCTAGCATTTGTTTTGAATCTGCCCCCTTTCAACTTTTCTGAATGCCCTCTTGTTCTTTTATTATTTGAAAGTTTGAAGAATCTTTCCTTTTCTACTCTTTCTATGCCCTTTATGATCTTATAAATCTCTATCATATCCCCTCGAAGTCTCCTCTTCTCCAGGGAAAAGAGACCCAGTTTCTCCAATCTCTCAGCGTATGAAAGATTTTCCATCCCTTTTATCAGATGCGTCGCTCTCCTCTGAACCCTCTCGAGTAACGCCATATCCTTCTTAAGGTACGGTGACCAATATTGAACGCAGTTTTCCAGATGCGGGCGCACCATCGCCCGATACAACGGCAGGATAACTTCTTTCATCCTGGTTGTAATACCCTTCTTGATTATACCTAGCATTCTATTCGCTTTCTTAGCGGCCGCTGCGCACTGTGCCATTGGCTTCATTGTCATGTCCACTATTACCCCCAAATCCCTTTCTTGGGTACTCTCAGTCAATAACATCCCTCCCATCGTATAGTTGTACTTCGGGTTTCTGCTTCCCATTTCTCAACGTTGAACTTCATCTGCCATCTCGTCGCCCATTCCCCTAGTTTGTTCAGGTCCCTTTGCAATTCTTTGCAGTCATCTTTAATCCGAGCTCCACTAAATAGTTTGGTATCATTCGCAAATTTTATTATCTCACACGTCGCCCTTGTTTCTAGATCATTTATGAATATATTAAATAGTAGCGGCCCGAGCACTGAGCCCTGCGGAACACCACTCGTGACCCTCCTCCAGTCCGAGAAGTGGCCCTTCACCCCTACCCTCTGTTTCCTACCCACCAACCAGTTTCTGATCCATCTATGTACGTCTCCGTCCACCCCATGGTTCTTCAGTTTCCGGAGTAGACGCTCGTGAGGCACCTTGTCAAAGGCTTTTTGGAAATCAAGGTATATGATGTCTATGGCTTTGTCCATGCGTTTGTTGATTCCTTCGAAGAAGTGCAATAAGTTAGTTAAGCACGATCTCCCCCTGCAGAAACCATGTTGGCTTGGTATCAGAAGTTCGTTTCTTTCCAAATGTTTATTGTTGTTTTCTTTTATCAGTGCTTCCACCATTTTCCCCGGAACCGAGGTCAGACTCACCGGTCTGTAGTTTCCCGGGTCACCTCTTGATCCTTTTTTAAAGATGGGCGTGACGTTGGCTATCTTCCAATCCTCCGGTATCACGCCTGTTTTCAGGGATAGGTTGCAAATTTGCTGCAATAGTATCTCCTCCTTTAATTCCTTCAGAACCCTTGGATGGATTCCGTCCGGACCCTGGGATTTGTCAGTTTTTAGTTTTTCTATCTGCCTGCGCACATCTTCAAGGCTCACTTCCATGGATGTTAATTTTTCTGCTTGATTTCCATTGAAGAATTGCTCAGGTTCCGGTATGTTGGTTGTGTCTTCGTTCGTAAATACAGACGAAAATAACATGTTAAGTCTTTCCGCGACTTCTTTCTCCTCCTTCACTACTCCCTTCCTGTCTCCGTCGTCCAGCGATCCCACCTCCTCCCTAGCTGGCTGTTTCCCTTTGACATATCTGAAGAACGATTTGAAATTTCGTGCCTCCCTGGCTAGCCTCTCTTCATTCTCTCTTTTGGCTTTTCGAACAACACGGTGACATTCTTTTTGATACTTCCTGTGCTCTTTTCAGTTCCCCTCAGTTTTGTCCTTTTCCATTTCCTGAATGAATTTTTCTTATTGCCTATCGCTTCCTTCACTATTTTAGTCAGCCATACCGGGTCTTTTGTTTGACTCTTTTTACTCTCCTTTCTGAATCTGGGGATGTAAAGATTTTGCGCCCCGCTCACCGTGTCCTTGAAAAAAGACCAGGCATGATTTACCATTTGCCATTTCTTGGAAGTGTTCCTAAGTTTCTTCCTTACCATTTCCATCATTGCTTCGTAGTTTCCTTTCCTGAAGTTGAAAGTTGTCGCTATGGTTCTCTTTCTTTTCCTACTTCAACTTTGAACTTGATCATATTATGATCGCTGTTAAAGTCCCACTACTTCCACTTCCTTTGCAGGGCCCATTAACCCATTTAGAATTAGATCCAGAGTGGCATTTCCTCTCGTCGGTTCTCTAACAAGCTGCTCCATGAAGCAATCTTGTGTAGCCTCCAAGAATTCTGTCTCCCTAGTGCATCTTTAGCTTCCAAGATTCTAATCTATCCCGGGGTAGTTGAAGTCTTCCACAATAACTGTGTAACCGCTTTTGCATTCTCGCTTCATCTCGGCTTCCATTTCTCTATCGATATCTCCGGTTTGCCCGGGTGGACGATAGTATAGGCCCATCTTTATTTCATGTCCTTTCCTACCCGGTATTTTAACCCATAGCGAGTCCAGCTTGTTGGTTGTCTCCGCTGTGTCCATTCTCGTTGATTGTATGCTTTCTTTTATGTATAGGGCTATTCCATCTTGTCCTGGCAATAGAGCTTGTACCTGGCAGTGCTGTATTCCATTTGCTTTCCTCATTACACCATGTTTCAGAGATTTCAATGATGTCTATGTCCTCTGCATTGGCCACGGCTTCTAGTTCCCCCATTTTGTTTCTTAGGCTCCTTGCATTAGTATATATGCAATTTAGGTCCTGGCATTTTGTTGTCTTCACTTCCTTTCCCTGTGCTTCAGTCTTTAGTGTCTTCTCTTTTGCTACACTCTTTCTAACCTCCTCTTCTGTGTTAGTCGACTCTTGTAATTTGTCCCTTGTTTCCTCCCAGCCTTTTTTCCTCTTGGTATCTTCAAGGGATACCTTCTTCCGAATCGTCGACGCTAGGTCGACTGTCGGCTTTCCCCTTCCTTTTAGTTTAAAGCCTGTTCTATTCCTTTCTTGACGTTGTTTGCTACAAGTCTTGTTCCCGCCGCGCTCAGATGCAGTCCATCTCTCCTGTAGTGCTTGTTCTTGCCCCAGAACGTTGTCCAGTTCCTCACGAAGTGGATTCCTTCTTCCTCACACCATTTCCTCATCCACACATTTATTGATTGTAGTTCCTCCTGCCTTTTCACATCTGCCCTCGGTACCGGTAGGATCTCTGAGAATGCTATCTTCTGAGTCCTCATCTTTAGCTTCCTTCCCAGATTCTTGACCTGTTCTAAGAGTGTGCTTCTTTTGTAGTCTCTCCTGCTGACATCATTCGTCCCGATGTGGATCAATACTGCGGTCTCTTCCATCTCCGCTCCTTCCAGGATCTTCCCAATTTTGTCCACGATGTCCTTGATTCTCGCTCCTGGGAGGCAGGTCACCAGTCGATCCTCTCTTCTTCCTGCTATGTGGCTGTCCACATGCCTTAGGATCGAGTCTCCCACTAGGATCACTGACTTTCCCTTCTTCAGTTTTCCCTCCGGTCTCAGGTCAATGTCCTCGGTGTGCTTCGCTCTTTCTTCTAGGCATCGACTAGCCAATTCCTCCCCCTCTTGTGGTATTCCTCTGTGATTGTCTTCTTTGAGGTCATCTGCTTCTTGCTCCCCCTTCCATGTTGGTGTTGGTGTAACTTCATCCTTCATCTGGTGTTCATTCTCTGCTACCCTCCTCTTGTATGCTTCCTCAATTAATTCCTCGAGTTCCCTGACTTCCTTCTCGATGTGTCTCTCACTCCTGAAGTCTTCAAATGCCTTGATAGGGTCCTCCGTAGTGTAAAGTCCTTCTAGCTCCTGTATCTTGTCCTCAAGTCATTTGATTTCTTTCTTCAAGCTTTTCAGCTCCTGGCACCGATCGCATACATATGACTGTCTTCCCGAGGGGAGGTAGTCATACATATGACAGTCTATGCAGAACACTGGAAAGCTCATCTTCTGGTTTCCCTCTGCTTCCATCGTCTTTCCTACTTTAAGATAACAGTTAAGATTACGTGTTCCTTCTGTGCCTGCTTCTTTCTGCGCCTGCTTCTTGCCTTGCTGCCTTCTTCTTGTGTGTGCTGCCTACACAACTTTCCTTACTGTTGCTTGTGTGTTTGTTCCTACTGTGCCTGCTGCCTTTGCACAATCTTGCCTAACTCTTGCTTGTGTGTAGTTGTTCCTTCTGTGCCTGCTTCTTGCCTTGCTGCCTTCTTGTGTGTGCTGTCTTTGCTTTTCCTAACCTTACTGCTGCTTGTGTGTGTTTGTTCTTTCTGTGCCTGCTTCTTCCTTACATTCTGTGTTTCTGTGCTTGCCGCTTCCTCACCTTTCAGTCCTTCCCTGTGCTCTTGGGTGTAGTGACTTGGCCCTTCTTGAGGCCCTTCACAAAGGCGCTCGCCTTTGCCGTGCGCCGAACGGCTGTTCGCTGTTGGCTCCTCCCCTTTTTACAGGGGAGTTCAGACGCTGACTCTCCCGACGTGGTGGGGGTGGGCGGAGCTTACTCTAGCCCTGCCCCTAGCCTCCTGCTCTTCTCTGTCTCCCTCCTCGGCTCTTTTCTTGCCTTAAACTGCCTTTAAACTGCTTTTCTCCTGCTCCTCTTGCTCTCTCCTAGATCTACTTGCTGCTCCTCCTGTCCAATGCTGTGCATCGCATGTGCCCTTGGCTCCTCCCCTTTTTACAGGGGAGTTCGGACTCTGACTCTCCCGACGCTGTGGGGGTGGGTGGAGCTTACTCTCGCCCTGCCCCTAGCCTCCTGCTCTTCTCTGTCTCCCTCCTCGGCTCTTTTCTTGCCTTTAAACTGCTTTTCTCCTGTTCCTCTTGCTCTCTCCTAGATCTACTTGCTGCTCCTTCTGTCCGATGCTGTGCATCGCATGTGCCCTTGGCTCCTCCCCTTTTTACAGGGGAGTTCGGGCGCTGACTCTCCTGACGCTGTGGGGGTAGGCGGAGCTTACTCTCACCCTGCCCCTAGCCTTCTGCTCTTCTCTGTCTCCCTCCTCGGCTCTTTTCTTGCCTTTAAACTGCTTTTCTCCTGCTCCTCTTGCTCTCTCCTAGATCTACTTGCTGCTCCTCCTGTCCGATGCTGTTCATCGCATGTGCCCTTGGTTCCTCCCCTTTTACAGGGGAGTTCGGATGCTGACTCTCCCGACGCGGTGGGGGTGGGCGGAGCTTACTTTTGCCCTGCCCCTAGCCTCCTGCTCTTCTCTGTCTCCCTCCTCGGCTCTTTTCTTGTCTTAAACTGCCTTTAAACTGCTTTTCTCCTGCTCCTCTTGCTCTCTCCTAGATCTACTTGCTGCTCCTCCTGTCCGATGCTGAGTAATTGTAGCCTGTATTTCAGTCAAAGCAGCGTCATAATCAAGCAATATTGTGACATCATCTGGAGCTACGTAACACAAGGCACAGTGCAGAGAAGAGGTGTAAAATCTCCATTCTATAATGGCAGGAAATATGGGGGTAGAATGGGGAACAGTCAAACAGGAATGCCTATGCAATGGCTTAACAGAAGATCGATGCAAAACATACGGAGCATGACGGAAGATGGTAGGAAAAATAGCAGGAAGGAAAAGCCGGGAGTAGCAATGCTGGCTGGGGGGCAAAGGGAAAGGGGCAGGAAATGAAGAATCAACAGTGTGTGGCATAGAATCAACAATGTATGGGAAGCAGGCAGGGAGGGCTATATTAAAAACATGGGTGACTAAAGAGGCCTGATGTAAAACTGCTTTACTAAACTGATAAGTTAACCTTCTCTTGACCTTTTTTACAGCCCCGTTTTACCATATGAGCGCAGGGCGCAAGCCAATTTGGGGTATGTCATCATTTTACGATTGCCCTTCAGAATGCCCCAAAGGGTCGCTAGACGGTCCTTATTTAAGGAAAACTGAAAAGTTCCCTCAGCTTTATTTACCCACCAAATGCAGTCATTCAGGGCTCCACTGTGCAGGAGGGCCAGAAGGAACTGGTATAGGCAGAGATTTGGTCTCTTGTTAGTAAGCACCAAATATCCATGTACAAGATCTGGATATGAACGTATTGTATCAACAGGGAGCTCAATGGGTGGGCCTTGGGCAGACAATACCGAAGGATGAAATGCAAGAGTATAAGAAGGAGGAAAAAGGGATGGGAGACAGATAGAATCAGGAGGGGACAGGCAAGACAAAAAGAGGCTAGGGTCATAGGACAAATAATTAGGGCTAGCACTGGCAGCCAGACCAAAGGTCATAAGAGAAGTATAAGTCAGGGCTGGTAAGGGTAAGGGCAGAAAAAATAGACAGGTGTTTCATAATGCCATCAAAGGTAGTGGGAGGAGCAGCAGGTGATGGAATAAGGCATAGAGGGCATTCCTGTTCAAGATGTGGGTTCTCAGGATAGGAACACAGCCTAGCCATATTTTCCTGTAAAGCAATGGCAGCAAAGGATCCAGTGGGGAAGGTGGGGATGGTGCGCATTGCTGTTAAATTGCTTCATATATACCATCTATTGCTTGGGATATTTTAACCCATGTGACAGGAGAGTAGCAACCATCTTGTGATGTAAGGGTGTTATCTGCCTGCCATTGCACTCGACAGAGTCTTGGTCTATAGTAGGTATTGGGGTAACCGGCATTGGGACAGCAGGGGCAGGAACATGCTCTGGGGAGAGCAAAGGGGCGGACGACAGTGGTAAGGCAGGAGAAGAAATAGGACTGGCTTAACGAGAATTTTTTGGTTTTGGAGGCTGCAGAGGTGGGTACAAACATGAGGACTGAGGTGCTAGCTGCAAAAGTGAAGCATGAGAATAAGGGGGTGGCTCCACAACCTTGGTCTCAATGCGAGGTGTCACAGGAACTGGGGCAGAGGGGGAGACTGCTGGAGCAGGCAACATGGTAGAAAAGAGAAAAAAATCATATCTAACTACAAACCCTACGATTAACAAAATAATGAGTCTGAAAACAAAACTATTAAGGCCTTTACTAACTAATGGAAGAAAAGAAAGAATACTTACAAAATGATGCAATGTGATCACAGAAGAGCAGGTACCTGCATTGAATCACCAAGATGTTTGTTTATGCGCTAGTCAATGCTGACTCTACATCAAGAAAAAATGATTAATGGTTATTAAAACTGGAACTTAAGCGCTAGTCACAGCTAACTCTGGTTCCCGGACCTATGCACTAGTCATGGCTAGCTCTGGTCCCGAACCGATGCACTAGTCACGGCTAACTCTGGTTCCTGAAACAGTACCCACTAGGCACGGCTAGCTCTTGTTCCGGCCAAATTCTATAATAAAGTAATTTTTAGAGGAAGTAAAAATATGCCTGTAATAAAATATATCTATAAGAAGAAAAAGCAGAATAAAAGCAGTTAGCAAATGCAAGTTATTACCCCTAGTTAAGTAAAACCCTAATGAATTGAGCCCTAAATAACTCCAAATAAGCGAGGAGGCCATCTGAAAAGCAGACATAGGTCTTCAACCCACTGCCTGTGAGGCCTAAGGCCTGCGGTCCCCTATTTCACTGAAGACCCTACCTGTTATTACGGCCTTCACCAACAACCTCACGACAACTCAATATGCTGGTATATAAATAATATATATTTTATTAATAATAACAGGTTACAAGAACAAATTTTTCAGCATATGGAGCCGACAGATAATATACATCAAGCGCTTGAGTATACCTGGGTGTCTGTCCTGCCTAAGGCCTCAAAAGGCTACCCTTTTATACATTTCTGACAGTCTGAGACCACATTGGTACCTATTACATATTTGATTGTTATTGGACATACACAGTTTGTCATTTCATTAATTGGACAATATTTTTATTTTCTCAAGTCATATAGTGTGCAATATCCTGTTTACAAAATGTTCTATTTCCCGACATGTCTTTTTAATATCAAGGTCATCAATTTCCGAGCAAGGCCTGCCCATTCCAGGACTTATCTTGCATAGTAGTCAATTTTATATTCTTGGTCAATGATATGTGCTAATCCTCTTATGTTTGCTTCCTTATTTTTATGATACTTCAGCAGATGTTTGTGTTAGTTCCTATGTGAAAGGATTAGTTTCGCTTGACTTGCTTTTTCAGCATTTCGCTTGACTTGCTTATTTCAGCAAAAAAGATTGTGTAAAAGCTGACAGTTTATTCAGGGTGTATTTTCAGGTCTTTAAATTGTATTGGCCTATTTCTATTATTCTGGGGATTTCAGGGGGCCTATCTTCATCTCCAGTTTCATGGAGGTCTTTTTCACCTGTATGCACCTGTACAGGCCTTGTCTTCCCCTCCTTCCTCAAGAAAGTGGTAGAAAACTGGAACGCACTTCCGGAGGCTGTTATAGGGGAAAACACCCTCCACAGATTCAAGACAAAGTTAGACAAGTTCCTGCTGAACCAGAATGTACACAGGTAAGGCTAGTCTCAGTAGGGCACTGGTCATTGACCTAAGGGCTGCCACGTGAGCAGACTACTGGGCACGATGGACCACTGGTCTGACCTAGCAACGGCAATTCTTATGATACTATTCTTTTGCTGTCACCATTGTCACTCATACATACATTTGTTTACACATATTTCAATTGCTCACATTAGGACCCCCGAGGAAGGAGTTTTTCCTCGAAACACAGACCGTATCGGGTCTGGTCTTATCGTCATTTTGGATACAAACTGTTTTATGATCTTATTTTTATGACTGTTTATTAAAGACATGGATGAGCATAATCAAAAGAAACGTCTAAGTTCATTTTGGCCTAAGTCACAAGTCGTCCAAAGTCTGACACAGGATAGGTCCAATTTAAAAAAAGATGTCCAGCATATATTTTTTTTAATCGTCCAACTGTACATTCAGCCGTCTGTCCAGACCGCTAAGCCATTCAACTTTATACTCCATTTTCGACCAAAAATTCATCCAATTCAAAAACGCTTAGAAAAAGACCTTTTGTGCATGGGAGGGGCCAGAAAAGTAAGGGGCTAGACACCCAGACATGGCAACAGAGTAGTAAGGCACCTTACAGGGCACTGCTGTGAACTTCACAAAAAGGGTGCTACATAAACATCTCACAACAGCCCCCCCCAAACACCCCCAGAATCTACTAGAACCACCTATCTACCACCCTAATAGCCCTTATGGCTACAGAAGCTTCTTATATGCAGTACAAAAGGGTTTTGGGATTTTTGGGGGGTGCACATATTTCTCCATGAATGCAGTGATTATAGTGGCTTATGGGCCTGGTTCCTCCTTATCCATGGTTCACTAACCCGCCCTCAGACCACTTATGCCATCTCTGTGCAGCTCTACTAGGCTTTCCTATGCCAGGCTGCCAGGTGCTGATGGTCTGGAGGCAGATATGTAAAGTTGTAATTACGTTTTTTATGAGGGTGGGAGTTAGTGATTACTGGGGCAGTGTGTGGGGGTCTGTACTTTGTGTCTGCAGTGCTTATCTGGTCACTCTGGATACCTTTTGTGGATTTAGACCTGCTTTCAGATGGCCTAAGTCACAATGTCCAAGTTCCGTTTTGGCAGTGTTGTAAAACTTTTGGTTATACATGCAGTACAACTAAGTCTAGGACAACCCACAGCCCGCCCAAATCCCGCCCTCGACACTTCTCCTGAAACACCCCTTTTAGCTCTGGTCATTCAGCAGCACTGTGAAGGCCTAGGTCATTTTTAAATACATCTAAAACCCAGTTTGATTCTTGGCACTTGGACGACTTGTCTTTTAGATCGTCCAAGTGCCGATTTAGGCTGGTTTTTAGACATTTTTCAGTTTCAATTATGAGCCCCATGGCGTCCTGTACACTATCACTGCAGTTTTTGTTCTTCGACTCAATATTTCACTGCAGTTCAGTTGGATTCTTTGTTTGTTGGGGTCAGGAGTTTGCCTCAAGTTTGCCTTTCAAAGATTCACAAATTGCTTTCAAAATTCCCACTCACGATTGTAGCAAACTTCTCCCTATAAAGACAATCTCAGCTTCTTACACGCTTGGGCTGAAAAAAACATAGAAATCAAAATCCCACAGTTTGTGTTCAGTTTCTTGTATAGGCAACAACTGGTGCCTCACCTCCAAACTAAGTCAAATGGAAACACTTGAGGGCTCATAAAAAACCCCCATCCAAAAAGCAGCCTAAATCGGTACTTGGATGATCAAAAAGCCAGATCGTCCACGTACCGATAATCAAAGCTGGTTTTAGACATATCTAAAACCAGCTTAGGCCTTTCCCCTGCCTCTAAAAGCCTAGAGCGAAAAGAGGCATTTTTAGAGGAGGGGAAAGGGTGGGATGTGGGCCAACCTAGACTTAGTCTTACAGCAAGTATAACCAAAACCTTTAACAGGTTGCCTAATTGGAACTTATACGTTTTGACTTAAACCAAGTTAAAACAGATATAAGTTACGAATAGGGGCCGCTGAGCCGATTGCGGCTGCTACAATCAGCTCAGCAGCCCTGGCAACCTGCCCCACCCTGCAATGAACGCGGCAAGAGAGATGCCCAATCTCTCCTGCCGTGGTTCATGGCAGTTCGGGGATGGGTGGGGGGGATCGCGGCAGGAGAGATACCCAATCTCTCCTGTTGCGATCGCGATCCACCCCCACCCCTGAAACAATATCGGCAGGAGGGTGCCCAACCCCTTCCGCCGAGATGAACCCGTGACCCCCCACCCACCCCTAAAATACAGGCAGGAGGGATCCTGAGGGATCCCAGGCCCTCCTGCCCACGCCACCCCCGTAAACGTTCCCCGAACCCTCCCTTCACTTACGGTAAGGTGGACAGACGGATGGGTCGTAAGCCCATCTGCCCGGCAGGCCCGCCATCCTCCGAATGGTGGGCCTGCCAGGTGGATGGGCTTGAGACCTGTCCGTCCACTTTACTGTAAGTGAAAGAGGTGTGTCGGGGTGGGGGTGGTCATGGCGTTCGGAGGGCGTTTGCAGGGGGGGGGGGTGATGGGCAGGAGGGCCTGAGTTCCTTCCTGCCCGTATTTTAGGAGGGTGCGCTGTGGGAAGGAGGGGTTGCGATCATTCCTACCCGTATTTTAGGGGGGATGCGCCCTGGGCAGGAGGGGTTGGGCTCCCTCCTGCCTGTATTTTAGGGGGGTGGGGGGTCACAGGTGTGTCTCAGCAGGCGGGGTTGGGCTCTCTCCTGTTGATATTTTAGGGGGGTAGGGTGGTCGCAGGTGCATCTCAGCAGGAGGGGATGGGCTCCCTCCTGCCGGTATTGTTTCGGAGGTGGAGGGTGGATCGCGATTGCGGCAGGAAATATTGGGCATCTCTCCTGCTGTGATCCCCCACCACCGAACTGCCACAACCTGCTGCAGGAAATTGGGCATCCCTCCTGCCGCGAGTCGCAGCAGTTCGGGAGGGGGCGCAATCGCAATCCCAGCAGGGGAGATGAGCCATCTCTCCTGCCGTGATGGTTACAGAACCAATTTTTAGGCGAAGGACTGGCCCCTCCTTTGCCTAAAAGGTCTTGTTTTGGGCGTTTGGGACTTAAGGCTATTTTTTGGTTGATAATATGTTCTAAGGTTAGACGTAGTGGTGGTCTGGGCGTTTAAACTGCTGAACGTAGAGGTAGGCCATTCTAAAAAAAACAACCTCATTTTGGGTGTTTTTTTGAGAATGGACATTTTCCCTGCTGCTACTTTCAGCATTTAGGGCCTTGGGCCAAAAGGGGACTTAGACTTTTTTTTTTGACTATGCCCCTCCACGGATTTTCAAAACTGAGCCCATAATGCTGCCACTATACATCACATAGTTCTGGCAGTAAATGCAAAGGGAAAAAAATATCCTCAGAAAAATAAGCAGTAGCCAAAACAGTCTCATTCAAGTATCCCAAAAATTCAGCAAATCAAAAATACAGCATTGCCTTTAGTCCTGTTTGATAGCCAAACACATTCATTACTTCTGGCTCCTGGAACAAACTTGTAGGAATCAGCTCCTTCTCCACTTCCATTTGTTCTTCTGGTGCAGTTGCTGCCAAGTCTATAGAGGAGCTAGCCTCCTCTATCTCCATAGGGACTGGGCTATTACCCTGCTTGGAGCTGGAAACCTCTTCAGGGGAGAGAGGCTTGTTCCTCTTCCTTAACCTCTCTAAAATCCTAGAGAAGTCTGCAGACTTTTCAGGGGGGAGAGTCACGCCCTAACCTGCCTGAGCTTGTTCTGGCTTGTGGCGCTTTTGGGCTCCCCCAGTGGACACTGGGAAAATTGCCTGGCTTGCTCCAACTAGGATCAGGTTTAAAATTGGTGTTTCTAGCACTATGAGAAGTGTAGTGACTGGGTAGGTTTTCCCTGTGCTCCCATTCAGAGTCAGTAATCTCATCAAGCTGGTCTATCTGATCTTGCGGTTTGGGGGGTTTGTGAATCCCCTTTTGGGTCTTTCTACCATCCTTCCTGCCAGATTTAACAGGGACCACGGCAGGCTCCAAGCCTGACTGGTTACAAGCTGCAGGGAAAAGAGGAATCAAACCCTGGTTCAATTAACGAGACAGCATTTTCCAGCATAAGTAAGATGGAAGGAGGGGTAAGGAATAGGGGTTAACCCTTTCAGGACCATAAGGATCGTAGGCCAATTTTTGTGGTTTTGACGACATTTTTATGGTAAAAAGGGCTTGCAGATGCCAAAAAATTGATTTTTTTTGTGAAATATCATTATCTTTTTTTAAAAAAATCACACTTCTGGCTTATGGACAGTGTGGCAAGTGAATCTTCTCATCAATCTGGCAACGACGCTAATGAATGAATGTCGGAACCAGTTTGTTTACATAAAGGCAGTATCATATGGAATCCGTACATATCAAATTTAGAACTGTAGACTATCTCAATCAAAATTTATAGGATTTTAAAGTTATGGGACAAATATGTCCCTTGGTCCTGAAAGGGTTAAGGAATGAGAACAATCCTGGAGACCATTTGGGGGGAAAGTAGAGAAAGGGTGAGATGCAGTTCCTTGAAGACTACTATTAAAAAAGGTGTAGGAAGAGCAGTCAGCACAGCCATGTCCTCGTGAGTCACTCAGAAGTAGTATCACAAATCCTTGAAGATTGGCACACCTCCATAATTCCCAAAGAGGACGAGTAGTATTCATGCTGAGGGTGTTCTGAAGACATTGTGACACTAGAGGCAGGTCTTGTCAGCAAATCTGAACAATTTCTTTGACCAGAGAACGGGATAGAGGGAGAGCGCAAGATGTGGTGTAGTTAGATTTGAGCAAAGTCTTTGACAGTGTTCCACACGGGTGTTTAATAAATAAACTGAGTGCCCTCGACATGGGCTCCAAAGTGATGGACTAGGTCAGGAATTGGTCAAGTGGAAGGTGGCAGAGGGTAATTATCAATGGAGATTGCTCTGAAGAAAGGGATGTTACCAGTGGTGTGCCTCATGGTTTGGTTCTTGGGCCTGTTCTTTTTAGCATTTTTGTAAGATATATTGCAAAGGGCTGTCAGATAACATTTGCCTCTTTGTGAATAATACCAAAATCTGCAATAGAGTAGATACCTCTGATGGTGTGGAACACATAAGGAAGGACCTAGCAAAGATTGGGTAATGGTTTGAAATTTGGGAGCTAAGATTTAATGCTAAGAAATGCAAGGTCATGCATTTTGGCTGCAAAAACCTGAGGGAATGGTACAGTTTAGGGCAGGGGTATCCAACCTTTTGGCTTCCCTGGGCCGCATTGGATGAAAAAAAATTTTCTGGGGCCGCACTAACACTAGCTGATGAGCAAACAAAAAGGCTGAGCAGGTCCCAAAATGTACATCTAGTATAAAACGGTAAGCCGCGCATGCGCACTTCCTATGCGTGCGTCCGTTTTCCGTGAGCTGTAGCGACCCATAGGAAGTGCGCATGCGCGGCTTACGGTCTGGCCTCACGCGAGGCAAGACAAGTGGCATGCGCGCCCTTCCCTGCTCTCCACCTGCGGCTGCCACTAGCACCTCCTGCCCTCTCCGTCGCTATAAACACGCTGCTTCGCGCCCTTCTCTGCCGATTTCCTCTGCCGCGTCTCTGATGACATCATCGGAGACAGACGCGGCAGAGGAAATCGCCAGTAGAAGGCTGCGAAGCAGCGTGTTTAAAGTGCTGCCTACGCAGCTGGAGTCCCGAGGTTTGTCGGCAGTGGGAGGGTCAGGAGCAGGTCGGATCGACAATGGCAGTAAAAGAAGGGGGAGGGGCCGAACAGAGCAGGGAAGAGAAGGTAAGAGAAGGGAAAGGGGGAGTGGGGGAAAATGCTGCTACTGCTTCTACACAGGAAAGGGGGGATAGGAGGGAAATGCTGTTGCTGCTGCATAGGGAAGTAGGATGGAAATGCTGCTGCACAGGGAAATGGGGAAAAATGACAGACAGACAGCGGGAGGGAGGGAGACAGAAAGAAGAAAGACACAGGTGCATGGAGAGGGACATAAAGACAGACAGAGAAAGGGGGCCAGAGAGAGAGTCAGCGGGAGAGGGATAGGGGGCTGCTTTGGGGGGAATGGTGTGCTGGGGGGAGACAGAAGGGGCCATGGAGAGATAGGGAAAGGGGACAGACAGCTTTGCTCTGGGGTGGGAAGACAGAAGAGGGCCATGGAGAGACATTTGGGGGGAGGTGGGTGCTGGGGGCAGACAGCTTTGCTCGGGGGGGGAGGGGAAGTCAGAAGGATACAGACAGCGGCCAAGGAGAGAGAGAGATAAAGAAACACAGACAGACACATCTATTCTAGCACCCGTTAATGTAACGGGCTTAGACTAGTATATAATAATAACCCTTCATTAAAGGGACACTGTGATGAGGAACCCAAGAAAGGAGTAGTGCTTACCCTGACTGAGTGATCCTCCATGTGCATCGCAGACAGTGGGAGCAGTCACAGGCTTCTGCATCCCCATTCTGATGAGCAGGGTGCACACTCCTGGGTTTCCCATTCACTTCTATTACAGCTACAGTGAGCCTCTTCAGAGGTGAGCCTCATCAGAGCGGGGATGCTGCATCAGCTGTCAGCGGCTCACATGGAGGATCGTTCAGTCAGGGTAAATATTACTGCTTTTTTGGGCCTCCCACTTTGAACTTAGGCTCCCCCTGTTGTAGCTAGTAGGGATCCCCAAGTCTCACCAACTGACGGCCACCTCCTCCCCTCCAACTTCCCAAGTTCTACAGCTGGCAGCAATATTGCAGAGCTGCTGCCTTCCTTCTTCCCTGCCCCCTACCACCTTGGCTTTCATGCATGCATGAAAGCTGTGGCAGCTTGAGGATATTGCCATTGGCTGCAAAGCTGGGAGATTTGGGGTTGCCAGACTGGAGGAAGATGTCTTCAGGTGGTAGGGCTTGAGAATCCCTAATAGCTCAAGTATTTGTAAATTACACTCAGGCAGGGAGAAACTTTGGTGCCCATCCACTAATTTTGGGCTCCAGTCCCTCCCCTAAATCAGCTGTATATGACTAATATAAAAATAACTGTGATGCACATATCCCAAAGCTAACATATTCCAGTTAATAGATTCAAAATAAAACAATTTTTTCTACCTTGTTGTCTGGATATTTTGTTTTTCCATCATCTTGGTCCCAGTTTCTCTTTCTGCTTTTTGTCCATATTCAACTAATTCTCTTTCCAGTGTCTGCTATTCATTTTTTTCTCCTCTCTTGTTCCATTTCCTCCTTATGCTTGTCTCCAATGTATTGATTTTTCCCTTTCAGCTTTAACTTTTTTTCTTTTTTGCCTCTGTCCACTCAAATCTTGCCTTCTTTCTCACCCTTCTTTTTAAATGTTCAGCTACCTCTCAAATCTCCATCTTCTCGCAGGCCCTAGCTCTCCCATTTCCCATCTCACTCCTTTCCCAGCCTCCTATTTCCTGCTATCTACTCCCCATTACCACATTTCAACCACTGTACTCACTGCTCTCTCGCTCATCTTGTCATCTCCCTTTTGACCTCATCCACATGGTTCACCACTTTCAGAATCCCCCTCCCTCTCTCCACTGGTCAGGCTATAACTCCCTGACCCTTTCTTTCCATCCCCTTTCTTATCGCAGCTCTCTTCCCTCCTGCCCTCCCATGGGTCCATCTCTCCTCCTCTATCCTCATGGTCTAACATTTTGCTCCCTCTCTTTTCTGTTTTTCATCTTCCCTCTCCCCTTGATGTTGAACAATGAAATGGAGGGGAAAAAAAGAGATGCTGCATCTCTCTGCCTTCCATCCACAGGCCTAAAATTTCTCCCTACCTCCCTTCCATCCCCAGATCCAACTTCTCTCCCTTTTTCTTCCCAACTGCCCCCCACCCCCAGGTCTACCATTTCTCCCTTTCTCTTCCCAACAGTTATTACATTACATTACATTACATCAGGGATTTCTATTCCGCCATTACCTTGCGGTTCAAGGCGGATTACAAAAGGTTAGTTTAAGGACAGAATTACAATGAATAAAGAATTACAGCGTTACAGAATGACAGAATTATATGAATTGTAGAGCATAGCTAGAGAGGTAATATGAAGATCTTGAGGGCTTTTAGTGGTTGTGTTGTTATTTCTGTTTTAGGAATTTCTTGAAAAGTGTGGTTTTTATTTCTTTTCTGAACGTCTTATAGTCTGGGGTGGTCATCAGAAGGTTGGAGATTTGGTTATCCAGTCTTGCAGCTTGTGTGGCTAGGAGGCCGTCATGTTGTTTTGTTCTTTTCACTTCTTTGGATGGGGGGGGTATGAATGGGGAGTGCGTTTTTCTGTGTCTGGTGCTGGTTGCTTGGATGAGTCTCTCTTTCCCTTTTCCTCAACACCACCCCAGGTACAACTTCTCTCCCTTCAGATCATTTCCCACCATCTCTCTCTCTGTCCTCTGTTTCTGGCCTCATAAGCTCTCCCCCTATACCCAATCTAGCACTTCTTTTAATACCCTCCCTCTATGTACTTTAAAAAACAAACAAACCCCAGTACAGGAGGCTTCCTTGGCCTAGCATCTTCTCCCCCTCCTCTCCGCACCCATGCATCTCTACCTTACTCCTCTCCCACCACCATGCCAAATAATTCTCCCCCTCCCTCCTCTCTCTGTCCAACAGTTCTCCTCTTTCTTCATCTCTCCATGTGCACCATCTCTTTCCCTCTCAGACACCCAATTCTCCCTTACTGTTCCCTCCCCCTCACTCCCTCCATTCTTCAATCATATGGCTCATGCGCCCTCCCTCCTTCATCATTTGTCCAAAGTTTGTGCTCCCTCCCTCTGGCGTCCCAACACGACCTTCTCCCTCCCTTCTGGCTGGCTCCCATGCTGCAATTGTTTTTCTGGTGAAATCTGCGGGCGGTGGTGGCTGGCTTCTCACGTGATCCATGGCAATGCCAGAAGTATTTATTTTAGGGCCGTTGGTGATCTGAATAGGGGTCAGGATAAAAGATGGATTCCCCATGTGCTGTGTGGAAACTAATCACTAACCTACCTGGCTCTCCCATTTACTTCCTAAACCCACCACCTGTAGTGGCCACACAGTATATCCATGAACACACAATCTGCAGCACAAAAGAGATGGAAGCAAAAAAAGATCTCATTTTACAGAAGTTAACCTTCAACTGTCATTCTAGCCTACTATAATCCTTCTCTGAATAGAACCCCCCCAAAAAACCCCCCCCACAAACCTTGTGCTTTTTTTCCTAGAAGACACCAGCACAGAGCATGCGCAATAGTGCAACTACAGAACTGAAAGTGGCGCATCTGCCTGAAGGAAGCTATGGTGGTCGTTTTAACTCTCCAGCGGGTAGTTTTCTTGCCGGCTCCCTTGCTGCAGTTGTCCTTGGGCGGCGTTGGCTCCTTGTGCACGATTCACAGCTGATTCAGAAGCTTTCGTTCTGACATCATGACATCAGAGGAAACACTTCTGACACAGCCGCAGATTGTGCACGAGGAACCGACACCACCCATGGACAACTGCAGCAAGTAAGCCACAGAAGGGAGGGAGGGAGAAGCAGGGCCGCACAAAACTCCTTGTTGGGCCGTGGGTTGGACACCCCTGGTTTAGGGGGTGAAGAACATTTCTGCACGAAAGAGGAGTGTAACTTGCATGTGATAGTATATGATGATCTTAAGTTGGCCAAACAAGTTGCAAATGCGGTGGCAAAAGCTAGACAGATGCTTGGGTGCACAGGGAGAAGAATGGCCAAACAGGTTGCAAATGTGGTGGCAAAAGCTAGACAGATGCTTGGGTGCACAGGAAGAAGAATGGCCAGTAGGAAAGAGTTATTGATGTCCCTTTATAAGGCTCTGTTAAGACATCATTTAGAATATTGCTTACAATTTTGGAGACCGCACCTTCAAAAATAAAAAGGATGGAGTTGGTCCAGAGGAAGGATACTAAAATGCTTGGTGGTCTTTGTCATAAGGCGTATGAGGACAACCTTAAAGATCATAATATGCGGTGTTCTCCCTAGCGTCTTTTAGCTGGATACTTGGGCGCTCTGCCCAGCTAGTTTAAGTGAGTGCTCAGCTGTCATCTCGCATGAAAAATGTTGAGTCCCAGAATGAGGCTTGAAATTCAGACAGATAGTCTGGAACGGCACTTGTTAAATAGTGAAACCACAACTACCCTTCAAAATCTAGTTGATGGGACAGTAGTGGCTACAGCAGTTCTCATTACAGGAGCTCACAAATCTCTCCACTTCGCTCAAACGGTCCTTCATATTTTTGTGCTTTTCCGGTAATGCCTCCTTTCTGCTTCTCTCTGCCACTCAAATTGGGAAGCACTTGTCAGACATGTGTGGTAGAAAGCCACTCAATTTGAAAAGAAGTTGGACTCTACGGCGCAGGAATCTTATCTTTGCACGGGAGTTAAGAGCTCAGAGGAGCGTCTGTTGCTCAGTATAGGGTGGTTTTGTGGTATGATTGGTTATGTTTCCACACTCGGGGAATTTCACAAAGAAGAATGTGAGCAAGTTTGGTGTTGAGGGAGAAAGGAAGTAGACGACGTACATGAGCGGCTATGGTTGATACTACAGGGGAAAGGGCGTATGAATTTGTCTTATTGGTAACTTTTAAAAAACTTTTCCATGTCGTCTCCTTCTCTGCCTGGCCAAGAGTGCTTGGGGGTTGGCCCCCTTTTCTTTTCCCGTCTAGGTTGAAGCAGTGTTGATGATGCCGCTGAAGATTGGGAAGGTGAGTGTCTTTAGCTGGGGTTTGGAGGCGCACTTCGATGGGCGTATACTTCCCCTTTCTCCATCCACCTTGGAGGGGCATTCCCTCTGTAGTTCCCCTAGCTGAGCACTGTGTTTTGATGCACCTTCTTGTCTAGTTTGTCTCTTGACTAGAGAGTAAACTCTTTTGAGTAAGGACACTCTCTCTTCTATTGTGTGAAAATCGTATGTGTTTTAAGAAACAGCTAAAGACACATCTATTTCTAGATGCCTTTATGTGAAGTTTATAGGGTGGCCATTGTTTTTCATGATGTTCTGTTAAGCTCTCTAGGATTCAGATGCTGAAGATGTCTAGACTAGTATGTTATTGTAACATTCTTAGATTTAGTTCAGTGTTATCCCTAGCATCTTTTAGCCAGGCGCCCTGCTGTCTTCCTTCAGGAGTAAGTAACATTTTGAAAAAAAAAAGTTCCATGCCGGTTTTCTCTTATGCTACATCCCCTTCCCTCAGGGTGTCTCTCCCACACTCCCTTGCAACTGCAACACAACCAAAGGGCCCCGCTTTGGGGTCTGTATGGTTCCTGCCAGTTGGTCCTCAACAAGCAGTGGGCACGGAAGACGACCTCTCTCGCTGGGGGGCGGGAAGCAGCGGAGGTAAGGATATGCCTGTCGTAAGGGCCCCGGTGGGATGGGGTTTGCCATAGAGATGCTGGATCTGGACATGGGGGGGGGGAGAGACAGAAAAGGACCTTGAGAAGGAGTGGGAAAACAGACTTGAATCAAAAGGGAGGGGGAAGACAGGGCATATGCTGGACTAGAGGGGTATAGAGAGAAAGAGACTGCAGAGGGGAAACACCCTGAACTGAGGAGAGAGAGATGTCAGGCTCTGAGGAGGTGGAAGACAAAGAGAGTGAGAGAGACAGAAAGACCTGGAACAAAGGTAGGAGGACTCTAAATGTTAGCAGAAGGAAGATAGAGGGAGAAACCTGAAACAAAGGGGAGACAGAAGATAGGGGGGCAGATGTTGAACTTGGGGGGTGTATAGAGAGAAGAGAAAGAGACTGCGGAGGTTGAAAGATTCTGAACCAAGGAGGGAGGAAGGAAGGTGAGAGAGAAAGTGGCAGCGAAAGACCTGGAAGAAAGGAGAACAAATGCTAGACATGGGGTAGGGGGTTGTTTGTTAGCAGAAGAAAGGCAGAGAGACAGAGGCCTGGACGGGACATTTGGTCTTTATCTGCAAGATCATAACAAAGGAGGAAGAAAAGTTGGACTCATAGAGACAGAGATGTTGGTTGGGGAAGGGAATGAGGTCCGGAGGAGAGCAGAAGGCAGAAAGAAAGAAATATTGGAAGCAGAATCAGAAGGAAGTGCAACCAGAGACTCATGAAATCACCAGACAAAAAAGGTAGGAAAAATGATTTTATTTTCAATTTAGTGATCAAAATGTGTCAATTTTGAGAATTTATATTTGCTGTCTATATTTTGCATTATATTTGTCTATGTTCATATAGTTGTTGCTGAGGTGACATTGCATATTTTAAAATCATCTGCATTGACCTCTTTGAAAAATAAAACAAATATAAATGATAATTATCATTTTCTCTGCATACAGTGTGCTTTGTTTTTTTAAAAAATTTTGTGGTTACCATCATGAATTAATACGATTATATTATGTGTACATGAAAAATGAATGGAAGAAATTGCATAACAATAATGGAGATGGGGTCCGAGGCGAAGCTTGGGCTGGGGTACTTGGTTGGTATTTGTTAGACTTAGGGGGTACTTGGCTTGAAGAAGTTGAGAAACACTGGTCAAAGTGACTATGGAGTTCACTCAGTAAGGGTCCCTTTTACAAAGCCACAGTAGTGATTCTCCCATGGCACATGCACCAAAGTCCATTCAATTCCTATGGGCTTCAGTGCATTTGCTGTGGCAGAATTGCTATTGCAGCTTTGTACTGTCTCTGCACTATGTCTTAAACAAAAACCAGATTGCTGGGGATGCAAAGCATTAACTGATTCAGCATGAATTTGAAGTTGGTTGAATACCACTCTCTAAAATATGGTAGTTTTGAAAGAAATGGAAGGTTTGATACTGCCCAGTAATTATTCGGAATAAGAGGATCTGCATTACTTTTTTTCAAGGATGGCTTAAATGCTATTGGAACACTGCCTAAGTGTCAAACCTTAAAAAGAAGTCACATTGAATATTAGAAAATAATTAATAATAATTAACCAATAAAAATAGTGCACATTTAATTTTTCCCACCACCAGTTTCCCCATCCTGCCTGGCTACTTTTTCATGCCAACCGGCTGGAAAAAATTTATGGGAAGAACACTGATATGTATACTTTGGAGGAAAGGCAGGAGAGGGAAGATATGATAGAGATGTTAAAACATCTATGTGGCATAAAGACGCATGAGGCAAGTCTATTTAAATTGAAAGGAAACTCCAGAGTGAGAGGGCATAAAATGAGATTAAGAGGTGATAGGCTCAGGAGTAATCTAAGGAAATACGTTTTAACAGAAAGAATGAAATACATGAAATAGTCTCCCAGTAGAGGTGGTGGAGTCTAAGGCTGTCTGAATTCAAGAAAGAATGGGAGAAGCATGTGGGATTCTCTTAGGGAGAGGAAATAGTGGATGCTGATGATGGCAGACTGGATAGACCATTTGGCCTTTATCTGCCGTCATGTTTCTATGTTATTGGTGCCTCACTCTGAAAAGTTATGATGCTGAGGCACACTGGCCTCCCACTTGGCTTCTGGCACTATAGTACTGTTGAAGATAAGGACAAATCCTTCCTCTTCTTCAGATGTGACTTGAGCGATGGCCATTTGGAATGGCTTCTACTGATGTTTGATATCAAGGGTGATTGAGACATTCTCAATTCCAATGCATTTCCAGCATGGTGCAGAGAAGTCCAGTTCATCAACCTTCCACTTGTTTTTCCCATTGTTGTAATTCTTTCGTCTCTGTTCAAACATTGTAATTTCTCCCCTATCTATCCTCACGTCTCTTGTATGTTTTTTGTCCTAAACTAATATTTTCTTATCATGTATGTATTATTGTATGTTCATTTTTTTTTTAAAGTATAACAAAAGTTAATTCATATATTACCACCCATGTTTTAATTATATGTTTAGTTGTATTGTACATCGCCTAGTAATTTAAAATAGGCGATTCATTAAGTATAAATAAACTTGAAACTTGAAACCTCTGCAGCAATGGAATCTATGGAGACAGGTGCAGAAGTTGATGGACTAGACTTCTCTCCACAAAAAACATGCACAGTTTTTCTTAATAAATCCCTCACTTGAACATGTGTGAACATAATTTCCAGCAAAAAGGATAATGATGGAGCTACAGGTATATCAACTTTCAATTATGAGCATCCATAATGGATATGGTCCTATTGCAGTAGATACAATTTTTGAAGCCACTCTAGGCTTTCTTTTAGGACTAGCAATCTGGAAAAAAGAGCTGCAGCAGCTTTATGATAAAAAAAAATATCCAGCTGGGAGTTTGAGGCCTACACTGACTCTCATGGGAAACTGAAAGGAAAAGTAAAACAACTGAAATCCTAACTAAAGCTTCTATTGGGAACACACCATATGACAATAACAGGACTTAAGAGAATGACTTACAAAAAAAATTTAGCAACTTGAATGAAAATCACTATGGAAAACAATGCAAGCTTTGACCAGCTCCACAAGAAAACAACCGAAGCTTTCTTGCATGACTGCTATAGGCAAGAATTGGTGCACATGTGTAAGCCTTATTCAAAAACTATAAGCTGGATTAGCATAGTAACATAGTAAATGACGGCAAATAAAGACCCGAGTGGTCCATCCAGTCTGCCCAACCATACATGTTCCATAAATTAATCCCAAGATTCTCTGTCTATCCCAAGATTCTCTGGGATCAAGCCACTTGGACTGATTCCTTATGGTCATACCACCGACTATGCAATTTCCAACTTAGCTGGCAAACAAGACGTCACCCATCCAATCCCAAGGTGGCAAAAAGGAATAAGAAAGTGGTAGCCACTAGAGGCTTGGTAAATCCCGTGGAATTCTGGTCACACTATGACATCTCTTCCAACTCAGACCCCGACTCATTTACGGTAGACTCCTGGACCAACACGAGCATGCAGATCCTAACCAAAATGGCCCCCATAAAATCAAGGAAAATGAGAAACAAAAATTTGGATGGCTGGTTTGACGCTGAACTAGGAACGGTGAAATGGGATTTACAAAAATTTGAAAGACAATGGCTGAAATCTGGAGATAGTAAAGAGAGTGAATTGGAGAACAAAATTAAAAGAGTATAAAAAACGTATAATATCTAAACTCACTAACTTTTACGTACAAAAAATCGGTTCTCCAAACACCGACATCAAAAATCTTTTCAAAATAGTCAACAATCTTTACGATATTCAAACCTTAACCCGTCCCACCTTAGACTCTCCACCCTCGGCCAATGCCCTGGCTGAGTTTTTCAACAACAAAATCTCCAACCTGAGATCCATCCTATTGGTCGTTGCAACCAACTGTTTGAACTACCCAGTACGCTGATTCCTACTGCAAATTAGACTGTTGCCCACCAAATGTTATGAAAGTTGCCCCGGTCTCCTTTAAAGCCAAGTTACACACTTGGCTCTCTTCCCTTCTTGTGTCGGGTACATTTCCTGAAGTCCTAGGCCAGATCCTGATCACACCGAGTGTAAAAAAATCCCAAAGAATCTGTCAAGCTGACATCAAATTACAGACCCATCGCGAGCATTCCTTTCTTTATTAAGCTGATGGAAGGTCTAGTCAACCAGAATTTAGTAACCTATCTGGATAAATTCAGCATACTAAATGACAGCCAGTTAGGCTTTCGTCCTGGGCATAGCACTGAAACTATTATTGCCTCTCTGCTAGGTTCCCTCCACAGCTTATTTAGCCAGGACTCAAATGCAATAGTCCTGCAATTTGATTTAAGTAATGCATTCAACTTAGTTGATCATGTTATTCTTTTGGACTGTTTGGAGTCAATTGGTCTCTCTGGTAATGTGTTAAAATGGTTCCAGGGTTTTTTGAGTAAACGATCATACCAAGTTTACAGTGACAATACTCATTCCTTCAGCTGGGTAAACTCGTGTGGAGTCCCGCAGGGCTCCCCCATTATCCCTCCACTCTTCAACATTTACCTGGCCGCACTGGGGAATCTATTGCAAAGTTTAAAAATCAAATTTTACATCTATGCTGATGACATCACCTTAGTCTTTCCCCTAACAAATCTAACTCCCGAGATGAAGAATCACCTGGCATCTATCTTAAAGCAAATCGAACTAAGAATGGCCGAATTCAAATTGAAACTCAATTCAGAAAAAAACAAATTCTTCCTGGCTAGTCCGAACGACAAAATCAAAGATTCATCAATTTCCTTGAATGGTCAAGTCTTTCCTATTACAAATTCCATACAAATTCTGGGAGTGACTCTGGACCGCTACCTTACCCTTGAAGCACACACTGACTCACTGGTCAGAAAAGGCTTCTCAACATTATGGAAACTAAGAACCATTAGAAAGTACTTCGATGCAATCTCATTCCGCTTACTGGTGTGATCCTCCACTCTAAGCATATTCGACTACTATAACATCATTTATTTGGGGTCTTTCAAAAAAAACATTCAAAGACTCCGAATCATCCAAAATTCGGCAATCTGATTGATTTTTGGGTTAAAAAAATGGGAACACATAACGCCCTATTACCAAAAATTCCACTGGCTTCCCCTTGAAGCAGGAGTGCCTGTCTCTGTTTCAAATCCATTCTTGGTTCTGCCCCCATGTACTTGGTTCCCCATTTTAACTTAGATTGCTCATCCAGACCCACATGCAGAGTACATCTGTTTAACCATCCAACACTAAAGGCCTGCCGTTACAAAAGATACCTGAATAGAACACTTGCTTTCCAAGCAGGTCAACTGAACGAATGGCTGGGCAATATTATCACACACTCCTCATTCTACCTAAGTTTCAGAAAATTAGTAAAAACAAACTTGTTTAACCTATTTGTAACCTAAGACCTCTTAAGCCTCATCTCTTCAACTCTAACTGAATTGTTTCCCAAGATCTCTTATGCCTTACCTCTGTATTCTGCCTACATTGTACCTACATTCGCTGATTGTCCTGCTCTTCTTCGTTGTAAACCACCTTGAACTATTACGGCTTTGGCGGTATATAAGAATAAAATTATTATTATTAAATTTAGATGGTCTTTTTCTTAGATATTTCTGGGCCAGAAACCCAGAGCCCTGCCTGGTAGTGTGCTTAGGTTCCATCTACTGGAGTCTCCATCAAAACTCACTCCAGCCCATCTTTAACCATCCCAGCCATCAAAGCCCTCCCCAGGCCATACTCAACTGAATGTCCATATACAGAACACAGGCCATGTAAGCCTGCCCAGTAATGGCCTCAGTTCCTTCAATGTATACCCATTATTTTCTGATTAGAGATCCTCTGTGTTCATCCCACATATGTAACCATTCTCTGTTAAGAAATGCTTTTTTAGTTTACGAATGCTGAGGAAGGTTAGAACTCTTTTCCATCAACAACATTTTTCTGTTTTAGTCCAATCAATCATATTATCCAGGCTACATATTATAATGTTATTTCGGCATCACAAAGATCTGTCTCCAAAGATTACAATTTATTCAAAATACTGCTGCGAAGCTGATTTTTGGAAAAAGCAAATTTGATCATGTGACTCCTTAGCTTTTGAGCCCTTACTGGCTCTCGGTTTATTTTAGGATTCAATTTAAATGTGCATGATTCACTTTTAAAATCTTATTTGGTATTTTTATTCCTCTTATTCCTCTCCTATGGAACGTTTACAGATTTTCCTATGCAAGAGGCATCCAACAATTCAAACTCTCTCTCCCTTCCAGAAAAGGAATTAAAGGAGTCAAAAACTTTAGCCATTCTTTGGCTTTCAAATTCTCTCAACTATGGAATGAACTCCCTTTAATTTTGAGGAACCCTAGTTCTTTTCAATTCTTCCCCAAATCTTTAAAAATTTTTCTATTTGCTAAACACTTTGAAAATTAATCCTTTTGTAATTCTTGTTGGTTTTTCTTTTATTATTTTTTTAATTATTGTTAACCGAGTCAAGTTTCTTTTAGTTGATGACCCGGTATATAAAGCTAAGTTTTAGTTTAGTTTATGATGTCACCTCTGTTATGAGGACTCCCTATCCTGCTTGTCTCTTGAAGACAGTAAAATTAATAAGAAAAATGTTATAAAGAAAATGTTAGTGAAGAGCTAAGTAATTCCAGTTTTTGAAAGTCACAGGGAGGTATCACAGGGAAATTCACAGCATGTAGATACACATCTACTCAATAATAAAAAGGATTTGCTTGTGCACCTAGGATTTGTTGACAGCATGGTCTCCATAAGCACAGTCTAACAAGTCTCAACGACAGACTAACCAGCAAGGCAGGTGGGAAATCTCAGCCTGTCAATTGAATGAGGGGAGAAACTTGTGTGGTGCAGCTAGTGGAGAAGCCAAACTCTTTTAGGTGGTGCATCTGAGACTATGGGGTAGTTCTTAGGCTCCACCAGCTCCAACAATGGTACAGCTGATACAGAGTAGTAGAAGTGTGGATATCACCAAGCCCAATGGAAACAAGAGTAGCAAGTGAGGAATATCGCTATCACTTTGCTCAGCTGCTCTACCCATTATTATTGATGGGCTTCTCCATTAGTATTAAATACTCATTATATGTGTGCATATATTTGAACTAAAAAACCTGATTAATTTACATTCCTTGGTTATCCTGAAAACCTGAACTTTTGAGGGCAGAGTTTCTACTTGTTTTGCAGTGATCATGTTCTAAGAACTGGTACTTACAAGAAAGCACAGTTACTTACCGTAACAGGTGTTATCTAGGGACAGCAGGCGGCTATTCTCACATAAGGGTGACGTCATCGACGGAGCCCGGATGCGGACGCCTCACAAGCATTCTTGCTTGAAGAAACTCGAAGTTTTGAGTTGCCCACACCGCGCATGCGCGAGTGTCTTCCCGCCTAGCACAGGGCGCTTCTCCTCAGTTCAGATAGCTAGCAGAGAAGCCAACCAGGGGAGGTGGGTGGGTTGTGTGAATAGCTGCCTGCTGTCCCTGGATAACACCTGTTACGGTAAGTAACTGTGCTTTATCCCAGGACAATCAGGCAGGTATTCTCACATATGGGTGACCTCCAAGCTAACCAGAATGGGATGGTAGGAGTGTTGGCAATTTAGGAGAATAAATTTTGTAATACTGTTTGGCCAAACTGTCTATCCCGTCTGGAGAAAGTATCCAGACAATAGTGAGAAGTGAAGATATGAACCGAGGACCAAGTAGCAGCTCTACAAATTTCCTCTATAGGTGTAGATCTGAGGAAAGCTACTGAAGCTGCCATTGCTCTGACTTTATGGGCTGTGACTTTACTGTGAAGGGGTAAACCAGCCTGGGCATAGCAGAAAGAGATACAAGCCGCCATCCAGTTGGAGATGGTACGCTTTGTGGTAAGCAGACTATGCCTGCTAGGAATGTCCCAGGAGCAGTGCACAAGTCAGGATTAGGCTCCACACAATTACCTACTTTTAAAACCCAATTTCAGTCAGTGAATGAGTTTCCGTCTGTGTCCTGTAGAGGGAGTAGGAGGGAAGAACTGCAGGATTCCCATCCCCCACACAAGCCTAGGCTGATTAACAGAAAATCACTTCCTCCTGAGGGCTTGGGGCGGGGCTGCCGACTCCTTAACCTGAAGTCCCAGTTACTGGAGAATCAGAAGCAGCAGGGACTTGTAGAGGACAAGTTCCAGCGCTCAGGGCTGAGAGCTCTGAATGCCAGCCAAACTCCAGAAGCCATGGAGCTAACAGAGGCTGGTGAGGACATGTCTCTTAATCTGCTGGAGGAGACACAGGATATGGAACTGGAAGCCAATGCTGAGTCCATTGTGGAATTGCCTAGTGAAGATATGGAAATATGCTGTGTGAGAGGCAAGTGACTGACTATTGAATGTTTTTTGAAAGTTTGTTTTGTTAATTGCTTGCCTGTGCTGACTATTTTAGTCAGCTGAAGAACAAAATAAATTATCTTTTGAACTTGGTAAAGGACTGAATTGGGGGAACTTGTTTTCTTTGGGAGAAGTGAACTGTTCCCAGTCCCAGACAGAGGGGTTAGCCCCGTGTTCATAGTGGTGGGATAGAGGGCCAATTTTCATGGCAAATTAACACCACACGGAGCACTCTGTCTGGCCAGCACTCTGATGCTGAGGAAGCCAGTGTAATTACACTGACTTATTTGGAATTGATACAACTCTGAAGATTGTGTATTTTGAGTTTTTCTTTTATTTTGGATACATGCTGATGGACTATGAGTTTGTGAACTTTAGCAACTTAGTTAGTTTTGCCTTATGGACATTGAGTCTGAGTTATGAACAGAATCATCCTGACAAAGCTTGATATTTATTTTTACTTTAAGAATTAAAGCTCAAGTTTATTTTGAAAAGAACTTACCTGGTGTGGTGGTGTTCTTATCTAAACGCTATATTATTTTCCTTGTGTTGCCCGTAGCGGCTCACAAGAGGGTTTTCTTGTACCGGTGGCCCAAGACACCTTGCCCTGAGGCTGCCGGTTACAAAGATTGGTATCAGTTTTGGGATTTTTATTTTACTGCCTAACATTGGAGACTGTTGAAAAGGACATCAAACCAGGAACTGAAATTTATTAAGTGCAGTGCTTGACGCTGTGGTTTGTTTTTCATTTTTGTTGCTCTTCTTGTGTGAGAGACTGTTGCTGACCCGCAGAGCACTCTGCATAAGATTGTGGCTGCCAGAAATCGTGGAAGCGGAATCCAGAACCAGAACCGGAGGGAGCCCAGCAGTATTCCAGAAGTGCCAAGCCTGTTATCAATCCCAAACGCTAAGACTTATCAGTCTGTCCGGTAAGAGTACCCTGGGGACAGCTGATAGAGGATTCTGGGGTTGATAGTGTGGCTAGGAGGCGGGAGCTGGGGGCTAGCTCTCTGGGGTGTGCTGAAGAAAAAAAAAACCCAACAAAAAAAAACCGCACTTGGGTTCCGTTATTTTTGTTTGCTTTCCAGGTGGCAGCATGGATTTGCAGCAGTTGTTCACCCTGTTGGCATCAGAACAGCAGAAGCAGACAAAAGATTTAAAGGTCGTGCTCCAGGCGAACCAGGACCTCTGGCGGGCAAGTCAGGTGGAGTCCGGAAGGAGACACGAGGAGCTGGTACAAACCATGGGGGACCAGACCAGGACATTCACTCAGTTTCTTCAAGGGACAGTGTCTGGAGGTTCCAGCGCAGGAATACCAGCAACTACAGGAGCTCCGGTAGGGTTGAACCATTTCACTAACATGCAGCTTTGTAAAATGGGACCTACAGATGCTCCAGATGACTTTTTAATGGCATTCAAAAGAATGGCGGTAGCGGCTGGCTGGCCAGAGCAACAATGGGCAATGAGGCTGATTCCGTGTCTCGCCGGAGGTGCGTTAGCGGCATATCAGACTTTCAAGCCCTGAGTTAGCTAATAACTATCGAGCCATTAAGAATCATGTCCTCGATTACTTAGGGTACACAAGGGAACACTACCGTCAGGAGTTCAGGGGTGCCCAGTTGAGGGACAAAGAGAGGCCCAAAGCACTTCTTCATAGGCTTAGGAAGCTAGTGGAAAGGTGGCTACAGCCCTGTCTCTTGGACCCACAGGCCATGCTCGCTGAAATTCTATTGGAGCAGTTTTTGGAGGCTCTTCCGAAGAACCTCAGAGCCTGGATTCAGAGACAGGGAAGTCGTCCGCTAGGACAGGTGATAGAGCTTGCAGAAGCTTATATTGATTCCTCTACTTCCGTAGGACCTGAAGGGAGCACCCATGGGGGAAACTTTGGCTATAAGGTACCTACAACTCAGACGGGAGGTGGCCGCAGATCCCAGGAGAATATTCCCAAGCCCATAAAGGGGGCTTTAGATTCAGAAACACCTGGGAAGAAACCTGAATCCTGTTTTAGGTGTGGTAAACCCGGACACATGCAGAAACAGTGTAGGGTTAAGCTGACACTTACTACTTCTCGGGAGGAGGGTAAGAACTCTACCAAGCCTTATGAGATAGCGGTTCACATAAATGGCTATAGGGTTAAAGCCCTGCTTGATACAGGGGCGGAGCAATCGGTTATGTCCCAACCTTGTTGGGACCGAGTAAAACAAACTGGCTACTTCACCAAGAGCTCACAGAAAGTCCCTATAGTTTGTGTACATGGAGACAAGAACCCTTATCCTCAATATAAGATCCCTATAAGGTTTAAGGAGAATGTGAGGTACCTGGGTGTGGTAGTGATTCCCAAGGCCCCTGCTTCCCTTATTTTAGGGCGTGATTGGGCAGGCCTTGGGGAGGGCATCCACGAAAAGTAACCCCTTAGAACTCAGGGTAAAGAACGAAGATACAGATGTGCCCTTATGGCAAAGGAAGGTTCGAGTTGGAGGCGCAGGAGAAATAAGTCCAACAGCTATTATCCTCAGCAGGAGGAAAGGGCTTATTCTCGTTGGCGACCTACCATTCGATGGGCCCCTTTATCTGAAAATGCCCATGCTCTGACACAGGCCTATGATAAGGCAGCGGGATGCGATATCTACGCAGCTATGGATGTAGTGGTGCAGAGTAGGGGAAGAGTATCGGTCCCCACTGATATCCAAGTATCTCCGCCACCGGGGTCTTATCTTAGGGTGGCCTCACGTTCAGGGCTAGCTTTACAACATTTCCTGGACATAGGTGCTGGAGTTGTTGATCCTGATTTCCGGGGAAATGTTTCTGTTCTTTTAATAAATAGCGCAGAAAAGGACTACCAGGTTAAGAAAGGGGACCGAATAGCGCAACTCATTTGTGAACGAATCTGGCAACCAAAGTTGGAGAAATGGAAGCAGTTACTACCCACAAGTAGAGGAACAAAAGGGTTTGGTTCCTCTGATGTTCCTTTGGAAAGGAGCATAGTATCTCTAGGCCCAACGATTTCCCAGTCTGACCAAGACTCTCTGTCAGTCATAGAAAAGGCTGTTGAACAACAATTCTGTAGACTGCAGCGAGAATTAGCTCAGGGTCAGGAGGGCCACAAACAACAATGGCAACAAGCCGTCCAGGAGGTGGAGGGGAGTCTGGGTGATAAATTACAGCAGGCTCTTTTACTCCAGGACCAATTATAAAGGTCTACTCTGGAGGAGAATTTCCAGCAGTGTCAAGAAGATCTGCAATCTCTAAAAGAGAATACCCAAGATATAAAAAAATAGATTGAGCATGGGGAATGCCACGTAGTAGAACAGCAAGATTCTAACTCAGGGATACATGACATTGCTTGTGCAGTTAGCCAAGTGTGTGAGGAAGTTAGAAAGGTCCAAACACAAGTGAAACAGATAAGTGGTGAAGATCTTAAAAAAGTGAGTGAGCTTATCTCAAGTTTTGGTACCAGAATAAACTCCTTAGAAGAAGGGTTCATTCTGTTAACTGATCCAGAGGCCATAGCTCAGGCCCAAGAGATACAACGGAATGGAGGTTTTTACACTACAGAACCAAGTCCTTCTTTGGAGAGGAAAGACTACAGGAATAGGAAACGTTAACCTATGTTTGCTGACGCTTTATCCCGTGTTGGGGAAAAGGATCCGGAGAGGCCTAGGTCCATCCCTAGCAGTCAGTTAAGGGGAGGGGTATGTGGTAAGCAGACTATGCCTGCTAGGAATGTCCCAGGAGCAGTGCACAAGTCAGGATTAGGCTCTAGACAATTACCTACTTTTAAAACCCAATTTCAGTCAGTGAATGAGTTTCCGTCTGTGTCCTGTAGAAGGAGTAGGAGGGAAGAACTGCAGGATTCCCATCCCCCACACAAGCCTAGGCTGATTAACAGAAAATCACTTCCTCCTGAGGGCTTGGGGCGGGGCTGCAGACTCCTTAACCTGAAGTCCCAGTTACTGGAGAATCAGAAGCAGCAGGGACTTGTAGAGGACAGGTTCCAGCGCTCAGGGCTGAGAGCTCTGAATGCCAGCCAAACTCCAGAAGCCATGGAGCTAACAGAGGCTGGTGAGGACATGTCTCTTAATCTGCTGGAGGAGACACAGGATATGGAACTGGAAGCCAATGCTGAGTCCATTGTGGAATTGCCTAGTGAAGATATGGAAATATGCTGTGTGAGAGGCAAGTGACTGACTATTGAATGTTTTGAAGTTGTTTTGTTAATTGCTTGCCTGTGCTGACTATTTTAGTCAGCTGAAGAACAAAATAAATTATCTTTTGAACTTGGTAAAGGACTGAATTGGGGGAACTTGTTTTCCTTGTTTTCTTTGGGAGAAGTGAACTGTTCCCAGTCCCAGACAGAGGGGTTAGCCCCGTGTTCATAGTGGTGGGATAGAGGGCCAATTTTCATGGCAAATTAACACCACACGGAGCACTCTGTCTGGCCAGCACTCTGATGCTGAGGAAGCCAGTGTAATTACACTGACTTATTTGGAATTGATACAACTCTGAAGATTGTGTATTTTGAGTTTTTCTTTTATTTTGGATACATGCTGATGGACTATGAGTTTGTGAACTTTGGCAACTTAGTTAGTTTTGCCTTATGGACATTGAGTCTGAGTTATGAACAGAATCATCCTGACAAAGCTTGATATTTATTTTTACTTTAAGAATTAAAGCTCAAGTTTATTTTGAAAAGAACTTACCTGGTGTGGTGGTGTTCTTATCTAAACGCTATATTATTTTCCTTGTGTTGCCCGCAGAGGCTCACAAGAAGGTTTTCTTGTACCGGTGGCCCAAGACATCTTGCCCTGAGGCTGCCGGTTACAGCTTAGAAATAGGATGGCCCAACTTATTTGGATCGAAGGAAACAAAAAGTTGAGGAGCAGTTCTGTGTGGTTTGGTGCGTTCCAAGTAGAAGGCCAAAGCACGTTTACAGTCCAGATTATGAAGAGCTGATTTTCCAGGGTGAGAATGAGGCTTTGGAAAAAACACTGGAAGTACGATGGATTGGTTGAGATGAAATTCTGAGACCACTTTAGGTAGGAATTTCGGATGAATACGAAGAACAACTTTGTCATGATGGAACACAGTGAATGGTGGGTCAGTAACTAAAGCTTGCAGCTCACTGACTCATCGAGAAGAAGTGAGGGCAATGAGAAACACCACTTTCCAAGTGAGATACTTCAGATGAGCCTTATCAATTGGTTCAAATGGAGGCTTCATGAGTTGAGTAAGGACAACATTGAGGTCCCAAACCACAGGAGACGGTTTGAGAGGAGGTTTGACATTGAAAAGTCCTTTCATGAATCTGCAAACCACCGGATGAGCAGAGAGGGGTTTCCTTTCAATAGGCTGATGGAAAGCTGCAATTGCACTGAGATGGACTCGTATAGATGTAGACTTGAGGCCAGAATTGGATAAGTGCAAAAGATAGTCCAAAACAGAAGATAAGGAGGAATGCTGAGGATCCTTATGATGAGAAAAACACCATGTAGAAAATCTAGTCCATTTTTGGTGATAGAATTGTCTAATTGTAAGCTTATTAGAAGCTTCTAAAATGTCTCTTACAGATTGAGAAAACTGAAGAGGGGTTATGTTGAGAGGTACCAGGCTGTCAGGTGTAGAGACTGCAGGTTGGGATGAAGCAGAGATCCTTTACTCAGTGTAAGCAGAGAAGGAAAAACTGGTAGAAGGTATGGCTCCCTGCTGCTGAGTTGAAGTAGACCAGTGTTGTCTCGGCCACTGAGGAGCGATTAGAATCATGGTGGCATGATCTTTCTTCAATTTGACCAGAGTCTTGAGAATGAGAGGGAATGGAGGAAATGCGTAGAGGAAAAGATTCGTCCATTCCAGAAGAAAAGCATCTGCCTCGAGGCATTGAGGAGAGTATATCCTGGAGCAGAACTGAGGCAGTTAGTAGTTGTGGAGAGCTGCAAAGAGGTCTATCTGTGGCATTCCCCACTATGAAAAAATGTGACGAAGAGGCGAGGAATGGAGAGTCCATTCGTGAGGTTGCAGTAGATGACTCAAGTTGTACGCCAAGCAATTCTTTGTCCCTTGAATGTAGACAGCTTTGAGGAAGGTGGTGTGGCGGATTGCTCAGTCCCAAACCTACAGAGCTTCTTGACAAAGGGAGGCAGATCCTGTCCCTCCTTGTTTGTTGACATAATACATGGTGACTTGGTTGTCCATCCGAACGAGGACTAGATGTCGAAAAGCATGGAGAGCTTTGAGGATCACTCTGAATTCCAACTGATTTATATGACCCTGACGAGGCCTTGAGTACAGAGACCATCGAAATGAGTGCCCCAAGCATAGGTCGAAGAGTCTGTCATTAGGACCTTCTGATTAGGGGGCATTTGAAAAAGGAAGCCTCTGGAAAGATTGGAAGAGAGCATCCACCAACGGAGAGACTTCTTCAAGGAAGGAGTGACTAAAATGTGTCGAGAAGGAGGGTCACAAACTTGCGTCCATTGAGATGCCAGGGTCCACTGAGAAATTTTGAGGTGAAGTCAGGCAAAAGGAGTCACGTGTACTGTGGAGACCATGTGACCCAGAAGTACCATCATGTGTCTTGCTGAGATGGAAGAGCAGGAAGACACTGTATGACAGAGTTGAAGAAGAGCTTCCAGACGTTGTTGTGGAATGAATGCTCCGAGTTGGACAGTGTCCAGAACAGCTCCAATGAATTGTAGATTCTGTGAGGGCTGAAGTTGAGATTTGGGAAATTTGATTTCAAATCCCAAACTTTGTAGGAACCAGGTAGTCCGTTGGGTTGCTAGAATAACCCCTTGAGATGTGGAATCTTTGATGAGCCAGTCGTCGAGGTAGGGAAATACCTGAAGACCATGATTTCAGAGAGCTGCCGCTACTACTACCAGGCACTTGGTGAGACGAGGCCAGGCCGAAGGGTAGTACTCTATATTGATAATGCAGATTCCCCACCCGAAATCTGAGGTATTGACGGGAGGCCGGATGAATGGGGATATGAGTGTAGGCCTCCTTGAGATCCAGAGAGCATAACCATTCGTTCTGCTCGAGAAGGGGATAAAGAGATGCCAGGGACAACATTCAAAACTTTTCTTTGACTAGAAATTTGTTGAGAACCCAGAATGGGCCGCAGATCGCCCGTCTTCTTCGGAACAAGGAAGTAATGGGAGTAAAATCCCCTGTTCTGCTGTTCCAAGGGAACTGGTTAGATGGCACGGAGAGAAAGCAGAGCTTGAGCTTCCCGAAGAAGGGCGGTCTGGGATGGTTTGGAAGGATACTCTTTTGGAGGAAGCTCTGGTGGAACCTGAGTAAAATGAAGAGAGTATCCTTCCCTGATGATGTTAAGCACCTAGAGGTAATTATCGTCCATCCGTTGTAAAAATGATGGAGACGTCCTCCTATAGGGGGAAAAGGAGACAGAGACAGAATGGTGGAGGATATGCAAACAGTCAAAAAGGCTGAGAAGCCTTAGATGCAGCAGAAGGCTGAGGTTTCTGTTGCTTCTGAGGTTGCTGTTTTTTCAGAGGAGGGCGAGTATAAGGAGCCCGCTTTGGAAGAAAACGCCTTTGATAGATAAGAGCAGGGTGTGCAGGCTTGGCAGGAGCTAGCTTTGGCTTAGGTCTGACTATAGAAGCAAATGATTTTTCATGGTCAGATAATTTCTTGGTGGCTGCCTCAATGGATTCATCAAAGAGGTCGTTGCCCTCACAAGGAATGTTAGTTAAGTGGTCTTGAAGGTTAGAGTCTATGTCAATTGTATGAAGCCAGGCAAGACGACGCATAGCTACAGAGCAAGCAGCCGCTCGGGCAGATAACTCGAAGGCATCATAAGATGATTGGATGAGATGCAGACGCAATTGAGATAAAGAAGCAATGACTTCCTGAAACTCAAAATGCATTTGGGTATCCAAATAATTCAAAAACTTTGGTAGAAGAGAAATAAGGAATTCAAAGTAAGTGATGAATTGAAAATTATAATTGAGGACTTTAGAGGACATCATAGCATTCTGGTAGATGCAACATCCAAATTTGTCCATAATTTTCCCTTCCAGGAGGGACGGTGGCGTAAACCTTGGAAGAATGGGACCTTTTCAAGGAGGACTTGACGAGCAGGGATTGATGAGATAACTGAAAGTTGTCAAACACTTTGCGATGCACAGTCTTATACCTAGAGTCCAATTTTCCTGGAACAGCCGGTATGGAAAAAGGTGTTTCCATGCAATGACCAAAAGTCTGATTCAAAAGCTTATGAAGTGGAAGCTTAAGAGACTCTGCCGGAGGTTGAGGAAGATTCATGACTTTGAGATACTCCTTAGAAAATTTGGAGCCAGTATCCAATTGAATATCCAAGTCTACAGCCATCTGTTGGAAGAAAGACGAGAAAGATAGCTGATCTGCCAATGCTTTGCCTCGAGAAGGACTCGAGGACATTGAGGCAGCCTGTGTCAAAGTTGAAGCTTCGGCAGGATAAAAGGCATCAAAGGAACCTGGTGACTTGGACGAAGCAATCGCGACTGGGACATCCTCGAGATCCGGCATCGGAGACCTCGAACGAGGAGTCGGTGGTCTGGTCGAGGTTGGAGTAGATCGAGGCTTCGAGGAAGAAGGTCTGTCGTGAGATGAAGAACTATGCCTGGAAGGATGCCTCGATGAAGGCCTCGAATGTCGGTGAGAACTGTGTCTGGAACCAGATCTCGAGGATCGAGGAGACTTCGCCTCGGAGACGTGAGCAGCTGATGCCAATGTACGAATAGGACATTGATCGAAGCTCCAGAAGCTTGGTGGAGGAACCTCGATGCACTCTCAAAGGCTCTGCTCCTTGTATAAAGTGTGAGGATTCTCATCGAGGCACTCGCAAAAAATCTGCTCCTTGCTTTACGTGCTTGGATGGCAGATCAGACACTCGCAGAGTCTCTGCTCCCTGCAAAGAGTTTGTAAGTTTAGACTGGGGCAAAGGAAGCGGCTCGACCTCGCGGGAGTCTGCTGAATGCCCAGGCTGGATAAGAGGAAGCAATTTGGGCCCCATGTTAGTAAGGAACTGAATAAACTGCTTCTCTAACATGGTCTGGAAAGAAGCCGGCAAAGATGGATCCGCGTCTGAAACCGGACACCTGCTTTGGCTGGAGGTTCCTTCGAGATAGTGTGAGCGTGCTTCGACTTGGGAGTCTTAGACATTTTAATCACCACCGGCGGAACCGACTGCTGAGCTATCTGACCTGAGGAAACAGGGGAAGATACAGCAGATGACATTGAAGCAAGAGCTGTTGCAAACGACAAAGGTCTGATGAGGCTCAAGGTGGAAGCAGTAGGCGCAGAAGGAGCCTCGGTGGGAGTCGAGGCTGAAGACGCCTTCGAAGTCGAAGGATCCGTAGAAGACTCCATCTCGAAGAGCTTGTCCACCAAAATGCAACGATGCTTAAAAACACGAGGCTGAAGTGTTTGGCAAGGCAGGCACGACCTTGGATGATGTTTCGGCCCAAGGCACTTGAGGCAGCGTCCGTGAGGGTCCGTAAGAGAGATCGCACGCTGACACTTGCTACACCTTTTGAAGCCCGTAGCAGGTCGGGAGATAGAAGGAAATATAGCCGCCGCAAAATCGAAGCCCTAGGGCTGCGGCCTGTCCCGGAAAACGAACGGAAGAAGAAAAAATTAAAAAAAAAAACTTAAAATAAAAGAAATAAACTGAAACAGCGATTCGTGAGGAAAAAAACACAAACCGCGGTTGAGAGAAGCACAAAGGAACGAAGTTAAACGCAGAGAGTCAAAGACGGACTTCTCGGCTCCGTGGAAAATGAGGAGATGTGCCCTGTGCTGGGCGGGAAGCACTCGCGTATGCGCGGTATGGGCGACTCGAAACTTTGAGTTTCTTGAAGCAAGTCTGCTTGTGAGGCGTCTGCATCCGGGCTCCGTCGATGATGTCACCCATATGTGAGAATACCTGCCTGCTTGTCCTGGGATAAAATATTTTCTAGGCAGCACTGCTGCCCTCTGCTACCATAATTTTCTTACAGAAGGGACTCATTTTAATACTCAGCATTCACAAGAAGGGGAGAAAAAGTAGATGGAATAAAAAATTTTGCCTCTAAAATAAGCAAATTTCAGTGCTACCATCAAAACAGCAAAATAGGTAAACAAATCCAATTCAAATTTGTTAGTAAAAATGTTTTTACTTTTAAAAAGCAAGTAGAAAAATCTCAAATGTTTGAGTCAAGTGGGCAAAGTTCATCCAATAATATGTTTCAAAGTTCTAATTTTTTGAGATCTTGCTTCTTCAAAAAAAACAAAACCCAAACAAACCCAAACCAAACCGTCTCCATTAAATTTAGTAACAAGTGACAGAATATCTAGAAAATATTCAACACTACCAAGATATTTTACAAAACAATGTTTACTAAAGCATACCAAGGCACGAGTGCATAGGAAAAGGCTGCCACAGGCTTTTGCTTTATGAAATTGTTCTTTATCCCATAGCATTTGCTTCCAACAAATAATATTCTGGAAAAAAAATCTCATTCCAAAAAGTATTTACTTCTTACATACAATATATTTCTGCATTCTGAGTCCAAAGGTTTTTGCTTCTTAAATTTGGCCAGTCTGAAAAAGGTCTCATTCTGCATATAATGGTTCTATGGTGCATATAAAAATTTATATTCCAGATGTATCCATTTCCAATAAGCAATTGTTCTCTGAAGCTTCCAGTCTACAGGTGTCAATTTCCAACATAATTTTCTAAAAAGGTTATCATTCTAATTTATTGCCTGTTTTACAAACGTAACAGTTTCTGCATTCTTGTTTCATAGGTGTCTTTTTCTTACACGTAAGTTTTCTGGAAAGGGTCCAGTTCCAGAAGTATTGATTTCCTAAATGTAGCACCAGTGATGAGTACTATAGCATAATGCAGGCCTGGAATGTTGGGTACAGTCTCTCCTGTTTCTTAATGACAAGAAGAATTCTAGGAGACATCTTACGGATTCAGACATATGCTCCAAGTGCTGCATGGAATTCAGAAAGGCACTGTACCAATTGCTGAAACTTAGGTCTCTCCTCAGGGTCTAATGCCCAGCAGCAGGCCATTACTGCAAAACTGTGGGAAAGACGACATAAAACATTATTTAGGGCAGAAAGATAGAAAATTAACTAGTTATACAACTGTTTGTTCCAGAAAATATCACTTATTTCAATCACACTTCACAAATTACTATGTCAAGTAGCAATACCATATCTTCCAAATCACTGTCATGCCAAGAGTAATGCCCCACAGTACATAGTCATTCCATTTCTCTAACACAATGAAGAAAACAACTAAAGAATATATTTCTACTTCATGAAATCTCCTATTAGATATGTCATAAAATGACTTTAAAAAAAAGAGTCATTTATGAAGTCAGTTAAAAAGTATGGTTGCTTACTTGTAACAAGTGTTCTCTGAAGACAGCAGTCTATCACTCATATAGGTGGGCCATGTGATTGCACATTGTGGAAATTAAAGCTTGCTGGAAAAAAAGACAGCGGGCCTGATATTCAAGGTGATTTAACTGGTTGGGCAATGGCCACTTACTGAAAAGAGTGGGGAATATAGACAAAACATTATTGAGATGTAAGCAACGATGAATATTTCTTTTAAGATCGTATTTTTTATTTTTATTATTTATATACCACTTATAATTTAAGTGGTTTACATTCAGGTACTAAAAGCATTCCTTTTGTCTCAATGACAAGGTAGATTAGTCAGTTTGTGTATAATTTTTGGAATGCAAACAATGCGATTTAGACAATGGTCATTGCTATCATTGTATCACCTACAGTATGTGAATAAATGTCATAGCCATGCCCCCTCCATGTTGATTGGTTGGGGTGTGTTGGCATCTGAAGGGTATAAGTGCAATGCTTTCTCAGGTTGTTGGGGCAGGCACAATGATCAGAGAAAGGCAAATGAGTAGGTATGGTTATTCAAGTAATGACTAAGAGTTCATGGTGAGTAGGATGAATTGTTACTTATGTATGTGCAAATAATGAAAATCCCTGCTAAAAAGATTAGGTTCTTACCTCTTCAATAAGTGTGTCATTCTGGACAAGTGGGTAGTGAATCCAAACCCGCAAGCTTTGCAGAAGGTATCAATCACAGTTTTCAACTCCTCCTTTCTCAGCGGAGTGTGCTGCCCTTTTCATTTTGTACCAAAGCTGGCAATAGCCCTTATTACAGAATATAAGAAGGGGTGCAACATGTAGTATCTTAAAAACTTCCTGGAAAAATGGGAATGTGCAGGTAGACCTTCATCAAACCTAAGGAGGCCAAGAATTCCCTTGGTGCTACAGCTGCAATGACTGACCGGACAGTTTCCATGCAGAATTGTTGAATTTTCAAAGCCATATTGATGGACTTGAGGTCTAGATTAGGCCTCCAACCATCTGAACCTTTCTTGGGCACTACAAAGTATATGGAGTATCTGCCTAAGCCTGATTCTTCAGGCAGTACAGGCTCTAGGGCTTGAACGACCAACAGCCTTTACACTGTAGAAAGAACTTTGTTCACTTTCTCTGGCTTGCTTGCTGGGGAGTTTATAAACAAGTCTGGTAAAGGGTTTGAATGATATCTAGCACTCATCTGTCTATAGTTATTTTCTCCAAGGCCTCCACACAGTCCAACAGTCATCCCTCTATCTGTAGGAGGATCCTTGATAGGGTCACTGGGACAAGCTCCTCCTGAATACTGAATAAAACATCATGAGCCTTGAAAATTAGTTCATCCAGCCCTTTTGAAGGGAGTTTACTGAGCATAGCTTTAGGAGCATTATGATGCTCTAGTTAAAAGAATTGAGGAGGAACTAGAACCAGTGAAGATAATTTGTGACGAAAAGCACTCTTAAATTACATATAAATAAGCTCAAACCAGAAAATTATTGCTGCTAAGGATTCCATCAACAGAGGGATTAACCTTGGAACATAGGGCAAGGAGCTCAAAATAATGAAATGCCTTCTGGGATCCTCAGTTACCAGGAACGTCAGACAAATAGTGACTATAAATAGGGAAAAACCAAAGAATTTGAACCCTGATATTATCTACCTCAGAACAATAGCCAACAATAGTGTGATTGACACGCAAACAGTGCCACTAATAACAGCCCTGTTTGCAGAATCTGATCCAAAATGTTTATTTGTAATGCCTTAGGCCCAAAAGGTTGCATAAAATCATCTTTCTGCTTTGAGTGAGGAGATACAGGTAAGAAATTGAGACTGCAGGGACAGTGAGGGGATGGGGATGAAAAATGTGCATTACTGTGGGCTTGTTGAGAAGACAGGAATGAAAAGGTGGGTATGATGAGGGAACAGTAATGAATCTTTGTCCCTGTATCATTCTCTAATCCCCACCATACTATTCAAGAAATTTGTTAAATGATCTAACCAAACCTTATCGACCATTCTCAGATCCCGACGCATACTAAAGCTATCAACCTTATAATCTTCCTTGGGAATGCCCAGGCTAATTTCTTGTTGTAAACAGCCTAGAACTGAAAGGTACTGGTGGGACAGAAGACATCAATGTAATGTAATATATGCTCAAAATTCCCCAGGTTTCCATATAGTCTCATATAATAAATACACAATGGAAACAAATATGTCCTATAGAATATTACATTACATTACATTACATTAGGGATTTCTATTCCGCCTGTGCCTTGCGGTTCTAGGCGGATTACAATATAGAAAATATCTGGGACATTCCAGTAGAATACATTTCAGGATAGGAGTAAGTTACAGGAACAGTGAAGAGTTATGATATTACAATTTCACAGAAGATATTACTTATTACAGAAGATAATACATATAGCAGAAGATAATGCATTTTACAGAGGTTATACATGTCAACTCGATCAGTTAAGTCGGGTGTAGTGTAGAAGAGTTACAGTATATTCTTGATCACAGACAAAGAGATAATATGGATGAGTGATTCCGAAGTCGTTGATTGGGAACTCATTGTGCGGTGGTTAGAGTGATGGGAGATGTTTTTTGAACAGTAGTGTTTTTATTTCTTTGCGGAACTCTTATGTCTGTTGTTTTGGTCAGTAATTTAGAGATGTCAGAGTCTATTTTGGCTGCCTGGAGTTTATTTCTGTCAATGGAATGGAAAATGAGATTCTATCCACCGTTCCACCTTCCCCCCGAAAACTTTGTCATTATTCTTTACTCCATTGAACATCCAATCTAAACTCTCACATAAGTCTCAAAAGGTAGCTTCTCCTAACTTTAACCCAATAATGCTTTCACAGCCACATTTCATTTCATCAATATGCTACACAGTGGCGTACCTAGGGTATGTGGCACCCGGGGCCCATCATTTTTTGACACCCCCCCCATGTAAAAAATTTTTTTTTTTTTTTTGCAATAACCATGAAATGGAATAAATGGTCAGAATAGAAACAGGCAGTGAAAACTTTCTTTTATTGAACCTCATATATGTAACCATTATTCCAAACATAACATAACATAAATTATGTCTAAATTGTCATGACATTAGAAGTACATATGGAGTAGTTGCAGGTGATGCTTGGGACAGTTCTGATTGTGTTAGTTCGGTTTTATGTGTTTTTTGAATAGAAGGGTTTTTATTTCTTTTTGAAGGTTTTGCAGTCTGTGGTTGATATCAATTGGTTGTAGAGTTGGGGGTCGAGTGTTGCAGCTCGAATGGCTAGGAGGTTGTCGAACAGTTTTTTTCTTTTGACGTTTTTGGTTGGAGGGTGTGTGAATGGTGCACAAGTTCTCCTATGTCTGTTTGAAGTGGATTGAATTATTTAGCTGAAGAAATTAGTTACCCCCCCATTCCACACACATTAATTCTCTTCCATTTTTGTTCCCATTATAAAAAACACTGATGAGTTCCCAGAAAAAAAATACATTAAAATAAGAAGTGAAAACAAAGGCCCCTACAGATGAGAACATAACATAAGAATAGCCTAACTGGGTCAGACCAATGGTCCATCATGCCCAGTAGCCCATTCTCATGGTAGCCAATCCAGGACACTAATACCTGGTCAAAACCCAAAGAGTAGCAACATTCCATGCTACCGATCCAGGGCAAGCAGACACTTCCCCCATGTCTTAATAACAGATTATGGACTTTTCCTCCAGGAATTTGTCCAAATCTTTCTTAAAACCAGCTACACTATCTGCTTTTACCATAACTTCTGGCCACTTCATTTTTAAGTTTAGATCTTTCCTTTCAAACAGAGACCTTGCTAGATGTCAAATACAGCACAAGGTAACTTCACATGGACTTAGCTGTGCAGGAAATGTGAATCTCCTCATACACCCACCATATAGTGCAAAAATGTGCAAAGGTCTGTTTTTTTCTTTCGATCACTACATAGCCTAATGCCACACAAGCAGCGCTGTTACAAACATATTCTGTAGGTCAATGCTAAGGATAACAAAGTTTCCTTCCTTGGACCAGAAGGAGATAAACCACTGGAAGAGATCCCAAAACAACACCCAAAGACCCACTCAGTGTGTGAATCAGTTGAGTGGAGTGGACTAACTGGGGGGTGGAAATGGGCCCGGAGTTTGCTCAGCAGAATTTCCCAGACCACCTCTTCCTCTCAACACATTGACACGCTGCCACCATCACCACTAGGAACACCTCACTGGGTAGGCCAGCTATGCTATAAACTTTATAAAACACATTATTATATTTTCTTATAAAGCACATATTTTAACTGACCTCTCTGACATCCTCAGCCTTTCCATTCACAAAAATAGAAGGAAGAAAAGTTCCCATTTCCTGCTGTCTCATGTCCCCGGCCTATACAATATTTTTTTTCTGCAGACCCTTCAAAAGTCTGACCAAATCCTCGTTTCACTTGCATTATAAAGTACTGAGGATGCCATCTCTCCCCAATCCCAGGTCCTAAAGTCTAAGACAGTAGCGTAAACTAATGCTGCCAGATACAGGAAAAAAAAATTTTGATTCGATTCAGCCCTATTGAATTGGTTTTTCAATTCGATTTTCCTGCCCAGTTGGGTGATTTTTTTCAAAACTCCTGGTGGGTTTTATAGCTTTTTCACCCCCTTTGGCTTCTCCTAACCACACTGGCGCTGTGGTGTAAATAAAATAAAGAAACAAAAAGGACTTTTCCTCTTTCTGTTAAATCCTAGCTCACGTTTGCAGTCCAACACCAGCTCTGGCAGGATACACATTTCAAATCTGACATGTTATAATCACAAAACAGAAAATAAAATTAATTTTTCTACCTTTTGTTGTCTGGTTATATTTCAAATCTTGTTGGTCCAAGGCTCTGGTTTTCTTCTGATAACTTGCTTGCCAGGGTCTCCTTCTTTCTGCATGCTAACCATCCATCTGCCAACTCTGTCCTCCATTTCCATTTCCCTTCCCTTCCCAGGAAGTCTGGTATCTTTCCTTTTTTTCATCTCCCTCCACAGATCCACCTTTTCTTAAATACCCTTTCATCCGGCATCTCTCCCTCCTTCCCCACCATCCCAGAGTCCACCATCTCTCCCTTTCTTTTCCTAATTACCCTCCTATCCAGTATCTCTATCCCTCCTCCACACCATCCCTTGTGTCCAATTTCTCTCCCTTTCTGTTCCTTCCCTCCCTAAATCCCATGGTCCATCATCTCTCTCCCTCTCCTCTATTTTCAGACCCATTATTTCTTCCCCCCCCCAAAGTTTGGCATATGCATGTCTCTTTGAACACCCCCTTCCCTCCGTGTACTTCTAAATCATGGTCCCCCCCCAAAGGCCTGTCCCCCCTTAAAGGTCTGCCTGTCCCACCTTGAAGGCCTGCACCCCCCTTGAAGGCCTGTCCCTTCCCCTTGTAGGCCTGTCCCCCCCTTGAAGGCCTGCCTGCCTGACCCCCCTTGAAGGTCTGCACCCCCCCGAAGGCCTGTCCCCCACTTGAAGGCCTGTCCCACCCCCTTGTAGCTTCTCCCCCCCCCCCTTGTAGGCCTGTCCCCCCTTGAAGGCCTGCCTGCCTTTCCCCCCTTGAAGGCCTGCACCACCCCCCTCGAAGGCCTGCACTCCCTTGAAGGTCTGCACCCCCCCCCCGAAGGCCTGTCCCCCACTTGAAGGCTTGTACCACCCCCTTGTAGCTTCTCCCCCCCTTGTAGGCCTGTCCCCCCCTTGAAGGCCTGCCTGCCTGCCTTTCCCCCCCTTGAAGGCCTGCCCCCCCTTGAAGGACTGCCCCCCCCCCCCGAAGGCCTGCACTCCCTTGAAGGTCTGCACCCCCCCCCGAAGGCCTGTCCCCCCCTTGAAGGCCTGTCCCACCCCCTTGTAGGCCTGTCCCCCCCTTGTAGGCCTGTCCCCCCTTTAAGGCCTGCCTGCCTGCCTTTCCCCCCCTTGAAGGCCTGTCTCCCTCTTGAAGGCCTGCACCCCCCCTTGAAGGCCTGCACCCCCCCTTGTAGGCCTGTCCCCCCTTTAAGGCCTGCCTGCCTGCCTTTCCCCCCCTTGAAGGCCTGTCTCCCCCTTGAAGGCCTGCACCCCCCTTGAAGGCCTGCACCCCCCCTTGAAGGCCTGCACCCCCCCTTGTAGGCCTGTCCCCCCTTTAAGGCCTGCCTGCCTGCCTTTCCCCCCCTTGAAGGCCTGTCTCCCCCTTGAAGGCCTGCACCCCCCTTGAAGGCCTGCACCCCCCCCTTGTAGGCCTGTCCCCCCCCTTGTAGGCCTGTCCCCCCCCCTTGTAGGCCTGTCCCCCCCTTGAAGGCCTGCCTGCCTTTCCCCCCTTGAAGGCCTGTTCCCCCCTTGAAGGCCTGCACCCCCTTGAAGGTCTGCACCCCCCCAAAGGCCTACACCCCCCCCGAAGGCCTGCACCCCCCTGAAGGCCTGCCTGCCCCCCTTGAAGGCCTGCACCCCTTGAAGGTCTGCACCCCCCTCCCCGAAGGCCTGTCCCCCCTTGAAGGCCTGCCTGCCTGTCACCCCCCTCCCCCTTGAAAGCCTGCTTGCCTGCCCGCCCGCCCCACCCTGAAGACCTGATGCCCCGACCCACCCCGAAGGACCGCTCGCCCCCCTGGCCTCCCCGCACCACCTATGAAGCAGCCGCAGCAGGATCGCGAAGTCAGCGTCAGCGATCCTGCGCTGCTTCCTGCGCCACGGTCCCGCCCCTCCTCTGACGTCAGAGGAGGGGCGGGATCGCGGCGCAGGAAGCAGCGCAGGGATGCTGACGCTGACTTCGCGATCCTGCTGCGGGCTGCTTCACAGGTGGTGCAGGAAGGTCAGTGGGACGAGCGGTCCTTCGGGGGTGGCGGGGGACTGAACGGCAAGGCGGGAACACCCCCTTAGGGCTGGCACCCGGGGCGGCCCGCCCCCCCCTAGGTACGCCACTGATGCTACATATGTTCATTTGTTCTTTGAAACCTCCTCCTTTTATTCAGTTGGTAAGAAGAGTCTGTGTGAGAAGCTGTTTTGCTATTTGCTATTTTTATGAGTTTTGCTATTTTTATTTTTATGATAAAATGGAAGCATGCAATGAGCATTTGTTAGTGTTATTTAAGCAACATCCTGCGATAGAAAATCTGGCTGAAAATCTAACTGAAATTCATTGCTGTATTGCAGGTTGTTTATTGTGATGTCTGTGTTCATGTGAGTACTCTGTGTCACTGGGCCAAAATTGTAAAGCTTATAGACTGGAAAGTAGTTATTTATGTAATCAAAAAAAGAAGTGAATGACCAGTGAAAGCAATGGAATAGTCTTGCATGAGAAAAGTTGACAAACTTATAAAGGACAATTGTAGGATCACTTAAGGGGATGAAAAGGACTTGAAACATGCGAACCTAAGAACAGCCATACTGGGTCAGACTAATGGTCCATCTAGCCTAGTATCCTGTTTCCACAGTGGCCAGTCCATGTCACAAGTACCTGGCAGAAACCCAAATGGCAGAAACATTCCATGCTACCAATCCCAGGGCAAGCAATGGCTTCGTCATATTTGTCTCAATAGCAGACTATGGACTTTCTGCCAGGAACTTGTCCAAATATTCTTTAAACCCATTTACCAAATCCTCTGGCAATGAGTTCCAGATATTTACAATTCTTTGAGTGAGAAAAGATTTCCTCCCATTTATTTTAAAAGTATTTCCATATAATTTCATTGAATGTCCTCTAGTCTTAGTACTTTGGAAAGAATGAAAAATATATTCACTTTTATCTGTTCTACACCTCCCAGGATTTTGCAGACCTTAATAATATCCTTCCTCAATCTTCTCTTTTCCAAGTTGAAGAGCCTTAATCTCTCTAGCCTTTTCTCATATGAGAGGAGTTCCATCCCCCTTTATCATTTTGGATACGCTTCTTTGAACCTTTTCTAATTCTTTTTTTTTTTTTTATTTCCTTTATTAATTTTCAAGATTACATTAAGTGTTAAAATATATTCATTCACATTGACAATAAATACATCACTTACAAACAATCATTGATACAGTTCATAAATTCTTATCCCTTCCCCTATCCCACCCTTCCTTCCCATAATATTCCTTTTCTAATTCTGCTTTTTTTTTTTTTGTTGAGATACAGTGACCAGAACTGAATACATGGAAACTCAGGGTGAGGTTGCACCATGGAATGATAAGAGTCATTATAAAATTCTTCAACTTATTTGCTATTCTTTTCATAAAATAGTTTCTACAATGATAACCAGATCTTTTTCTTGGGTGTTGACTCCTAACATGAACCCTAGCATCAGGTATCTATGATTTGGATTTGGAACAATGTCCACATTAAATGTCATCTTCCTTCTGGATGCCTAATCTTCCAATTTCCTAATGTTACCCAGCAATTTTTCACATTTTGCATGTGTTTTGAAAAAGAAAAATTAGATTTTTTTTCCTCAAGAATCTTCTTTCTTGTAGATGTATCTAGTAGCCCTGAACGCTAGGGTTATGCATCTGAACCCACAAGGTGCTTACAGAATGTTGTCAATCATCTCTTTCTCAGGCAGCCTCTCCTGCCCCTCAGTTCGTACAAAAAGCATTGTTACTTACCATAACAGGTGTTATCCAGGGACAGCAGGCACATATTCTCTACATGAGGGTGATGTCATCAACGGAGCCCCAGGCGGACAGTCTCGCAAGCAAACTTGCTTGAAGATCTTCAAGCTTGCGAGTGTACCGTGCATGGGCGTGTGCCTTCTCGCCCGAGTCAGGGCGTGTGTCTCCTCAGCATGGCCTCAGTTCAGATAGCTAGCAAAGAAGCCAACCCAGGGAGGTGGGTGGGTTGCGAGAATATCTGCCCGCTATCCCTGGATAACACCTGTTATGGTAAGTAACTGTGCTTTGTCCCAGGACAAGCAGGCAGCATATTTTCTACATGTAGGTGACCTCCAAGCTAACCAACAGGGAAGGTGAGAGATTTGGTAATTTAAGAGAACAGATTACGCAAAACCGATTGGCCAAACTGGCCGTCCCAACTGGAAAAGGTATCCAGACAGTACTGAGAGGAGAAGGTATGAACCGAGGACCAAGTGGCTTGCAGATTTCCTCAATAGGAGTTGATCTGAGGAAAGTAACGGATGCTGCCATCGCTCTGACCTTATGCCCCGTGACCTGACCCTACAGAGGGAGACCAGCCTGAGCGTAGCAGAAAGAGATACAAGCAGCCAACCAGTTGGATAAGGTTCGCTTAGACACGGGATGCCCCAACCGATTCGGATCAAAGGATATGAAGAGTTGAGGAGCAGTCCGATGAGCCTGAGTAAGCTGCAAGTAGAAAGCCAACACATGCTTACAGTCCAAAGTGTGAAGTGCCACTTTTCCAGGGTGAGAATGGGGCTTAGGAAAAAACACTGGGAGAACAATGGATTGGTTGAGGTGGAAAACCGAAACCACCTTAGGCAAGAATTTAGGATGAGTACGGAGGACCACCTTATCAAGATGAAAAATGGTGAAAGGTGGATCCGCAACCAAAGCTTGCAGCTCACTGACTCTGCGAGCAGACGTGAGAGCAATAAGAAACACTACATTCCAAGTGAGATACTTCAAATGAGCCCGGTCGATCGGCTCAAAGGGAGTTTCATCAACTGAGCAAGGACAACATTGAGATCCCAAACCACCGAAGGAGGTTTGAGTGGAGGATAAACATTGAAAAGACCCTTCATAAATCGGGGAACCACCGGATGCACAGAGAGCGGTTTCCCCTCAAGCGGCTGATGAAAAGCAGCAATGGCACTAAGGTGGACTCGAATCGAATAGAAGTTGATTTGAGACCAGACCAGGATAAGTGCAGCAGATAGTCCAGGATGGACGACAAGGAGGCAGACTGCAGCTCCAAGTAGAATGTAGCGCACCAAGAGGAAAATCTGGTCCACTTCTGAGAATAACACTGGCAAGTGGACCGTTTCCTAGAAGCCTCAAGAACATCCCGAACAGACTGAGAGAAATGAAACGAGGCAGTCAGGTGACGAGGTACCAAGCTGTCAAGTGTACAGACTGCAGGTTGGGATGAAGAAGAGAGCCTTGACTCTGAGAAAGAAGAGAAGGAAAAACTGGAAGAAGCAGAGGCTCCCTGACACTGAGTCGAAGCAGCAGAGAGAACCAGGGTCGTCGGGGCCACCAAGGAGCTATCAGAATCATGGTGGCGTGGTGACCACACCAGGAACCCTGCCAACCTCATCCCCATTCTACCCTCCCCACCAGTCCCCACCAGCAATACTCTCAAACTGGCACTCATCAATAATAATAATAATAATAATTTATTTCTTATATACCACTATACCGTGAAGTTCGAAGCGGTTTACAATAAAGATACATTTGACAGTACATGGGATAGAAACGGTTTACAATAAAGATACGTTTAGTCAGTACATGGGATGTAAGTGGTTTACATTAAAGATTCATTTTGTCAGTACATGGGATACAAGTGGGTTACAATAAAGATACATTTTGTCAGTACATAGGATGCAAGTGGGTTACAATACAAGTGGTTTACTATCAAGGTGCATTTTGTCAGTGTATGGGATACAGGTGGGTTACAATAAAGATACATTTAGTCAGTACGTGGGTTACAATAAAGATACGTTTTGTCAGTACATGGGGTGCAGGTGGGTTACAATAAAAATACATTATGTTAGTACATGAGATTCAAGGTGGAAAGTATAATTAGTTTCGGGCCTTGGAATTAGGGGGCAAGGTGGAAGGGTCATGGCGAGGAAGAGTTGGGTATGGGAATTTAGAATTTGTTAAACAGTCGAGTTTTCAGGGATTTTCTAAAGTCTGCGTATGTAGTGGCCTCAAGTATGGGCTTTCCAAGCCATGTGTTCAGCCTAGCTGCCTGGAATAATAACATTCTATCTAGAAACTTTTTGTATTGGTAAGATTTCAAGGAGGGGTAATTAAATAGGTTTGTTCTGCGAGTGCTCTTGTTGGACTCATTGGGGGAGAACTGGGAGATTAGGTAAGCTGGAAGAATCCCAAAGACAGCTTTGTAGCAAAAATAAGCAAACTTGAAGAGAACTCTGGATTCTGTGGGTAACAAGTGGAGTTTCTGATAATAAGAGGAAATGTGTTCCCATTTTTTTAAAACCGTGGATTAGTCGGATCGCGGTGTTCTGAATTAATCTCAGCTGAATTAATCTCCTAGGTATATGATGTTACAGTAATTTAGAGTGCTTAAGATGGACGATTGTACTAGTAAACGGAAGGACTTTTCATCAAATAATTTTTTAATAGTGCAAAGTTTCCAGAGGACCGAAATACATTTTTTTAACAGTAGGTTTGTGTGGTTTTCCAGGGTTAGGTGTTTGTCAAGTGTTACTCCCAGAATCTTTATGGTTTGGTCAATTTTGTATTCTCGGCTCTGTAGGTGAATTGAATTTTCTTTTATCTTTTCGTTGGGTGATGCCAGGAAGAATTTGGTTTTTTCTGTGTTGAGTTTCAGTTTGAAGGCCATCATCCAGCACTCTATTTGATTTAGGATGTTGGTTAAGGAGTTGGAGAATTGTGACGTTAGGGCGGTTAGCAGAATCACTACAGTAATGTCATCTGCGTAGATGTAGAAGGTGAGCCCTGAGGTAATCCGCAGTTGTTATTCCAGCTATGGGAAAGTTTGTCATCTTTGAATACCTGGTAGGATCTGTTCCTGAGGAATCCCTGGAACCAATTGTGAGCGTAGCCTGTGATGCCTGTGGTTTCTAGGCAGTTCAAAAGAATGGTGTGATCTACTAGATTAAAGGCGCTACTTAGGTCCAGTTGTAGGATCATGGCGCTGGTACCTTGGGTGAGGAGGGCGTAAAGGTGGTTAAGTAGTGAGGTCATGATTGTTTCAGTGCTGTGACCAGGTCTGAAGCTTGATTGGTTGTTGTGCAGTAAGTTGAATTTGTCTAAATATGAGTTTAGTTCAGCATTTACTATCCCTTCCATTATTTTGACCGCAAGAGGGATGTTTGCGATAGGTCTGAAATTGGTTAGGTTGTTGGGTGGTTCTTTGTTGTTCTTTTTAATGGGTGTTATTACAATTTGACCTAAGTTTTTTGGAAATATTCCTGCGGTTAGTTGTAGGTTGACCCAGTTGAGTAGTTTGGCTTTGAAGATGATTGGGGCTGCTTTCATTATATCTGGGGGGCAAGTGTCCAATCTGCAGTATGATTTGACGTATTTGTTGTAGAATTTGTTAAATGTTTGCCAATCGGTCTCACTAAAGTTGGACCAGTTCATCTCTGCTTTGGCGGCGACTAGGTCTTGTGGAATGGAGTAGTCCCAGTGAGAGTCTAGAGAATCCGTTATAGAGTGTCTTAAGTTATTTACTTTGGTGTTGAAGAAGTCCGCCAGGTTGTCGGCTGTCACTGTGGATTCTTCTGTCAGGTTTGTGTGAGATTGAATGTCATATAAGTCATGGACCAGTCTGAAAAGTTTGCTGTTGTTTATGGAGGTGTTACCAATTATGTTGGCATAGAAGGTTCTTTTCTTTGGCTGAGATTTTATAGCTTTTCAGCTTTTGGTGCCAGGCATTTCTAGTCTCTGGGGTTCCTAGTTTTGACCATTTTCTTTCTAGCTTTCTTAATTCTCTCTTTATCTCTAGTAGCTCTGGGTCGAACCAGCCTGTTAGGTATCTAGATCTCTTCCTTCTTTTTTTCAGTGGGGCTATTTCGTTTAGTATGTGGGTGCTGGTTTTGATCCAGGAGCACATCAATTGATTGTTTTCCTCATCTTGGTTATGAGTAATGTCATAGTGTGACCAGAATTCAGTTGGGTTAATCTTGCCTCTACTGGTGTGAAGTGGAGTGGATCTGATCTTTTCTTTCGTTGTGGTTGAGGTTGCCTTCAATTGCCAATCTAATTCGAAGTTGCATATTTTGTGGTCTGACCATAGAGAGTCAGACCAAGTTTCTGATCTCCATCTTATGTAGGGATTTGTCGAGTGTTTTGAGGATAAAGTTACCAGGTCTAATTGGTGGCCTTTCTTGTGGGTTATTACTGGAGGTGGTTTGGGAAAGTCTAATGTGGCTAGAACGGACCAGAATTCTGAGATCTCTGGTTGGTTAGATTGCTCTAAGTGTAAATTTAAGTCTCCACTAAGGAGGTTCAGAGGGCCTGTTAGTGAGTTGGTTAATAGGAATTCATAAAATTCCTCTTTTGCTGTGGACCATTTTTTAGGGGGGATGTAGGCTAGGGTGATCGTTAGGGCATTGGCTAGTGGTTCCGAGGTTAACTTTAGGGATAGGATTTCTAGGTATGTGGAGGATTTAGAGCTTAGCATGGTGCAGATTAAATGGTCTTTGAAGATTATGGCTAGACCTCCGCCCCTGCCTCTTTCTCTTGCTAGGGATAGGATTTTGTAGTTGGAGGGTAAGCATTCTTGGATGATGATATCATTGTCTGAGAGTAGCCAAGTCTCTGTCAGTAGTATGAAGTCGGGGCTGTAGTCGGTCAGCCAGTGATAAATTAGTAGGGATTTGTTCATCATGGATCTTATATTCAGGTAGCAACCCCTGAGGTTGGAATAAGCTGGTGGAACTTTGGTGATGGGGTGAGAGAGGGAACAGTTTTTCAGCACTCGGTCTTTTTTGAAGTAGGGTCTGTTGGTTCTGCGGGACATTGTGAGGACTGGGATAACAGGTGGTTTGGGTTCTGAGTGGTTCTAGAGGACCCTGTGTTGCATTATTGGGGGTTTGGTCATGAAGTTGCGAGCTGAGGAGTAGTGGATGGGGATTGGGAAGAGGAAAGGCTGAGCAGTTGTCTTACTTTTTAAGCCGGTTAAGTAGAAAGCGAGCAGAAGAGTGATAAGGCTGTGGTGCAGGAGTGCCATTTTGGTATGTGCAGTAAGAGAACAATTGTGCAAGAGTGTAGAGGAGGAAGCTTATAGTAATGCTGTACAGTCAAGAGCAGTTTTAAAAGTATACAAAAGGAGGAAGGGGGGAGGTTAGCAATTATGTGGTGTCGAGCAATACAGTACAGTAGGGGGGAGAAATACAATTGTGCTGAGGCCAAGTAAAGTACGTTAACGAATAGGTAAGGGCCAGTAATGGAAGTTACCTGTCTTGTATGCAGTCTTCTGAGAATTTTTGGAGTCGTTTTTCTTAAGGCATTTCACTGCAGCGTTTCACCACGGCAGCTTCACAAAGGCTCGCCGGCTGCTGTAGCAGTTTTAAATGCTCCCTGCAAGATCGGGGGAGGGGCAGAGCTGTGCTCCCACGCTCTGCAGGATCGGGGCTCCTTCTGTGTCTGGAAGCCCGCTGGTTTTGGTGCGGGGCAAGGCAGCTCCCGTTGGTGCTGTAGCAGTTTTAAATGCTCCCCGCAGGATCAGGGGAGGGGCAGAGCTGTGCTCCCACCCTCTGCAGGATCGGGGCTCCTGCTGTGTCTGGAAGCCCGCTGGTTTCGGTGCGGGGCAAGGCAGCTCTCCGTGGTGCTGTAGCAGTTTTAAATGCTCCCCGCAAGATTGGGGGAGGGGCAGAGCTGTGCTCCCACGCTCTGCAGGATCGGGGCTCCTGCTGTGTCTGGAAGTCCGCTGGTTTTAGTGCGGGGTAAGGTAGCTCCCGGTGGTGTTGTAGCAGTTTTAAATGCTCCCCGCAGGATCGGGGGGAGGGGCAGAGCTGTGCTCCCACGCTCTGCAGGATCGGGGCTCCTGCTGTGACTGATCAATGCAAGATCAGTCAACAACAAGACCTTCCTCCTACATGACCTCATCTGTGATAAGACTTGGGACGCCCTCATGATCACTGAAACCTGGCTCCAAGACAATGATGGGATAGCACTAGGCGAACTATGTCCTCCAGGCTACCAGGCCCTAACCTGCTCACATACCTCTGGGAAAGGAGGTGAAGTGACTACCATCATCAAGACCTCCACCACACCAAAAATGATAAACTCTATCAACATTCCCTCCCTAGAAGCTGTTGCTTTCACCATAGGCCACAAACACAAAATTGCCCTCATATTCCTCCTACAGAGCCCCCAACTCCCCAACAAATACCCTAGAGACCCTCCTTGAATTCATCACCGAACTGTCCCTCTCCCACAAACACATGACCATCCTGGGAGATTTCAACTTCCCAGACTACCCCAATACCTCAGGACAAAGAGACAGCTTTCTCTCCTCCCTCACCGACCTGGGATTTCATCAAACTATAACCACCCCTACACACTCAGCAGGCAAAATCTTAGACTTAATCTTCACCCTCAGAGGCCCAACTGCAGAGCACCAACAAACAATCTACACCACAACACCTGTCCCATGGTCAGACCACCACCTCATTGAATTCAACTCCCACTCGAAACTACCCTAGCTCCGCTTAAAGACCCTAACCCTCCCACCCTACGCCAACTCCCTAACTCAGTCAGCCCTCCAGCCATGGCCGCAGGCATTCGCACCCTGAATGAAACCTGTACCCAACATCCCCACTCTATCGACCTAGCAGCCTCCACGTGGCACTCCAACATCCAACAGCCTTGCCCAGACAAAAACAACTCGAATAACCACCAATAAAACACCTGCTCCCTGGTACACCAGTGACCTACGATCCATAAAACGATCTCTGAGGAAAGCAGAAAGGAATTGGATCAAACACCCAAATTCAGAAACCAAAGCCCACTGGAAAAGCACATCCATCACCTACAAAGCTGCCATCCTAGAAGCGAAGAAAGCCTACTACTCTCGCCTCCTACAATTAGCCCCTGCTAGATCCAAACAATTATTCACCCTCACAAACCAACTCTTCACCAGCGCCCAAGGAAAAAGCCACACCAACCAAACAGAACTTGAAAGTGAGACTCTCTCGAACTTCTTCCAGTCCAAAGTACAAACCATCCGCAATAATCTTGACACCAACACCAACACCACTCCTGCACACCCCCAGCCTAACCCAAATATCCCATCCTCTACCACTCTCCCCCAATTTGATATGGCCACCCATGCTGAGGTTCTCGAAACCTTGAGAGAACTCAAACCCTCCAACACCATCCTCGATCCCTGCCCATCCAGCCTCCTGCTGTCCACAGAAGACGCCATGGCAGAATCCATCCTACCCATCATTAACACCTCCCTCTCCACAGGGACAGTTTCCCTCAGCTGGAAATCAGCTATTATCAAACCCACTCCCAAAAAATCCACCCTTGACCCTAATGAACCCAGCAACTATCACCTGGTCTCCAACCTCCCATTTGTCTCCAAACTCCTAGAACGAATTGTGCTCCGCCGACTACACCCTTTCCTAGAAGAACAAGCTGCTCTATCCCCTGCTCAATCCGGCTTCCGAACAGGCCACAGCACAGAGTCAGTACTCCTAGATATCATCGATGACAGCTGGTCAATACTCGACAAAGGCAACGATGCCCTACTTGACCTCAGTGCTGCCTTTGACACGGTCGACCACCACCTCCTCATATCCAGACTCTATGACCTTGGAATCAAGGACTCTGCCCTCCAATGGTTCACTTCGTTCCTCCACCAAAGGACCCAAACTGTCCTAAACTAAACTAAACCTTAGGTTTATATACCGCACCATCTTCAAGGTTGTGGAGCTCGGCACGGTTTACAGGAATTGTAAAGAGAAAGGAACTACAAGGAAAGGGTTAGAAGAGGATCAGAGGAAAGAAGGAAGTTAGAGGGCTAGGATGTCAATGAGGAGGGAAGTGTTAGATTTTTGAGAATAACCAGGTTTTCAGATGTTTACGGAAGGGTTGGAGAGCACTCAGGTTCCGAAGGGGGGAGGTAAGGTTGTTCCAGAGCTTGGTGAGTCTGAAGTGGAGGGAAGTTCCTAGTATTCCTGGGAGGGAAATGCCTTTTAGTGAAGGGAAGGATAGCTTCAGTTTTGGGTGGGTCTGGTGGTATTAGGATTTGAGGAGTTCCAAGAAAGCGGAATTAATGGAGGGAGGATGCCATGGATGATCTTGAAAGTTAGGCAAATGCATTTGAAATGGACTCTGGGAATTATCGGAAGCCAGTGAAGCTTGAGAAGGAGCGGTGAGACATGATCGTATTTACTTTTTGCAAAGATAAGCTTGGCTGCGGCATTTTGAATCCTTTGGAGTCTGTGAAGGTTTTTCTTTGTTAGGCTTATGAAGATAGAATTGCAATAGTCCAGTCTGGATAGGATGATGGATTGGACAAGAACGGCAAAATGATTTTGGTGGAAACAAGATCTTACTTTCCTCAGCATGTGGAGGCTGAAATAACATTTTTTTACCAGGGAGTTGAGGTGGTCATTGAAGGACAGTGTAGAATCGATAATGACACCCAGGACCTTGCTGGAGAATTCGAGCTGCAGAGTGGAACCAGAGGACAGTGGGATTGAGGAGGGTAGCTGAGCTAAGTTTGGGCCGAGCCAAAGAAGTTTTGTCCTACTAGGGATGCACAAATCTAACCCCAAGCCTATCAAATATGGCGTTCCCCAAGGCGCCCTTCTATTCAACCTATTCAACCTCTACATCAGACCTGTCATTGATATAGCGCAAAAGTACAACATTAAAATCCACTCCTATGCCGATGACATCCAGCTGCTCCTTCCACTAGGCGAAAACCGATCATCCCAAATTGCTAACCTCCAACACTGCCTCTCTGACATGAAAACCTGGATGACAAACAACAAACTACAACTGAACGCCTCTAAAACCGAACTCTTATGGATCAGGAACAAAATCACCAAATACACATGCTCAACACTATCATGGGACTCCACTCTACTAACGGCAACAGATCAAGTACGCAGCCTAGGAGTAACCTTAGACGGACACCTATCCCTATCCACCCACATATCCCAAGTAGTCTACTACCTCCGCCAACTGAGAAGGATCAAACCCTACATCTCCACACCTGACCTAGCCCAACTCCTCTACGCATATGTCCTCTCCAGAATGGATTACTGCAACTCCCTATTTAATGGAATAACCAAAAAAGATCTCAAGCGCCTCCAACAGGTCCAAAATGCAGCTATCCGCCTCCTACACAGCCTCAACTACCATGATCCCATCTCCCCAGCACTCCGCGCTGAACATTGGCTCCCAATTAGCCAACGCTGTGCATTCAAGGCCCTGGCAATAGCACCCCTCCTACATAAAATCCAAGCTACCCATCTACATCCCCACCTGCACCCTCCACTCAGAAATGGAGATACGCCTATGCATTTCCCCCGGAAGGTCCCTCCTCTCAGAAACCGCCCGCAAACGCTCTTACAGCCACTTCATTCCCCAACTCTGGAACCAACTCCCCCCTCAACTCAGACTACTGAACTCACTAATGACATTCCGGAAAATGGTAAAGACCCTCCTCTTCAACTAAAGGTCACCCTCAGTCTACACCCAACCCCTTAAACCCCACCTCTACCCTTCTTTCTCCATTCTAATCTTCTGCCTAAATTTCTGTATAGTCCACTCTCAGCCTATACTCAAATAACTTGTATCTAAAGTAAACTACTTATATTTAAACTACTGTTCTTAATTTGCTGTATAGTCCCTATATTTATACTGCTGCACAGTCTCGTATGTCCAAGTATTTAAATCTACTGTATAATCTTGTATGTCCAATTCACTCCATTGTGAATGTTTACTTGTAAACCGTTCTGAGCTACTGGGAGGACGGAATAAAAATCTAAATAAATAAATAAAACTTTGTTTAAGGAATGGAAAAAGGTCAAAAACAGACAAAAACTGGAACAAGCACAAACAACATCAATGCAGGTGCCATATGGCGATAAAAGGGGCCAAAAGAGACTACGAGGAAAAAATAGCCAAGGAGGCGAAGAACTTCAAGCTGTTCTTTCGATATATTAAGGAGAAACAACCCGCAAAGGAAGCGGTGGAACCATTGGATGACCATGGAATAAAGGGAGCGCTAAAGGAGGACAAAGCAATCGCCAACAAACTGAACACATTTTTTGCGTCCGTGTTTAATGAAGAGAATACACACAACATACCGGAAGCTGACAGGCTATTCGCAAGAAATGAAGACGAGAAACTGACAGGATTGACGGTCAGTCTAGAAGAGATATGCAGGCAGATTAATAGGCTTAAAAGCGATAAATCCCTGGGACCGGATGGCATCCATCCGAGAGTCATCAAGGAACTGAAAGAGATCATAGCTGAACTGCTTCAACTAATAGCCAATCTGTCAATCAAATCGGGAAAGATTCCGGAAGACTGGAAGGTGGCGAATATTACGCTGATCTTCAAGAAAGGTTCGAGGAGAGATCCGAGAAACTACAGACCGGTGAGTCTGACCTCGGTACCGGGAAAGATGGTAGAGTCGCTGATAAAGGACCACACCATTGATCACCTTGACAGGCACAGGCTGATGAGGACCAGTCAGCACAGTTTTAGCAAAGGCAGATCATGTTTGACGAAATTGCTGCTTTTCTTCGAGGGAGTGAACATGCAGATAGACAAGGGCGACCCGGTCGACATTGTATAACTGGATTTTCAGAAGGCATTTGACAAGGTTCCGCATGAATGACTACTTCGGAAAATTGCAAGCCATGGAATAGAGGGTGAAATACAAAAAGAATCCAACAGAAACTGCAGTAATCCAAAGGACCAGCGAAAACAAAACAAAAACTGCAGATCATGTACAAGATGCAGGCACTGTTTATTGCAATATTAATGGTATAACTACTATTTACCAACCAAGGGACCCAACACGATCCGTGTTTCGGACAAATTGCCTTCCTCAGGGGTCCTAATAAACATAGATAATGATACCAGTATTATATAATGTATAATACTTTAGATAAATAATGATTGTAGTGATGGTGTGATAAAATTAGTGAAGTGTTAAAGTAAGAGTATAAATATCCCAAATATGATAAAACCAAAAGTGTGAACAGAAAGGTGAAAGAATGTGAAGAGATTAATATAGAGAACCAATCTCATAGTTACTGTAACTTATAAAATCTGAAAAAGGAAAAAAGGTAAAGCATAGGGGAAAAAAAAGGAAAAAATAGGCCCTAGTGAAATGTGATTAAAAATGAATGTTTTAAAAAACAAATTGATAAAAATGAATAAAAATAATAAATGATAAAAATGAAAAATAAATAATAAAAAGTAAAAAATAATAAAGAATAAAGAATAAAAGTGACAAGTGACCCAAATAGATAAAGAGATGAGAGTTGACATACCGTGGTAAATAAGTTATTGTAACAAACAGCAGTAAATCGAATAAACTGATATATAAAAACATAAATACACAAAGTAGATAAATATGGGGAAATGAATGAAACAATCTTGTACTATTACTATTGCCGCTTAGCAGTGAGATATAATAGACATTGATAATTGATAAACAATGATTAATAATACATATAATAAATGAATGCAACAGGCATTATGGTATGTTGCAAAGCATACAAACATAATTTTACAAAATATATATATATATATATATATATACATAAAATATCTTATTAAAATTTATTTAAAACTAAAATATAAATAAATAATGTATCAAATAGCATATGAGAACATATTAAAAACTTGTTAAAAACCATATTAAAAACCACATACATTAACACTTATTGTTACAAACTAAAAATATTATGAACATATTAAAATTTTAGTAATAAATATGAGGTAAATGAACCCATGACTTTGAGCTTGTGAACAATTGACTACCCAGGAGACCATCCGATGTTAATGGGTGCATGGACTATGGTCTAACCCTACGGCCTAGTCAAGTCTAAAGGAACACCACTATCTTATAGTAACGTTAAGCTAAAACCGATATGACAACATCGGGAAAAACTAATAAATGTTATAAAGGCACGCCTTGCTCATAAAATATGAAGGTAAGAATTACCTAATAAACTTTAAAAATCTTTTCAGATCCCAGGTTAAACAGGCTGCGTGGCGCGAGAGATTATATATAGTAGCCCCACGGAAAAATAATACTTGTTGCAAATAAAGATACAAAAATTTTTATAAAATGGTTGCATGCACTTTATTTAAGTTAATAAAAACTATCGCCACACTCTTACAATGACATTGGACTAAAACCAATATAACAACATCGGGAGTAACTAATAAATGTTGTAAAAACGCCTTGATCATAAATTATTAAGATTAGAATTGCCTTCTTCTTCTTCTTCCTTCTCTTCTTCTTTTCTTTCTTTCCTCCTTTTCACTTCCTCTCCCTTTCTTCCTTCTCTCGTTCTTTCCTCTTACACTCTCTAGCGGTGTATATTATACTCTGATTGAGTATTAATGATTATAGTCTTATGCTTACTTGTTCAGAGATTGATTTCGTTATGGTGGACTATATTGTTTGTTACTTCTTTTGTTTAGTGTATCTTGATGCATGTCCTCTGTTTTCTTTGTAATTACACTGCTTTTGTACTACAAAAACTTCAATAAAGAAATTGAGTTTAAAAAAAAATAAAGAATTGCCTAATAAACGTTAAGAATTTTTCGGATCCCAGATTTAACAGGAAATTATGGGTGATAGCCCCACCGAAAAAATAATCCTTATTATGAATGAAGATACAAAAAATAGATATAAGTTGATTACATAACCTGTATTTAAATTAAGCAACTATAACTGACAGAGACAAATGGCCATTACACCATAATCTTATGAAACTAATGGCCCAATAGTGATAGAAACATAGAAACATAGAAATAGACGGCAGATAAGGGCCCACGGCCCATCTAGTCTGCCCACCTTAATGTCCCTCCCCTACCTTTGCCCTGTGAAGAGATCCCATGTGCCGATCCCATTTGGCCTTAAAATCAGGCACGCTGCTGGCCTCAATCACCTGTAGTGGAAGACTATTCCAGCGATCAACCACTCTTTCAGTGAAAAAGAATTTCCTGGTGTCACCTCGTAGTTTCCCGCCCCTGATTTTCAACGGATGCCCTCTTGTTGTCATGGGACCCCTGAAAAAGAAGATATCTTCCTCCGCCTCGATGCGGCCCGTAAGATACTTGAACGTCTCGATCATGTCCCCCCTCTCTCTGCGCTCCTCGAGCGAGTATAGCTGTATATAGGAAGTATAGAAGTATATAGGATAGAGCTATAGGAAGTTCTAAATGTATAAAATGCTCATGCAGTTAATAGGTAAAAAACTAAACAATTGAAATAATTACCCAAGCAGATAAATATACAGAAACAATGGGGCCAAAATGCTGCTATGAATGAAACTACATAAAATTTACTAGTCTTAAGGTCTTACCAAGTGCCGCTCAACCTCCGATATCAGTTATAGAAGTGTGTCGCAATGACATCCATCTGAGGGTCATTAAGGAACTTAAAGGGACTATAGCTGAACTGCTTCAACTAATAGCCAATCTGTCGATCAAATAGGGAAAGATTCTGGAACACTGGAAGGTGGCGAATGTTATGCCGATCTTCAAGAAAGGTTTGAGGAGAGATCCGAGAAACTACAGTCTGACCTTGGTACCAGGAAAGATGGTAGAGTCGCTGATAAAGGACCGCACCATTGATCACCTTGACGGACACAGGCTGATGAGGACTAACCAACATGGTTTTAGCAAAGGCAGATCGTGTTTGACGAAATTGCTGCACTTCTTCAAGGGAGTGAACAGGCAGATAGACAAGGGCGACCCAGTCAACATTGTATATCTGGATTTTCAGAAGGCATTTGACAAGGTTCCGCATGAACGACTACTTCAGAAAATTGAAAGCCATGGAATAGAGGGTGAAATACTCATGTGGATTAAAAACTGGCTGGAGTATAGGAAACAGAGTGGGGGGTAAATGGATAATACTCAGACTGGAAGAGCATCACCAGTGGGGTGCCACAGGGCTCGGTGCTTGGATCCGTGCTCTTCAACATATTCATAAATGATCTGGAAATGGGTACGACAAGTGAGGTGATCAAATTTGCGGACGATATGAAGTTATTCAGAGTAGTTAAGATGCAGGGGGATTGTGAAGATCTGCAATGCGACATAACCATGATCGAGAAATGGGCTGCGACATGGCAAATGAGGTTCAACTAATGATCTTTCCGTTAAAAGAAGGCACAACACTTCAAGCCCCCTTGAAACTTGAATCTTTACCCATTACAACTGTTCCAACTTTAAAGCTTTTGGGCGTCAACCTTGACAGTAAATTTTCGTTATCATTCTCATATTAGTACAGTCGTCCAGAAATGTTTCTATCGACTGAGAATGATCCGTTCTCTATCTAAGCTACTAGATCCTGCCGCACTGAATACACTAATTCACTCATTGGTAATTTCGTGTATAGATTACTGTAATGCCCTTTATAAGGGCATTACAAAAAAGGAGATTGTCCAAAATACCGCTATTAAGATCATTAGCGGGGCAAAGAAATACGATCACGTCTCCCCTCTCTTAATTAACGCTCATTGGCTGCCAATTGAACACAGGATTAGTTATAAAATTTTACTTTTAACATTTACAACCAGAATGAATAACCAACCCGATTTTATTAATAGTCTTTTAATCCCATATGGCACGTCAAAATCCCTTCGCTCAACCTCCCAAAATCTTTTAGTCATACCTTCATTAAAATCAATCAATACTCTACGCTCCAACAACTTTGCTGTTACTGCCCCTTCTCTGTTGAACTCATTGCCCACTTATCTCCGTTACGAATCTGATATAAAACAATTTAAAACAAAACTAAAAACATTTCCATTCCAAGATGCTTTTGGTTAAAATGCCCTTTTAAGGGCTAAGTTTATAATCAATTTTTAACCTTTTGTTATTTTTTATCCAACCTATCGTTTTACCCATCTATGTTTTACCTATTCTATATCAATTGTAGTTCTTCCCTACCATCCCATAATGTTGCTGTATGTCTGTGTAAGTCACCTGTTTTCCTTGTTTTTCACACGTCTCAATGTAATTTTATAATTTGTTTTTATGTAATCTTATTTTGTTAACTGCTTAGAAATTAGAATAAGCGGTCAAAAAAATATTTTAATAAACTTGATAACTGTAAGGTAATGCATGTCGGTATCAAAAATCCCATACATGAATACAAGATGTCCGGGGCGATACTTGGAGAGACTCCCCAGGAAAGGGACAGGAATACTGTTTGGGAAAGGGGTACCCAATCTTCACTGGTATTACCTGGCAGCGCAGATGAGGATGTTATTGGAGTGGGACCTGGGTACACATAAGTGGGGGGTGCTGTTAGAACAGTCTTTTGTGCTTCACGGTATATTATCCACTAAGTTTTGGTCTTCTCTCACTGTGCTACAGTGGGCACATGAGACTGACAACCCCTATATATTACACCTGATCAAGCTGTGGGATAGAATGAAACAGGACTGCAATAATGGATTGGGGACTTCCACTTTAGCTGTTTTGAGGGATGAACCACAATTTTTAGTAGGTAAAACCAACCCTGTTTTTGAAAGATGGGGGCACCTGGGGTTGATCCACTTTCAGGATTTTTTGCGAGTGTGGAAAATAATATCTTTTGAGGTCTTGCAATGCATACCTGGAGTGCGGGCTGAAGACTGTTTCGCTTACCTTCATGTGAAACACTACATGAGTGCTTGGGGATGGGTTAAGACATCTCCCATTGAGACTGAACATCTAGAAAACTTATGGGGGACTGTGTAGAAAGTGCCCAGACCTATTTCAATTATATATCAATACTTAAGGGGGCGAGTAGTGCCGAACTTTGTTTTTCAATGACATTGGGAGCGGGACTTGCACTGCACATTTACATCTAAAGAGTGGGATACCATTTGTGCTGAAGTGGGGAAAGCGACCACCTGTGCTTTGATACAGGAAAACACTTACAAGGTGTTGAGCCACTGGTACTATACCCCGGAAAGGCTCCATAAGATGTATCCACAGTCCTCGGACAGTTGCTGGTGAAGTCACAGGGCTGTGGACACCTTTATTTATATATGGTGGGACTGTCCGTTATTAGTTCCTTGTTAGACAGCGGTATTTCAGATTTTGTCTCGGATGTTAGGGGTTACAGTCCCAGTTACTCCTCAAAGCTGTTTATTGGGGTTGTCTAATACCTGTGCGACTAATTGGCAAACCCGATTATTGAGAATGGGGTTGGCAGCGATAATGTTTGATATCTGCTTATTGGAAAAAGACCTGGGTGCCTGATTTGAGTGAATGGAAAGTGAAATTATCTCTGTTGGGGAAAATGGAATTATATGTGGCTAGGCGCAGAGGTTACTATATGCATTCGGTACTTACCTGGACTGTTCTTTCTCAGAAATTGGCGGCCTAAGTGGAGGCGGGGGGACTTTGATCCTAAAGAAGATTCCATGATCCTGGGGGTGGTGGTGGTGATCTGTTATTTCATGTTTTGTGGGGGAGAAATGGTGTGCTCTGGGTCATGAGTGCCCATATTGTCCAAGGCAGCCGGGGGGAGCCCATCGAGATTCCAGGCTCCCGGTAGCTGGGGGCAATATTGGAGGGCTCTTACTGAATGCTGTTTCAGAACATAAGCACCTTCTCCGGATCAGACCTTCGGTCCATCAAGTCCGGCGATCCGCACATGCGGAGGCCCTGCCAGGCGTACACCTGGCGTAATTTTTAGTCACCCATATCCTTCTATGCCTCTCGTAAGGAGATGTGCATCTAGTTTGCTTTTGAATCATCATTCCGCAAAAACCTCCTCTGGGAGAGCATTCCAGGTGTCAACCACTCTCTGCGTGAAGCAGAACTTCCTGATATTTGTCCTGAACTTGTCCCCCATTAGCTTCATTCCGTGTCCTCTTGTCCGTGCCAAATTGGACAATGTAAATAATTTTTCTGCTCTATTTTGTTGATTCCTTTCAGTATTTTGACAGTCTCTATCATATCCCCTCGCAGTCTCCTTTTCTCAAGGGAGAACAATCCCAGTCTCTTAAGTCGTTCCTCGTATTCCAGTTTCTCCATACCATTTACTAGTTTCGTTGCTCGTCTCTGCACCCTCTCCAGCAGTTTTATATCTTTCTTTAGGTTGGGAGACCAATGTTGGATGCAGTATTCCAAGTGTGGTCTGACCATTGCTCTATAAAGCAACAGTATGACCCTCTCCGATCTACTCGTGATTCCATTCTTTATCATGCCCAACATCCTATTTGCTTTCTTTGCCGCCGCTGCACATTGTGCCGACGGTTTCAGGGTCCTATCTATCAGTACACCCAGGTCCTTTTCTTGTTTGCTCTTACCCAGAGTTTCACCTGACATTCTGTACTCGTATTCCTTGTTTTTTTCTGCCTAAATGCATTACTTTGCTTTTCTCCACATTAAACCTCATCTGCCATTTCTCCGCCCATTTCTCTAAATGACACAAGTCGCTCTGGGGTTCCTCGCTATCCTTCTGTGATCTGATTGCTCAGCATAGCTTTATGTCATCTGCAAACTTGATGATCTCACTGGATGTTCCTTCTTCTAGGTCATTGATATAAATATTAAATCAGATCGGCCCAAGTACCGAGCCCTGGGGCACACCACTAGTCACTTTCTCCCAACTGGAGAACTTCCCATTTATGCCCACTCTCTGTTTTCTGTTCTCCAGCCATTTGCCTATCCATTTTTGTATATCCCCCTCTATTCCATGGCTTTGTAGTTTCCTGAGAAATCTTACGTGTGGAACTTTGTCGAAAGCTTTCTGAAAATCTAAGTATATTATGTCTACCGGTTCTCCACTATCAAATTGTTCGTTCACAGTCTCAAAAAATTGAAGTAAATTCGTTAAACATGATTTCCCTTTCCTGAAGCTATGTTGACTGGCTTTCATCAAGTCGTGTGTATCCAAGTGCTGGACTATGCTATCTTTAACCAGTGCTTCAACCATCTTTCCAGGGACAAACGTAAGGCTCACAGGTCTGTAATTGCTCGGTTCTCCTCTCGATCCTTTTTTGAAAATTGGCGTGACATTTGCTATCTTCCAGTCATCCGGTATCTGCAAGTTTTTGCAATAGCTCTCTGATTTCAACCTTCAATTCTTTTAGGACTCTCGGGTGAACTTTCTATCCGGCCTAGGGGATTTGTCACTTTTAAGTTTGTCGATCTGGTAGTATATCTGATCCAGGTCCACTTCTACTGTGGTGAGGCTGTCTTCTATTACTCCTTTAAACACTTCCACTGCTTCTGGTATCGTTGCAGTGTCCTCCTTTGTAAAGACGGACGCGAAGAAGGAATTTAGCCTGTCTGCAATCTGTTTGTCTTCTTTGATGTACCCTTTTCTTCCCTGGTCGTCCAGCGGTCCCACCGCCTCTTTTGCGGGGTTTTTTTCCTTTTACATATCTAAAGAAGGGCTTGAAGTTTTTGGCCTCTTGCACTATTTTCTCCTCATAGTCCTTTTTGGCATCCTTGTGACATTTCTTTTGATCATCCTTATGTTTGTTCCAAGCTTCGGTTGTTTTCGTGTGTTTCCACTTTTTAAAAGAGTCCTTCTTTTCATTTATGGTTTCCTTCACCTGTCTGGTTAGCAATGCCGGTTCTCCTTTGCCTTTAGTTATCCTTTCTTTGGCAATCCGCGGAATGTAGAGATTTTGTGCTTCCGTGATAGTATTTTTCAGTAGGGACCATGCCTGATCTACCATTTCAAATTTGTTCATCTTTTTCGTGAGCTGTTGTTTTACCATGGCTCTCATGCGTTCGTATTTACCCTTTTTAAAGTTTAAGGTCGTGGTTAAAGTTTTGGTACGTTTTCCTGTCCCGATGTCAAGTTTAAAGTTGATCATGTTGTAATCGCTCGTCCCCAGCGGGACCGTGACTTCTACTTCTTTTGTCGGTCCCACGAGGCCATTTAGGACCAAGTCCAAGGTGGCGTTGCCTCTTGTCGGCTCTCTTACCATTTGTTTCAGGAAGCAATCCCCTAGTGCCTCCAGGAACTTGGCCTCCTTACCACAGTTGGAGGTTCCCAGGTTCCAGTCTATCCCCGGGAAATTGAAGTTTCCCAGGATTATTACATTGCCTGTTTTGCATTCTTGTTTGAATTCCTCTATCATTTCTGAATCTGTTTCCTCCGTCTGTCCCTGGGGTCGATAGTAAAGGCCAATTTTTGTGTCTGCGTCATTTCTACTAGGAATCTTGATCCAGAGGGACTCCAGCTTCTCTTTCCTATCCGTCGTAACCACTTCAACAGATTCTACTCCCTCCTGAACATATAGGGCAATACCTCCACCTTTCTGCCCTATTCGATCTCTTCTGTATAGTTTGTATCCCTGTAGTACTGTATCCCATTTGTTTCCTTCATTCCACCATGTTTCTGTTATGCCAATGATTTCCAGTTCATCATGTCTTGCTATTGTCTCTAATTCACCCATTTTGTTTCTCAGACTTCTAGCATTCGTATACATACATTTGAGTTCTCTTTGTGTTACCTTCTTAGTCTTTCTACGCCTAGCTGTCTTTATTGTTTCTTTCATGGTATCCTTTGCTGCTCCTGAGTTGTCTCCCTTGTTTGCTGTAGAGCCGTCCCTTCCTGCCTTGCCTCCCTTATTTGCTGAGAGGTCATCCCCTTCTGTGTCTGAGTAGTTGCCCATGGTTCCTTCTTCGGGGCATCCAGTCGCCCGGGCCATCGACTGGTGGTCGACTGTCAGCTTTCCCCTGTCTTTTAGTTTAAAGCCTTCTCGATGGCCTTCTTCATGTTGTCTGCCAATACTCTTACTCCTTCCTTGTTGAGGTGTAGTCCGTCCTTTCTGTAGTACTTGCTTTTTCCCCAGAACACCGTCCAGTTGCGCACAAAGTCAAAACCTTCCTCTTCACACCATCGTCTCATCCAGGTGTTGATCGCTTGCAATTCCCCTTGTCTCTTTCCGTCCGCTCTTGGTACCAGGAGGATCTCGAAGGCCACCTTCACCTCCCTGATCTTCAGTTTTCTTCTGAGTGAGTGGAGCTGGCCCTTCATCTCTTTCCTGTCATACTTTTGCCCACTCACTTCGTTGGTTCCCACGTGGATAAGCACAGCAGTGTCCTCTCCCCCTGCGCTGTCTATGATCCTGGAGATCCTGTTGGCTACATCCTTCACCCTTGCTCCAGGCAGGCAGGTGACGATTCTGTCCTCTCTTCCTCCTGCGGTGTGGCTGTCCACGTGACGTATAATGGAGTCACCTACAATGATCCCCATCTTCATTATTTGGGGGTTCCTTAGGGGTCGTAAGTCCACGTCCATGGTGTAGGGCCAATCTTCTTCCTCCTGCGATACATTTGAAAATGACTTCGGCTCTTTGGGTGGGGGGACGTCATCCTGCGTCTCTTCCTCCTGGTGTGTGGTCGTCCCCTACCTCTGGTTCTCTCCTCTCATCTAGGCCTTCTTCCTGAGTTGCTCGGGTACAGCTTTCCAGCCCTGGGATCTCCACGTGTTGCTGATGAGCTTCCTCAATGAAGATATTGTTGTACATGCATCTTTGCCCATAAATGGGCATTGTTTTTTGCCTATGTTTTACTGTTACCTGCTGCAGTGTTTTGAGCTGTTTATTTGATTGAAAATCCAATAAAAACTTTTAGATATATAGTTTTGAGGTTAGTCCGACACTTGACAGCCCGCCAGAAGGGAAGTATGAATTTTTGCAATCACCAGTAAAATCGTGGCACTAGAATGACATTAGATGCCGGGAGTTACAAGGTTAGACCCAGAGGTAGCCATTTTTGCAATGCCGGTGAGCACAGAGCGAAGGTGCAGAAGTAAGTTTTAACAATCCTTTCTAATGCTTTAAGGAGGGACTTCACGATAGCGTGTCAGGTAAAGAAGAATGGACATGGGGAGTATTTCCAGAAAGTGAGGGTGGTTGGTAGGTCAGTGTCGGCTCTGATTGATTGAGCAAAGGTGGGGAATGTGTGGCTTTGTTTCTTACCTGTTTTTTTTGCTTAAAAGATTGAGTGAATCAGTGCTTGTATGCAAAACGCTGGGAGCTTAGCAAAGCTAATCTTTAAAGCACTGCAATGCTTGAAACGGGTTGTAGCGTTTGTCTTTTCACTCTCCCAGCCCAGCTGGAGACTAATTAGAGGCAGATTAGATTTTGTCTAACGGCAAGCACAGGAGAGCTCCTTTGTAAAAGAAGTTCCTTATCTCCAAGCACTTCGTAGCAGGGCTACAACCTTAGCAGGTTTTTTTTGTCTTGTTGAGGAAAACTGTATTTCTGCTTTGCCTACAAGAATGTTATTTTTGTGCCTACCTTCCACCTTTGTGCTGCTGGAGGGAATTCTGCTGAGGTTATGCTAACACCCAGAAGGCTGACGAAGAGGACTGTGGTATAAAAGACTAGAGTCCAGCCTACTCGGGTTTATTTGGTTTGATGTTTTTGGACATTAGGGCTAAGCTGGTGTTTGCTAAGCCAGGGGGGGTCAGATTGGCCTGAAGTTTTATGTTTCACTAAAACCTATGCATTGAAAATATTGCTATGCATTGCAAGTACCTGGACAAAGTAAACCAGGAGTATAAAAATAAAATACAGCTTTATTTTTCTGGCATGCTGGGCAGTGTGTGGTTTTCTTTTTCCTTTTGCCTGATTTACCTGAGAACCTTAGGCGGTTGCCTAAGAAGGCCTGAAGGATTCCCTTGTTAAAGGGTTCACGCTGGGGAACAGTTAAAGTCACATGGACCACAGCTCGCTGCAGTGATCAGGAGCTCGTGGGTTGTGACAATATATATATTTATATATATATATATAAAAACACAGTCCAGTCCATTTGCATGTATAACGTCTAAATAACAGTATTTTGGCTCACAATTTAAGTGACTTTAAAAGAATTTGGAAGTGTTTGGTGAGGAGAAGGTTTTTTATGCCAATGAGGAATCTCTATGTGTAAGCCTATTCGCATGCTAACTTGCTAGTGGTAGGCGTAAGTCTGACTGAGGCTTTTTTCTTCTTCTTTAAAAAATCTGAAAATACATTTATTTAAAACAAATTCAGTAATTATGAGTCAAAGGTTTTAATAGCAATCCTTTACAAAGAATGGCTTGTACATCATTCAAGGGTTGTTGAGAGTGGACTATATAGATCCCTTGCATTTGTGAATTTGTAGTTTTTCACTTGGTAAATTAAACCCCACTATTTATCCTTCGCTATTGAGAATATTGAACATTTATACTTATTCTCTGTTTTCTTTCAAGCAGTTCTCAATGCATAAAAGGACATTACCTCCTATACCATAATTTTCTAATTTCCTCATTAGTCTTTCATGAGGTACTTTGTCAAATGTCTTTTGAAAATCCAAATACACAATATCAATCGGTTCACCTTTATCCGCATGTTCTTTCACCCATAAGAACATAAGAATTTGCTGGGTCAGACCAGTGGTCCATCTTGCCCAGCAGTCCGCTTCCGCGGTGGCCCTCAGGTCAAAGACCAGTGCCCTGAGACCAGCCCTACCTACTTACGTTCCGGTTCAACAGGAACCCGTCCAACTTTGTCCTAAATCCCTGGAGGGTTTATCCCCTATGACACACTCCGGAAGAGCATTCCAGTTCTCCACCACTCTCTGGGTGAAGAAGAACTTCCTTACGTTTGTACGGAATCTATCCCCTTTTAACTTTAGAGAGTATCCTCTCGTTCTCCCTACCTTGAAGAGGGTGAACAAACTGTCTTTATCTACTAAGTCTATTCCCTTCAGTATCTTGAATGTTTCGATCATGTCCCCTCTCAGTCTCCTCTTTCCAAGGGAGAAGAGGCCCAGTTTCTCTAATCTCTCACTGTACGGCAACTCCTCCAGCCCCTTTACCATTTTAGTGGCTCTTCTCTGAACCCTTTCGGGTAGTACCGTGTCCTTCTTCATGTACGGTGACCAGTGCTGGAAGCAGTACTCCAGGTGAGGTTGCAGCATGGCCCAGTACAGTGGCATGACAATCCTCTCCAATCTGTTCGTGATCCCCTTCTTAATCATTCCCAGAATTCTGTTTGCCCTTTTCGCCGCCGCTGCATATTGCGCGGATGGCTTCATCTTCTTGTCGACCAGTACTCCCAAGTCTCTTTCCCGGGGGTCGCCCTAGACATCCTATATTCGTGTATAAGATTTTTGTTACCGACATGCATCACCTTACATTTATCCACTTTGAACCTCATCTGCCATGTCACGGCCCATTTCTCGAGCATTTTTATGTCACGCTGCAGATGTTCGCAATCCTCCTGCATCTTCGCTACTCTAAAGTAGGTCTATTTCAAAATTTTTATGTCCAAGATCATTAAACATTCTTATTCACTCTTTAGTGATCTCTAAATTAGACTACTGTAATGCTCTTTTTAAAGGTATATCATTAACTGAACTCAAACGCCTACAAATTATCCAAAATGTTTCCATAAAACTTATCACCAAATCCAGAAAATTCGATCACGTTACACCCCTTTTAAAAAATGCACATTGGCTTCCAGTTATCCATCGGATAACATATAAACTTTGTTTGCTTATTTTCAAGTCTCTACTTTATAAGACTCCAGCATTAATATACAAGCTATTAATACCATATCATCCAAGCAGAACCTTAAGATCTACTGAACAAAATTTACTGACCATTCCATCATTGAAGATTATAAATACCAGACGGCAGTTTATATTTTCGGTAACCGCACCACAGACCTGGAACGCTCTTCCAATTTATTTACGAAATGAGCAAGATTTAAGAAAATTTAAATGTAATCTAAAAACATTTCTTTTTAACGATGCTTTTAATACTTAATTCAATCATTTTTAAGGCCAGTAATTTTATTAGTTTATATCTTAGTGCTAAAATGTTTTCCCTATTGTGTTTTTCCTTTGTTTTGCTTTTCTTTAATCAATTGTATTTCAAAACCTTATCTTACCTTATGTAATGAAATTATGTATTAGCAATTTACCCAATGTTATTATTTATAGTCTGTACTGTTTGTTCCTTATTGAATGTATTTTAAAATGTTCATCGCTTAGAATTTGATTAAGCGATTAATCAAGAAAAATAATAAACTTGAAACTTGAATAATTTTGTACCATCTGCAAATTTAATCACCTCACTCGTACCAATTTCTAGATAGTTTATATATATGTTGAAGAGCATGGGTCCAGGCACCGAACTCCCACTCTCTGTTTCCTATCAGCCAGCCAATTTTTAATCCACGTGAGTATTTCACCCTCGATTCCATGGCTCACAATTTTTCGATGTAGGGACCTTGTCAAAAGCTTTCTGAAAATCCAGATATACAATCTCGACCGGGTCACCCTTGTCTATAGAAACATAGAAACATAGAAATAGACGGCAGATAAGGGCCACGGCCCATCAAGTCTGCCCACTCCAATGACCCTCCCTATCTATCTTTGCGGATAGATCCCACATGTCTGTCTCATCTGGCCTTAAAATCTGGCATTCTGCTGGCCTCAATAACCTGAAGTGGAAGACTATTCCAGCGATCAACCACCCTTTCAGTGAAGAAGAACTTCCTAGTGTCACCGTGCAGTTTCCCGCCCCTGATTTTCCACTGATGCCCCCTTGTTGCCGCGGGACCCTTGAAACAGAAGATATCTTCTTCCACTTCGATGCGGCCCATGAGATACTTGAATGTCTAGATTATATCTCCCCACGTTCCTCGAGTGAGTAGAGTTGCAGCTTCCCTAACCGCTCCTCGTATGGGAGCTCCTTGAGTCCCGAGACCATTCTCGGACCTGGTGGCCATTCTCTGTACCGATTCCAGTCTCAGCACATCCTTGCGGTAATGCGGCCTCCAGAATTGCACACAGTACTCCAGGTGCGGTCTCACCAAGGATCTATACAGTGGCATAATGACTTCAGGTTTACGGCTGACGAAACTCCTGCGTATGCAACCTATGATTTGCCTTGCTTTGGATGAAGCTTGCTCCACTTGATTTGCAGACTTCATGTCTTCCCTGACAATCACCCCTAAGTCTCTTTCTGCTTCAGTTCTTGTCAGGATCTCGCCATTCAGGGTGTAAATCCTGCACGGATTTTGGCTTCTCAGGTGCATTGACTGCATTTTTTGGCATTGAAACTGAGTTGCCAGGACCTAGACCAGCGCTCCAGTAGAAGTAGGTCATGCATCATATCGTCTGCCATTGAATTTTTGTCTGTTGTGCTTTTGCTCACTACATTGCTTAGTTTGGCATCATCGGCGAATAATGTTATTCTACCTCGGAGCCCTTCTGTCAAGTCTCTTTTATATAGATATTGAACAAGATCGGGCCCAGGACGGAGCCCTGTGGCACTCCACTTATCACCTCTACCCTCTGAAGCCTACCTCCAAGCCAGTTCCCAACCCATTTGGTCAATGTGTTGCCCAAACCTAAAGAACTCATCTTGCTCAGCAACCTGCGGTGTGGTACGCTATCAAATGCTTTGCTGAAATCCAGGTAGACGATGTCCAGGGACTCACCAACATCCAGCTTCCTCGTCACCCAGTCAAAGAAGCTAATCAGATTGGATTGGCAGGTTCTCACCTTAGTAAATCCATGTTGGCGGGGATCCTGTAGATTCTCCTCGTCCATGATCTTATCCAATTGGCGTTTGATTAGGGTTTCCATTAGTTTGCTCACTATTGATGTGAGACTCACTGGTCTGTAATTTGCCATCTCAATCCTGGAGCCTTGTGGAATGGAATGACGTTAGCCGTCTTCCAGTCCATCGGGACGCTACCTGTACTGAGGGAGAGATTGAAGAGCGCGGATAGCGGTTCCGCCAAGACATCACCCAACTCCCTGAGCACCCTAGGGTGTAGGTTGTCAGGCCCCATTGCCTTGTTGACCTTGATTTTTGACAGCTCGCAGTAGATGCTGCTGGGTGTAAACTTGAACTTACTAAATGGGTCAACTGATTTAACCCTTGTCTGTGGCTGAGGGCCGATTCCCGGCGCCTCGCGGGTGAAGACTGTCTGTTTATTCCCTTGAAGAAGAGCAGCAAATTCGTCAAGCAAGATCTTCCTCTGCTTAAGCCATGCTGGCAGGTCCTCATCAGGTCGTGTCTGTCAAGGCGCTCAATGATGCGGTCCTTTATCAGCGCCTCTATCATCTTTCCCGGTACCGAGGTCTGTAGTTTCTCGGATCACCCCTTGAACCTTTCTTAAAGATCGGCGTAACATTCGCCACCTTTCAGCCTTCTGGAACCCTTCCCAATTTGATAGACAGTTTGGCTATCAGTTGAAGCAGTTCAACTATAGTCTCTTTCAGTTCCTTGATTACCCTCAGATGGATGCCATCCGGTCCCGGGGATTTATCATTTTTAAGCCTATCAAAATGCCGGCATACTTCTTCTAGACTGACCGTCAACCCTTTCAGTTTCCTGTCTTCATTTCCCGCGTATAGCCTGTCGGCTTCTGGTATGTTGCATATGTCCTCTCCAGTAAAGACAGATGCAAAAAATGTGTTCAGTTTGTCGGCGATGGCTTTGTCCTCCTTTAGCACTCCCTTCATTCCTCTGTCATCCAACGGACCCACTGTTCCTTCGCGGGTCATTTCCCCTTAATATATGGAAAGAACGGCTTGAAGTTTTTCGCCTCCTTGGCTATTTTTTCCTCTTAGTCTCTTTGGCTCCTTTTACTGCCTTATGGCACCTACGTTGATGCTACTTGTGCTTTTTTCAGTTTACATCCGTTTTTGACCTTTTCCATTCCTTAAAAGAAGTTTTCTTGTCCCTGATTGCTTCCTTCACCGATATAGTGAGCCACGCCGGTTCCTTCTTTTTCCTCTTGAGACACATTGTTGATACGTGGTATATATATTTTATGCCTCTGTGACTGTGTCCTTAAAAAGGGATCATGCTTGCTCTAGGATCTTTACAGCGCATATCCTCTTCTTGATATTCTTCCCCACCATGAGTCTCATCCCTTCGTAATTCCCTTTTTGGAAGTTCAGCACCGTGGCCGTTGTTCTGTATTGATGTTTCGTCCCCCTATCCAGGTTGAAGCAGATGATTTTATGATCACTGGTTCCCACCATCTCCTCTACTTCTACACCTTGCGCCAGTCTTCGTAGTCCATTTAGAATTAAGTCCAAAACTGCGTTTCCTCTCATATTTTCCTTGACAAGTTGTTCCAGGAAGCAATCGCCTATAGTATCCAGGAACTTGGTCTCCCTACCGCAGCCAGAGGTGCCTAGATTCCAATCTATCCCTGGATAATTGAAGTCGCCCATGATAACTGCATTGCCTCCCTTGCAGTTGCGTTTAATCTCATCCATCATTTCTCCAGCAATTTCTTCGGACTGTCCCGGGGGTCAGTAGTAGATGCGGATCTTTGTTTCCGTTCCATTTGTTCCTGGAATTTTGGCTCATACAGACTATACCTTATTGTTTGATTCCGGCGTGTTCTCTCAGGTAGACTCAATTCCCTCTTTGATGTATAGGGCAATGACCCCACCTTTTTGAGCCACTCTGTCACTGCGATATAGCTCATATCCCAGTAGCACAGTGTGCCAGATGTTTTTCTCATTCCACCATGTTTCCATGATGCTGATGATGTCAAAGTTATCTTTTTGTGCCATAGCTTCTAATTCACCCGTCTTATTCTTTAAGCTCCTTGCGTTCGTGTACATACACTTGAGTTTGCCGCCTTTCACTTTCTTGCATTTCTTTCCCTCTTGTGTCTCTTTTGATCCATCAGGATTTCTGTCTTGCCTATGATCCGGTGAGTCTTCCTTGCTATCTTCCTGCACGGTATCCTCTGGGTATACCGGTTCCCGAACCATCGACTCTTGGTCGACTGTTGGCTTTCCCCTTCTTCCTAGTTTAAAAACTTCTCAATTTCTCTCTTGATGTTGCTTGCAAGTAGCCTCGTTCCGTCTCCCCTGAGGTGGAGTCCATCCTTCCTGAATAGCTTGCTCTTCCCCCAGAACGTAGTCCAGTTGCGTAAGAAGCGGAATCCTCACACCAGTGCTGCTCCACGCATTGACTGCTTGCAGCTTTGTCTGCCTCTTCTTGTCGGCCCTGGGTAGTGGCAGGATCTCCGAGAACGCTATCCTCTGCGTTCTGGTCTTCAGCTTCCTTCCTAGCATCCGGAACTGGTCCTTCAATACTTCTCTGTTGTAGTTCCCGTTCACGTTATTTGTCCCCACATGGATCACCACCGCGGTATCTTCCTCTTCCACGCTGTTGATGATCCTGTCAATGCGGTTCACTATGTCTTCTACTTTGGCTCCCGGTAGGCAGATCACCAGCCGATCCTGCCTTCCTCCCGCTATGTGGCTGTCAACTTGTCTGATGATGGAGTCCCCCATGACTATCGCTGTCCTCTCTATCTTCTCTTGCCTCTCTAGCCACAGATCCGTGTCCCTGGTGTATGACCATCTCTCCAGCCGTAGGTCCATGTCCTCTGTGTTCTTCCATTATCCCACATCCTGACGTTGGCTTGCACCGGACTTGTCGTCTTGTGGGTTCTCTCCACTGTTTACAGATCTCACTGCTGTGTCGCCCATTTCTTCCTTGTAGTTGTCCTCCAGATGGTCCTCACTCTCTGTAGGTGTATCTCGGCAGTTCCACTGTTGCTGGTGACTTTCTATGGCCTCCCTGTATGCCTCCTCGATGAACTTCTCCAACTGCCGGACTTCCTCCTCAATGGTTTCCTCTGTCTTGACATTCTCTGCATCCCTGTCTTCCTCCTCCACCCCTGTCTTCCTCCTCCACTGCTCAAAGTGCTTCCAATTCCAGTATTCTGCCCTCCAGGAGTTTGACTTATTTCTTTAGGCTCTCCAGTTCCCCACATCGAGTGCATACATAAGACCACCTCCCAGAGGGGAGGTAGTCATACATATGGCAAACGGTGCAGAAAACTGGGTAGCTCAACATCCTGCTTCTGTCTGCTGCTTCCATTGCTGTCTGGGACAAAGGGAGAAGGAGGGGGATTTGGGACAAAGGTTGGAAGGCAGGGAGGGGGCATGAACTTCGGACACAGAAGGGAGGGAGGGAAGAAAGAAGTACTAAAGGGAGAATTGTTGGGCATGAATGTGTGAGAAGGAAAGACATAGTGCACATGGAAAAAGGAAAATTAGGCAGAGAGAGAGAGGAGTGAGGTAGAGATGCACAGGGAAGAGAAGAATGAGAGGGAGAAATGTTGGATATGGTGATGGAGAGAGCAGAGGGACATTGAAGGGGATGCAAGGGGGAGATATGCATGGTGCTGGAGAGGAGTGATAGAAAAAACGGGCATGGGGCTGGTGGGCAGTGGTGAAAAATGCTGCACATGATCTGGGAGTGAGAAATGTTGGATGTGGGAGAGATGCACCCTGGATCTCTCTCTCTTTTCCACATTCCCTTTGCAGCAAGGGAGAAAATGAGAGAAAGACAGATGGACAGTGAGAGAGACAGACATGTTGCCAATAGGGGTGGAGGAGAGAGAAAGAAAAGTTAGACTCATGGAGGGACAGAAAGAGATGTTGGTTAGGGAAGGGAATGAGGTCCAGAGGAGAGGAAGCATGCAGGAGGTAGAAAGAAAGAAATATTGGATGCACAGTCAGAAGGAAGTGTAACCAGAGCCTCATGAAATCACTAGACAGCAAAGGTAGGAAAAATGATTTTGTTTTCAATTTAGTGATCAAAATGTGTCAGTTTTAAGAATTTATATCTTCTGCTGTCTATATTTATCTATTTTTCTATAGTTGTTACTGAGGTAACATTGCATATTTTAAAGTCATCTGCCTTGACCTCTTAGAAAAAAAAAAGAATATAAATGATAATTAACATTTTCTCTGCGTACAATGTACTTTGTGCTTTTTTAATTTTGTGGCTATTATTACGTATTAGTAAAATTATATTGTGTGTATATGAAAAATGAATGGAAAAAATTGTATTACAATTAGTACTATTATGGGGGTGGGGTAAGGGGCAGAGCTTGGGCGGGGGTACTTGGTTGATATTTGTTAGACCTAGGGGGTACATGGCTTGAAGAAGTTGAGAAACACTGGTGTAAAGTACATACATGCAGATCCTGAAGGAAAACCTATTCTAGTCTGCCACAGACTAGAGAAGATGCACCTTTCAGTAGGACAAGGATCCTATGCATAAAGCAAAAGTGGAATCACTCAGCAAGAATAAAGTAAATATGCTCAAGTGGCCCAAGTCAAGACCCAGACCATAATCCAATGGAAAATTCATTAACAAGACTTGAAGATTGCAGTCCACAGAGCCAGTTATCTTGAAAGAGTTTAACCTACCAAGAATAGGCAAAAACTGCACTTATTCTAAACAACTCATATTTTTCCCCTAAGTACTGAGAAAAAGGATGCAAAGGCAAATACCATCAAGACTCTATAGGTTTCTTATTCTTTTAACAACTTTTGGAATAATTCTGTAATTGATTTTTCACTTTGAAGTAAGGCAGTGTATCTCAAACTGTGTGCCTCCTGAGATGTCAGGTGTGCCACGGTACACTGGGGAGGAGGGGGAGGCACCGGCGCCAGCTGACTGCCTACAGGACATGCGAGAGTACGTCCTGTAGGCAATCAGTGAGCGCCAGCACATATCCTTCTTTCTGGCCCTCTTCCCTTCTGGCATCCCCCACTGGCCTCTCAGGGCCCGCCTGGAGTGCCTTCACACACATGTGGACATCTATATGATGATGTCACGCATGCGCATGATGCCATCATGGTGATATCCGTGTACTTCCAGGTGCCTCGAGCCACGGCCACTACCTTTAGTGTGCCGCAGCTCGAGAAAGTTTGCGGGACACTGCTGTAAGGTATGACATGTTCATCAGTAAAGTTAAATCTTACTTAAAACACATCTGAAAGTTTATTTTACACAGTTGAGTCACATTATTATGACCACCTGCTAATATCCAGAATAACTGCCTCTGGCAGTACAGATGGCAGCCAGACACAGAAGTGATTCAATAAGATGCTGGATGATTACTAGAGGTATCTGGAGCCATGCAGACTGCAGTGCGTCCAACAGTTGCTGATGGGTGCATGGTAGTAGATCCAGTTGTTGTACATATTAATCGAGGTTGTTCCAAATGTGCTTGATTGGGTTAAAGTGTAGGGAATTCGGAGGCCAGGGAATTAGCTGGAAGTTTCAGTCATGCTCTATGAACCACTCACAAACAATTCTGGCAGTATGACATGTCGCATTGTCCTGCTGCAAGATTCCATTTTCCATAGGAACAACCGGCAAACATGTACTTGAGAGGCAAGGATGGAAAAAAAACAGAAACCCAGATCATACCAAGAAAATATTCCCAAGATCATAATGCTGCTGCCACCAACTTGTGTATGTCCAACAATGGTTGCTGGATGTTTGTTCTTAGCAGTTTCACACCTGATACACTAATGTCCACTTGTTCGATAAGAGCTCAAAATGTGACTCATTAGAGAAGGCAACCCTCTGCTAATCAGTGTAAGTCCAATGTCAGTACTACTGTGCAAATTGCAACTGTTTACTGTGATGAACCCTTGTAAGCATGGGTGCAGTCACCAGCTGTCTGCTCCAGAGCCCCATTTGCAACAGGGTTTGCTGCACAGTCATTTTGGATGTACATCTGGAAGCCCCCTGGTTCATTTGGATGGTGAGTTGCTCCACGGTAGCATACCGATTGGCCCATACCAATCTGCATAGCTGACATTCACCATTCGCATCGATGGCTTGTGCTGCCCTACAGTTACCGGATAAAAGAACAAGAGGGCACTCGGAAAAGCTGATAGGGGACAGATTCAAAACGAATAATAGGAAGTTCTTTTTTACCCAACGTGTGGTGGACACCTGGAATGCGCTTCCAGAGGACGTAATAGGGCAGAGTACAGTACTGGGGTTTAAGAAAGGATTGGACAATTTCCTACTGGAAAAGGGGATAGAGGGGTATAGATAGAGGATTACTACACAGGTCCTGGACCTGTTGGGCCGCCGCGTGAGCGGACTGCTGGGCGCGATGGACCTCAGGTCTGATCCAGCAGAGGCATTGCTTATGTTCATCTATTCATGTTGCACTTTAACCACAGCAGCCTGTGAACAGTTCAAACTCCACCATTTATGAAATGCTGCTGCCCTTGGTCCAGTAGCCGTTGATTATGCCTTTTTCAATGTCTGATAAACTGCGCTTTTTCCATATGACAGCCACAGTTGCTAAATTTGCAACTTGCTAACATCCCACCTTATATATTCACAAAATCTGCACGCAATACGTGCATTCGTTCATTGGCTGTGCGTCCCTGACATCAGATGTAGGCGGTGGTCATAATAATGTGACTTGACTGTCTATTAGATAGCAAAATGTGAAAAATACATAATGGTATCAATATTTTTATGAGTCCTTTAGGTGTGATACTTACAGCTCATCAGGGCAATTGATTGGCTGAGCTATTCTGTAACCATCCTTTAAATATGCAGCCATTTCAAAGGGATCGATATCTACATAGGGAGTCTGCCCCAGTGTCATTAGCTCCCAGAGTGCGACACCAAAGGCCCACTAAACAAAACAAACAGAGAATTCCATGTTAACAATGGCACCTCACTTGTGAAAATCTTTTATTCCATTATGTTTCCAGTTTAGTCATTGCTGGACTTAGCTAAAGCCTTCACTTACAATTACAATATTCTTTCCACTGATTTATACCACCCTACCTTCTAGCTTAAGCATAGTAGCAAAATTCATTGGCTAGGACCACATTTATTTACTGAAAAATTATGTCTATTCTGCCAGTCACACAAATATAAAGGTAATGGGATTTGATATACCATTTTTCTGTGGTACAATCAAAGTGGTTTACATTTATGATATGCAAGTACAGTGGAACCTTGGTTTGCGAGCATAATTTGTTCCAGAAGCATGCTCGTAAACCAAAGTGCTCGTATATCAAAGCGAGTTTCCCCATAAAAAGTAAGGGAAACTCGCTTGATTGGTTCCCCACCCCGAGGCCACCGGCACCGCTCGCTTCCAACCCACCCCACCACATCCCAAAAAGACCCTCCACCCCCAAGGTAACTGGCATGCTTCTACCCCTCCCCCCCCCCCCGAGAACTGGCATCACCTCCCCCTGAGAACCAGCAGAGCTCACCCGCCCATGAGCCCCCCCCCCTCCCGAGAACCAGCATCGCCTGTCCGCCCAAACCCTTATCCTGATCTGGCACCGGCACGCAGCACCAACCCACAGGACATGTCGGTGCCGGTGCCTGAAGATCCTGCTTCTTGCAGCTGGGCTGGGCCTTGAGCATCTGCGCATGCTCAAGGCCTTGTGGTTCCCGTTCTCAAGAATCTCGGAGAGAGCAGGAGCCAGAAGGCCTTGAGCATGTGCAGATGCTCAAGACCCAGCCCAGCGGCAAGAGGCAGGATCTTCAGGCACCAGCACCTCCTGTGGGTTGGTGCTGTATGCTGGTGTAAGGGTTTGGGCGGACGGGCAATGCTGGTTCTCGGGGGGGGGGGGGGGGGGCTCGCAAATCGAGTCAATGCTCGATTTGCGAGGCACAATTTGCTTGAGTGTTTTGCTTGTCTTGCAAAACACTCGCAAACCAAGGTTTGACTATACTTTATAAAATATATATTATGCAGGACTTAGAGAGAAAGCAAGAGACAAATTTCACATACTACTGTTAAGAGGTCATTTTACTAAACTATGTTTAGTGCTAGCATGCACTTAATGCAATTTAAAAAGGCTTATTGTTGGATGTGTGCTGCCATCCCGTTGTAAAATGGCCAATTTGAGCACGAATATTGCATGCAAAAAAATATGAAAATTCTTATCAAAGTGCTTTGTGCAATAAAGAAATTATTTATATCACTCAATATATGTGTCACTTCATTCCCCCGTGAAAGGAGAAAAAATTAATTTTCAAAAAAGTAGCAACCACAAATTTAAAGGTGCTTGGAGCTGATTGTAGCTGTCTGTATCTTGCAAAAAGAAGCATTCTTCCTCAGGGGCAAGCTCAGAAGCTCAACCTGCTGCCATCCGAACCACTAACTCCACAGGACAATCATATATGTATTACAAATTCAGACTTTTATTTGTATTTTTATTGTGAAAAGCGAATAATAAATAATCTTTCAGAACATCCACAGTCTTTTGTTTTTATCTTTGGAGGTCCGGCAGGACAATTATACGTGTATTACAAATTCAGACTTTTATTTGTATCTTTATTGTGAAGAGTGAATAATAAATCACCTTTTAGAACATCCATATCCACAGTCTTTTGTTTTTATCTTTTTTCCTCAGGGAAAACATGCATTCAAATTAAACATCTAAGTCTGATTTGGACGTATGGCGCTAGATGCCCAAAGTCGGCAGTGGTAAAATGTCCATTCTCAAAAAAATATGTTTAGAATATTTTTCTCTACCAAAAATAGTCTATCTTGACGCCCAAGCCATTGATCGTCCAGACCGCCGGTACGTCTGTCTTTATACCACATTTTTGACCAAAAATTCATCTAAGTTCCAAATGCCCAGAACAAGGCAATTTGGATATGGGAGGGGCCAACATTGTGATGGACTGGTCACCCAGACATGGCAACAGAATAGTGGGGCACCTAACTGGGCACTGCTGTGAACTTCACAAAAAGGGTGCCACAGAACTCCCTTATAGGATGTGGTGAGCCCCCAGAAACACCCCAAAACCCACCTGTCTACAACCCCAATAGCCCTTATGGCTGCAGGTGGCATATATATGGCAGTACAGTAGGATTGTGTTGGGGGGGGGGCTGAGTTGGTGAACTCACATTTTCCACCATGAATATAGTGGTTAGAGTAGCTTATGGGCCTGGATCCTCCTCTCTATGACTCACTAGCCCACCCCCCTGGCTATTTAAGACACATGTGTACAAGCTCTACTAGGCTTTCCTATACTAGGTGCTGATGTTCTGGAGACAGATATGTACTTTTTTATTCTGATCTTTGCAGGGGTGTGAGGGCATCAGTGAACACTGGAAGAGTGTGTAGGTCTTTACTTTGTCTCTGCAGTGGTCACTTTGGATACCTTTTGGGCACTTATACCTGTTTTTACATCATTTAAGTCAGTGTTTCTCAACTTCTTCAAGCCAAGTACCCCCTAAGTCTAACAAATATCAACCGAGTATCCTCACCCAAGCTCCGCCCCTGATTCCACTCTCATAATAACAGTACTAATTGTAATGCAATTTCTTCCAACCATTTTTCATATACAGACCTTATAATCTTGATACATAATGTTAACCACAAATTTTTTTTTTTTAAAGTACACTGTATGCAGAGAAAATATTAATTATCATTTATATTTGGGGTTTTATTCAAAGACGTCAAGGCAGATGACTTTAAAATATGCAATGTCATCTCAGTAGCAACTATAGAAAAATTGAATCCTCCTCAGTGCAATCTGTCCCTACTTTAAAATTGCTGGGGGTCATTCTGGACAGCAAACTTTCATACCACAATCAAATTAGTGCAGTAGTGCTTCTATCATCTGCATATGATTCGTTCACTTTCTAAAATCCTGGACCAACCATCTTTAACTATACTAATGCACTCTCTCGTCATTTCTTGCTCGACTACTGTAATGCTCTCTACAAGAGTATAACAAAAAAAGAAATCAGGCGCTTACAAATTGTACAGACCACCTCAGTTAAAATAATATTTCAGGCAATAAAGTTTGATCATATGTCTCCTGCTTCAACTTTGTTACCAAAAGCATACTGTGGATGCTGTTTCATGTCTGACTTCAACCTGGTTTCAACCTTGTTTACCGAACCTGAAAACCATCTGTGTGTGAGCAGACTTGCAAACAACTTACTTCAGCATCTTGGTGTGTGTACTGTGATAAGGGATAGAGTTCGAACAGCGGTTAACCTTCCAGCTGGGAGATAAGGGACACACCTGTTGTTTACTGCAGAGATAGCAGTGTGTGGGACAGGACAAAGGTAATGTGAAAAAAGTATATGAGAAGCAACCCTGTGACTTTTTCCCTTAGAATCCATCGTTGCAACCAAGGGGAGCTAATTTATCATTTGAAAGGATTCCCGATTGTGAAGGGAGGCTATGACAAACATGGTGATATATATATAATCTGGTGATATACATATAATCTGTTCTATCTGATATTTATGCAATAAAACCTCTCTTGTATTTTTTATAGATTAAAACGTCCCTGCTTGCATTTTCTTATGATTGTGTGACAGCCCGGAAATGGAAGAAGATAGAAAGGAGACCGGCAAAACTATAGAGCAATTAACTTAAGTTTCTCTTTCTCACTTTCTTTTAGAACAGGGTAGGGAACTCCGGTCCTCGAGAGCCGTATTCCAGTCGGGTTTTCAGGATTTCCCCAATGAATATGCATGAGATCTATTTGCATGCACTGCTTTCAATGCATAATCATTGGGGAAATCCTGAAAATCTGACTGGAATATAGCTCTTGAGGACCGATGTTCCCTACCCCTGTTTTAGAAACTTAGCATCCCGACATGGCTATTTGAAACCAATTTCACTGTGCCATTTCTAAAATACTACCAGCACTGTGACCTGATATTGGGAATCCAATGGATACCAAATTTGTTTATGACTCTTATGATTAATAGTGTACTTATTTAAAGATTAAATTCAATCCTGAATCCTTGCGATGGAAGAAAGCATACTGGAGCTCTGTGTTTGTCTGCTATGTGGTACTTGTGCTGTGTCATCTGTTTTAGTTTATGAGGGTACCCCAGAAAACATTACACATTGGCCATTTCCAGAGTTTTTCCACCCCTTCTACTAGTCCAAATGGTACCATGTCCCTTTCTAAAAAAGATTCCCTCACATACAAGAAAACCAAGAAAACCATGAAAATCATTATGAAAACCATGCTCACAATGATTTTATGCTATGGCTCACACAGTCCAATTATAATTTAGTTAGGGGTTATATTATAAGATGATATCTTAAAAGAAAAAAAAAAAAGCTTTATACTTGGAAAATGGTGCTCATTGGTATTTGAAATGAAATTTTTTTTAAAATGGTCTCTCTTTATTTAACCTACCAGGTATAAACAGTGCACATCGCTGACATAAGTCATTTTGGTATTACCATCAGTACGTGTTTATGGTTTCTCTTAAGTGACATAATAATTACGTCCAGAACATAAAAAGGCGTATTATTGGAATGTCCTACTGAATACCTTTAAGTGCATTAGTGTTGTTTCTCTTATCTCAAACAAATACTATCTTAAACACAAGTATCTTGTCACATGTTACCACATTCGGTACATAAAGTGGTTTTTCTCCTCTTTCTTTTTCCTATCTTCTCTTTTTCACTCTCTCTCTTCATAGTAGTGTTTGTTGTAACTAAAGCATTGAAGCCAAATAGTCATGGTGAGATATTTTCTTTGGAAAATCACGTACTGGGAATTGGTATTCCATATAGACTTTCATCCCTTTGCGATAGAATTGATCAGCTCTGCTCTCTTGTTCTTATGATTTGGCTAACATGCTGGGTTAAGAGAAAATTTCACAAGATCGAGAAGATGACATCACGCAACCAGATATACAGTACCGTGCCATAACACTATTAGGTGGCACCAACTTGGGAATAGGAATGAGCCTATATCCTGCCGCTTTACACTAGGGCTGGTCTCTGGGGGTGGTGCACTTGACTCTTACGTGAGTGAAGGCATGTGAGTGGCATAGCAAACCTATTGAAACTGGAGCATAGCCAGACCCTAACCGAAGCTGCCAACGAAAACTGGATACCAGATGACTGCAGTGATCGATGGTAAATACAGAGCTACCCTAAATGTATGTAAAGCCATGAGTAGGAGCACAAATATAATATTAATGTCCATGATTCCTGATAAGTGACACTTTCAAGTAAAATGCCTCATTAGTAAGAAATATTAGAGAATGCAAAAATACCAGTAAGGAAATAAGTTATGAATGGAAAATTAATTTTCCTATTTTACCGAAATGTAGAACCCAAAGATGTTTGGATACATTGTGTGTGTGTGTGTGGGGGGGGAACTACATTAGGTATTGTAAATACTATTGATTCTGAAATACTGGCTGGCAAACAAGCATCTTTAAGCTCTGGAGTAGTGGATGTATTTAGAAGGGAAGGTAAATGGATGCCAAATACTATACACAACCATGAACTAACCCTACAATATGATCAGTTAATGTTACATGTTGTTAATGATACTATATTACAGCAATATACTTTAGATCAGTGTTCTTCAACCTTTTTACACCTATGGACCGGCGGAAATAAAATAATTATTTCGTGGATCGGCAAACTAATAAGACTGAAATTTTTAAAAACCCCATTGCCACCCCATCCCCGCGAACTTGGTCCTGTTAACCATCTGATCCCATCCGCACAAGCCTCAAATAGTTATGATTTTATATTGAACATATTTTATTAAAGTATAAAAAGAAACAATATTCTGAACAATTGTCATTTTATAAACATAAATAATACAGGGCAAGGATCAACAAAACTCCCGTCTCCCCTCCCCTTCACATATATCCCCTCTACTATCAAGAAAACTGAATAAGCCAAATTATTACAAAATGCTACACAAATATCATGCTAACAGAATACCACAGTCACACATGGTGTTAGGTGAGTGGAACTAGGGCAACTGCCTCCTGGTAAGAGAGCCCTAAGCCAGCTGGAAGCTAAAGATGCACTGCCTGGGCTTTGCACTCCCCAGTTATGTCTAACATCAGCTCTAGCAGGATACATATTTTAAATCTGATATATTCTAATCACAAGATAGAAATAAAATTATTTTTTCTACCTTTTGTCGTCTCTGGTTTCTGCTTTCATCTTCTTTTCACTCTCTTCCATCCAGCGTCTGCTCTCTGTCTCTTCAATCCAGCATCTGCCTCTTCCATCCACTGTCTGCCCTCTACCCCTCCCCCTTCCATATGGTATCTGCGTTCTTTCTATGCCCCTCTCTCCTACACCAGATCTAGCATCTTTGTCCCTCTTTCCTTATTTTTCATCTGCCCCCCTTCCCAGCATCAAACTCTTTCTACTTTGTCATTCTTCTGTCTCTCCCCTTTCCCTCATCTGATCTCTCCATTCCATCCTGACTCCTTCCCCTCCTCTAATCTCCCTGCCAGCTGTTTCCTTCCAATGTTCCTCCTCCCCTGTCCAGCAGTACCTTCTCCCTTTCTTCCTCCCCTTATCCAACAGTAATTCTTGTCCCTTCCCTTTCCCTTCTCCCCTGTCAGCAATAGCCCCTTCCCCTCCCATGTCCAGGAGTACCCCTTCTCCCTTCCCTCTCCAGCAAATGTTTCCTCTATGTAGGCTAGCGGCAGCTCTATGTGCTTTTAACTTCGGCACACAGCTGCCCCTAAGCAGTATTTTAGCCGCGGTTTCATGAGGCAGCCTTGGGGCCTTTGGTAGGCCGGCCCGCTTTGATGATGCGATGTGGGCTGGCCTACCAAAGGCCCCGAGGCTGCCTCATGAAACCGCGGCTAAAATACTGTTTAGGGGCAGCTGTGTGACGAAGTTAAAAGCACACAGAGCTGCCCCTGCTTGTCTGGGGGTGCGGAGACATACGCGGCAGGAGTAGGAGGTGGAAGGCAGGAGTGCCGGCAACAGGAAGTTGCACGTCAGCTGACGCCGGCACTTTTGCTGCGGCGGGGACCCAAATCCTTTGCGGACCGGCAACATTTTTTTACGGACCGGCACCGGTCCGTGGACCGACGGTTGAAGAACTGTGCTTTAGATAGTAACATTTCTTCAGCCTTATCCAGTAGTTACAATTTTAGAACATGGTGGAATTTTGATATAAAACAATGTTCTGATTTCTCATGTGAAAGGTTACTTACGTTATTTGATGTAAGGAACTCTACAATAAAGCACAGTTACTTACCGTAACAGGTGTTATCCAGGGACAGCAGGCAGCTATTCTCACATATGGGTGACGTCATCGACGGAGCCTGGTTGCGGACGCCTCACAAGCAGACTTGCTTGAAAAAACTCGAAGTTTCGAGTCACCCGCACCGCGCATGCACGAGTGCCTTCCCGCCCAGCGCAGGTCGCATCTCCTCAGTTCAGATAGCTAGCAGAGAAGCCAACCAGGGGAGGCGGGTGGTTTGTGAGAATAGCTGCCTGATGTCCCTGGATAACACCTGTTACGGTAAGTAACTGTGCTTTATCCCAGGACAAGCAGGCAGGTATTCTCACATATGGGTGACCTCCAAGCTAACCATAATGGGATGGTGGGAGTGTTGGCAATTTAAGAGAATAAATTTTGTAATACTGTTTGGCCAAACTGTCCATCCCGTCTGGAGAAAGTATTCAGACAATAGTGAGAAGTGAAGGTATGAACCGAGGACCAAGTAGCAGCTCTATAAATTTCCTCAATAGGTGTAGATCTGAGGAAAGCTACTGACGCTGCCATAGCTCTGACCTTATCGGCTGTGACTTTACTATGAAGGGATAATCCAGTCTGGGCATAGCAGAATGAGTTGGAGATGGTATGCTTAGAAATAGGTTGGCCCAACTTATTTGGATCGAAGAAAACAAAAAGTTGAGGAGCAGTTCTGTGTGGTTTGGTGCGTTCCAAGTAGAAGGCTCAGTCAAGCATATGAAGAGCTGATTCTCCAGGGTGAGAATGAGGCTTTGGAAAAAACACTGGAAGAACAATGGATTGGTTGAGATGAAATTCTGAGACCACTTTAGGGAGGAATTTAGGATGAGTACGAAGAACCACTTTATCATGATGGAACACCGTGAATGGTGGACAAGCAACTAAAGCTTGCAGCTCACTAACTCTTTGAGCAGAAGTGAGGGCTATGAGAAACACCACTTTCCAAGTGAGATACTTCAGATGAGCCTTTCAATTGGTTCAAATGGAGGCTTCATTAGTTGAGTAAGGACAACATTGAGGTCCCAAATCACAGGAGGCAGTTTGAGAGGAGGTTTGACATTGAAGAGTCCTTTCATGAATCTGGAAACCACTGGATGAGCAGAGAGGGGTTTCCCTTTAATAGGCTGATGGAAAGCCGCAATTGTACTAAGATGGACTTGGATAGATGTAGACTTGAGGCCAGAACGGGATAAGTGTAAAAGGTAGTCCAAAACAGAAGATAAGGAGGAATGCTGAGGCTCCTTATGATGAGAAAAACACCATGTAGAAAATCTAGTCCATTTTTGGTGATAGCATTGTCTAGTGGTAGGCTTCCTAGAAGCTTCTAAAACATCTCTTACAGATTGAGAAAACTGAAGAGGGGTTATGTTGAGAGGTACCAAGCTGTCTGGTGTAGAGACTGCAGGTTGGGATGAAGCAGACATCCTTTACTCAGTGTAAGCAGAGAAGGAAAAACAGGTAGAAGGTATGGCTCCCTGCTGCTGAGCTGAAGTAGAAGGGAGTACCAAGGTTGTCTCGGCCACCGAGGAGCAATTAGAATCATGGTAGCATGATCGTTCTTCAACTAGACCAGAGTCTTGAGAATGAGAGGAAATGGAGGGAATGCATATAGGAAGAGATTCGTCCACTCCAGAAGAAAAGCATCTGCCTCGAGGCGATGAGGAGAGTATATCCTGGAGCAGAACTGAGACAGTTTGTAGTTGTGGGGAGCTGCAAAGAGGTCTATTTGAGGTGTTCCCCACTGTGAAAAAATATGATGAAGAGACGAGGAATGGAGTGTCCATTCGTGAGATTGCAGAAGATGATTCAAGTTGTCCGCCAAGCAATTCTTCGCCCCTTGAATGTAGACAGCTTTGAGGAAGGTGTTGTGGTGGATTGCCCAGTCCCAAACCTTCAGAGCTTCTTGACAAAGGGAGGAAGATCCCGTCCTTCCATTTGTTGACATAAAACATGGCGACTTGGTTGTCCGTCCGGATGAGGACTACCAGGTTGTGAAGAAGATGTTGAAAAGCGTTGAGTTTTGAAAATCACTATGTCTTCCAACAGATTTATATGACAAGTTTCAAGTTCAAGTTTCAAGTTTCAAGTTTTATTTAAATTTGATGGTTCGCTTAATATTTCTAAGCGAATTACATAAAATGTACAATTGGAGTAAAACATTAAAAATATTAATAAAATTTCTACAATAAATAACACAGTGCAATTTCTGACTGACAATACTGACGGATACTACAAAACTGGAATAAGGTGGAGAAAACGTGAGGGAAAAAGTTACAAAATTTTGATTCCTAGTGCGGAGAAAAAGAGGGTTGGAGGGGGGAGGTTAAGAACATTAGGATTTGGGACATTGACGATCCGTACTGGTCCAGTGGCCTTGTGTACAGAGACCATCAAGATGAGCGCCCCAAACGTAGGTCGAAGAGTCTGTCGTGAGGACCTTCTGATGATGGAGCGTTTGAAAAAGCAAGCCTCTGGAAAGATTGGAAGAGAGCATCCACCAATGGAGAGACTTCTTCAATGAAGGAGTTACTGAAATGTGTCGAGAAGGAGGGTTGTAAACTTGCGTCCATTGAGATGCCAGGGTCCCTGAGGAATTCTAAGGTGAAGTCTGGCAAAAGGAGTCACGTGTACTGTAGAGGCCATGTGACCCAGAAGGACCAACATGTGTCTCGCTGAGATGGAAGAGCGGGAAGACACTGTTTGACAGAGTTGAAGAGCTTGCAGTCATTGTTGTGGAAGGAATGCTCTGAGTTGGGCAGTGTCCAGAACAGCTCCAATGAATTGTAGAGTCTGTGAGGGTTGAAGCTGAGATTTGGGAAAATTGATATCAAATCCCAAACTTTGTAGGAACCAGGTAGTCTGTCGGGTCACTACAATAACCCCTTGAGACGTGGAATCTTTGATGAGCCAGCCGTGGAGGTAGGGAACCACCTTAAGACCATGATTCCTTAGAGCTGCTGCTACCACTACCAGGCACTTGGTGAACACTCTGGGAGACAAGGCCAGGCCAAATGGTAGTACTCTGTATTGATAATGCAGATTCCCCACCCAAAATCTGAGGTACTGACAGGAGGCCGGGTGAATGGGGATATGAGTGTAGGCCTCCTTGAGATCCAGAGAGCATAACCAGTCGTTCTGCTCGAGAAGGGGATAAAGGGATGCCAGGGACAACATTCAAAACTTTTCTTTGACTAGAAATTTGTTGACAGCCCTGAGATCCAGAATGAGTCGCAGATCGCCCGTCTTCTTCGGAACAAGGAAGTAACAGGAGTAAAACCCCCTGTTCTGCTGTTCCAAAGGAACTGGTTCTATGGCATAGACACGAAGCGACATCCAAAACTTGTCCATAGTTTTTCCCTCCTTGCCAGGAGGAATGGTGGCATAAACCTTGGAAGGATGGGACCTCTTCAAGGAGGACTCGTCAAGCAGGGATTGATGAGATAACTGCGAGTTATCAAAGCCTTTGCGATGTACAGTTTTATACCTAGAGTCCAACTTTCCTGGAACAGCTGGTATGGTATAAGGTGTTTCCAGGCATCGACCAAAAACCTGATTCAAAAGCTTATGAAGAGGAAGCTTAAGTGACTCTGCCGGAGGTTGAGGGAGATGCATGACTTCGAGATACTCCTTAGAGTATTTAGAGCCAGTGTCTAATTGAAGATCCAAGTCCACAGCCATCTGACAAAGGAAAGATGAGAAAGATAGCTGATCAGCCAATCCTTTGCCTCGAGAAGGACTCAAGGACATCGAGGCAGCTTGAGTCGAAGATGAAGCCTCGGCAGGAAAAAAGGCATCAAAGGAACATGGTGACTTGGATCAGGCAAACGAAACCGGGATATCCTCGAGGTCCAGCATTGGAGACCTCGAACGAGGAGACGGCGGTCTAGTCGAAGTTGGGGTAGATTGAGGCTTAGTTGAAGAAGGTCGTTCTTTAGAAGAAGAACTATGCCTGGAAGGATGCCTCGATGAAGGCCTCGATTGTCGGTGAGAACTGTGCCTGGAAGCAGATCTTGAGGATCAAGGAGACTTTGCCTCGGAGACTGAAGCAGCCGATGCTATCAAAGAATGGATAGGACTGGAGGCTGTAGATCTAAGCTCCAGAGGCTTGATGGAGGAACCTCAATGCACTCCCAAAGACTCTGCTCCTTGTATAGAGTGTGAGGATTCCTGCCGAGGCACTCACAAAGAATCTGCTCCTTGCTTCACGTGCTTGGATACCAGACCAGACACTCGCAGAGACTCTGCTCCCTGCAAAGAGTGTGGAAGGTCAGACTGAGGCAAAGGAAGCGGCTCGACCTCACGGGAGTCTGCTAAATGCCCAAGCTGGATAAGAGGAAGCAGTTTTGGTCCCATATTTTTAAGGAACTGAATAAACTGCTTCTCTAATATGGTCTGGAAAGAAGCTGGCAAGGATGGATCCGCATCTGGAACCGGACCACCTGCTTTGGCTGGAGGTTCCTTCGAGGTAGTGTGAGTGTGCTTCGACCTGGGAGTCTTAGGCACTTTAATCACTACCGGTGCTGAGCTATCTGACCTGAGGAAACAGGGGAAGATACAGCAGATGTCGTCGAAGAAAGAGCCGCTGCAAACGACTAAGGTCTGATGAGGCTCGAGGTGGAAGCAGTAGGAGCAGAAGGAACCTCGGTAGGAGTCGAGGCCGAGGACACCTTTGAAGTTGAGGGATCAGTAGAAGATTCTATCTCGAAGAGCTTGTTCACCAAAATACGATGACGATTGAAAGCACGAGGCTGAAGCGTTTGGCAAGGCAGGCATGACTTAAGATGATGTTTCGGCCCAAGACACTTAAGGCAGTGACGGTGTGGGTCCGTAAGAGAGATCGTGCGCTGGCACTTGCTAAACTTCTTGAAGCCCGTGGCAGGCCAGGACATAGAAGGAAAAATAGCCGCCGCAAGATCAAAGCCCTCAGGCCTGTCCCGAAAAACGGACGGAAGAGGAAAAATTTATTTATTTATTTTTTACTGAAAATGAAAGAAATAAAATAAGAACAGCGATTTGAGAAGAAAAATATAGAAACCGCGGTTCAGAGAAGGCACAAAGTAAAGAAGTTAAACGCAGAGAGTCAAAGACGGACTTCTTGGCTCCACGGAAAACTGAGAACTGAGGAGATGTGCCCTGCGCTGGGCGGGAAGGCACTCGCGCATATGCATTGCGGGTGACTCAAAACTTCAAGTTTCTTCAAGCAAGTCTGCTTGTGAGGAGTCCGCATCCGGGCTCCGTCGATGATGTCACCCATAAGTGAGAATACCTGCCTGCTTGTCCTGGGATAATGTGTCCTTTTACTGTGATGGCTTTAGTACCCCAATGGCTTTAGTACTGTGATGGCTTTAGTACTGTGATGGCTTTAGTACCCCAATTATGGTTTCCCACTTACCAGGGGCAACAAATAGAGGAACTGAACAAAACTTATGTAATAAAAAATTGTAAATTCTTATGTTAACATTTCTTAATTGTGGGTTTACCTACTGTGTATATAAACGCACCATGACTCCCTCCGTTCGTATGGCTTCTTACACTGAAGTGCAGACCTGAAGATTCAGGGGTGGAATGTTATGCTTATGGCCAGGGCCTGACGTATGCACTTGTATGAATCTTCATGTCTGTTTCAACTCTGTTTTTAACTCTGCTTCACCTTTGTTACCAAGAGCATCCTGCGGGTGCTGTTTCATGTCTGTCTTCAACCTTGTTTACCGAAACTGAAAACCATCTGTGTGTGAGCAGACTTGCAAAACAACTTACTTCAGCATCTTGGTGTGTGTACTGTGATAAGGGATAGAGTTAACCTTCCAGTTAGAGATAAGGGACACACCTGTTGTTTACTGCAGAGACAGCAGTGTGTGGGAAAGGACAAAGGTAATGTGAAAAAAGTATATAAGAAGCAACCCTGGAACTTTTGCCCTTAGAATCCATCGTTGCAACCAAGGGGAGCTCATGGACTGTGCCAATCTATCATTCGAAAGGATTCCCGATTGTGAAGGAAGGCTATGACAGATGTGATGTTTAAAAAAAAAAAAAAAAAAAATAATAATAATATATATATGGTACCTTGGATTACGAGCATAATCCGTTCCAGGAGCATGCTCGTAATCCGAAATGCTCGTTTATCAAAGCGAGTTTCCCCATAGGAAATAATGGAAACTCGCTTTGATGCGTTCCCTCCCCACGAGAACCGGCATTGCTCCCCCCGAAGACCCCCCTCTGATCCGGCACCCCCCCGCGATTGGGCACCCCCCGCCACAATCCGGCAACCCCCCCGCGATTGGGCACCCCCCGCCACGATCCGGCACCCCCCCTGACATGATTGGGCACCCCCCCGCCACGATCCGGCACCCCCCCTACGCTTCTTACCCTCATCTGGGCACCAGCATGTCCTGTGCTTAGTGCCGGTGCCCGAAGATCGGCCTCCTCTTCTGCTAGGCCTTGAGCATCTGAGCATGCTCAAGGCCTGCAAGTTCACGTTCTGAACGAAATAAATAAATAAATTAGAAATTGCAGAGACGATCTTTGAATGAGCTGTCTTAGAAGAGAGTGAAAGGTTTCAGTGATATGTTCTCTGGAACTACTGATATGAAGGTGTGTTGGATTTGCCATGGGAAGGTTTTGAAGTTAGCAGTGGAGGAGTAGCTTAGTGGTTAGGGCAGAAGCCTGAGAACCTGGGGAACTGGGTTTGACCCACCCACTGTGGCTCCTTGTGACCTTTGGCATGCCACTTTTCTCTCCATTGCTCCAAGTACAACCTCCACCTCCCCCCCCAAAAAAAAACAAAAAACCAACAACCCTCTTAGATTGTGAGTCTAAGTACATGTGAGAAAGTACATGTATATAATATATACAGTGCTGCATATATCTAGTAGTACTATAGAAATGAAAAGTAGTAGTAGTTCATATAGACTGCTTTAATGATTTGTCACCAATTTTTGTACGGAAATATTCCAGAATTAATTAAAAATAACATATCTAGTTATATTCCAAAAAGATCTTTGTGTTCTGAGAATTTGGCCTTGCTTAAGACGACTATGAATCCAAGGTTCGTCGATACTGGCAAAAAGACCTTTTATTGTACAGGAGTTAAGATTTGGAACTCTTTGGTAGGACAGATTCGGAACTGTTGTTTGAGAGGTATGTTTAGAAAATTACTTAAAACAGTTATTTGTTGATGTTTTCTTTTAGACATATCCTTTTTGGTAAACTTGATGAACTGCATATGATCCACAGTTATGCTATGAATCTGTGTCTATGACATGCTATTAATTTTTATTTATGTCTTTAAGCTCTGTTTCTATGCAAAGCTATGTTAGTATTTTTTAGCTATGAATTTTAAGGCTTGTTTGTATGTCTATTTTATTATGTTTTACAACTATGTATGTATAATTGTTAACCGTTTAGCTGTATACGGTATAGTTCTATACCGTTTAGCTGTAAATGGTATTGACATTTTTTAAATAAATAAATATAATTGAAGTTCTCTAGCTCCCCGATACAGCATGAAAGTGAAACAAGGATCTTTGTTGGGACTAGAGATTAAGAAGGTTTTTGTGTATTTCATCAAAAGACATTTTAAAATAAGCGTGAAGGGGTTTTTTTTTGCATTACTTTTGCTAGTTTGTTACTGAAGAAAGATATGCAACACTTGTTAACATTGTTAATTAATTAATGGAGTTCTTTCTGACTAATGATCGAAATGCTGGCCATTTTCTGAGAACTCTGCCCCCCCCCCCCCCAACGGCCCTTGCAGCACTACTTTTTGAAAAGATTTCTTCTGCAGGGCACTGTTCCAGCTCTTCAGCAGGCAACGGAAGCAGGAAGAAAACTTCCATTGTACCCCTCCTTCCTCAGCCTGACTTTGCTCTACAGCAGCGCAGTTCGGGCTTGACCTAGCCACTCCAGATCACCCGGATCCTCTCCAGCTCCAATCATACATACATTCACTCTAAAATCCAACCATCTGCCACTAAGAACCACCAAAAGAGGAAACTACATCCTAACCCCCAGAAAAGTCATCTGCTACTTCACTCCCACCAACCCCTCGCCTCCTATCTTTCACAATGAAAACAATACCAAAAAACTATTACAAACTATCTCAATGATCACCTTACTCCTAACAAGCTGGAAGGCAGCAGCAAATAACATCTTCACAATACCAGTTATTTTAACTGCAAACAGAGTTTACCACCCAACCAGGAGAATCATAGTAAACAGAAACAGAAACTGCCAGACCTACATGCAACACTTCATTATACCAACATGGGGGAGAAGACCAACAACCCAACCCAAGACCAATCCACATCCACAACCAAGATCACTCATCCACCCAAAAATAACAAACAATGCTCAAACAGAACACACCACACTATCATGTGCCTTCAAAAACATCAGAGCTCTAGGCCCAAAGATAGAACGCATAAGAGACTGCACAGAAACCAAGAATCTAGACTGCCTCTTTCTCACCGAAACCTGGCTCACCTCACATTCTGATCCCAGGATAACTGAAGTTTACCCTCAAGGATACAAGATAAAGATGGTCTGCAGAGAAAAGAAAAACAAAAAAAGGAGGTGGTCTGGCCATCCTAGTTAGAAACTCCCTAAACGTAAACATACTAGACAAAACATCCACCCCATACATGGACCTCATAGCTTGTCAAGTATCATGCACCACACTAAAAAGATCCATAACTTGCATGCTCTGCTACATAACACCAGGGAACTGAAACAAAGTAAGACCAAAATTTTAAGATTCTATATACTGAAACTCACTAACGGTAGAATATAACCTAATCCTAGGAGATCTAAACCTCCATCTAGAAGACCAATCCTCTAAACAAGTAAAAAAAAACCTACTATCTTAACCTTGAAGCCTTAACCTACAAGATCTTAGATCCACATACCACACATGAGAAATGCCACCAACTTGACATTGCAGCCTTCATGACCCAACAGCCCATTCTACCAGAGATTTACACCTCAAACGGAAATTGGTCCTGATCTCTCTGGTCAGACCACTTCACAAACACCTTCAATATAAACTGGGCCAAAGGCAAAATCAAACCAAAATCCCAAAGCTTAACCTATGAATCACGCAAATACATCGACCCCCTCCATATTCTGGAATAAAACAGACGCAACAATCCAAGAAAGTAACCCCAAAAATTTCATTTCACAATGGTGCACACTAAGTACTGCTATCCTAGATCAGTTAGTCCCAGTATAAACGAAAACCAGAATCAGAAGACGATCCGAAAAATGGTCCGACAATGAACTACTCCTACTCAAAAGACAATGCAGACGACTAGAAAGAAAACGGAGAAAAAGTAACCAAGAACACACAAAAACATCATGGAGAAAACTAAACCAACAATACAAGCAAAAGCTAAAAGAAAAGAGAAGGGCACACTAAACCAACCAAATAGGCACAGAAGTTCAAGACACAAAAAAGTATTCCAATTACTAAAATAACTCAAAGACACTAAACCCTTCCTGGCCAATAATGACACTCCACCCTCTTCAGCCACCCTTCTAGCTGAATACTTTAGGAAACAAAATTAAAATAGCCAGGACAACCTTCGCAGGAACCCCAAACCACCTAGATGAGATCAAAATGCCCCCCACAGAAAAAGAATCAGCTGCAGCAGACAGAACCTGGTTTGACTTCACCACAATACAATGGTCCGACCTCAACAGACTCTACAAAAAATACAGTCATACAGCCTGCGACCTCAACCATTGCCCTCCATACCTGTTAAAAGCCTCCAGCCGAAAATTCCGCACTCTCCTCATACAATGGATACAATCCTTGCTCACAGATGGTCTTTTCCCACAAGACCTCAGTGAAATTATCATCATCCCGATCATAAAAGACCCCAAAGTAACAACAGATCTACCATCCAACTACAGACCCATAGCCCCAATACCATTATATGTCAAGCTAATGGAAGGCCTCATAGCTAAACACCTATCTACCTAGAAAACCACAACTTACTCCACCCTACACAGTCTGGTTTCAGAACCAACTACAGCACAGAGACATTACTAGGATCCCTCCTGGACACAGCCAGACAACACCTCAGCATAGGCAAAAAAATACTGGTCATACAACTAGATCTCACTGCAGCATTTGACCTGGTAGATCATGACTTTCTACTACAAATACTAGAAACAATAGGAATCACAGGAAAGATGCACATTTGGTTTCAAGGATTCCTACAATCAAGGACCTCAGAGTAAAAACAAACAAAGAAAAATCAGAACCATGGTCCAACCCCTGTGGCATACCCCAGGGTCGCCTTTATCCCCAACACTCTTCAATCTCTACATTGCATCCCTTGGCACCTGCCTAGACAAATTAGGCTTAACTTCTTATAGCTATGCAGACATCACCATCCTCCTTCCTTTTGATCAATCAACACACTCCATGACAAACTACGTAGAACACTAGAAACGGTGGCTACAAACTACAGAACACAAACTAAAACTGAACCCAGACAAAACAAAATTTATTCTTCTCGAAACAAACAAAACCCCAACCATAACAAACTTAGTAATAAACTCAATCACATACCCCATTCAACCCACCCTAAGACTTCTGGGAGTGATGATAGACAGAAGTTGTACCATGCAACTACAAATCAACAAAACAATACAGAAATCATTCGCAGTCATGTAAAACCTAAGGCAAATCCGAAAATTCTTTGACAGAAAACAATTCCAGCTTGTGGTCCAATCCCTAGTTCTAGGACTTCTACACTATTGCAACATCCTCTATCTCCCCTGTATAAAATACAGCCCTGAGACTGATCTATTCACTTAAAAAAATACGACCACATCACTGCCGCATACCTCGACTCACACTGGCTCCCAATACAAGCAAGAATACAATTCAAATTTTACTGTCTACTATTTAAAGCAATGAATTGAGACAGCCCAGCCTACTTGAACCGCCTTATCCAAACTGCCACAACCAGGCAAAGAAGAGCCCAGACACCATTCACGCACCCCCCAATCAGAGGCGTCAAACGCAAAAAATGTACGATGGCCTAATGGCCACGCAGGCAGCAAAGCTTGACCACCAACTATCCAATCTACTGATCACGACACCAGACTACAAAACTTTCAGAAAAGAAATAAAAACCCTGCTAGTCAAGAAATCTATCAAGACAAACTAACTCCGCAGGAAACATCTCAATCACCTGAAGTAACGCGCTCAACTATGTAATCTCTTCTGGAATTGTCCAGATAACTTCTTATGTAATCCGCCTTGAACCGCAAGGTAATACAAGTCACTAATGGAATGGAATGTAAAATGTGGCAGCTGAACATGTCCGAGTTTTTTTCCTCTACCTTTCATATCAATGAAAGTGTACTGTATTTTTGGTGTACAACCACAAAAAACAGGGAGGAATGGAGGGAAGTGTAATACAAAAATTAAAAAATATCACTCCAAGACAAAAGCACCACCCAAGCTAAGAAAGCTAGCTTATTACTTAAGCGAAAGAAAAGCCTCAAACAAACGGAGAGGTGTATCCACACTCTTCCACCCAAGTGTCATAGGCAAAAAACTTTCACACAAGTTTAAAGTTAGCAGGTGGGAGCAAAAAAAAAAAAAATAGCCGAGAATGATTAATGGTAAAAACCACTAAACACAAACAGGCCAGGCCTTCGTGGCCGGTAACCACTTCTTCAGGGCCTTAGCGCCAAATCCAGGCTATCCTATAACACAAAAGGGAAATGAAAATGCTCACTTGCTGAAAGTTGAAAAAGAGCAAAAACTCATTCAACTACTTACAGTATGCAGATACTAACTGCTACTTTCAACCACAACTTCCAAAGCACTGTCAGGAGAAAATTCATGTGATAGGTCAACTGAACGCGAACCAGCCAATCCTGGCAGACCATGTCGGCTCATTCACAAATCAGAATGATTGAATCACATCAGCTAGAAACAGCTCATACACAAAAGAGAGCATACTAGAGAAATGCTGCAGAGACAATAAAACTAAAATGATGACATGATTAACTGTAGAAATGCTGACGGGATTCAATAAAAGTAGAACCAATCGATGCTTGCATTTAATCCACGGGGTTGCACAGTCCGGAGCTGAAAAATCCAAAATTGCTCCCTGAGCTGGAGTTTAAGTCTTCTATTGCCACCCCTAGGATGAATTGGAATCTGATCAAGTACCAGACAGCGTAGTTGAAAAACATCATGCTTGTAAGTATCACATTGTTGAACCATAGGAGCTGAAGCTATTCCTCTCTTTAAAGCACTTCTATGTTCCGTATTTTTCGCTCCATAAGATGTATTTTTTTTCCAACCATAAGAGGGTTGAAATCTCGGTGTGTCTTATGAAGCGAAGGTACAAATTTTGTTACCCTCCTCCCCATACCATTGTAAAACCCATCCGCCACCGCACCACCTTTCTAAACCCACCCTCCCGCTGCTGCTGCACCTCCTTTTTAAACCCACCCACCCTCCCGCACCACCTTTTTTTTTAACCCCCCGGTCCGCCCGCCTGCCGTCGCCATTGCTCATGTTTTACCTGGTGGTCCAGTGTCCAGCCAGCTCCTCATTTCCCCAGCAGCGAAACAAATCAGCAGTGTGGCCATCAGGAGCAAGCTTTACGCTCTCCTGCTCGGCCCAACGCTGTTTTCCGAATGGCTGCCATAATTTCTCGTGAGTCTCATGAGAACCTATGACAGCCATTTGGAAAGCAGCGCAGGGTCGAGCAAGAGAGCATAAAGCTTGCTCCTGATGGCCACACAGCTGATTTATTTCACCGCTAGCCAGGAAATGAGGAGCACGGAAGAGCGAAGACTGCCGTGGCAGGGAGGGAGCGAAGCCGGCTGGAGCTGATGGAAAAATTTAAAAATGTACAGGGGGCTTGCCTGGGGCTGATTGGTTGGCCTGGAGCTGGCTGGCTGGTTTGGGGCTGGCTGGTTGGCCTGGAGCTGGCTGGCTTAGGGCTTGCTGGTTGGCTTGGGGCTAGCTGGCTGGCCTGGGACTGGCTTGTTTGGGGCTGGTGGGCTTGCTGGGGAAAGGCTGACTTGGGGCTGCTTACATTAGACATGCCCACCACTAGATATGCCCTGTACCCTGTCCTGGCCTACCCCAAAGCACCAGAGGAGGGACACCATTTGGTTCAGAATTTTTTTCTTGGTTTTTCCTCCTCTAGAGGTGGGTGCGTCTTATAGTCAGGTGCATCCTATGGAGCGAAAAATATGGTAATCTCAGGGACAAACAATACAGTAGATCACATGATCAGATTCACAAGAGGTATAAACCTTAAGTTGATAGCATTTCCCATCAGGATTGACAAACTCACTGCATCTTACATAATGAAGGAATATGAACATTAGGGTTACTGGTTGAGTAAGCAGAACTGAGTAGATTCTTAGTTAACAAATCGAATGAACAAGCTCGTTTTTACCAGTTTTCTAAAATTGAAGTATTATGACGAGAGCATGAAAACGTTACTAAGCCAATCGTTCCATTTGCCTGCCTGGAAGGCAAGAGTTCTGGCCAAGAATCTTTTGTAGTGGTAGGCTTTTATTGTCGGATAGGAGAACAGATGTATTCTTCGTGTGGGCCTAAGATAACTTGCCAGATTGAAGTGGGAAACCAGGTAAGTGGGAGCTAGGCCAAATGATGATTTGTAACACAGGCAGGAGAACTTAAACAGGATTCGGGCCTCTAGGGGCAGCCAATGGAGTTTTTGATAGTATGTGTTCCCATTTCTTCAGCCTAAAGATCAGCCGAACTGCCGAATTTTGAATGACTCTGAGTCTTAGGATGTGTTTTTTGAAGGATCCCAAGTAAATAATGTTGCAATAATCGAGCAGGCTCAGGATGGAAGATTGAACCAGTAAGCAGAAGGATGGAGCATCAAAGTATTTTCTGATGGTTCTGAGTTTCCATAGTACCGAAAAGCATTTTTTAACTAATAAATCTGTGTGAGCATTTAGGGTAAGGTAGCGGTCCAGGGTGACTCCCAGGATTTTAATGGAGTGGTCAATAGGAAAGTCCTGACCATTCAAGGAGATCGAAGAGTCTCTGATTTTGTCGTTGAGGAAAAATTTAGTTTTGTCGATGTTGAGCTTCAATTTGAATTCGGTCATCCATAGTTCAATTTCCTTTAGAATGGATGATAGATGAATCTTAGTCTTGGAGGTCAGAGTAGTAAGGGGAATAACAATGGTGATATCATCCGCATAGATATAGAATTTAACCTTTAGGTTTTGTAGTAAGTTCCCCAATGAGGCAAGGTAGATGTTGAACAATGTGGGGGAAAGGGGAGAGCCCTGCGGGACTCCGCAAGAGTTAACCCAACTAAAGGATTTTTTATTGTCACAGTAGACTTGATTTGACCGTTTGCTCAAAAACCCCCGAAACCATTTTAACACGTTACCAGAAAGACCAATTGACTCCAGTTAGTCAATCAGAATAGCATGGTCAACTAGATCGAAGGAACTACTTAGGTCTAGTTGCAGAATAAGAGCACTGGTACCCTGACTGAATAAGGTGTGGAGGAAGTCCAGTAGTGATGCCATGACAGTTTCAGTGCTGAATCCAGAACGGAAACCAGACTGATTGTCGTGCAATATGCTAAATTTGTCCAGATACATTACTAATTCCTGGTTGACCAGTCCTTCCATTAACTTGACGAAAAAGGGAGTGCTCGCAATTGGTCTGTAATTAGATGTCTGTTTGGTAGATTCTCTAGGGTTTTTACGATTGGTGTGATCAAAATCTGGCCTAGATCCTCAGCGAAAGTACCGGTTAGTAAGAGAGAGGAGAGCCAGTTGTATAACTTGGCTTTGAAAGAGACTGGCACGACTTTCATAAAGTTTAGGGGGCAGCTGTCTAATCTGCAGTAGGAGACGGCGTATTTTGCGTAATATTTGGAGAATTGTTGCCAGGATGGTGTAGTGAAGTTATTCCAGGCCATATCTACCCTAGGGTCATCTTTGTTTTGGGCAACCGGGTAGTTCAAATGGTTGGTTGAGGAGCCCGCTAGATTGGATCTCAAATTGATGATTTTGTTGTTGAAAAATTCCACTGATTCATCTGCAGATGGTGGGGAATCAAGGGTAGAACGAGATAGGGCCTGTATGTCATAGAAATTGTTGACTAATTCAAAGAGATTTCTACTGTTGGTGTTCAGCGATCCAATTTTTTGGTCGTAGAAGTTAGAGCGCTTCTTTGTTATTAGTTTTTTGTATTCGTTTAATTTTAATCTCCAATTTGACCTCCCTACACTGTCCCCTGATTTCAACCATTGTCTTTCGAGTTTCCGTAACTCCCGTTTCATATTTCCTAACTCGGTATCGTACCAGCCATCGAGATTCTTGTTTCTTATTTTTCTAAGTTTAGTGGGGGCCATTTTGTTTAATATCTGCGTACTCTTGTTGGTCCAAGAGTCCGCCGAGAAGAAGACTGAGTTTGGGCTAGAAGTTAAGTCATAGTGTGACCAGAATTTTTTTGGATTCACCCTACCTCTGCTAGCTACCATTTTTTTAGGTCTTTTTGCCACCTTGGGTTTGGATGGGGAACGTCTTACTTGCCAGCTGAATTGGAAACTGCATAAACGGTGGTCTGACCAAAGAGAGTCAGTCCATATGGCTTGGTTCCAGTGAATCTTGGGATTGGCTGGTACTTTGGTGGAGAAAGTGACTATATCTATCTGGTTGCCTTTTTGATGGGTCTTTTCTGGAGGCGGCACAAAGAAATGAAGGAAATTAGATCTTTGGAGTCACCCTGTTCTGTCTGCTCTAGGTGAATATTTAGATCGCCTGTCAGTAGGTTGTGAGGGCCTAGTGTAGAGTTTGTGAGGAGGAATTCGTAGAAAAAGTCTTTGGCTGCGGGTCATTTCTTAGACGGAATGTAGAATAAGGTAATTATTAGTGCGTCTTCTAACTGATCTGTCCAGAGTTTACAGGACATGATTTCAAGGTCCGCTGAGGAATTTGAGGCTAGGATTGTGGACTTGAATGATTCTTTTAAGATGATGGCTAAACCTCCCCCTTTACCTCTGCTTCTAGGTAGAGATAAAATTTTGAACCCAGGAGGCAGGCAGTCGCGTATAATGTCGTTATCTGAGACAAACCAAGTTTCCATTAGAAGACCAAAATCGGGGTTGGCTTCTTCCAGCCAGTCTTTGACCAGCTGTGACTTGTTCCTAATAGAACATAAGTGTAAGTAGAAACCGTGAAGAATTTGGTGGTAAGGAACATCAGTGGTTACAGAATAGGTAATCTTTCTCAGTTTCCACTGTCTTTTACAATATGATCTGCTAGGTTTTTGTGAGGGGGGTACGACCGGGATTTGGAAGGGACCCCATTCAGAGCAGTCGTATAGAGAAGGGTTATCAGCTCTAAGCTACTAGTTTTCCCATTCACTTCTATTACAGCTACGGTGAGCCTCTTCACAGGGGGGATGCTGAATCAGCTGTCAGCGGCGCACATGGAGGATTGTCCAGTCAAGGTAAATATTACGGCTTTTTTGGACCTCCCACTTTGAGCTTAGGCTCCCTTAAAATGAACATCTCTCCTGTTGTAGCTAGTAGGGATCCCCTAGCCTCACCAACTGATGGCCACCTCCTCCCCTTCAACTTCCCAAGTTCTGCAGCTGGCAGCAATATTGCAGAAATGCTCCTCCTCCCTCCTCCCTTGATACTACCATTGGCTGCAAAGCATGGAGATTTTGGGTTGCCAGACTGGAGGAAGATGTCTTCAGTTGGCAGGGCTTGGGAATCTCCACTAGCTCAAGTATTTATAAATTGCATTCAGGCAGGGAGAAACTTTGGTGCCCATCCACTAATTTTGGGCTCCTGTCTTTCCCCCAAATCAGCTGTATATGACTATGCCACTGAATACAAAAATAATTGTGATGCACATATCCCAAAGCTAACATAATCCAGTTAGTAAATTCAAAATAAAACAATTTTTTCTATCTTGTCTGGATATTTTGTTTTTCCATCACCTTGATCCCAATTTCTCTTTCTGATTTTTGTCTATCTTCAATTAATTCTCTTTCTCTTTTCTCCTCTTCTCTCATTCCATTTCCTCCTTATGCCTATCTCTAACGTATTGATTTTTCCCTTTCAGCTTTATTAACTTTTTCTGTCTACTCAAATCTTGCCTTCTTTCTCACCCTTCTTTTTAAATGTTCAGCTACCTCTCAATTCTCCATCTAGAAGAGGTATGCAGGCAGATTTATAGGCTTAAAATGATAAATCTCCGGGACCGAATGGCATCCATCTGAGGGTAATCAAGGAACTGAAAAGGACCATAGCTGAACTGCTTTAACTGTTGATCAAATTGGGAAGGATTCCGGAAGACTGGAAAGTGGCGAATGTCAATCTTCAAGAAAGGTTCGAGAGGAGGATCCAGGAAACTCCAGACCCGTGAGACTGACCTCGGTACCGGGAAAGATGGTAGAGGCGCTGATAAAGGACCGCATCGTTGATCACCTTGATGAACACAATTTGATGAGGACCAGCCAGCATGGCTTCAGCAAGGGGAGATCTTGCTTAACAAACTTGTTGCACTGCTTCGAGGGAGTAAACAGGCAGATAGACAAAGGCGAGCCGATTGACAGTGTATATCTGGATGAGCGAGGTGATTAAATTTGACGATACAAAGATATTCAGAGTAGTGAAGATGCAGAAGGATTGTGAAAACTTGTAACAGGACGTAAACATGCTCGAGAAATGGGCCGCAACATGGCAAATGAGATTTAACGTGGATAAGTGTAAGGTGATGCATGCTGGTAACAAAAATCTTATACACGAATACAAAATGTCCGGGGTGATACTTGGAGAGACTCCCAGGAAAGAGACTTGGGAGTACTGGTCGACAAGTCGATGAAGCCATCCACACAATGTGCGGCGGTGGCAAAGAGGGCAAACAGAATGCTAGGAATGATTAAGAAGGGGATCATAAACAGATCAGAGATGTACAAGGCCACGGTACACCCTTACCTGGACTACTGCGTCCAGCACTGGTCGCTGTACATGAAGAAGGACACAGTACGTCTTGAAAGGGTCCAGAGAAGAGCAACTAAAATGGTTAAGGGGCTGGAGGAGTTGCCGTACAGTGAGAGATTAGAGAAACTGGGCTTCTTCTCCCTTGAAAAGAGGAGACAGAGGGGACATGATAGAAACATTCAAGATACTGAAGGAAATAGACTTAGTAGATAAAGATAGGTTGTTCACCCTCTCCAAGGTAGGAAGAATGAGAGGGCACTCTCTAAAGTTAAAAGGGGATAGATTCCGTACAAACGTAAGGAAGTTCTTTTTCACCCAGAGAGTGGTGGAAAACTGGAACGCTCTTCCGGAGGTTGTTATATGGGAAAACACGCTCCAGGGATTCAAGACAAGGTTGGACAAGTTCCTGCTGAACCAGAATGTACACAGGTAGGGTTGATCTCAGTTAGGGCTCTGGTTTTTGAGTTGGGGTCCGCTGCGGGAGCGGACTGTTGGGCGCGATGGACGACTGGTCTGATCCAGCAGTGGCAATTCTTATGTTCTCTCAGTCCCTAGCTCTCCCAATTCCCATCTCACTCCTTTCCCAGCCTAGTTCTTTCTATCTACTCCCCATTACCACATTTCTACCATTGTACTCACTGCTCTCTCACTCATCTTGTCATCTCCCTTCTGACCTCATCCACATGGCTTACCACTTTCAGAATCCCCCTCCCTCTCTCCACTGCTCAGGCTATAGCTCCCTGTCCATTTCTTTCCATCTCCTAGCATCTTCTTATTCCAGCTCTCTTCCCTCCTGCCCTCCCAAGGGTCCATCTCTGCTCCTCTATCCCCAAGGTTCAACATTTTGCTCCCTCTCTTTTTCTTCTTCCCTCCACCCTTGATGCTGAACAATGAAATGGAGGAAAACAAGAGAGACGCGGCATCTCTCTGCCTTTCATCCACAGGCCTAACATTTCTCCCTCTCTCTCTTCCATCCCCAGATCCAACGTCCCCCCCTTTCTCTTCCCAACTGCCCCATCCCATCTCTCCCCATCTGCCTGCCTCCTTCCCCCAAGTCCATTTCTCCCTTTCTCTTCTTAATAATAATAATAATAACTTTATTTTTGTATACTCCAGTACCAGAATAGTTCAGAGCGGTTTACATGACAAGAGACTGTACATTCTTAGCGAAATTTACAAATAAGTCCATCAATCAATATAACTTAGCGAGTCGGGAGCAGGCAAGAAGGAGATAGAGAGGTTACAACAGTTCTCCCTTCAAGTATCTCTTTCCCTTTTCCTCCACACCACACACCACCTCTCTCCCTTCAGACCATTGCCCACCATTTCTCTCTCTGTCCTCTGTTTCTGGCCCATAAGTTCTCCCCCCCTGCTCAATCTGGCACTTCTTTTAATACCCTTCCACTCCAGGAGGCTTCCTCAGCTCAACATTTTCTCCCCCTTCTCTCCACGCCCATGCATCTCTACCTCACTCCTCTCCCACCACCATGTCTAATAATTATCTCTCTCCCTCCCTCCTCTCTCTGCCCAAAAGTTCTACTCTTTATTCATCTCTCCATGTACACCATCTCTTTCCCTCTCTCAGACACCCAATTCTCCCTTACTATTCCCTCTCTCTCCCTCCATTCTTCAATCCTATGGCTCATGCGCCCTCCCTCCTTCCTTCCTTCATCATTTGTCCAAAGTTTGTGCTACCTCCCTCTCGAGTCCCAACATGACCTTCTCCCTCTCCCATTACCTTCTGGCCGGCTCCCTTGCTGCAATTGTTTTTCTGGTGAAAGCTGTGAGCGACGGTGGCTGGCTCCTCACGTGATCCATGGCTGATGGGAAGCATTTATTTTAAGGCTGTTGGCGATCCGCACCTGTGCTGGAAGCGTTCCCTTCCTTCTGTGCCTTCTGGAGAGTGTTTATTTTATGGCCAGCTTCTTTGCTGCAGTCATCCGCAGGTATCGTCAACTCCTCGCTCGCCATTCACAGCTGCTTTGGAAGCTTTCCCTCTGACATCGTGACATCACAGGGAACGCCTCTGACACAGCCGCAGATCACGCACGAGGAGCCGACGCTGACCTTGAATGACTGTAGCAAGGGAGCCGGCCAGAAAACTACCCGCTGGAGGGAGGTACAGAAGGGAGGGAGGGAGAAGCTGGGCCGCACGAAACTCCCTGTGGGGCCGCATGTGGCCTGTGGGTTGGACACCCCTGGTTTAGACAGTATCTTAGACTGTACAATGAATTCATCCCGTGAGGAACAGATTCTCTTGCACCGGAGGAACTGAGAGAAAGGCAAGCTCTGTTTATGGTGAGGGGGATGAAAACTTTCAGTGTAATGTGTTTCTGTCAGTTGGCTTGCAATGAACAGATGTAGAAAGAATATTTTTGATCCCTCATAAAAACGTGATGTGTGTGGCACTGAATTGTACAGAGAATGTTATCTTGGGGTTTTCAGTTGTTAAGCCAGTCAACAAAAGAAAGCAAAGAAACATGGTTACCCATCAAAAAGAAAAGATATTATCAATGTACTGCATCCATTTCAAACTAAATGAAACTGAGGGAACTGATGAAGCCAACGATCTTCAAAGTTTGACATAAAAAGATTCGCCACGGACGGAGCCATAGTGGCCCCCATGGCAACACCAGAAGTTTGTTTAAAATATTGTCCATCATACATGAAAAAGTTCTCACAAATGGCAAGTCTGGCTAAGTCAACCATAAAATAAGTGGGTATTCATGTAGGAGAGGGACGTTGATTCAAAAATTTAGAAATCACAGTCAGAGCCTCCTCCTGAGGAAAGACAGTGTAGAGAGAATGAATGTTTAGCGTAACCATCCAAACCTCAGAGGGGTCAGTGAACGAAATGTTGGTAATCTTGCATAGAAAATCCGTAGTATCTTTAACATAGGAAAATGTTTGCTTCACAAAAGGCTGTAAAAAAACAGTCCACGAAATCTGACAAAGGTTTTAGTAGAGACTCCATCCCCGACACAATAGGTCTTCCCGGGGGATGGTCCAATCTTTTATGTATTTTGGGGAGAGTATATAGTATTGGGCACTTGGGACTTGTAACATGCAAAAATTTGCATTCAGAGGGTGTAAGATATTTTTTCTCCAGGCCTTGTTGAATCAATTCAGAGATTCTGGTTTGAAGACCGGCAGTCGGGTCACTATCCAAACGCACATAGTCCCCTGGAACGTGTAATTGATTAAAAATCTCCTCATTGTAATCAGATATCGCTTGGACCACAATGGCCCCTCCTTTATCTGTGGACTGGATCACTACATCTGTGTTCCTTTGTAAATCCTGTAGAGATGTCATTTCATCTCTGGTCAGACTGGCAGTCTGGCGATCCTTGTCATGCTCAATCTTGTTCAGATCACTCAAAATCAATTCCTTAAATGCCACAAGAAGGGTACCGGAGGTATCCATGTGGATTTAGCCCTAACGGGAACCTTGCCAGAAAGATCCCCGATGGGCTGTTTTTTGTCAAAAAAGAAATTCTTTAAATTGTTCAATCTCAGTGCGAATAATAAACTTATCATGTCTTTTCATATTGACAAACGATAGTCCTTTAGCCAAAACAGAGATTTCAACCGGAGTGTGAAGTTGAATCTGAAGATGGTCTAGGGTCGTGCAGTGCTTGCACCTCTCCCTTTTCAACCTCTGCTCCTCCCATGCTGGGCTAAAAAAGCCCCATGTTTCTCGTCTCTAGATGTGTGTGGACTTCCTGAGGATACAGAAGTATCCGAAAAAGCCACTCTTTTGTTGTTGTGTACCCCCCGTGCTGTTTGTTGTGTTGGTAATAGTAGATTTCTTTCTCCAAGTATAGACCCAATGGGCCTTATAGTCCTCCTTGTCCCGTGATAACTTCTTAAGCTTACTCCTCTGGATATCCACTTGAAATTGCTGTAATTTTTTCTTCAAATCCTGAAGTTGTGCATCAAAAGTCTCAATACCTAACTCCTCCTAAAATGTTTTTTTTACTAGACTCTATTTCTGATTTGATAGTCAGTATTTCCTGATTAGTGCGTTGAATGATAAGGACCATCAGGTCCAATGAACATTTGTTCAAAATCTGGAACCACTTTGTGGTAAAGTCACTGTCATCACTAAACAACCAGGGTTCAAGCATAACACGTAGCCTCCGTAGAAATACTCTTGTTTGCAATATTCTCTAAGAGTTGCCCCATGCAAATCAGATTTAATTAAATGTTTGTGTAAGGACAGCAGGGAAACTCACTTGTCCTTAGGTGTATTAAACTGTTGGTACTGCTTTAATGAAATATCCTTGAGTGAATCAGACACAACATCTGCTGAAAAACTGAGCCCTGACTGCCAAGACTGGCTGGCCATAACCTCAAAATAGTCTGTATACAACCACAAAAATTAGGGAGGAATGGTGAAAACTGTAATCCAAAAATATCACTCCAAGACAAAAGCACCACACAAGCCAAGAAAGAGAGGTGTATCCATACTCTTCCACCCAAGCATCATAGGCAAAAAAACTTTCGCACAAGTTTAAAGTTAGCAGGTGGGAGCAAAAAAATAGCCGAGAATGATTAATGGTAAAAACCACTCAACACAAACAGGCCAGGCCTTCATGGCCGGTAACCACTGCTTCAGGGCCTTAGCACTAAATCCAGGCTATCCTATAACACAAAACCCAAACCCAAAAGGGAAATGAATATGCTCACTTGCTAAAAGTTGAAAAAGAGCAAAAGCTCATTCAACTACTTACAGTACGCAAATCCTAACTGCTGCTTTCAAACACAACTTCCAAAGCATTGTTGTGGGGCTTATAACCACGTCCAGCCCTGTGAGGAGAAAAATCACGTGACAGGTCAGCTGAACATAAACCAGCCAATCCGGGCAGACCATGTCGGCTCATTCACAAAACAGAATGATTGAATCACATGAGCTAGAAACAGTCAGATTCAAAATACTCTCTCCTACATGAAATAGACTGTGTATCGAAGAGCATCAAGGCAGGATTCAATGCTCTGACCAGGAGATAACTCCTCTGCTGATGACAATGCATGCATGGAATGGGTTCATGCCAACCACTGATGCTTGACATTGAGCAGAAACTTCTATACCATCTCCAAGAATACTGCTCTATATGTATATTCTCTATTAAATGCTATTTCACTTCAGACATTCATAGATATTCTTCATGGACCTCAGAACCACCCTCCTCCAACCGTTATCTGTACATCTTCTAAACGGGGAGCTTCTCGGGTGTATATCTCCTCACTGGTCCTGATTTCTAATATACTTTTTTTTAAATCAAATTTTAACTTTTTATAATTTTGTTGTATTACTTAAGTATGTACTTATCTCAATGAGTAATACAGCGGTAGGATCCGACATGTTTCGCATCCACATTCGCATTGAGCAGAGACATGTGACCTCATCCTTGATCAATGCCTTGACATATCCTTGGGCTGGGCTGTGAGAGGAATGGAAGCCTTTAAAGCTTGCGAAGACTGCATCTGCGGTAGCCCCACAAGCTCTTGTTTGAATGTAGCTCGGATCTTCTGATGAGTTGGCATCTGCATTGGAAGAGACATTGGTGTGGAAGCAGTGCTGGTTGTCTGGTTGTGGGAGTAGTTTAAAATGCTTTCCTTTTTAAAGATGCCTACAATTGATTTATCAAATATATATATATATTTTATTATCACTTGCCCTGTCATATCCTTCCTATTGTTCCTTCCTTTTATGTGCTCTTTCATGACAAATTGTAGTTCCTCCCTTTTTTCCTATTGTTTTCATGTCACAACCCCAACCAAGCATGTCGGTCTCAGAAGGTCTATGTTTATTATTTGCTGTTTGTTCCCTATTCATATTTAAATTTTAATGTACAACGATTTGTATTCCAGAAGAAGCGTTTTATTCAAATTTTAACTAAATATGAACTTTGATGTCATAGCATGCCTGGGAAGATTCATGGTCTGCAGCAATGCTTACTATGCATCGAGGAGGTGAACGTCTGGGAGAATGCCATGTCAAACCTAGAAGGGAAGGAATATTTATGCTTCTTAGCTTTCTTACATGAAGAGCCCATTGATGCACGAGGCATGGATGGAGACTATGTTCGATGTTTTCTTTGCAGCACTGATGCATGTGGTGTCAATACCAATGTTGGTGTCAATGCAGGTTGAGCGTCAGGCCCTGAATCTTCCACCCTGCTTCATGTTGATGCCGAATTAAAAAATTTATCAGACTAAATTTGTCAGACTTTGATTGATCTCTTCTGCATACACAGAAAGAGTTCATAACAAAATATCCCAATGTTCAGGACCTAGACACTGAATATCTCAATTGTAGGGATCAGAGCCTGAAATGATCTGATTACACCAAGAATATTTTTTGAAGCTGCTTGGCACCCTCTTTGACATGGAGGGAAAAATGGCTGATGAATAGTCAAAAAGCTTGTTGGCCCAGGGAACTCGAGTAGAAAAGTGTACCGAAAACACTGATGCTCCTTGGGTTGCAAAAGGGCTTCAAAGAGGCTCATAGGCCAAAAGCTGAAAAATGAACACAAATTAACCAAACTCAAAGAATACTGGAAAATGCTGAAAATGAAAAATTATGAAGAAAAGAATGATAAAACAATATCAAGAAAACACAAAAAAAGACTAAAGTTTGACACGCTGAGGGGATATCCATGGAAAACTCAGAAGTGATGGTCCCATGAGCTGTTGTCAGGAAGGAAGGTACTGACATTCACACAATATGGACACTGCCTAAAGATTTAAAGTGAAAGTGCACTTTGCAGGGTCTATACCAGGTTCCATGGATGACTTCACCCAGATGTGAGTCTATAATGTATGCTTGTCCTTGGACAATATCAGTGCTTTTTATTTTTGTGGTTTTAAAGAACATTGTCTTTTAAATTTGTTTTTGCTGGGTGATTTAATTTGCTCATTATTAAGAAATAAAGGAGGAAAAGAGGAAGAAATGAAAATGAGGGAAAATAACATCATGGTGTACCTATAGAAAATTCATATATTTATATGTGGGATTCTCTTCAGTTTCATAATTATTTCAGGTTTTGAAGGAAATTGTTTATGCTGACATGAATGAATGCATTTCACCATGGAATTACTTTGGAACATAAATTCAAGAAGTAATGGTTTGAACTGAATCGTCAGAAATTTTGACATTTTTGTTTTGTTTTAGTCCATTCCCAGAGATTTGGTAAGAGAGCTAGACAGATAAATGGATGTTTAGTCTGTTATATTGGTCATACAATGTGAGAGTGCTAAATTCTATTTTAAGGGAAGAGAGAAAAGAAAGGGAAAAAGGAGGAAAAGAGAATGGAAGGAAAGGAAGGAGAAGAAGAAAATGGGAAAGAAGAGAGAAGGAAAGGGAATAAAAGGGGAAAAGGAAAGAAAAGGAAAAAATGGAAAAAGGAAATAAATAATAGATGATTCTGCTACCATATTATTTGTGGTTTTAACGTTATATTTAATAAGGGTTATCTAATTATCTATTTACTTATTTATTAAAAAATGAATAAGAGGGGTATAAGGGTTAGATGAAGGGATAGGTTGGTAGAGGGTATGAGATGTTAAGGTAAAATGATTTTTAAGAAATAGAATTCTTTCTTATATTAGTTATAAAATTTACTTTATTAAAGAATAAATTAAATTTATTCTTCTAAACATAACACCTGATAACAGATTTCTCTTAAAGGTAAAAATAAATATTTATAGGTTTATTACCACATTTTTTGGAAGAATATAATATGTATGATCCTTATGATAAAATAAATTATAATAGGGAACCTTTTGCATAATAACACCTGGGGGGGGGGTTGAATTGTAGGTCCGAATGAGTGCTTCCAAGCAGGCATTTTGTGTAAAGGGGGAGGGGGAGGGGTTTTCTTTGTGTGGGGTTCTGGACGTATAAGTGCAAATTATGGGGAAGGAAGGCTGGTGTACATAATGGGGGGAGAATGGATGTGTAATAGGATAGATAGATTAATTTTGATGAGATTTGGTTTAAGAATGTTAAGAGGGTACCATATAGTTAAAATAGTACAATGTCTTTGAAAATATATTCATTAAATGCCAATGGTCTCAATCACCCTATTAAGAGAAAGAAAACATTATCTTTTTCTGAAAAGATAGGGAGCAGATATATATTTTATTCAAGAAATGCATTTATCTGCAATAGAGAAAACTAGAAGGGGATTGGGTCAAACATTGTTTTTATGCCCCTGCTGTAGGGAAAAAAGCTGGAATTGCTATCTTGGTAAATAAAAAATGTATGGCCATGTTTAATATGGTATCTATGGATCCACTGGAAAGATGGGTTCAGTAAAAATGAGCTCAGGGAAAGATACCTTGTTGTTGTTTAATATATATATGCACCTAATTCAAATCAGACAGAATTCTTTAAGAATCTTCAACAACTGATTTTACTATCATCTGCTTCCAATTTAATATTGGCAGGGGACTTTAATGCTGTAATAGATCCAATATTGGATAAAAAACCTAGTAAAATATTAAAATTGTTAGGATTGGATAATTTGGTACAATCATGTGGTTTAAAAGATATTTGGAGGATTCTTCATTTCAATGACCGGGAATTTTCATTTTGCTCCCATGTTCAGAAATCATTTTCAAGAATTGATTGTGTTTATTTCAGATAATTTAGTTTAGCAAGTAAAAACAGCAACCATAGATCCAATTATTTTATCGGATCATGGGGGTTGAATGTGATAAAGATGGACAGGAAAACAATAGGCCTGTTTGGAGATTCAATAATGCAATGTTGGCAGATTCCAACTTTATAGAGGAATTTCAGTTGAAAATTAATGAATTTTTTCAGATGAATGCTTCAGAAGAAATCTCTATAGAAACATTATGGGATGCTTTTAAGGCTACCATGAGAGGACATATAATCTCATATTCAGCATATATTAGAAAACAACTAAATAAAGATTATCTTATCTTGGAACAAAATATTAAGGATCTGGAGTTAAAATTGAAATCAAATTGGGAACATAATACTTTTCAGGCCCTTCTAAAAACAAAATATAGATATGAGATTTCTTCTCAGTTGGCCAGAAAAGAGTTGGTTTCACACAAAGCTTTGTATTATGGAAACTCGAATAAAGCGGGAAGATTATTGGCTAATTATTTTAAAGCAAAGAAAAGAAAAACAAATATTGTGCAATTGGAAATATTTTAAAACAATTTTTGAAATTTTATAAAAGCCTGTATTCGGGGGCGGGGCCGTGCAGAGAGCAGGGAGGACGCGTTTTCCTTGAGCTCCGCTGTTCTCTCCCTGCTCTGGCCTCCCTGAACAAAAATCGGCGAATATTTTCCCACCGAGTGCCTTCCGTAGCTCCCCGGGGGCTCTATGGACAAATATATGCTGAGAGGCACGTCAGATATGGCCTCTAAGGTGGGCAAAAAGGACCGCGAACGCGCGAAATCGGGGCCCAGCCACGAGGACAAGATGGCGGACCCGGGCGCGGCGGCGGCTGCGGAGGGAGCGGATCTCATCGCGCGTCTCACCGAGGCAGTTGTTGCGGCGCTGGGGACGCGTCTGGACAAAGTGCAGGAGTCACTGGCTGCATTATCCACAACAGTGGCAGAATTTAACTCTCGGGTAACTGAGGTGGAACAGCGGGTTGGAACCGCGGAGGACTCTGTTGTTGCACTACAGGCAGAGGTTCAGCAGCTGCGATGCAAGGTGGGACAGTGTGAGGAAAAACTGGAGGATATGGAAAATCGCTCCAGACGGAACAATCTGCGACTGGTGGGGGTCCCTGAATCTGTGCAGGAGGGTGACCTGCTTCCCACTTTGGAGACCTGGCTGGCGGCGGAGCTGATGAGTACGCGGGGACTGGGACCTTTGCGCATCGAAAGAGCTCACCGGCTAGGTAGAAGACAGGAGGGAGCGACCAGACCGCGTGTGGTGATTCTCCGCATTTTGAACTTTGCCATTAAGGATCTTATTCTCCGAACTTATCGCCAGCGCAAGGATTTAAAATTCCAGAATCAAAGTATCCTAATCTTTCAGGATTATTCGGCACAGGTGGCGTCTCTGAGGAGAGGTTTCTCGTCTGTCTGCAAGCAACTTACTGAGAAAAAGCTTCGCTTCACGCTGCAGTTTCCTGCCAAGCTTCGGGTGATCTATGATGGACAACCTCATCTCTTTGACACCAGTGCGGCGGCCAGAGCGCAAGTTCTTCAGTGGTACCCTGATCTGGGGACTGGCACCTGATGCCCTGTGATACTGCTTTGGGTTTCCTCAGTTTGAATGATGTGGGGCACCTGGTGGGAGCGGGTGGTAGCCTCACTTGCACTGTTTCTTAGCACCTGTTGTGCAAGTACTCTGTTTGTGGTTCACCGTTTGGGAGCTCTGGGCCAATGTGTACAGTTCCTTACTATGGCTCCTTGTGGACTTCTGGACTACCGGGGTCCTGTATGCTTATGCCTCTTCTTTTGGTCTTATGATATTGTTTAGCCCCTGGGCACTTTTTGTGAGTTTCAATTGAATATCTCTGGCTTGGTGGCTGTTTTGGAGGCTGGGGAGGGGGGGGTACTTTGGGCCCCTTGGTATACCCTCCTGGAGTGGTGGAAAGGTGTGTCTTGGGGGGCATGGGAGGGGGGAGGGGGTTCATGGAGTGGGGGGTGGGGGGATGGGAGGGGGGATGGGTTGCGGGGGGGATTGGGAGGGTTTGTGAAGGGGGTATTGAGGCTGTGGGTTTTGGTTTGCTGGGGGAGTTGGGTGGGAGGGGGAACTGGGGAGTTCTGGAGGGGGGGAGGGGGGAGGCTCCTGACCTGTGTGTTTGTTGTTGATTCCTGTGAGGAGGTGATGTGGAGGCTGAGCTGCTGGGGGATGGGCTGGGACCCTCGGCAGCTGTTTTGTGCCCTTTTTCTCTTCTGGTATGTCTGGTTCTTCTTTCTCTCTTATGCCTGTTAAGAAGGGGTTGAGGTGTGTGTCATGGAATGTATCTGGTATCAATTCTCCTATCAAGCGAACTAAGATTTTACAGTGCCTAGCCAGAAATCAGGCTGATGTGGTGGGCCTGCAGGAGACTAAGCTCAATGAACGGGAACATGGTAAATTGTGTCAATCCTGGGTGGGGCAGTGTTACTCGGCCTCCTCCTCTAACACTAGGGCTGGGGTAGCCTTGCTGATCCGCAAATCGGTGTCTTTTCATGCATCTAGGGTTCTCTCAGATCCAGGGGGACACTATGTTATCGTCCAGGGTTCTCTTAATCAGCGCCCAGTAGTTTTGATGTCAGTATACGCGCCCAACAGTGCACAGCGGTCCTTTTATAAGAAACTCTTGGGGGTATTATTGTCTATGTCCCAAATACATGACTCTCAGAAAATCTTTCTTGGGGATTTTAATTCTATACTAGACCCGCTTTTGGATTCCTCTAGGGGACCCTCCTCCAGTAGGTCGGATAATGGGCTTGCCGCTTGGTTAGAGGCTCTGGATCTGGTGGATGTTTGGCGGATATTACACCCAGGGGAGCGGGATTTCACTCACACATCCAAAGTGCATGGTTCCTCCTCTAGGATAGATTATATTTTCCTCTCGCGATCTTTCTTTTATGCGGTTCATGCAGCGGAGATTGGAGTACTGGCTGTTTCAGATCATACTTTGGTGTGGATGGATATTGGCTCTTCGGCTGACGCTCTGGGGGGAAGGAAGCACTGGCGATTTCCGATAGCGCTTTATCTGGACCCGGACTTTAAAATTTATTTGGAGCAACAGTGGCGGGACTATGTGGAGTTTAATGGGGGCCATGCTGATAACGGAACTTTGTATTGGGAGGCCGCTAAGGCGGTGCTCCGGGGGGCTGTGATAGCTTACTGCGCGCGACGTAAGAAAGAGCTTGCGGAAAAAATCTTGGTTCTGGAGCGCAAGGTGCTCTGGTTTTGCAGAGTCCTACTCTGTCTCATAAGCATGCTTTTCAGACGGCCCAGTCAGCACTCCACGCGCTTCTTCATGAGAGGGCACACAAATCCCTTTTTTATTATAAGTACCGATTACACCGTTTTGGTAACAGGCCGGGTAGAATGCTGGCCCAGCTGACTAAGGCGAGGCGGGGTGCCACTTTGATTACCTCGCTTAAAGATGATGGGGGACGGTTGGTTACGGATCAGGCTCAGATGGAACGGCTTTTTGTTGCCTTTTATAAATCTTTATATACAGCGGAAGTTGTGGGTCGAGAGGCTCAGATTCGGGCATTTTTGGACTCTTTGCCCTTAACTAAGCTGTCAACGGAAGACTCGGAGGTTTTGGCTTCTCCTATTACCCGCGAGGAGGTGCTGGATGTTATCAAGCACCTACCTCTTTGTAAATCGCCAGGCCCAGACGGCTTTGGGGGGGAATTCTATCGTCTTCTTCAGGGATATGTGGCTGAGCCGTTACGGGGCTATTTTGAGAGTGGAGCTGAGGTGGGGCAGTTTCCTCGAGGAGCGAATCGAGCGTTGATTACTGTATTGCCTAAACCGGGAAAGGACCCCTTGCTGGTGGGTTCCTAAAGACCTATTTCGCTTATTAATGTAGATTTAAAGATTTTAGCTCGGGTCCTGGCTAACCGACTGGCCAAGTTTGTTCCATCCTTGGTGGGTGCAGATCAGGTAGGTTTTGTGAGGGGGCGATTGGCAGGTCATAATGTTCGGAAGCTCCTCCTTGCTTTGGCTCATTGTGTTTCTCGGCAGCACCCAGCCCTGGCTATTAGTTTTGATTCCGAAAAGGCCTTTGACAGAGTGGAGTGGGCTTTTTTATTCCCCTTGTTGCGATATTATGGGTTGGAGGGGTTCTTTATGAGAGCTCTTGGAGCCCTTTATTCTCACCCGGTGGCGGCCGTATTGGTTAATGGGGTAGCATCTCCAGACTTTGTACTCCAGCGTGGCACTCGCCAGGGCTGCCCCTTGTCCCCTCTGCTCTACATATTGTTTTTGGAGCCTTTGTTGATTTCCATTCGCAGCCACCCTCAGTTAACTGGAGTGGAGATGGGGATTTCCTCTCTACGCTGTATGGCTTTCGCAGATGACATTATGGTAATGTTGACTGACCCAGTTTCAAGTCTTTCTAGTCTGCTGGAGCTGTTTCATCAGTTTGGGGTACTCTCGGGCCTCAAACTCAATGTGTCAAAATCGGAGGCGCTTCCTATCCATATTAGTATCTCGCATGCGTGGGCTGATTTCCCGCTCAGGGAAGCACCACAGCAGGTAAAATATCTGGGGGTTCTGATACCGTCTTCTCTTACGCGACTCTATGAGATCAATGTGAAGCCCCTACTCCGGAACACGGTGGAGCTCCTTCGCTTGTGGGGGGGACTTACCAGTATCTCTTGCGGGGCGTATATTTTTGTACAATATGATGATAGTCCCTCGGTGGCTTTATCTGTTTCAAACTCTTCCGCTGTGGTTGCGAACTGGGGACTTAGCTCAGTTGTATGGGGCTCTGAGGACTTTTCTGTGGTGTGGGCGTCGACCTAGGCTTTCTCTTCGTATTTTGATGTTGCCTGAGTCACAGGGAGGCTTTGGATTGCTGGATATTCGTACCTATAATCTGGCATGTGGGACGAGACTGATTCGGGACTGGTGTATGGAGAGTTCCTCTTTTTTAATGTTTTCAGTGGATAGGGATTTTTTACATCCTATGTCTGGGTTGTTTTTACTGCATGCTCCTGCTGCCCAGTTGGATTCTGACGTCAGGGGACATATTGTGTGGGCTTATATGAGACATATATGGAAATTACTGTGTAAACATCTGGGCATCCATTCTACTATCACCCCACTACTCCCGCTGGTGGGTAATTTGCATTTTAAACCGGGCATGGACAGCAAGGTATTTCGGATTTGGCATGCGCATGGAATTCGTAGACTGGGGGATGTTCTCTCCGATGGGGGCGATCTTCTTTCCTCTGCCGAATTGGGGTCGCTTTATGGGCTGGATAGGGTGGACGTTTTCGGCTACCTCCAGCTCTGACATTATGTTCTTAGCTTCTCTGGGGATCGATTGAGCGGATCGGTGGCACGAGATCTGGGGAGGTGTTTGGCGTTGGGGGAGGATGCGGCTCCTCGTCTTCGGTATTATGTTACTGCCCTGGGTCCCCCTTTACAGACCGAACGAGCCGAGTGGCTGGCAGGGGCGTGGAGTGCAGACTTGGGATGCATAGTTCCGTCTGAATTGATCTCCTGCTGCTTTGTCTATATACGCACCATCTCCAGCAACATGTTACATAGGGAACAAGAATATAAATTCCTTCACAGAGCTTTTATTTCTCCCCACAGAGCACATCGGGCTGGTATTGCTGATCATGCGGGGTGTCCGAAATGTCCTATTAATCCTGCTTCCCTGGGGCATATGTTTTGGGAGTGCCCCTCTGTGGGAGCCTTTTGGCAGAGAGTCTGGACATATGTGTCCTCCTTGGTTCCTGGGATCCCGAAATGTACTCCCCCTGGAGCTCTGTTTTATCAAGCGGCGGAGTTTCCTGGGTGCACTGTTGGGCAGCGACAACTGCTATCTAAGGCCCTTTTGTTGGCCAAGAAAGCCATCTTGACTTTTTGGAGAGAGCCGCATGCACCCTCTTTTTCTCGATGGCAGGGGTCCTTGTATGACTTAGCCCTTTTGGAGAGACGGGCTGCGGGCACTCGAGATGAGTGCAAGTGGTCTCGCTTTCAGGACATCTGGGAGGCATATTGGCTGACCCTTCCCCATCGTGAGCGGAGTCTCCTATTGAACTGTTAGCTTATGTTGAGGTCTTCTGTCCTCTTCAGGATTTTCTCTCTTAAGGCGCCTATTACCGGGGATTCTATCTAGGGATTCCTTTCTTTCTTTCTTTCTTTCTTTCTTTTTGGTCCTCTTCATCTCTCTGGACCTAGTCCTCCTCATTCTTATGGGTCTATTTTCGATCTCTCTTTGGTCCTTACTGTGAAACAAATTTGTGTATGATTGATGTCTATTTTCTATTCTTCATTTCTGTATATCACAGGTCGGGAGTAGGGTGGGGGGGGGGGGGGGGGGGGGGTTGCATTTGGTGTTTCTGATGCATCACACTGTGTGTATTGGTATTGGGGTGTTCAGTTCTGTTTTGGGGGGGCTTTAGAGGGTGTTATATGGAAAATTGTATTGAGCACATCCTGTGTTGGAGCATTTGATCTTCTGTGAGATGTTGTATTTTGCTCTGTATGTACCCGCTAGGGTGCTTTTCGCTGGACTGCAGACTGTTCCTGCACAATGCTCTGTTTTGTGTCTGCTGGTTTGCTCAATAAAGAAACATTATAATATAAAAAAAAAAAAAAAAAAAAAAAAAGCCTGTATTCTTCTGAGCATTTTTCAACTAAAGAGAAGGAGGGTTTAGAGTTTCTACAGTCGGGGCCTAAAATTCCAGTGCATATGAAAGGAAATCTCGAAGTACCAATTTCACAAAAAGAATTACAGACAGCATTGAAGTCCCTTAAAGTTGGATCCGCTCCAGGGGGTGATGGTTATACGGTAGAGTTCTACAAATCCTTTCAAAATATTGTGTTGCCTTATTTATTAAATTTATATCAAGATCAACTAAATAAAGGTTGTATTACAGGTACTATGGCTGAGTCTTTAACTATTGTTTTGCTAAAGCCAAATAAAGATCCTACGTTGATTTCAAATTACAGGCCTATTTCTTTGATTAATGTAGATGCAAAATTATTAGCAAAGTTATTGGCTTCACATTTGGCCATGGTTCTCCCTTATATTATTGGTATGCATCAAACAGGGTTTGTTGCTCAAAGGCATTACATTACATTACATTACATTAGTGATTTCTATTCCGCCATTACCTTGCGGTTCAAGGCGGATTACATTCCAACTAAAAAACAGGAATTACATACAAATTAAAAGGAGTAGAATAAGCGATGACATAGAATTTTTTAAGGTAATAAACATTGGATAAAGAGTTACCAAAGGGAAGTGGAGGTCTTTAGGAGGTAAGAATATGGTGAAATTATGGGTTTTAGATAGCATTTGATAGGTAAAAGTGTTGTTAAGAGTAAGAGGTTTTAAGAGTGGGTGTGGTTAGGACTGTTTCAGGGCTTTCTTGAAGAGTATAGTTTTTATTTGTTTTCTGAAAATCTTGTAGTCTGGGGTGGTTAACAGTAGGTTGGAGATTTGGTTATCCATTCTTGCAGCTTGAGTGGCTAGGAGGCCGTCGTATTGTTTTGACCGTTTTACTTCCTTGATCGGGGGAGGTGTGAAAGGGGAGTGCGTTTTTCTATGTCTGGTTGAGGTTGCTTGGATGAGGCGATTGTTTAGGTAGGCTGGGCTGTTTCCATTTAGGGTTTTGAATATCATGCAGTAGAATTTAAATAATATTCTTTCTTGGATTGGTAGCCAAATAATACCAGATTGGCCTATCATATGTTAAACTTGACAAAGAAAATGGATGATCCGGCTTTCTCTGTATCCTTGGATGCAGAGAAGGCCTTTGATCGAGTAAAATGGACCTTTATGTATCAGGCAATGGATTGGTTTGGTATTGGTTCTGGATTCATTCAAATGGTTCAAACCTTGTATAGTTCCCCTTCTGCCAGATTGTATATAAATAATACTTTTTCAGAGCAGTTTTCTATGGAGAGGGGAGTTAGACAAGGGTGTCCGTTATCTCCTTTGCTATTTAAACATAGTAACATAGTAGATGACGGCAGATAAAGACCCGAATGGTCCATCCAGTCTGCCCAACCTGATTCAATTTAAATTTTTTAATTTTTTCTTCTTAGCTATTTCTGGGCAAGAATCCAAAGCTTTACCCTGTACTGTGCTTGGGTTCCAACTGCCGAATTCTCTGTTAAGACTTACTCCAGCCCATCTACACCCTCCCAGCCATTGAAGCCCTCCCCAGCCCATCCTCCACCAAACGGCCATATACAGACACAGACCGTGCAAGTCTGCCCAGTACTGGTCTAGTTCAATATTTAATCTTATTTTCTGATTCAGATCCTTTGTGTTCATCTCACGCTTCTTTGAACTCAGTCACAGTTTTACTCTACACCACCTCTCTCGGGAACGCATTCCAGGCATCCACCACCCTCTCTGTAAAGTAGAATTTCCTAACATTGCCTTTGAATCTACCACCCCTCAACCTCAAATTATGTCCTCTGGTTTTACCATTTTCCTTTCTCTGAAAAAGATTTTGTTCTATGTTAATGCCCTTCAAGTATTTGAACGTCTGAATCATATCTCCCCTGTCTCTCCTTTCCTCTAGGGTATACATATTCAGGGCTTCCAGTCTCTCCTCGTACGTCTTCTGGCGCAAGCCTCCTATCATTTTCGTCACCCTCCTCTGGACCGCCTCAAGTCTTCTTACGTTCTTCGCCAGATACGGTCTCCAAAACTGAACACAATACTCCAAGTGGGGCCTTACCAATGACCTGTATAGGGGCATCAACACCTTCTTCCTTCTACTGACTACGCCTCTCTTTATACAGCCCAGCATCCTTCTGGCAGCACCCACTGCCTTGTCACACTGTTTTTTCACCTTTAGATCTTCGGACACTATCACCCCAAGGTCCCTCTTCCCGTTCGTGCATATCAGCTTCTCTCCTTCCAGCATATACGGTTCCTTCCTATTATTAATCCCCAAATGCATTACTCTGCATTTCTTTGCATTGAATTTTAGTTGCCAGGCTTTAGACCATTCCTCTAACTTTTGCAGATCCTTTTTCATATTTTCCACTCCCTCTTCGGTGTCTACTCTGTTACAAATCTTGGTATCATCTGCAAAAAGGCACACTTTTCCTTCTAACCCTTCAGCAATGTCACTCAAACATATTGAACAGGATTGGCCCCAGCACTGATCCCTGAGGGACTCCACTACTCACCTTTCCTTCCTTCGAGCAACTTCCATTAACCACCACCCTCTGGCGTCTGTCCGACAGCCAGTTTCTGACCCAGTTCACCACTTTGGGTCCTAACTTCAGCCCTTCAAGTTTGTTCAACAGCCTCCTATGAGGAACTGTATCAAAGGTTTTGCTGAAATCCAAGTAAATTACATCTAGCATATGTCCTCGATCCTGCTCTCTGGTCACCCAATCAAAAAATTCAATCAAGTTTGTTTGGCATGATTTACCTTTTGTAAAGCCATGTTGCCTCGGATCTTGTAACCCATTAGATTCAAGGAAGTACACTATCCTTTCTTTCAGCAAAACTTCCATTATTTTTCCAACAACTGAAGTGAGGCTCACCGGCCTGTAGTTTCCTGCTTCATCCCTGTGACCACTTTTATGAATAGGGACCACATCCGCTCTCCTCCAATCCCCAGGAATCACTCCCGTCTCCAGAGATTTGTTGAACAAGTCTTTAATAGGACTCGCCAGAACCTCTCTGAGCTCCTTTAGTATCCTGGGATGATCCCGTCTGGTCCCAACACTTTGTCCACCTTCAGTTTTTCAAGTTGCTCATAAACACCCTCCTCCGTGAACGGCGCAGAATCTACTCCATTTTCTCGTGTAACTTTGCTAGACAATCTCGGTCCTTCTCCAGGACTTTCTTCTGTGAACACAGAACAGAAGTATTTGTTTAGCACATTCACTTTCTCCTCATCACTTTCCACATATTGGTTCCCCGCATCTTTTAGCCTAGCAATTCCATTTTTCATCTTCCTCCTTTCGCTAATATATCTGAAAAAAATTTTGTCTCCCTTTTTTACATTTTTAGCCATTTGTTCTTCCGCCTGTGCTTTCGCCAGACATATCGCTCTCTTGGCTTCTTTCAGTTTCACCCTGTAGTCCTTTCTGCTCTCCTCTTCTTGGGTTTTTTTTATATTTCACGAACGCCAACTCTTTCACCTTTATTTTCTCAGCCACTAGATTGGAGAACCATATCAGCTTCCTTTTTCTCTTGTTTTTATTGATTTTCTTCACATAAAGGTCCGTAGCCATTTTTATCGCTCTTTTCAGCTTAGACCACTGTCTTCCACTTCTCTTATGTCCTCCCATCCTAACAGCTCTTTCTTCAGGTACTCTCCCATAGCATTAAAGTCCGTATGTTTGAAATCTAGGACTTTAAGTATTGTGCGGCCGCTCTCTACTTTAGCCGTTATATCAAACCAAACCGTTTGATGATCGCTACTTCCCAGGTGAGCACCCACTCGAACATTAGAGATACTCTCTCCATTTGTGAGGACCAGATCCAATATCGCTTTTTCCCTTGTGGGTTCCGTCACCATTTGTCTGAGCAGAGCCTCTTGAAAGGCATCCGCAATCTCCCAACTTCTTTCCAATTCCGCAGTTGGAACATTCCAGTCCGTATCTGACAGGTTGAAATCTCCCAACAGCAGAACCTCCTCTTTCCTTCCAAAATTTTGGATATCCACAATCAGATCCTTATCAATTTGCTGCGATTGAGTCGGAGGTCTGTAGACTACACATAGATCTTCCATCTTCTCTTTTCAGAGAAATCTATATTGCTTCTTCCTCTCCCCAGATCCCTTGCATTTTGGTCGCTTGGATATTGATCTTTACATAGAGAGTTACTCCTCCACCTTTTTGACCATCTCTGTCCTTCCTAAAAAGATTATATCCCGGTATGTTTGCATCCCATCCATGTGATTCACTGAACCATGTCTCTGTGATAGCGACAATATCTAGATCTGCCTCTAACATCAGGGCTTGCAGATCATGAACTTTGTTGCTTAGACTGCGATCATTTGTGGTCATCGCTTTCCAGCTATTTTTCAGCGATAATCTCCTTTTTCGTATGGATTTTTGTTTTGTTTCACTTTCTGTTGCAATACTAAGAAATGAGTTGCTGATATTGCTTATGTTGCAGTCTTTACTACTATCACATCTTTTCTTTTGCCGGGGGTGGTCTCTATAATTGTCCTTCGTACATACACCACCTCCACCTTCTAGTTTAAATGCCTAGAAAAATATTGTCTAAATTTCTCTGCAAGGTTTCTTTTTCCTGCTGTAGTAATATGTAGCCCATCAGTGCAATATAGCTTCTTGTCCTTCCATGTATTTCCCCATCCTCCTATGTACCTGAAGCCTTCTTGATGACACCAGGCTTTGAGCCATCTATTAAAATCCTCTGTGTTTTTCACTCTTTGCTCTCCCTTTACATGACGCCATACTTCAAACAGCTACACTGGTTGCCGATGGAAGCTCGTGTAAAGTTTAAGTTCGCCTGCCTCTGTTTTAAAGTTTTCTACGGTCTAACCCCTAAATACATCACTGACCTATTCTCCTTCTCAGCCAACAAACACAAGAGAAGCTCCCACTCGCACTTCGTTTCTCCCCCGGTTAGAGGATGCAAACTAAAAAAACACCATGAGCATCTTCTCTCACATCAGGCTGCTCTATGGGGTAAAGACCTAGAACAACTCCTATTGCCCACCACTTATGAGATATTCAGGAAACGCCTCAAAACCCACCTATTCCCGAAAGCCCTAGACAGCTGACCCACTTCCCTCTTTCCCCTCTCTTGCCCTTTCTCCCAATTGTTTCCCACATCCCTTATGTTAATTCAACTTGTATGTCAACTCAACTTGTGCCCCAATAATCTTTTGTAAACCGCATAGAACTTAACGGTATTGCGGTATATAAACTGTTATTATTATTATTATTTACATATGCAGGCAGTATTTCAGAAAAAGCTAAAGTGTTTACAAAAGGTTTCACGCCCTCACCAAGCTACCGGAACCTTTACTTTTGTCTATTCAACAAGCAGAGGATATATGAGGTATTCCTTATGCAGGTTGGGAATATAAAGTCTCTGCATATGCAGATGACATTTTGATTCATTTGAGGAATCCTGAGTTGACCATTCCACATTTACTGGATTTGATAGATTTGGAAAATTCTCTGGTTACAAAATAAACTGGAGTAAATCAGAGGTTCTTCCATTAAATGTACATTGTGCAAAAGGATTATTTGATGAGTTTCCTTTTATCTGGAAGGAAGATGGTATAAAATATTTAGGTATTTGGATAAAAAGTACACTGGAAGAAAAATGAAAGTAAATGAAAAATCCTTACTGTCAAAGGTCACTGAAATGTATGAGCAATGGAACCTTCTACATTTGTCTTGGTGGGGGAGAGTTCAAATGGTCAAGATGATGATTTTGCCTGTAGTTTGCTACCAAATGGGTTTGTTGCCAGTTTATTTTCAAGGGTCTTTTTACAAAAAGTTAAATAATATTCTGACAAAATGTATTTGGCTTGGGAAAAAAGCAAGAATTGCTTAGTATCTTTGCAAAAACCAATTGGGGAGGGTGGGGTAAATTTTCCCAACTTTTATAGGTATCGTCAAGCCTATATAATGCGTCAAGGTATGTATTGGATCCTCCCTGAGTTCATGGAACATCAGCGGATTGGCTATATCTTGAATGGAAAATTATGTCCCTTATGCGATTATCTCATGTACTAAGTAACAAACTACCTAGATATGCTAAGGACAACATAATTTTATTGGACACATGGAAAACAATTAAATTTATTGACAAACTTACAGATGTTCCTATAATGAAATCTACTTTGCAGTCCTTATGGTTAAACTCCAAGATTCAGATAGGCGGTGCTAGGATTGCCTGGAAGAATTGGATGCAGGCAAGTATTCGGACATTGGACGATGTTATGTCTAATGGAAAACTGCTTGATTTTTCACGGCTGCAGCAATCATATGGAATTTTAAAGTCTCAACAATACAGGTGGTTGCAGTTGAAGCAGGCTATTCAGAGTGGGTTCCCTGAATGGAAGTTTAAAAACTTATTATAGCTTGCAGATCCTTTGCTACCAGTCAGATCTAATAGGACATCAGGCCGCCCAGTGGTACAAATTGATTTCTGGATTTTTAAACAAGAAGCTAAAAAATAGTCTTAGGGATATCTGGAGCATCGAGATAAAACAGTATATTTCTGTGTCTTGTTGCCACAAATTTGGACGTGGAGGTTAAAATGTACAGTGTTAGCATCTATGAGACAAATATGGTTATTTTTATTGCATATGATTTTTTGGACCCCAGTTTGCTTATAAAAAATAGATAATTCTAAATCTAATAGATGCTGGCATTGTCATATTAATAAAGGGACTTTGGATCATCTGTTATATTTTTGTCCATTGATACTTAAATAAATCTTATTCTTGAATCATCTATCCCCTTCTTATATGAGGCGATAATATGTGGTACACTACTTCATGTCAAACCTACTTAGACAAATTTAAAAATTGCCTTTTCATGATATTGACAGGAATAAGGGGTCAGCTGATTACCCATAATTAGAAAAATCATGATAGGATTAATTTTACTATTTGGTGGGTAACTGTGTGTACCACGTACAAGTATGAAAAGATGATAGCAGAACATTTTGGGAATAATAAGGCTTTTAAAGATACAGTGGTGCCTCACACAACGAACTTAATCCGTTCCAGGAGCAAGTTTGTTATGTGAAACGTTCGTTGTGTGAAACGCGTTTTCCCATAAGAATACATGTAAAACAAAATAATTTGTTCTGCAGCCCTGTTGTCCCATAAGAATACCTGTAAAACAAAATAATTCGTTCTGCAGCCCTACATTTCCCTCCCTCCACCTCACCTCACATGCAGAGCCTGCCAGCCTTCTCCCTCACCCAGCCGCACGATCTGCAGGAGGCTAAGAACTTCGGGAACTGGGTCAGTTCCCACTGCAGCTCCATGTGACTCTAGGCAAATCACCTGACCCTCCAGTTGTCCTAGGTCAGTGGTCGGCAAACCGCGGCTCGCGAGCCGCATGTGGCTCTTTAGCCACTTGAGTGCAGCTCTGCACTTGCCTAGGGCCCGAAACTGTCAGAAGGGTCCCAGGGCTGGCGTAAGAGGGGGGAGCATAGATCTAAGGGGCCCTGCGATCCAAACTTCTTTATTAAACACCTAAATTTTCCTTTTCAGAGGGACCCCGACATGGCAGCTGTTCTCATAAACTGCCGGTAGCTGCCCCGAAGCTTTCCCTTTGTGGCGATCTGCCCTATCAGAAACGGGAAGTTGCAGCAGAGGGAAAACTTCGGGGCAGCCGCAGGCAGTTTGTGAGAATGGCTGCCATGTCGGGGTCCCTCTGAAAAGGAAAATTTTGGCTGGAGAGGGCAGTGATCTCTTGCCTTCCCTACTGCTCCTCCCCCGTACTGTCCAGCTTTCCCTCCCCTGCTGGCCAGAACTCCTCATCTTTCCCCCAAGAAATTCAACAGTTTTCCTTCCTCCCTCTTCGGCTGTACCAGCAGGTTAGTTTGTCTGCACAATATTCACTGCTGCTGTGCATCAGCGGGTCTGGCTCCCGGCACGATCTCAAAAAGCTGTGCACGCGCAGCTGCTGGAGTTGATCAATGTTCTCCTCTTTGCAACTTCCGGTTTCCGGTTGCGTCAGAGGAGAAGATTGAACAACAGAGCATGCGCGCATGTGCTGCTCCCTGAAAGCGTGTGGCTGGCCGAAAAAGAAAGCCGGAAAACTCGGCATCCGAGGTAAGGTGAGGGTGCTGCTGTTCCCGGCTCACATTAGGAAGCGGCGAGAGTAGTTCCGCCCCCCCCCCCCGGGCCCCTCGGGCGACTTCGTTGTGTGAAACGAAGTTCGTTATAGGGAGCAAGACAAAAAGTTCGTTATGCGCAGCGTTCGCTGTGCGAGGCGTCCGTTATGCGAGGCACCACTGTATATGGAGTCCATTGACTAATCTTATTGTATTATAATTAAGGTCATGTTTCTTTCTTTTTTCTTTACATTCATTGTACATCCAGGGAGGGTGGGTGTTGGGGGGGTGCGAAATATATTTTGAAAAGTGTATTTATTTTATTATAATATTGAAATTATTTTATATGTATTATTATTCAAATAATAAGTTGAGGAGGGGAGGAAATAATTGTTAATGTAATAATTATAGAGTTAATATGTTTTGTGCAGTTTTTCTGATATATCAATTGTATTACATTATTGAAGTTTGAAAATCAATAAAGATTAAAAAAGAAAAAAATTGCTCATTATTATACTGTTGCTAAACTTGCTAGCTTCCCTAATCTCCGCTAACATTTCTTTTGGCCTGGCAGATGGTAGTACAGCCCTACCAATATTCTTTCCCTTCACACATGGAATTTCTATCCATAAGAATTCCACATTACTATCTGTCTTCCGCTGAATATATAGCACCCCCCCCCCCCTAATGTTTTAGGCTGTAACAGTTAAGTTTAAATCTCTGGCAGAAAAAGCACAGTTACTTACCATAACAGGTGTTTTCCAGGGACAGCAGGCAGATATTCTAACTGATGGGTGATGTCACCGACACAGCCTCGATACGAACCACTTTAAAAATGCATCGCCACTTTAAGTCTTTAAAAAGTGTGTGATAGCCTGAACTGCGCATGCGCAATTGCCTTCCCACCCAACATGGGCATTCGGTCCCTCAATTAAGATAAGCCAGATAAGCAGCCAACCCAACGAGGTGGGAGGGTTGTGAGAATATCTGCCTGCTGTCTCTGGATAACACCTGTTATGGTAAGTAACAGCATATTCTCACTGATGGGTGACATCCAAGCTAAATAGAATGGGATGGTGGAAGTGTTGGTCTTTAGGAAAATAAATTTTGTAATACAGATTGGATGAAGTGCCCATCCCATCTGAAGAAAGACTCCAGACAATAGTGAGAAGTGAATGTATGAACTGAGGACCATGTGGCAGCTTTACAGATTTCCTCAATGGGAGTAGATCTGAGGAAAGCTACAGAAGCTGCCATAGCTCCAATTCTGTGGACTGTGACACGACTCTCCAATGCCAGTCCGAGCATAACAGAACGAGATGCAGGCAGCCGGCCAGTTGGAAATCGTTCTCTTGGAAACAGGATGCCCCAACTTGTTTGGATTAAAAGAGAGGAAGTGTTGGGGAGAAGTACGATGAGGCTTTGTCCTGTCAATGTAATAGGCCAAAGCACGTTTACAGTCCAAAGTATGTAAAGCGGTTTCTCCTGAATGACAATGAGGCTTAGGAAAAAAGATTGGTAGAACAATTGACTGATTGAGATGAAACTCCATGACAACTTTCAGAAGAAACTTTGGATGTGTGCGCAGAACCACTTTGTCATGCTGAAAAACTGTGAAGGGTGAATCTGCTACAAAGGCTTGCAACTCACTAACCCTCCTGGCAGAGGTGAGAGCAATAAGAAAGACCACTTTCCATGTGAGAAACTTGAGATGAGCTGTGGCCATTGGTTCAAAAGGTGGCTTCATCAAACTGGAAAGTATCACATTAAGGTCCCAGACGGCTTGAGAGGTGGTTTAACATTGAACAGTCCTTTCATGAATCTGGAGACCAAAGGTTGAGCAGTAAGAGGTTTTCCCTCGACTGGCATGTGAAAAGCAGTAATAGCACTGAGATGGACTCTGATAGATGTGGACTTGAGACCAGAATCAGATAAATGAAGTAGATAATCTAATATCAATTCAACTGCCAGTGAAGTGGAATCATGATGATGAAGGAGACTCCAGGAAGAGAACCGAGTCCTCTTTTGCTAATAACATTACTGAGTGGCTGGTTCCCTGGAGGCATCAATAATATGTCGAACAGGCTGGGAGAGATGTAAATCAGAAGAATTCAGCCCGAGAGAAACCAAGCTGTCAGGTGTAATGATTGCAGGTTGGGATGTAGAAGTGACTCCTGTCGCTGAGTAAGCAGAGTAGGAAAAACTGGAAAAGGGATAGGTTCCCTGGAGCTTAGCTGAAGTAGATGGAAGAACCAATGCTGCCTGGGCCACCTCAGGAGCAATGAGGATCATGGTGGCCTCCTCTCGTTAGAGCTTGAACAGAGTCCTCAACATGAGAGGAATTGGATGGAATGCATTTAGAAACAGGCCTGTCCAGTCCAGGAGAAAGGCATCGGCTTCCAGACGGAGAGGAAAGTATGGAGCAAAACTGAGGCAACTGGTGATTGTGAGGAGTCGCAAACAAGTCCACTTGTGGAGTGTCCCATTGAGCAAAATGGACTGGAGAGTTGTAGAATTGAGAGGCTGAAGAATTCTGCTGAGGTTGTCTGCTAGGGAATTCTTCTCCCCTTGAATATAGACAGCTGCTAAGAAAAGGTTGTAGGCCGTCGCTCAAGTCCAGATTTTTTGGGCCTTCTGACACAACATGAGAGATCCCGTACCTCCTTGTATGTTGATGTAGTACATTGCTACTTGATTGTCCGTGCGAAAGAGGAGGACTTGGGGGGGGGGCAAAGAAGGTGATGGAAGGCCTTGAGGGCATAATACATCACACTTAGTTCTAGGAAATTGATGTGAAATTTCCGCTCCTTGGCAGTCCAAAGACCCTGAGTCTGTAGATCGTCCATATGAGCCCCCCAAGCATAAGGGGGTAAGTGAAAAAGGAGACCTCTGGATAGATTGCACCATTGCAGCAACTGCAGAAGAGATGATGTTATGTGTTGTGAGAGACGATCCATCGCTTGAGACCATTGAGAGGCAATGGTCCACTGAGGAGTGCGAAGGTGAAGTCGTGCCAGTGGAGTGACATGCACAGTGGAAGCCATGTGGCCCAGAAGAACCATCATGTGCCTGGCAGAGATGGAATGAAGAGGAAGCAGTTACTGATACAGACGGATGAGAGCCTGAAGGCAATCTTGAGGAAGAAACGCTCTCATGAGAGTGGTGACTAGGATAGCACCAATGAGCTGTAGACGTTGAGTCGTAAGGAGATATGATTTGGGGAAGTTGACTTCGAATCCCAAAATCTGAAGAAAAGAGATGGTCTGAGATGTTGCTTGGACCATCTCCTGAGATGAAACAGCTTTGATCAACCAGTTGTCCAAGACTTGAAGGCTATGTGAATGGAGAGATGTGGCCACTACAATCAGGCACTTCGTGAAGACTCTAGGGGAAGAAGCTAGGCCAAAGGGAAGTACCTTGTACTAGTAATGATGCTGATGGATCTGAAAATGGAGGTATTTCCTGGAAGCCGGATGAATTGGGATATGTGTATAGGCTTCCTTGAGGTCCAGAGAGCATAGCCTCTGATTGAGGAGAAGATAAAGCACAGCGAGGGAGAGCCTCCAGAATTTCTCCTTGAACAGAAATTTGTTGAGAGCTCTTAGATCTAGAATGGGTCGCAGTCCCCCGTCTTTTTTGATACTAAGAAGTAATGGGCGTAGAATCCCTAATTCTGCTGAGAGAGAGGAACTTCCTCGATGGCATTCAGCAGGAGAAGGGATTGAACCTCCTGGAGAAGGAAAGACTGTGCAGGGTCCAAAACAGACTATCTTGGAGGATGGTCTGGAGGCAGGGTATGAAAATGGAGAGTGTAAGCCTGACGAATGATGGTGAGGACCCAGAGATCTGATGTGATGAGCTCCCAGCGAGCGATGAAAAACTGGAAACGGCCTCCGAAGGGCTGAGGACTGTAAGATGTTGACAGTGGCTATGCTCCGAAGAAACATGTAGGAAAGGCTGTGTAGGTTTTTGGGGAGTAGCCTGTGGTTTGTGTTGTTGCTGATGGGGTTGCTGTTTCTGTATCCTTGGTTGAGATTGAGGAGGAGGTGCAGGTTTAGCAGCAAATCGTCTTTGATAAGAAGAAGCTGGCTGGAAAGGACGAGATGGTGGAGGCTTCTTCTTCGTCTTGACCAGGGTGTCCCATCTGGTCTCATGAGCGGACAACTTTTGGGTAGCCGTGTCCATGGGGGGACCAAAAAGTTCATCTCCAAGACAAGGAGCATTTGCAAGCCTGTCTTGGTGGTTGACATCTAGCTCAGAATCTCTAAGCCAAGCCAGGCATCTCATGGCTGACATTGCTGCAACACGGGAAGTGAGCTCAAATGTATCATAGATAGAACGTACCATGTATTTTCTGAGTTGGAACAGGTCGGAAACATGATGCTGAAAAGCAGGAAGCTTACGTTCTGGTATGTATTTCTGAAACATGGAAATTTGTTTAATTAGATGTTTAAGATAGAAAAAAAAATGGAAATTGTAGTTGCCAGATCGGTTGGCCAGCATGGCATTTTGATACAGGCATTTTCCAAAACAATCCATGGCCTTGCCCTCTCTGCCAGGAGGTACAGAGGCATACACACTAGCCCCCGAAGATTTCTTCAAAGTGGACTCCACCAGGAGAGACTCGTGTGGAAGTTGAGGCTTGGCAAATCCAGGAATAGGGACTATTCTATAAGAGGAGTCCAACTTACGTGGAGCCACAGGGATTACAAGTGGGGTCTCCAGATTTTTATAGAAAGTTTCCCTCAGAATGTTATGAAGGGGAAGCTTGAATAGTTTTTTGGGTGGCTGATCATAATCCAACACCTCTAGAAATGGTTTGGAATGCTTGAAATCAGTTTCCAGATGGATAGACAATCTCTGACATCTCACGGAGAAACTTAGAGAAAGATGACTTCTCAGACAAGACAGGAGCCTCCTGGGATGTTGTAGAGAGTCATCATCTGAAAAGCCTTCAGCCTCAGAGAGAGAAAAGGATCATGCTCAGGGTCCCCCCCATCCCCGATCTGAATCATGAACAGATCTGGCTCAATGTATTTAAGTTTCTGCAGCGCATTGCGAGATCTCACCGGCATCGACTCAGGTGATGTTTGCATTGAAGAACGACATACTTGAATAGATGGTGCCGTGTCCTTGATGGAAAGGGTGCGCACTGATGGGAGACTCTTATTGGAGGTGCTACCAGTGTCAATGGCTTAGACCGGACTGGCACCGGGGGAGTCGATGTCAACACGGGGCAGGAGTTGGGTCGGTACCAGCATCTGAAAGTGCTCACCCAACTCTTCCCTAAGCAAATTATCTATTTTTTGCTTAAGGGTAAGCACCGGTACTGCTGGCCCTTTCACCGGTACCTTAGGTGCAGCTCTATGCTCCGGCAATGAGGAGGCCGATGTCAAGGCTTCTTGTGCCTCTTTGAGGTCGGCAGGACTTGACTCACTGCTGTTTTGACCTGAGGCCCAGACGGGGTGGGGGAAGGCTTCTTAGCCAGCTTACCCATTGTAGGTTGCGACACCGACGATGGTTCTGTTGGCGTCAATTAGTGCGGTGCTGTCAACGTTGGCAGTGGTATCGAGTCCCCCTCCATCGTGACACCAAAGAGCAACTTTTGTTGGATTAGGCGGTTCTTTAAAGTTCTCTTCTGGAGAGAAGAACACCAAGTTTCTGAACGGTGCTCAGTCTCCAAGCACTGGAGGCATCAGCGATGTGGGTCAGTGATGGAGATGGGCCGAGCACAGCGTCCGCACTTTTTAAAGCTCATCTGCGGTCGGGACATCGATGGGAAGATAGACTCTGCTAAATCAAAGTCAGAGGACAAGGTGGCTGAACAGGCTCCGCTGGGCCGATTCTGCAACAGGGAAAAAACGAAAATGGATTCAAATTTATTTTTTTAAGAAATCAAAACAAGGAAAAAAATAAAGAAAAATTATGACAGAAAGTCACAAATCTGCAGGAAGGCAGCGAATAAAAAGGTTTCAACGGCCATTGAAAAAGCATGTCTTAGCTCTGTGGAAACTAAGAAACTGAGGGGCCGCACGCCTACGTCGGACGGGAAGGCACTCACGCATGTGCAGTTCAAGCTATTGAGAACTTTCCAAAGAGTTAAAGTGGCGATGCACTTTTAAAGTGGTCTGTACTGGGGCTCCGTCGGTGACGTCACCCATCAGTGAGAATATGCTGCCTGCTTGTCCTAGGATAATGATAAGTTTAAAACTAAATGGGAAAGAGTTTTAGATTATTTAAGCAAATTAACAAATGCTTTATGTTTTTAAAAATAAAAATACAGGGGGGGGGGGGCGCTAGTTAGCACGGCGAAGTATGGCTGCTTAGTTTCTGAGCTCCACCATTCAGCCACTGAAAAGAATCAATTACGAATCACTAAACTGCGGTTGCACTTCCATCAGTAGTGCTAAACTACTACCCTTCATTATGGCTACCAGCAAAGCCGGAAAAAGGAAGAATGTTGAGCCTATATCGCCGCAGAAAACTGCATTGAATAAACCTGAAGGTGAAACCGAGGCCTTACAATCTGTGATGGAGGAGCTGAAAAGCATACGCGACTTCATTCAAACTGCCGTACAAAACACCGAAGATCTGAAAACTGATCTCACATCACTGTCCACTGAAATGGCGGTGTTTAGATAGCTGAACAACGTGTGGAAACCAATGGAATGAACATTAAATCCTTACAGTGCCAGATAAAAAAAATGGAGATACTTTAACAGGAACTCGAGGACGCGCAGAATAGGTCCCGTCAAAATAATTTCCGTATCCTTGGGATACCGGAGGGGCGGGAGGGCCGCGATATAATGTAATGTAATTTATTTCTTATATACCGCTAAACTCCATTAGGATTCTAAGCGGTTTACAGAAAATAGACAATAGTGTGCATTAAAATTATAAGTAATATAGGTTTACAGAGAAATATACATTAAAGGATACGCTTCCCAAAATCCTGGACTTGAATTTCAAACATGAGTTGGAGATAGATCGAGCCCACCGTGTGCCGACACACGTGGTCGATGCCAGCACTCGCTATCCTAGGCCCATCGTGGTGAGACTCCTCCGTTACGCTCAAATTATGGAAATTATGAGGCAAGCCAAGATTAAACATCCTCTCAAATTTGACGGTGCCTCCTTGATGATTGTTCCGGATTTGGCCAAACAAACAGCCAAGCGCAGAAAATTGCTTCTTGAATACCGACTCAAACTTAAAGCGATTGGTGCAAAATTCGGCCTCTTCTACCCTGCCATGATGCGAGTCACACAAAACAACTGTATGAAAAACTTTGTGAATCCCATCGAATTGGTTGATTAAAGGAGCGCGTGGTGCCAAGTAACATAGATAAGACCTGATATCACTGTTTAACCTGCTTTACTATTGCTGTATAGGATTTCAAATAGGATCTAATATTTTCATTCAGATCTCTATATTTTAGAGTGAAACGTCTTTGACAGATCTCTCTGTATACAGTTCCCATTTATACAAGATGTATTACAGTCTTTTTTTTTAAAATCTGTATTAGTACAACTGTTGATTATATTATATGCTTGTTGCATTTCTTGTTGTGCTTTTCGTCATGTTTACTGCAGGAACTGATTTCACAGAACTTTTAAAGGCATGTTTGCTAATTATTTACTGTGACAAATCCTTAGCTTCTACTCTTCCGCTGATACTGCCTCTTAACTGCACTACTGTCCAGATTCCATCTATGTTTCTACTATTTTACCTTCCACATACTACTTACTAGAATAGTTTGGACGGTTGTGGCTTGGATCTGTGCTGCCCTTGCCGACTCTCTATCCCATCTTTTCTTATTCACTTGCCTCCATCTGATATCTTTTGACTTGTACTTGGCTAGACAGGTACCATTGCTGACTCTTAATAATGGCTTATGTACTATATACTATCTCTCTCACCACTATGACTCTATATATTCCTTTCTCTGTACTATTTTTGCCTCTATCCTTTTATTGTTCTAGGCTCCATCTATATGTATTGGAATTTTTTCTATGCTACTCATAACTGTGATGTATACGCTCATTTTTTGAATAATTCTATGGATCTGATCATAGGCTTTTTATGTCCTTGACCCTCTGTTCCTTAAATGTTAAGGGACTGAACAACCCTCTGAAGAAACAAAAAATATGGGATTATGTATATAGATTACAACCTGATGTGTTATTCTTGCAGGAATCCCACCTCTCTGCTACTGACTCAAATAAACTCTCTTTTCCTTGGGCCTTCCCAGTGTTATTCTCAACTGCTGCAGACAAACATAATGGAGTATTAACTATCATTCGAAAAAGACCTGACATCGAAATACTGTCACACTGCACTGATGTTAATGGCAGATGGATCAACACATCTACAGTGGTGCCTCGCATAACGGCCGCCTCGCACAGCGAACGCTGCGCACAACGAACTTCTTGTCTTGATTCGTACAACGGACTTCGTTTCACACAACGAAGTCGCCCGAGCTGCATCGCAAACCTCCCCCCGCCGCCACCGCATATTTTTAAACCTCCCCCCGCCGCATATTGTTAAACCTCCCCCCGCCGCCGCCGCATATTTTTAAACCTCCCCCCGCCGCCGCATATTTTTAAACCTCCCCCCGCCGCCTGGGCCTGCGCTGATCTCTGAATGGCTGCAGTCAGCTCTCGCGGGACTCACAAGAACTAACTGCAGCCAGCTCTCGCGGGACTCACAAGAACTAACTGCAGCCATTCGGAGATCGGCATGGGCCCACACAGGCGTGCAGAGGAATTGCTCCTGATCTCTGCGCTTCTGGCCTGTACGCCACTGGCTGGGAAAGATGGGAGGAATTAAAAAAAGGACTGGGGAGTATGTGGGGGGTGATTATAATACACAGCAAGGATCAACAAAACCCCTGTCTCCCCTCCCCTTCACATATATCCCCTCTATATCATGCTAACAGCTCTAACAAGATAAATTTATCTTTTTTTATGTCATCTTAGCATATTTTATGCTACAGAACGAATTATTTTTTTTTACATGTATTGTTATGGGAAAACGCGTTTCACATAACGAACTTTTCGCATAACAAACTTGCTCCTGGAACGAATTAAGTTCGTTGTGTGAGGCACCACTGTATTAAGTTTAATGGCAAAACTATCACGTCTTAACTTATATGCTCCTAACATTGACGATCTGACCTATGATGACATCTCTGAACAAATTGCTATGTCGCTAGGTCATCCTATAATATTGGATAAGAACATAAGAACATTGGATAAGAACATTGGATAAGCAGTGCCTCTGCTGGGTCAGACCAGAGGTCCATCGTGCCCAGCAGTCCGCTCTCGCGGCGGCCCAACAGGTCCAGTACCTGTGCAGTAATCCTCTATCTATACCCCTCTATCCCCTTTTCCAGTAGGTAATTGTCTAATCCTTTCTTAAACCCCATTACTGTACTCTGCCCTATCACGTCCTCTGGAAGCGCATTCCAGGTGTCCACCACATGTTGGGTAAAGAAGAACTTCCTAGCATTCGTTTTGAATCTGTCCCCTTCTATCTTTTCCGAGTGCCCTCTTGTTCTTTTATTTTTTGAAAGTTTGAAGAATCTGTCTCTCTCTACTTTCTCTATGCCCTTTATGATCTTGTAAGTTTCTATCAAATCCCCTCTAAGTCTCCTCTTCTCCAGAGAAAAGAGACCCAATTTCTCCAATCTCTCAGCGTATGAAAGGTTTTCCATACCTTTTATCAGACGTGTCGCTCTCCTCTGGACCCTCTCGAGTAACGCCATATCCTTCTTAAGATATGGTGACCAAAATTGGACGCAGTACTCCAGATGCGGGCGCACCATCGCCCGATACAACGGCAGAATAACTTCTTTCGTTCTGGTCGCAATACCTTTCTTGATTATACCAAGCATTCTATTCGCTTTCTTGGCGGCCGCTACACACTGTGCCATCGGCTTCATTGTTGTGTCCACCATTACCCCCAAGTCTCTTTCCTGTGTACTCTCCTTCAATAATATCCCTCCCATCGTATAGTTGTACCTCAAGTTTCTGCTTCCCATATGTAATACTTTACATTTCTCAACGTTGAACTTCATCTGCCACCTCGTCGCCCATTCCCCTAGCTTGTTCAAGTCCCTTTGCAATTCTTCGCAGTCTTCTATAGTCCGAGCACCACTAAAAAGTTTGGTGTCGTCTGCAAATTTTATTATCTCACACTTTGTCCCTGTTTCTAGATCATTTATGAATATATTAAATAGCAGTGGCCCGAGCACCGAGCCCTGCGGTACACCACTCGTGACCCTCCTCCAGTCAGAGTAGTGGCCTTTCACTCCTACCCTTTGCTTTCTACCTTCCAACCAGTTTCTGATCCATCTATGTACATCTCCTTCCACCCCATGGTTCTTCAGCTTCTGGAGTAGACGTTCATGGGGCACCTTGTCAAAGGCTTTTTGGAAATCTAGATATATGATGTCTATGGGGTCTCCTCTGTCCATTTGTTTGTTAACTCCCTCGAAGAAGTGCAATAAGTTCGTTAGGCACGATCTACCCTTGCAGAAACCATGTTGACTGGTTATCAGTAGTTCGTTCCTTTCGAAATGTTCATCAATGTTTTCTTTTATCAGAGCTTCTGCCATTTTTCCCGGAACCGAGGTCAGACTCACTGGTCTGTAATTTCCAGGGTCTCCTCTAGATCCCTTTTTAAAGATGGGCGTAACGTTGGCTATCTTCCAATCCTCCGGGATCACGCCTGTTTTTAGGGACAGGTTGCAAATTTGCTGTAGTAGTTCCGCTATCTCCTCCTTTAATTCTTTCAGAACCCTTGGATGTATTCCGTCCGGACCTGGGGATTTGTCAGGTTTTAGTTTTCCTATCTGTCTGCGTACGTCTTCAAGGCTCACTTCTATGTATGTTAATTTTTCTGTTTGACTTCCATGAAAGAATTGCTCAGGTTCCGGTATGTTTGAAGTGTCCTCATTTGTAAATACAGACGAAAAAAACATGTTTAGCCTTTCTGCCACTTCTTTCTCCTCTTTCACAACTCCCTTCCTGTCTTCGTCATCCAGTGGTCCTACCTCCTCCCTAGCCGGCTCCTTCCCTTTAACATATTTAAAGAATGGTTTGAAGTTTCGTGCTTCCTTAGCTAGCCTCTCTTCGTACTCTCTTTTGGCTTTTCGAACCACACGGTGACATTCTTTTTGATTTTTCCTGTGCTCTTTCCAATTCTCCTCAGTTTTGTCCTTTTTCCACTTCCTGAATGAATTTTTCTTATTGCCTATTGCTTCCTTCACTATTTTGGTTATCCATGCCGGGTCTTTTGTTCGACTCTTTGTGCACCCCTTTCTGAACCTGGGGATATATGTATGGATGGTGACTTCAATATGATAATTGACCCTATTATGGATAGGAAATCTCATGCCTCACAAGAAATCTAGGTCCTGGTATAAACTCTATGACCTAATCCAGCAATTCGACCATATTGATCCTTGGAGAATACAACACCCCCGTACACAAGAATTTTCCTTTTTTTCAGCACCGCATTCCACATACTCTCGCATAGACTTCTTCCTGATCAGTGCATCCCTCTCTGCTTACCTCGCCTCTTCTCAAATTAAAGAAATTGGAATATCTGATCATGCAACAATAGAGATGAAGTTCAGTGGTCTCTCTGCCACTTTGCCTCATAAGAACTGGAGACTTAATAGTTCCTTCTTCCAAGAACTGGAATTTATTCCACATATAAATTCTGCCATTGATGAATTTTTTCAGATGAACAAACCCAAGGACACTGGTTGGATTATCTTATGGGACTCTTTCAAAGCATCCGGGGCCATATCATATCCTTTTCTGCCTACCTTAAAAAACAGAAATTGAAGGTGCTGCATGATCTGGAAATCACCATTAAGAAATTGGAACAGGATCATATCCGAACCTCCTATGACTTCTCTATCTTGACTCAGCTCCGATCTCTCCGTTTACAACATAGCCTGCTCATGAGCCGCAAGGCAAGTAAACACCTCCTGTTCCAAAACGCTAATTATTATCTTGAAAATAATAGATGTGGCTGCTCTTTGGCCCAGTATCTTAAGGGCAAATGTATTAAAACCTTTGTAGTGGCGCTAGCAGATGTCTCTGGAGAAACTATATCTTCCACCAAGGAGATTGTGAATACATTACATCAATATTACCAATCTTTATATTAATTGGAAATCCCTGCATCCTCTGTATTACCAGACTTCTTACAGACTCTTCCCTGGACTACCCTATCTGACTCACCTATCAAGTCTCTTTCACAACATCTCGCGCAGGAGGAAGTATCTTCAGCTATCAGAGCACTTGCACATAATAAATCTCCTGGACCTGATGGTCTAACTTCAGAATTCTACCAAAGTTTTCTGCCTCATATTTTATCTCATCTCCACTCCTTTTTTGTGGCCCTAAATGATTTTGGATGTGGTTGTGGAACTTTCACGGAAGCAACGATTATAGTCCTGCCTAAAGAAGGTAAGGACGCCACTGATGTAAGGAATTACAGACCTATATCGTTGATAAATTCGGATGCCAAGATCTTTGCTAAAGCCATAGCCCTGCGACATCAACCTGTGCTTGATACCATTATAGCCCCTGACCAGATGGGATTCATGACCGGCAGTCTTTCCAGCCACAATACCAGACTTTTTGCAAACCTTCTTCTCCGCCTTTGGTTGCAATTGGATTGGATGCGGAAAAGGCATTTGATCGGACAGAATGATCATACCTGTTCTATGTACTACATTGGTACGGATTCCCTCCATATTTTCATTCTCTCATCAGGATTTTATATTCTAATCCCTCTACTAAATTGTGCATTAATGACACATACTGTACTGTTTTCAGCCTGGCTAGAGGCACACGATAAGGCTGTATGTTATCTCCGCTCCTATTTAATCTTGCGTTGGAACCCCTACTCACTGCTATTCACACTGACAAGAATATTATCGGATTCAGATTGGGCTCATTTGAGGTCAAATATCTGCTTATGCGGATGATGTTTTAATCTATGCCTTGCCATCTTCTCTTACCCAAGTACTTGATGTAATACCACGATACTCTGTCATCTCAGGGTATAAGCTCAACCTCTCTAAATCTGAAATTATGCCATTGAATTGCACGGAAGTAGGTGAGGACATCAAAATGCTTGGATTCAAATGGACCAATGACAAGATCAAATACCTCGGGCTCCTCTTTAATCCCTCCATGGAGGACACTATTTCTTCTAACGCCAATTTTATCATAAACAAAATCAAACGTACACTGGCCAGGTGGACACCATTACAGCTCTCTTGGTAGGGATGCCTCGATACCATAAAAATGATGGTAGTACCGATGATAACCTATGTGATGGGAATGATCCCTTGCCTGTTTCAGAAACACTTCTATAAGAAACTTGAATCCCTACTGGCTGATTTCCTTTGTAACATAGTAACATAGTAGATGATGGCAGATAAAGACCCGAATGGTCCATCCAGTCTGCCCAACCTGATTCAATTTAAATTTTTTTTTTTTTTTTTTTCTTCTTAGCTATTTCTGGGCAAGAATCCAAAGCTTTACCCGGTACCGTGCTTGGGTTCCAACTGCCGAAATCTCTGTTAATACTTACTCCAGCCCATCTACACCCTCCCAGCCATTGAAGCCCTCCCCAGCCCATCCTCCACCAACGGCCATATACAGACACAGACCGTGCAAGTCTGCCCAGTAACTGGCCTAGTTCAATATTTAATATTATTTTCTGATTCTAAATCTTCTGTGTTCATCCCACGCTTCTTTGAACTCAGTCACAGTTTTACTCTCCACCACCTCTCTTGGGAGCGCATTCCAGGCATCCACTACCCTCTCCGTAAAGTAGAATTTCCTAACATTGCCCCTGAATCTACCACCCCTCAACCTCAAATTATGTCCTCTGGTTTTACCATTTTCCTTTCTCTGGAAAAGATTTTGTTCTACGTTAATACCCTTCAAGTATTTGAACGTCTGAATCATATCTCCCCTGTCTCTCCTTTCCTCTAGGGTATACATATTCAGGGCTTCCAGTCTCTCATCATACGTCTTCTGGCGCAAGCCTCCTATCATTTTCGTCGCCCTCCTCTGGACCGCCTCAAGTCTTCTTACGTCTTTCGCCAGATACGGTCTCCAAAACTGAACACAATACTCCAAGTGGGGCCTCACCAATGACCTGTACAGGGGCATCAACACCTTCTTCCTTCTACTGACTACGCCTCTCTTTATACAGCCCAGAATCCTTCTGGCAGCAGCCACTGCCTTGTCACACTGTTTTTTCGCCTTTAGATCTTCGGACACTATCACCCCAAGGTCCCTCTCCCCGTCCGTGCATATCAGCTTCTCTCCTCCCAGCATATACGGTTCCTTCCTATTATTAATCCCCAAATGCATTACTCTGCATTTCTTTGCATTGAATCATAAAACTCCGCGCAAAAGCCTACAAAAGCTTAAATGCACCAGGAAACAAGGTGGAGTTTCCTTTCCTAGTTTGTATGACTATCACGTGGCTTTCCTGATGCGTCAGGGAGCTAAATGGAATTATGCCTCCACCTATGACCATCTTCCACCCTAGCTGATGTTGGAATCCAAACTATGTTCTGTGCCTTTGAATCATTTCTATATGATGACACCCCAGGCTCCTATCCTATCAAATCCAATTATATTTTCTACTCTACAAGCGATACGTGAAGTGGAGTCTTTCTCTGATATCAAATGGGAGTCCTCATCGCTGGCTCCTCTATGGAATAATTCCAGAATCAAGATACAAAACAACCCGGTGTCTTGGAAGCTTTGGCAGAATTGTAATATTTGGTCTGTAAACCAACTATATGATGGAAAACAATGGTTCACATTTGCTGATATATGTCAGACATATAATTTACCACCATCGCAGTTCTTTAGATGGCTCCAACTTACCCACGCTGTCAGGAAGGACCTTCTCTCTAAGTTCTCTTGTACTGGTTACCCCACACTTTTCTCCTATTGTGATAAAATTTCCTTTAAATGACATGAAGCATCCTCTTGGTATAAAGTTATAAAGTTCTGCAAATATTCACCTGACATACATTTGAGAGCAATGTGGCAAGCAGAAACGAATTTGACTCTGGATGAAGACAACTGGAATTCCATATGGCTTACCTGTAGCAAGGTCCTTCACTCGTCCTCTTTATTGCAAACTGCCTATTTCACACTTCATAAAGCTTATTGGACTCCACAACGTCTGGCAAAACTTGGATTTGCTTATCAAAACTCCTGTTGGTCTTGCAAGGCGGAGGGTGGTTCACTTTGTCATATGTTTTTTGACTACCCTCTTCTAGAGAAATTTTGGAAGCGGGTATGGCAAACTATTTCTGAGATTTTGTCAATTAAACAACCTCTCTCATATGCTATAATTATTTTTGGTTCTGAAGCGATATCTTACTCTCTTACTTATTGTGAATCACTGCTCTTGCGTGGACTGTTGATCTTGGCCCTGAAAGTCATATTATCTAACTGGAAAGATCTCTCTTCTGCCACATATTTAGCATGGTGGGTTAACATCTCTACGAACGAATACACGCGGAGAAGACTGGATCCCTTAGAACATTCAATGAGATATGGGAACCCCTCTTGTCCTAATGCTCTGACTGTTCCACATGATTTTGTCCCTTGACATTACCTGGTCATTGTATTACTGATATATATATTTAGGTCTGTTACTTGAATTACACCACCTAGCCTCATCTCCCTCAGATATGCTATCAATGCATAAAGCCTTATATCTATTAATCTTCATGTTACCTGCCTATTTGTATTGATTCTTTCTTTTTGCTATCTAGACGTTGGCATTATATTGCTTGTATATTATTGAAGTTCTCTGTTTTCCTTGTTCTCATTTATTCTATATTGCATTCCCTAAATGCCAATAAAAATATTGAACACACACACAAAAAAAAAATACATTTTTTTATATAGAAGCATAGTGACAGCAAATAAAAGATCCAAACAGTTCATCCAGAATGCCCTACAGTCACACTCATTATCAATTCATGATTAAACCAACAAGGAATGTAGTTTAAAATATGTATACCTGATCCTAATCTTTCTTTGCCATTTTTATTTTAAACATTTGTATTCCGCCTACAACTAAGTGGCTTACGAAAGGAACATACACAATCAATAAAAATACAAAACATAATGGGGGGTGCTCACGAAGTTAAAGAAATGATTGCAGAAAACAAAGAATCTTTGTCTGATCCAAAAGAAGATACGCTAAATATAAAACAGCAGCTTACAGCGATCTCAGCTAGAGTTACAGAGAAGGAAAATAGAATTGATGCTCATGATCTGCATCTGCAGGCCCTTTCATGCTTACAAAAATCTTTGCAACTAATGGAACACAAAACTGAAAATTAAAATAATCGATTGAGACAAAATAATGTTTGAATTCTGGGTCTACCTGAAAAGACTGAAGGTGATAACATGATTTGTTTTCTTGAAAACTGGATTCCTAAACTTCTCAACTTCAAAATGTTTTCTCGTCTGGAATTGGAATGTCATCAATCACAATCTTTTATTATTCAAAATGCTAAATATTCACATCCTATCATGATTAAATCACTAAGATATCACACACCTACTACATTCTCCAATTTGCAAAAGCCAAAGCACCCATATAATATGAAGATAACATTTTATTTGGGTCTACAAGGATCTTAAATTAGATTGGCTAAGATGGACTTTTTTTTTTAGCTTAATATGATGTTTGGCTTTTAATAATTGATTTGTGCTTAAAAAACTCTACTTTATTTCAGGTTGATGTGTATGGATCCCTCCCCACTTTCTGTTTGCTGTACTTTTATCGTGGGGTTACTTGTCTTCTTTGTTTTACAACATTTTATTTGTTCCAGATCTACTCAATGGAGGAAATAAGTTCTTGCAATGAGACCTTGGTTAAAAAAGATTGGAGCCAAATTTGATTTGTTTTTTTCAGCTATAATGAAGATTACTATACTGTATAAACTCAAATATAAGCCGACCCAAATATAAATCAAGGTAATTTTCCCCCCAAAAAAAGGAGGAATAAAGGTTGACTCAAATATAAACCAGGGGGGTTAATATTCTGGTACACTGCCTGGCTCTGCATCCAGCTTCCCTCCTTCCTTGCCATACTATGCACTCTGTTTCTTCTCCCTCCCTGCCAGGCTCTGTACCGTCTTTCCTCCCTTTCTGCCTTGCCAGGCTCTGCAACCTGTCCCCTCTCCCTCCTGATGCTTTGCAGGCCTCCACCGTGCTTGCCATAAGACCTTGTGGTCTAGCAGTGGGCCGGGATAAGAGGGATCCCACCCACTTGTCTTGGCCAATTGTTGAAACTTTTACCTCCCTCCTGCCTCCGCCGTGAAAACTCATGGCAACCAATCATTCATGGCTCTGCATGGGGCAGGAGCATGAGAAGACCGCTCCTGCTCACCGCAGGACCACCAGGGATTTTAAAGGTATGGCCAGAGAGGTGAGGAAGGTAAAAGTTTTAACAGGAGGGTGGCAGGTGGGCACTGACTCAAATATAAGATGAGACCCCCATTTTGGGCCCAAATATCTTGGCTTATATTCAAGTATATACAGTAAATAACACAAAATCTTTTGAAGACCTTGAAACTTTGCAACATCTAGACCAACTAGTCTTCCAGGACATGGACACTTCAACCCACCATTCTGCTACTTAAAATTTCTTCTATTTGTTGGATTACAGCTCTATAAATGCATACTAAATCTACTCATCGTGGATGAAAAATGCTAATCATAACTACCCTATCTGAACAGTATACTAATTTCATTACTTCGGATAACTTTTAAATTTATATTTCACTTTAGTTACTGTATGTATTTTACTTAATACAAATTTTACAAATTTTGTTTTTTTTTCATATACATTAGAATATTTTAAATATTGTCTACTTTGATTTTGTCTCTTATTTGATAAAATCACCTTCATTTTAGATTATATATCAATTTTATTCTGACCAGCTTTGGTTGAGTGTTTTTGGAGATATTATTTTTCATGCACAAGCTGGGATGATGAGCACTTTGGGGCCCGTGGAACTTCTATGGGCTTCGGAGTGCCTGTTCTACCAACCAGTATTAAGAGCCTCTAGCATAACTTAGGGATCCTTTTAAGAAGCCGCATTAGGCTCTTTCATCGCCAGTAGAGAATGACACGGTGACGGTTTACCCGCGGCCACCGCATTTAAGCCGCGGGTCACCGCCGAAAACGGGGAAGAAAACTAGCAGTCGCTGCGGTGACGGGGACAAGGCCATTCACCGACTGCGGAAACGGTGAACAGGTTTGTCCCCGCGGGCCAATGTACCCCCTTCTAGGAACCGCTATTTACCGCCCGACGCCCGATTCACCCCCCCAGCAGGACCGCTCGCACCCCCACCCCGAACGACCGCTCGCACGCGCTCCCACCCGCACCCGCGATCAGAGCAAGAGGGAGCCCAAGCCCTCTTGCCCGGCCGACTCCCCGACGTCCGATACATCCCCCCCCCCGGCAGGACCACTCGCACCCCCACCCCGAAGGACCGCCGACTTCCCGACAATATCGGGCCAGAAGGGAGCCCAAACCCTCCTGGCCACGGCGACCCCCTAACCCCACCCCGCACTACATTACGGGCAGGAGGGATCCCAGGCCCTCCTGCCCTCGACGCAAACCCCCCTCCCCCCCAACGACCGCCCCCCCCCAAGAACCTCCGACCGCCCCCCCAGCCGACCCGCGACCCCCCTGGCGACCCCCACGACCCCCCCACCCCCCTTCCCCGTACCTTTGGTAGTTGGCCGGACAGACGGGAGCCAAACCCGCCTGTCCGGCAGGCAGCCAACGAAGGAATGAGGCCGGATTGGCCCATCCATCCTAAAGCTCCGCCTACTGGTGGGGCCTAAGGCGCGTGGGCCAATCAGAATAGGCCCTGGAGCCTTAGGTCCCACCTGGGGGCGCGGCCTGAGGCACATGGGCCCAACCCGACCATGTGCCTTAGGCCGCGCCCCCAGGTGGGACCTAAGGCTCCAGGGCCTATTCTGATTGGCCCACGCGCCTTAGGCCCCACCAGTAGGCGGAGCTTTAGGATGGATGGGCCAATCCGGCCTCATTCCTTCGTTGGCTGCCTGCCGGACAGGCGGTTTTGGCTCCCGTCTGTCCGGCCAACTACCAAAGGTACGGGGAAGGGGGGTGGGGGGGTCGTGGGGGTCGCCAGGGGGGTCGCGGGTCGGCTGGGGGGGGCGGTCGTTGGGGGGGGGGGGGTTTGCGTCGAGGGCAGGAGGGCTGCAGTGCAGAACATAAGCCTTTCATTAAGACAATCCTGGTTCGCTTTTCCAAGTTAAAACAATTAGAAAAATATTTCTGGAGTGCTGTAATAAATTAAAATTAATAGTGCTCAGAACCCCCAAGGAAACTTCAGGCATCATTTTGAAGCTGGGGGGGGCGGTCGTTGGGGGGAGGGGGGTTTGCGTCGAGGGCAGGAGGGCCTGGGATCCCTCCTGCCCGTAATGTAGTGCGGGGTGGGGTTAGGGGGTCGCCGTGGCCAGGAGGATTTGGGCTCCCTCCTGGCCCGATATTGTTGGGGAGTCGGCGGTCCTTCGGGGGGAGGGATGTATCGGACGTCGGGGGGGGGCATCAGGCTTTCAGGATGGGGACAGACCTTCAAGGGGGGACAGTGCAGGGAAGTCAGGGAATTTATATTAATTAATTTTTTCTCTGCGTGTTTTGTTTTTGTATAGTTATTAACTAATATTTAACTAAGTTTTAAAGTTTTAAAGAATGTTTCCTTTATACGTAAATAAAGAAAAGTGAATGGGATTGCAGTGGCGGTGACGGGGCGGTGAATGGGGTGGCAGTGGCGGTGACGGGGCGGTGAAGAGGATGGTGAGACGGGGACGGGGCGGTGACGGGGATGGTGAGACGGGGACGGGGCGGTGACGGGGATGGTGAAACGGGGACGGGGCGGTGACGGGGACCAATTTTTTCACCGTGTCATTCTCTAATCGCCAGCCATGGCGGTATAACTCTCCTGGAAATGTCCAGACTATTAATTTGTAATCCGCTTAGAACCGCAAGGCACAGGCGGAATAGAAATCACTAATGTAATGTAATATAAGTTTTGATGCTCATAAAATTCCTATTAGCATTGGAGCTAATACTGCCATGGCCAACAATAAAAAAGCCTAATGCAGTTTTGTAAAACGGGGGGTTAATTAAAAGAAGGATTAATTTTCTAGTTTATTTTATGTTAAGCTCTCTGAATTTATTTTTATTTCTTTATACTCCAATTATTCTAATCTGAAATCTCATCTCATAAGGGATGGAACCATGCCCATCATCTTATGGCTCTCATGAATAAATTACAATGTTATGGTTTATTTGTACAATTAATTGTTTTACTCATGAGCTTGGTTGTTTCTATCCTACTGATAACTTTACAGCCTTGCAGTATATAAATTGATTATTATTATTATTATATTGGTCAATATGAGCATTTATATCATCAATTTATTGCACTACCTGTGTTCTTATTATTTCTCATAATAGACTTTGCATTTCTAATAAAACTCTGACACCATGTTGGGATAGAAAGAAAGAAAAAGAAAGAATTGAATTAACTTGAAAAAGCAAGTGATTCTAGTGGTATTGAAAAGAAAGGAAAGAGAAAGGAAAAAAAGGAAATAAAAATTCCTAGATTATCTAGACACTTGGATTGATTGAATTTTTGAAATATGGCTAATAAAAAAATAGACCTGATTTCAAAATATTTGCTTACCGCGCAGATGTAATAGAAAAGCCAGTTCCGGAATAAAATTCAACACAGGAAGAAGAGGAGACAACTATACTAGGAAAAGAAATGTTAGAGACTGTAGAATCTCCATCAGCAGATTTAGCATTGGCCAGTAAGGTGGACTTACAATAATGGATGGCTGACATTAAACTTTCATTAGCAGTGTTCTTCTCAGATATCAAAATTAATATCAATGGCCTACATAAAAAAATGGACGATATGAGTCAGAGTCTCCAAGAGTTTGAAGAACAGGTTATTTCGCATGAACAGGAGATAACGGAAATTCAACAAGATTGCAAACAAATAGACCTATCAATATAAGAGTTCCTCCTCAAAGTCGAAGATGGAGAAAATAGGGCAAGGCGAAATAATCTGAGATTTCGTGGGATCCCTGAATAGGAAGAGCTTAAAGATCCGATAGCCTTTATACAATCTATTTGTCATAAGTTCCTACAAACAGAAAATCCAGATGTAGAACTTCCAGTTATAGAATTCGAACGGATACACCAAGCTCTGGGCCTGCGCAAATCGGAGAGACCAAGGGACATAATAGTATGTTTCTTAAGATATCCACAGAAGGATAGAGTGCTACAAGCAGCTCGGAAAATTGGCCATTTGATGTGGAACAACGCAAAAGTGGAACTGTTTGCAGATATCTCTTCAGCAACTTTGAAACGTTGCCGAGAGTGCCATGAAGTAACCAGATGTTTACAACAAAATAATATTCGTTATAAATGGCATTATCCATTTGGGATTTCTTTTATGCTAGAAGGCAAACAACATAAAGTTGCATCAGCATTAGAAGCCCAACAACTACTTATATAAGCTAAACTCTGGATTAGAGGGAGAAATACAGCAAAAGGAGCCATCACAACCTCCACCCATGTGACCACCAAGTCAGAGATGGCAAAGATTGGAACAAAGAAAGAGATTACAGAGACAATGAGAAGAATTGATGATTTTAATAATTTTATTTAATAATTCTCAGATAAAAGATAAGATGTTGTAAAGGGGCAGATAATAGAAAAAGTTTTGGAGAGCTGGGTCAGGGTTAACTTTCTTTGACTCTGATGTCTGGAAGTAGATATGGCACCCGGTCTTATTGACTGGTGGCTGGATCTGGATCCAGAGATAGATGACGAGAGAGATTTGGAAGGGTAAGGGAATTGTAGGAGAAGAGGGAAGGGGAGGAGGGTAAATTAGTTTTTCTTTTAAGAATGATTGGTTGTGATAGGGGTAAGGGGGGTAGTGGGGGAGATAAGGAGACCTCGTAAAAAATTATTTTTTTTATGTTCAATATTTTTTTTATTATTTTAAATGTAGAAAATGAAAACATTACAAATAAAAACTGCAGTACAGAACTGTAACATGAAGTTTCCGAACAGTGATTGCAGTCACAAGAAACAAATATACATAGCCATAATCGGTCAAGAAGCAACCAAAGAGGTACATCGAATTACAGAAATGCAATGCCCAGAGTTAATGCAGTCATCACATGTCAAGGATAGGTGCCCATATTTTATTAAAAGTAGGCAAGGAATTTGTCTTCTTAGTAGCTACCTTTTCAAACTTGACAAAGACATAAGGACTTTAATAGATGGCTCAGAGCCTGGTGTCATCAAGAAGGCTTCAGGTACATAGGAGGATGGGGAAATACATGGAAGGACAAGAAGCTATATTGCACTGATGGGCTACATATTACTACAGCAGGAAAAAGAAACCTTGCAGAGAAATTTAGACAATATTTTTCCAGGCATTTAAACTAGAAGGTGGGGGTGGTGTATGTACGAAGGACAATTATAAAGACCACCCCCGGCAAAAGAAAAGATGTGATAGTAGTAAAGGCTGCAACATAAGCAATACCAGCAACTCATTTCTTAGTATTGCAACGGAAAGTGAAACGACACAAAAATCCATACGAAGAAGGAGATTATCGCTGAAAAATAGCTGGAAAGCGATGACCACAAATGCTCGCAGTCTAAGCAACAAAGTTCATGATCTGCAAGCCCTGATATTAGAGGCAGATCTAGATATTGTTGCTATCACAGAGACATGGTTCAGTGAATCACATGGATGGGATGCAAACATACCGGGATATAATCTTTTTAGGAAGGACAGAGATGGTCATAAAGGTGGAGGAGTAGCTCTCTATGTAAAGATCAATATCCAAGCGACCGAAATGCAAGGGACCTGGGGAGAGGAAGAAGCGATATGGATTGCTCTGAAAAGAGAAGATGGAACTTCTATCTACGTGGGTGTAGTCTACAGACCTCCGACTCAATCGCAGCAAATTGATAAGGATCTGATTGTGGATATCCAAAAGTTTGGAAGGAAAGAGGAGGTTCTGCTGTTGGGAGATTTCAACCTGCCGGATGCGGACTGGAATGTTCCGTCTGCGGAATCGGAAAGAAGTAGAGAGATTGTGGATGCCTTTCAAGAGGCTCTGCTCAGACAAATGGTGACGGAACCCACAAGGGAAAAAGCGATATTGGATCTGGTCCTCACAAATGGAGAGAGTATCTCTAATGTTCGAGTGGGTGCTCACCTGGGTAGTAGCGATCATCAAACGGTTTGGTTTGATATAACGGCTAAAGTGGAGAGCGGCCGCACGATACTTAAAGTCCTAGATTTCAAACGTACGGACTTTAATGCAATGGGAAAGTACCTGAAGAAAGAGCTGTTAGGATGGGAGGACATAAGAGAAGTGGAAAGACAGTGGTCTAAGCTGAAAGGAGCGATAAAAATGGCTACGGACCTTTATGTGAAGAAAATCAATAAAAACAAAAGAAAAAGGAAGCCGATATGGTTCTCCAACCTAGTGGCTGAGAAAATAAAGGCGAAAGAGTTGGCGTTCATGAAATATAAAAAAACCCAAGAAGAGGAGAGCAGAAAGGACTACAGGGTGAAACTGAAAGAAGCCAAGAGAGAGATACGTTTGGCGAAGGCACAGGCGGAAGAACAAATGGCTAAAAATGTAAAAAAGGGAGATAAAAATTTTTTCAGATATATTAGTGAAAGGAGGAAATTAAAAAATGGAATTGCTAGGCTAAAAGATGCTGGGAACAAATATGTGGAGAGTGATGAGGAGAAAGCAAATGTGCTAAACAAATACTTCTGTTCTGTGTTCACAGAAGAAAATCCTGGAGAAGGACCGAGATTGTCCGGCAAAGTTACACGAGAAAATGGAGTAGATTCTGCGCCGTTCACGGAGGAGGGTGTTTATGAGCAACTTGAAAAACTGAAGGTGGACAAAGCGATGGGACCAGACGGGATCCATCCCAGGATACTAAGGGAACTCAGAGAGGTTCTGGCGAGTCCTATTAAAGACTTGTTCAACAAATCTCTGGAGACGGGAGTGATTCCTGGGGATTGGAGGAGAGCGGATGTGGTCCCTATTCATAAAAGTGGTCACAGGGATGAAGCAGGAAACTACAGGCCGGTGAGCCTCACTTCAGTTGTTGGAAAAATAATGGAAGTGTTGCTGAAAGAAAGGATAGTGTATTTCCTTGAATCTAATGGGTTACAGGATCCGAGGCAACATGGCTTTACAAAAGGTAAATCGTGCCAAACGAACCTGATTGAATTTTTTGATTGGGTGACCAGAGAGCTGGATCGAGGACATATGCTAGATGTAATTTATTTGGATTTCAGCAAAGCCTTTGATACAGTTCCTCATAGGAGGCTGTTGAACAAACTTGAAGGGCTAAAGTTAGGACCCAAAGTGGTGAACTGGGTCAGAAACTGGCTGTCGGACAGACGCCAGAGGGTGGTGGTTAATGGAAGTCGCTCGAAGGAAGGAAAGGTGACTAGTGGAGTCCCTCAGGGTTCGGTGCTGGGGCCAATCCTGTTCAATATGTATGTAAGTGACATTGCTGAAGGGTTAGAAGGAAAAGTGTGCCTTTTTGCAGATGATACCAAGATTTGTAACAGAGTAGACACCGAAGAGGGAGTGGAAAATATGAAAAAGGATCTGCAAAAGTTAGAGGAATGGTCTAATGCCTGGCAACTAAAATTCAATGCAAAGAAATGCAGAGTAATGCATTTGGGGATTAATAATAGGAAGGAACCGTATATGCTGGGAGGAGAGAAGCTGATATGCACGGACGGGGAGAGGGACCTCGGGGTGATAGTGTCCGAAGATCTAAAGGCGAAAAAACAGTGTGACAAGGCAGTGGCTGCTGCCAGAAGGATTCTGGGCTGTATAAAGAGAGGCGTAGTCAGTAGAAGAAAGAAGGTGTTGATGCCCCTGTACAGGTCATTGGTGAGGCCCCACTTGGAGTATTGTGTTCAGTTTTGGAGACCGTATCTGGCGAAAGACGTAAGAAGACTTGAGGCGGTCCAGAGGAGGGCGACGAAAATGATAGGAGGCTTGCACCAGAAGACATATGAGGAGAGACTGGAAGCCCTGAATATGTATACCCTAGAGGAAAGGAGAGACAGGGGAGATATGATTCAGACGTTCAAATACTTAAAGGGTATTAACGTAGAACAAAATCTTTTCCAGAGAAAGGAAAATGGTAAAACCAGAGGACATAATTTGAGGTTGAGGGGTGGTAGATTCAGGGGCAATGTTAGGAAATTCTACTTTACGGAGAGGGTGGTGGATGCCTGGAATGCGCTCCCGGGAGAGGTGGTGGAGAGTAAAACTGTGACTGAGTTCAAAGAAGCGTGGGATGAACACAGAAGATTTAGAATCAGAAAATAATATTAAAGATTGAACTAGGCCAGTTACTGGGCAGACTTGTACGGTCTGTGTCTGTGTATGGCCGTTTGGAGGAGGATGGGCAGGGGAGGGCTTCAATGGCTGGGAGGGTGTAGATGGGCTGGAGTAAGTCTTAACAGAGATTTCGGCAGTTGGAACCCAAGCACAGTACCGGGTAAAGCTTTGGATTCTCGCCCAGAAATAGCTAAGAAGAAAAAAAAAAAAAAAAAATTTTAAATTGAATCAGGTTGGGCAGACTGGATGGACCATTCGGGTCTTTATCTGCCGTCATCTACTATGTTACTATGTAGGTGTTCCACCAAACATTCGAGTTCAGTGAAAAAGAGTCTTTCCAATTAGACAAAACGGATTTAAGCACCAATTGCAATAGGCAGGATAATAATCGAGATTGATGTGTATCTAAATCTTCAGATAAACTGAGGATCCAAAGATTTCTACTGAAAAGGAAAGTGGAGACGTTATAGGCAGAATATCACAAATAATAGACCACACCTGTGACCAATACAGTGTAATGTTAGGGCAATGATAAAGCATATGGCCAAAGGTGCCTATATCAATGGCACAAGATCAATATTTATTGGAGTTCTTTATATCAATTTTCGATAGTTTATAAGGTGTCCAATATGCCCTGTGCAGTACAAAGAACATCATTTGGGCCATAGATGAGAATTTAAGAGATTTCCTTGCAGACAACCATATTTGTTTCCAGGTGGTAGGTGTAAATTCAAGGTTGACATCGTGCTGTTAGACAGCATATAGTGCTAAACAGGAGGTAAATTTATACTATTTCTTATTATTCGATACCATGCAGATGCTTCTCTGTGATTCCCGCTATATTCATGACACCACAAGCTTAACGAAGGAGGTGTTGAGGACAGATCGGCAACAGGTATACATGTAGAGATGCAGTGATGTAGCTGCAGCCAGCGAAAAAATTGATGAGCAGGTAGCTGGTATCAAGAGGCTAGAGTCGAAAAAGGTAGTAATTTAGAATTTTACATCAGCTGCCCCCCTTAATCCATGACTTCTACTCAATGTATTGTCCTTGAATCTTGATAATAGGATTGTTCCAAATAGAAGAATTAAGTGTTGCATTCCACTTAGTCTGCACATATTCATCAATCGTTTATATTGCTGTTTGGTGGAGGAAAGAATGGTATTATACACGGTGGTAGTGGGATATGCTGTAAAGGGCAAAAATTTCAAACAAATTTTTGTAAGCAGCTCATATTCAAGGGTAAGCCATGAAGGAGTTTGTTCGGGTAGACATTCAAGCAGCCATTTCGACCCTTGTCTAGAAAGAAAGGCCAGGTGATAGTTGTAGTAACTAGGAAAATTCACACCCCCATCTTCTTTGGTTGCTTTCAGTTTTTTCAATGCGATTCTGGGTGTTTTCTGATTCCAGAAGAATTTAACCAGGATTGATTCTAACTTAGAATACATCTATGGTGGAAGAAGAAAGGGAATCATTGAGAGAACGTAGTTAATCTTTGGTGTTAGCATCATCTTAATAGTATCCAATCATCCCCACCATGACAGTTTCAATGGTGACCAGCGTCCTGTCAGTGTGATAACAAGGGTGAATAAAAGATCTGAATTGTAACTGCAGGTTTCATCCAGAATGGGGCCAACTGGGGCCAGCACTCAGGCTTGCAGCAGGAGGTTGGGAGGGCTGAGCCGAGCACGTGGCAGCGGAGGAGTAATGTGAGAGCAGATCGGAGGTGGAAGCAGAGAGGAGGAAGCAATAAGAACAAAGTGGGGTGCAGAGAGAGATCGCGGAGAGGAGAGGAGCAGAGGCAGAACGGGCAGAACAGAGTCGGGGAAGAGGCGAGAGATAGCTCTGCCTACCCCTGACATCACCAGCCGATCTCTCCCATAAAAGGGGAGGAGCCAACAGCAGGAGATCTCACTGGGGCCAGCACTCGGGCTTGCAGCAAGAGGTTGGGAGGGCTGAGCTGAGCACGTGGCAGCGGAGGAGCAGTGTGAGAGCAGATTGGAGGTGGAAGCAGAGAGGAGGAAGCAGTAATAGAGCGGGGTGCAGAGAGAGATTACGGAGAGGAGAGGAGCAGAGGCGGAATGGGCAGAACAGAGTCGGGGAAGAGGCGAGAGATAGCTCCGCCTATCCCCGACATCACCAGCCGATCTCTCCAATAAAAGGGGAGGAGCCACAGGGAGGAATAAGACCAACATTCACGCTTAACTAACTAATTAATTCTCAAACTATATCCTAAACTTTCCATCTATCTTATCATTCTCCTAACAGGCAGACCCTTCTAGCTCACTAACAAACGGGCTATCCTCTCTAATTTTATATTTCTAATTTTATATCCTCTCTAATTATATAGCAGGCAGACCTTCTCAGACACCCTAACCTTTCTAACTCTCAAACAAGCAGACTTTTCTTTCAAGCTCTCAAACAGGCAGACTTTTCTTTCCAACTCTCAAACTAACAAATAGGCAGACTCTTCCAAACTAACTAACAAACAGGCATACATAAATAACAACTTGAAAATGACAGGCAGAACAAGCAGCACCAGGACTACAATCAAGACCAGCATTCCAGTCACTGAGGGGATCCAGGGGATGGCCACGGCCTACGTACAGATGGAGGATGACCCTGGACGGTGGACAGAGGCCTCTGTACAGACCAAGGCTATCCCCCAGCAGTACACTACAGTCTCTACGTAGACAGAGGAGGAGGGCCAGCTGGGCGGAGACATCCTACAGGAACTGATGAGCCTCAGGGAGGAGGTGAAGCAATTGAGAAGCATCAGAGAGGATGAGGCCTTCATCGACGGAGTCTTCCAGGAGCTGTCCCAAATCACTGAGCAGGCGCATGACAAGTCCATCCTCGTGATGCCCAAACCTTCAGCTTTGAAACCAACGATTGGGGTACAGGAAATGGCTGGAGATGCCAACTCCTGGCAGCTGGTAACCTCCTCCACAGGCAAGCACAGAAGACCCCCTTTCTCAGTTTCTTCTTCTTCTTCTTCTTTTTCTCTCAAGCAAGGCAGCTTTACATCGACCCCACAACTCACCCTGAGGAACAGATTCCAGATCTTACAGGAAGGGACTGCAGATGAGGTACAGGAAGATGTCCTACATATTGCTCCTGTTTCAGGGACAACCGATCGGCTCCCCCCGAAGCAACGCAGAGTGGTAGTCATTGTGGACGCCATGCTGAGGGGCAACGAGGGACCAATCTGCAGACCGGATATGCAATCAAGAGAGGTTTGCTGTCTGCCTGGAGCCAGAATCCGAGATGTCACCACCTGTCTAGATAGACTTCTCAAGCCCCAGGACCACTTCCCCATGCTTCTCATCCACGTCGGAACGAACGACACTGCCAGGAACACCCTGGAGAGCATACCCAAAGACTTTGGAGCCCTGGGTGAGAAGCTGAGGTGGACAGGAGTGCAGGTGGTCTTCTCCTCGATCCTCCCAGTAAGAGGCAAGGGTAGAGCCAGGGAGGAGCGTATCCAGAGGACCAACAAGTGGCTGCACGGATGGTGCAAGGAGATGAACTTTGGATTCTTAAACCATGGAGAGGCACTGCAAGGACTTCAGGGACCAGACGGACTCCACCTGACCAGAAGAGGTAAGAATGTCTTCGTACATCGACTAGCCCGCTTACTTCAAAGGGCTTTAAACTAGGTAAGTTGGGGGAGGGTACCCACTCACATTCCAGAGCAGTAAGTAACTATCCTGAGGGGGTGAGTCGCAACTCTGAATCTGAGGTAAGTACACTCACTGAAAACAATACTTTAGGAGTCACACTGACTCAGGCGGGAGACTCTACGCAGGGACTTAGCAAACAAAAGGTATGGAGGGCTATGTATGTTAATGCACACAGTTTGGGCAATAAAATTCTGGATTTAGAGATAGAAATAATGAACGCCAATCTAGACGTTATTATTATCATATTGTAATTTTTCGCTGCATTTTTTGTAATAGGTGACCTTTTCCTAACAGGTCCTCTCAGAAATTTCTTAGCAAACTGTATAACCTATATTTGCGCTCAGCAAACTGTATATTTACATTTTCGCTTTCTTAAAATCTCTGCACTCTGTATTTCCTCTGATCATCCGCATATTGTAACTCGCTGAATGTTCAGCTACCTTGGTTGTAAACCGCCTAGAAGTCGCAAGATTGTGGCGGTATAGAAGAATAAAGTTATTATTATTATTATTAGACGTAGTGGCGATATCCGAGACTTGGTTCACGACTCACATGGGTGGGATATGGTTATCCCGGGTTACAACCTACTTCATCGAGACAGGGAAGGTAAGCTAGGAGGGGTAGCACTATACACTAAAGAAGACATCAAAACTACCAAAATCACAGATGTCAAGTACATCGGGGAATCCCTATGGGTGAACCTGGCAAGAGGAAACAAAAAATGCCTGTATCTTGGTGTGTTATACAGACCTCCAAAACAACAGGAAGACAAGGATATGGAATTAATCGAAGACATAGAGAACATCACTTTGCGTGGGGACACAGTACTGTTAGGGGACTTCAATATGCCCGATGCAGATTGGAACGCACTTTCCGCAACAACCAGCGGCAGCAGAAGGTTATTAACCTCCATAAAGGGGGCACGACTCAAACAATTGGTATTGGAGCCCACTAGGGACCAGGCAATACTGGACCTGGTACTAACCAATGGAGAAAGCGTATCGGAAGTTTCGGTACGTGATACGCTGCGACCACAACATGGTATGGTTCAACCTCAGGAAAGGTATTACTAGAGCAAACACGACAACAAAGGTCCTCAACTTTCGGGGCACTGACTTCAAACGCATGGGAGAGTTCGTCCGTCGGGCGCTGCACGACCAAGCTGAAACCGATAATGTAGAGGCTATATGGTCAACCCTGAAATCTACCCTACACGAAGCAACAAAATGCTATATAAAAACAGTAAGCAAATGACGGAGAAATAATAGACCCCAGTGGTTCACTACAGAAATCTCGGACCTCATTAAAAAGAAGAAAAAAGCATTTATTTCCTACAAGCAGTCAGGAAAAGGAGAAGCAAAAGAAGACTATCTGGCCAGGTCTAAAGATGTCAAAACGGCAGTCAGAGAGGCCAAGCTTCGTATAGAAGAGAATCTAGCAAAGGACATTAAGAAGGGGGATAAATCCTTCTTTAGGTACATCAGTGATAGAAAAAGAAACACAGATGGGATAGTACACCTCAGGAAAGCAGACGGAAATTATGCAGAATCAGATTCCAATAAAGCCGAACTACTAAATGAATACTTCTGCTCAGTCTTTACCTGCGAGGCACTGGGGTCCGGTCCACAGTTGCAAGCAAGGCAAAGCTCGGAAGACCCGTTTTGGAATTTTGAGTTTACACCCAGCATCGTCTACTCCGAACTATCAAGACTCAAAGTGAACAAAGCCATGGGGCCAGACAATATACACCCCAGGGTGCTTAGAGAGTTGCGTGATGTCCTGGCAGAGCCGTTATCTGTGCTCTTCAATCTTTCCTTGAGTACAGGAAGAGTCCCCTTGGACTGGAAAACAGCTAATGTCATCCCACTCCACAAAAAGGGCTGCAGGACAGAGGCTGCGATTTACAGACTGGTGAGTCTCACCTCCATAGTGAGTAAACTCATGGAAACACTAATTAAGCATAAATTAGATATGATCCTGGATGAGGAGACTCTACGGGATCCCCGCCAACATGGATTTACCAAGGGAAGGTCCTGCCAATCCAATCTAATTAGCTTCTTTGACTGGGTAACAAAGAAGCTGGATGTAGGGGAGTCCCTCAACGTCGTGTACTTAGACTTCAGTAAAGCTTTTGATAGCGTCCCACACCGCAGGTTATTGAGCAAGATGAAATCTATGGGTCTGGGAGAAACTGACTGCATGGGTCAATGACTGGCTAAGTGATAGACTTCAGATGTGGTGGTAAATGGTACCCCTTCCAAAACGTCGGAGGTGACCAGTGGAGTGCCACAGGGTTCAGTCTTAGGCCCGATTCTTTTCAACATATTCGTAGGGGATCTGACTCAGGGGCTTCAAGGTAAAATCACATTATTCGCCGATGACGCCAAACTATGCAACATAGTAAGTAAGAGCACTTTGCCCGACAGTATGACGCAGGACCTACTTCTATTGGAACAGTGGTCCTCGACTTGGCAGCTAAGCTTCAATGCTAAAAAATGTAAAGTCATGTACTTTGGCACCAGAAATCCGTGCAGAACTTACACACTAAATGGTGAGACCTTGGCTAGGACTAAGGCAGAACGTGATTTGGGGTGATCATTAGCGAAGACATGAAAACTGCCAATCAAGTGGAGAAGGCTTCATTGAAGGCAAGACAAATGATGGGTTGTATCCATAGAAGTTTTGTTAACCGGAAGCCCGAAGTCATAATGCCATGTACAGATCCATGGTGAGCCTCATCTGGAATATTGTGTACAATTCTGGAGACCACATTACCAAAAAGATGTGCTGAGAGTTGAGTCGGTACAACGAATGGCCACCAGGATGGTCTCAGGACTCAAAGATCTCCCGTATGAGGAAAGGCTGAATAAATTATAGCTATACTCGCTCGAGGAACGTAGAGAGACATGATAGAGATGTTTAAATAAATCATAAGAACATAAGAAACGCTTTCACCAGATCAGACCCTAGGTCCATCTAGTCTGGCGACTCGCACACACGGAGGCCAAGCTAGGTGCTCCCTGATGGAAACTTTGATTACCCGTATCCCTCAATGTGATTTGCAAGAAGGTGTGAATCCAACTTGGCTTGAATCCTAGAATGATAGTCTCCGTCACAACCTCCTCTGGGAGAGCATTCCAAGCGTCCACCACTCGCTGTGCGAAGCAGAACTTCCTGACATTTGTTCTGAGCCTGCTGCCCCTCAGTTTCAGTCCATGACCTCTTGTCCGTGTCACATTTGAGAAAGTGAATAATGATGTTTCTTGGTCTATTTTGTCGAATCCTTTTAATATTTTAAGTCTCTATCATATCCCCTCGTAGCCTCCTCTTTTCGAGGGTGAACAGTCCCAGTTTTCCTAGGCGTTCCTTGTGGCTCAAATTTTCCATACCTTTTACTAGTTTCGTGGCTCGCCTCTGCATCCTCTCCAGCAGGGTTATATCTTTCTTTACGTATGGAGACCAGTGTTGGACACAGTATTCCAAGTGTGGTCTGACCTTGCTCTGTAAAGCGGCATTATAACGTCCGCTGATCTACTCGTGATCCCCTTCTTTATCATGCCCAGCATCCTGTTTGCTTTCTTTGCAGCCGCCGCACATTGAGCCGACAGCTTCAGGTTCCTGTCTATCCAAGTCCCTTTCTTATTCGCTTTTGCCTAATGTTACGCCTAACATTTTATATTCATGTTCCTTGTTTCTCCTGCCAAGGTGCATCACTTTGCACTTTTCTATGTTAAACTTCATCTGCTATTTGTCCGCCCATTTCTCCAGCTGGTTCAGATCCTTCTGAAGATCCTCGCAGTCCTTTAGTGAGCCAACTGCCCGACATAGTTTTGTGTCATCTGCAAACTTGATTATATTACTTGTTGTTTCCTCTTCCAGGTCATTTATAAAGATATTGAACAAGATGGGCCCAAGAACCGAGCCCTGGGGCATGCCACTAGTCACTATCTCCCAGTCCGAGAATTTCCCATTTATGCTTAACCTCTGCATTCTGTTTGCAAGCCATTTGCCAATCCATCTGAGTATGTCTCCATCAATTCCATGACTTAGTAGTTTCTTCATGAGCCTTGCGTGCGGAACCTTGTCGAACGCTTTCTGGAAGTCCAAGTAAATTATATCTACCGGGTCTCCGCTATCGATTTGTTTGTTCACTATCTCAAAAAATTGAAGTAAATTCGTCAAACATGACTTCCCCTTCCTGAAGCCGTGTTGACTAATTCTCATTAGGTCATGCTTGTCCAGGTGTTGCACTATGCTATCCTTAATTAGTGCTTCAACCATCTTCCCAGGAACCGACGTAAGGCTCACAGGTCTATAGTTGCCCTGTTCTCCTCTCCTCTCCTTCCCTTTTTTGAATATTGGGATGACATTCGCTATCTTCCAGTCGTCTGGTATTTGCCCGGTTCTAATTGACATGTTAGCTAGGATTTGTAATAGTTCCCCAATTTCAACCTTAAGCTCCTTCAATACTCTCGGGTGAATTCCATCCGGTCCAGGGGATTTGTCACTTTTTAGTTTGTCAATCTGATAGTATATCTTGTCCAAATCCACATTCACTGTGGTGAGGCTTTCCTCTATGACTCTATTGAATACCCTCCCTGTTTCTGGCATTGTTGTAGTGTCCTCATTGGTGAAGACAGAGGCAAAGAATGAATTTAGCCTATCTGCAATCTGTTTGTCTTCTTTAATGCACCCTTTTCTCCCTAGGTCGTCGAGAGGGCCTACTGCCTCTCTTGCTGGTTTCTTTCCTTTGATATATCTAAAAAAGGGCTTGAAGTTTTTGGCTTCTTGCACTATCTTCTCCTCATAGACCTTTTCGGCGTCTCTTACCGCTTTATGACACTTTTTATGGTCTATCTTGTGACAGTTCCAGGCCTCCGAGGTGGAAGATGATATCTTCTTTCTTAAAGGGCCCTCAGCCACAAGAGGGCATCCGCTGAAAATCAGGGGGGGGGGGGAAATTTCATGGCGACACCAGGAAGTATTTCTTCACCGAAAGGGTGGTTGATCATTGGAATGAACTTCCGCTTCAGGTGATTGAGGCCAGCAGCGTGCCAGATTTTAAAAGGAAATGGGATACACACGTGGTTTCTCTAGGGAGTTAAAATCAAGGGGGGTAGGTCATTAGAGTGGGCAGACTTGTTGGGCTATAGCCCTTTTCTGCCATCATCTTTTATGTTTCTAAATACTTCAGTTTCCTAGGAGTCAATTTTAGGTCAAATTGTTTTAGGGAGTCACAGCATACCAAACTATTAAGTGGCATAATCCCAGGTTTGGAAATGTTGAGTTTGTAGCCGGAAACCGTGGAATAATCTGCAATGGTGAGAAAAATATTGTGAAGGGAGTCAGGAGTAGTGTATAGGAGTACGTCGTCCGCATATGTGGAGAGTTTTGCTTGAAATGCCCCTAGTTGGAATCACTTAATGTTCGTGTTCGACCTGATAGCAATCAGTAGTGGTTCCAGAGCTATGTTAAATAGTAAGGGGGAAAGGTGGCACCCCTGTCTGGTTCCTCGATTTGGTCGAAATGGTTCTGACATAGAGTCATTGATATGCAGGTTGGTTGTAAGGCACACGTAAAGAATTCTGATCATACTAATGAAGGCTTCACTAAATCCAAACCATTTCATCACATAAAATATGAATGACCATTCAGCACAGTCAAAGGCTTTCTCAGCATCCAATGCTACCGCTACCAAAGGCGTGGAGGAGAGCTGTGCTTGATGAATTATATGGAAGAAAAGCCTGGTGTTGTCAGAGGATAAGCGACCGTACATGAAGCCATTCTGATCCTTATGAATTATTGTAGGAAGCACCGATTGAAGGCGGATGGCTAAAATTTTTGCAGAAATCTTTGCGTCAGTGTTAATTAGTGCTAAAGGTCTATACTTCCAGACATCTAAAGATTCTTTGTCAGGTTTCAATAGTACTATAATTGTTGCCTCAGTAAACGTTCCTCTAACTTCTCCAGTAGTGACAGAGATAGGTGTAAAACTGTGATAATATAGGAATGAGTAAGTCCTGGAACGCCAGGTAAAATTCAACGGTGAGTCTGTCGGGTCTGGGTGTCTTTTTCTTAGCCATTGAGAATAAAGCCTCTGAGATGTGTGTCCCATCTATAGGTGTTAGTAATATATCATTTTCCGATTGCGTGATGATATTATGAGGCAAAGCATTCAGAAATGGATCAAACAAGATGTTTGGTATACCAGATGTGTATAAAGCAGTATAAAATTGTCTCAATCTTGAACAGATGTCGGCACTATTCATATAAAAAAGTGCCCATATCATCTTGGATAGCCAGGATCACAGTCCGTTCAGTTCAAATTTTAACATATTCCGCTAGATGGTGACCGCATTTGTTAACATTGGCATAGTAATGTGCAGATTTCATGAAGACTTCTTTAGCTGCAGAGGAGCTAAGAAATAGGTTGTATTCAAACCGTATTTTCCATAAATAGTTTAATGAGGTTGCATCTGTTAAATTTAGTTTATGATGATCCTCTGCTGTCTTCAATTTCTTCTGTAACTATCTCTTGTTCAGCAAGTTTCTTCTTACGACATGCAGTGCAGGATATTATCAAACCCCTAATGTAAACCTTGAAACAGTCCCAAGTATTAGTCCAAGATGTATCTTCCGGTTTATTGATCTCGAAGAATTCCACTATGTGATTCCATATTTCAGTCATGAATTGGTTGTCAGATAGCACGCTAGAATTAAATCTCCACATTCCTTTATTAAGAATGATGCCAAGATTATGAAAGGTTAGCAAGATTGGGGCATAGTCCGATACTACTATTTCTTCAATTGTCACTGTGTCAACTTTTGACATAATAGTAGATGACAGCAGATAAAGATCCGAATGGTCCATCCAGTCTGCCCAACCTGATTCAATTTAAATTTGTTAATTTTTTTTTCTTAGCTATTTCTGGGCAAGAATCCAAAGGTCTACCCAGTACTGTGCTTGGGTTCCAACTGCCGAAATCTCCGTTAAAACCTACTCCAGCCCATTCACCAACTCTGTCTCAGAAGTCACCCCCAAAGCAACAGAAGTTTTAAATCGGATGGAGCGATGGATGACCGAATTCAGACTAAAACTAAACTCAGAAAACAAAATTTTTCATAGCAGCGCCATACCCGCTCGAAACTAAAGCACCAATGTGCATCAACAACCTTAATTATCCAATTCAACCCACTATGAAGATATTGGGTGTAACACTGGACCAAAACCTGACCATGAAAGACCAAGTAGACTCCTTGATCAGAAAAATCCTTCACACTCTCTGGAAACTTCGGTCCATCAGAGCTTACTTCGATGCCTCATCATTTCAAATTCTTGTACAATCTCTTATTCTGAGTCAACTCGATTATTGTAACATCGCCTACTTGGCACTCCCTCAGAAGTACATGCAGCGATTGCAACTAGTTCAAAATACAGCGGTTAGACTACTTTGTGGACTGAAGAAGTTTAATCATGTGACACCTTCCTATCGACATTTACACTGGCTACCGATGGAGGCACGTGTGAAATTCAAGTTTGGTTGTTTTTGCTTCAAGGTACTCTATGGCTTAGCCCCTAAATATATAGAAGACCTTTTCTCTTTCTCAACCAACAGACACAAGCGTAGCTCACACCTGAACTTCGTTTCTCCACTGGTTAAAGGTTGTAAATTTAAAAGACATCATCAACATCTTCTCACACATCAAGTAGAATTATGGGGTAAAGACCTTGAACAATTGCTTGTGCCTACTACCTATGGAGAATTCAGGAAACGCCTGAAAACACATCTATTCCTGAAATACTTAGGAAACCAACCTATTCAATCTTAGTCCTTAACAACCGAGCGCAAGAACCACCTGTCGCTAAATCTGTACTTTGTTTATTCATTCAATCTGTAACTTTGCTTATTCACTCAACCTGTAACATTTCAAATCATTGTAAACCGCATAGAACTTCACGGTCCTGCGGTATATAAACTGTTATTATTATTATTATATACACCTTCCCAGCCATTGAAGCTCTCCCTAGCCCATCCTCCACTAAACGGCCATATACAGACACAAACCGTGCAAGTCTGCCCAGTACTGGCCTTAGTTCAATATTTAATATTTTCTGATTCTAGATCCTCTGTATTCATCCCACGTTTCTTTGAACTCAGTCACCGTTTTCCTCTCCACTATCTCTCTCAGGAGTGCATTCCAGGCATCCACCACCCTCTCCATAAAGTAGAACTTCCTAACATTGCCTTTAAATTTACCACCCCTCAACCTCAAATTATGTCCTCTGGTTTTACCATTTTCCTTTCTCTGGAAAAGATTTTGTTCTACGTTAATACCCTTCAAGTATTTGAACGTCTGAATCATATCTCCCCTGTCCCTCCTTTCCTCTAGGGTATATATATTCAGAGCTTCCAGTCTCTCCTCATACATCTTCTGGCGCAAGTCTCTTATCATTTTCGTCGCCCTCCTCTGGACCACCTCAAGTCTTATGTCCTTCGCCAGATACGGTCTCCAAAACTGAACACAGTACTCCAAGTGGGGCCTCACCAATGACTTGTACAGGGGCATCAACACCTTCTTCCTTCTACTGGCTACGCCTCTCTTTATACAGCCCAGCATCCTTCTGGCAGCACCCACTGCCTTGTCACACTGTTTTTTCACCTTTAGATCTTCGGACACTATAACCCCAAGGTCCCTCTCCCCGTTCGTTTATATCAGCTTCTCTCCTCCCAGCATATACGGTTCCTTCCTATTATTAATCCCCAAATGCATTACTCTGCATTTCTTTGCATTGAATTTTAGTTGCCAGGCATTAGATCATTCCTCTAACTTTTGCAGATCCTTTTTCATATTTTCCACTCCTTCTTCAGTGTCTACTCTGTTACAAATCTTGGTATCATCTGCAAAAAGGCACACTTTTCCTTCTAACCCTTCAGCAATGTCACTCACAAACATATTGAACAGGATCGGCCCCAGCACCGAACCCTGAGGGACTCCACTACTCACCTTTCCTTCCTCCGAGCGACTTCCATTAACCACCACCCTCTGGCATCTATCCAACAGCCAGTTTTTAACCCAGTTCACCACTTTGGGTCCTAACTTCAGCCCTTCAAGTTTGTTCAACAATCTCCTATGAGGAACTATATCAAAGGCTTTGCTGAAATCCAAATAAATTACATTTAGCATATGTCCTTGATCCAGCTCTCTGGCCACCCAATCAAAAAATTAAATCAGGTTCATTTGGCACGATTTACCTTTTGTAAAGCCATGTTGCCTCGGATCCTGTAACCCATTAGATTCAAGGAAGTACACTATCCTTTCTTTCAGCAACACTTCCATTATTTTTCCAACAACTGAAGTGAGGATACTGGCCTGTAGTTTCCTGCTTCATCCCTGTGACCACTTTTGTGAATAGGGACATCCGCTCTCCTCCAATCCCCAGGAACCACTCCCATCTCCAGAGATTTGTTGAACAAGTCTTTAATAGGACTTGCCAGAACCTCTCTGAGCTCCCATAGTATCCTGGGATGGATCCCATCTAGTCCCATTGCTTTGTCCACCTTCAGTTTTTCAAATTGCTCATAAACACTCTCCTCCATTTACAGCGCAGAATCCACTCCATTTTCTCGTGTAACTTTGCCAGACAATCTCGGTCCTTCTCCAGGATTTTCTTCTGTGAACACAGAACATAAGTATTTGTTTAGCACATTTGCTTTTTCCTCATCACTCTCCACATATCGGTTCCCAGCATCTTTTAGTTTAGCAATTCCATTTTTCATCTTCCTCCTTTCACTAATATATCAGAAAAAAATTTTGTCTCCCTTTTTTACATTTTTAGCCATTTGCTCTTCCACCTGTGCTTTTGCCAGACGTATCTCTCTCTTGGCTTCTTTCAGTTTCACCCTGTAGTCCTTTTTGCACTCCTTTTCTTGGTTTTTTTAAATATTTCACGAACGCCAACTCTTTCGCCTTTATTTTCTCCGCCACTAGTTTGGAGAACCATATCGGCTTCCTTTTTCTCTTGTTTTTATTGATTTTCTTCACATAAAGGTCCGTAGCCATTTTTATCGTTCCTTTCAGCTTAGACCACTGTTTTTCCACTTCTTTTATGTCCTCCCATCCTAACAGCTTACTAGAAGGAAGTCTATTCTTGAACATGAGTGCGGAGAAGAAATTATATTCAGTCTTCTCTTGATGTAATGTTCTCCAGGGGGGTGCTAGCACGGATGGCATCCTAGAAGACAAGCTCTGGGGAAGATTTTCTTAAAGCATCGAAAATCATCATTTAATCTGTTTATTTTTTTCATTATTATTCCATATAACTTCATCTAAATATGGCAGCTTCGAAGCCAGGCAAACGCAAAATCGTGGAGCCTGTCTCTCCTCACAAAATTAGCTCTGGCAAATCTGAGGACGAGAGCTCTGCCATCTTGGAAGAACTCCGCAGCATCAAAGAACTGCTTACCGAAACCAACCACGATATAACTGAAATGAAAGCTGACCTAGCCAATTTAAAGGGCGAATTCTCCAAAGCTCTTAGCCGTATAGAAGTTTTGGAAACAAAGGCTGCTGCAACAGATGAATCTCTTAAGCTCTTGCGTCGACAGGCCTCGCGTACGTCGACAGGCCTCGCGTACGGCGCAGTTGGAGTGTGCACTGGAGGACGCCAACAACAGGGCACGACGCAATGGATTCCGCATCCTCGGCCTAACAGAAGGTAGAGAAGCCTGTGACCTCGTGGAATTTCTGGGAGCTTTGTTGCCTCAAATCCTTAAGTTGTATGATACGCAGAAATTGGATTTTGACGGTGCATTTTGCATGCCGCACCAATGGCAACAATCAACGTGCTACCCGTGCCCGGTCATGGTGAATATGCTGCGCCACAGCCAGACCATGTTGATTATGCAGCATGCGAAGCTGCATAATCCGATCATCTTTGAAGGGAATAAGCTTCTCTTTGTGCCGGATCTATCAAAGGAAACAGCGAAAAGGAGAAAGCAGTTTTTAGCTTACCGTCCAGCATTAAAAGATATGGGCACAAAGTATGGTATCCTTTTCCCAGCCCGAATGAGGGTTACTTTCAAGAACAAAACCACCGACTTCTCAACCCCCGCAGAATTGGCAGAATTTATAGAATCTGTACAACCTTCTACAAGTAATAAGACTTGAAAAATCTTTACACTGCATGTTCTGCCATGCTTAATGCTGTTATATGTTTGCTTATTATCAACCTTGGTTGATATTTCACTGTGTTTCTTGCTAATTCATATAGTTAGGCCAGATATTGTTTTGGATAACTGTATACGATCTTGATGATTTGTACCTTTCACTGTTTTTTCTTCTCTCCTCTGGAGACTGGTTCGACTGGGCTATTAGTGCTGATTACTGCTCCCATAGGTTTTATGTTAGCTCGTTTGCTAACTAGTTTTCTAGCTACAGATTGTGCCATGTTTGTTCCCTTACGGTCACAAGATATTATTGTTGATTTGATGTCCTTTTGCTATTTTCCTTACTGCTGCTATCATTATGTACTATGTACCCTCCTATAATATCAGTAACATGCTTTTCCCTTAATGTTAAGGGGCTAAACAACCAGGTGAAGAAGACCAAAATACTGCGTTACATAGAAAAGTTTACTCCAGATATCATCCTGTTACAAGGGACGTATCTCACGTTGTTAGAATCTGCTAAACTATCTCTAAAATGGTGCTACCCTGTTCTGTATTCTGCGGCGGTACACAAGAAGGGTGGTGTAGCTACACTTATTTGGAGACGATAGGAATTTACCATATTGTCCCACACTGCAGATGTGGAAGGAAGGTGGCTGTCTGTCACCTTAAAAGTTAATGATACATCTATCACTGTTATCAACATTTACGCTCCAAATGCTGATTGCCTTGCATTTTTTGATACTTTAGCTGACATGATAGCGTCTGCCGGTGATCAATACCTTATCTTAGGAGGTGTCTTTAATTTAATCTTAAATCCACTGGTGGATCGGAAATCGACTGTACCATATAGAAAATCAAGATCCTGGTTTAAGTTACAAGACATGCTAGCACAATTGGGAAAAAATTATAAGACTTGTAAAGCTAGGAAAGTTAGAAAAAAATTGAAACAGTGTTTGAAGAATGTATGAAAGTAAGATAAGACTAAGAAGTTTAAATGTGGGGGGTCACGTGATGCAGCCTGACTGAGCAGATGCACGACAGGAGAGCTCCTGCCTCACACACGCAAAATCGGCGATAAAATCGGCCCTTCTGCGTCCCTACCATAGAAACGAGCAAGCGGGACGAGAACTGAACACCCGCTTTCTTAATTGCTCTCCAGGGCGACTGCAGCGGCACGGGGCATGCCCGTTAAACCGGCAAAAGGCACCCGGGATAAGCCCTCTCTTACCCCCTCCAAAATGGCGGCGGAGCAGGCCACATTCACTATTCCCGCCGGTGACTGGATTACCGACATTACCCGATCGGTCATGGCGGCGCTGGCGGACAGACTCAACAAGATCCAGTCGACTGTGGATGAGATGCATGAGAAGTTTGATTCCCACAGCCGACGTTTGACGGAGGTCGAACAGCGGGTGTCCGATCAGGAGGACACGTGCGTGACGCTGTCTGCCCAGGTGGAAGCCCTGAAGAAGGAGTCCCGGGAGTTACTGGCGGCCATGGAGGAGCAGGAGAACAGAAGCCGCCGAAATAACCTACGGCTGGTCGGGCTGGGAGGCAGTGGGTGAGCAAGAACTTTATACTATCTTTGGCAAGTGGCTTCCTGAAACCCTGAATCTGAGCGGAGGCGCGGAGGTCTTCGCCTGTGAACGGGCGCACCGCATTGGAAGCAGGCCCCTGGAGGGGGGGAGGGCGAGGACCGCTATAGCCCGCTACACTAACTGGCGGGAAAAGGAACTCATTCTCCGGGCTTACCGAAAGGCGGGGGCCCTGGATTACAAAGGCTCGCGAGTGCTCATGTTTAACGACTACTCGGTGCGGGTGGCAGCCCAACGCAAGCTCATGGCACCCTCCTGCACTGACCTTCACAACAGAGGCGTCAAATTCGCACTGGTCTACCCAGCGAAACTCAGGATCTGGCACGAGGGCAGGACTCTCACCCTTAACAGCGGAGAAGAGGCCAGGGCGTTCCTGGCGACTCTGCCCGCCTAATGCCTTCCCGGGCTTGTTGCAGTTGACCCGAGCTTCTTCAGACTCTGCATCCTGCTTTCGCGGGGAGTTGTGCTGGAGCCCCTGTGAGCTCGGATTGTGGAGAGGATACCTGCCTGCCTACTTCAAGTGTACACCGTGGGGTTGCGAGACTCCAATTGTCGCTGTGGAGGGGGGGCCCTTTCTTCCTGTTTGGATCTGGCTTTCGAGATCGGGTTGATGGAGTTGCCTGAGTGACCGGCGCATGGCGGCGAGGGGCCACGGTGTATGTGTCTTCCTACGGGCTCCTGCATACATGTCAGCCGCAACCCATCTTTGGGGGACTCTACCCGATTTACCCAGCGCTGGATATCCCGGCCAGTTCGGAGCTCCTTTTGGGGCGGCCCGCGGATGCTCTGGAGAGTTTAATTTAATTTAAATTTGGACTTGTTGGCATTACCTTCTCTTTGCCTTATGTTTTTGTTTCCATGTTATATGCCTATTAGAGTAAGCAGAAGGGGATTTTTCGGTGGGTGGGGGGGAGGGATCCGGGCAGGCTGGGGGATAAATATATGGGTATGTATGCTGGTGGGGAGGGATCAGCATGGGGGGTTAGGGTGAGGGGGGGGGCTGAAGGAGGGATGTGAGGGGGGGCGTGTATGGGAGTGTGTGGTTGAGTTAGGGACGTGTGTGTGGGGGGGATGTTTGGGGGTTTGGGGGGGCGGGGACTAGGGGGCACCTGGACAACGAGGGCGGCGAGGCTTGGCTGGGAGGCTTCGTTTGCGCCTATCTGCTCCTTCTGCACAGGTCCAGATCGTGTCTGGCTGGTGGAGAATGGATGAGCACTCACACTCCTGGGGGGACGTTTCCCTCCGGGTTGCTATGCAGCATAAAGCTATCTTCTCGCTATTATGGATGATTTAAGGGTTGTCACCTTTAACGTTGACGGCATCCGGTCCCCAGTAAAGAGATCTCGTATTCTTACCAGCTTGCGTAATTTGAAAACTGATGTGGCTTTTCTGCAAGAGACCCATCTTACTCAGATTGAACACTCTAAATTGCGGAGAAATTGGGTCGGGGATGTTTACTCCTCCACCTCTGGGGGCAGACGGCGAGGGGTGGCAATTTTATTCCACAAACGGTTGCCCTTTGTCCTGCATAAACAAATGAATGACAGGGAGGGGAGATATGTAATTGTGCTGGGGGAAATCTGGGGTCTTAAGCTGTTACTCTGTAATTTATATGCCCCAAACTCTTACTGTCACAAATTCTTCTCCACAGTTCTCTCTCTCATAACGGCTCATCCGGATTATCAGGTGGTCCTGGGGGGGGGATATGAATATCACTGCAGACCCGGGGGTGGATTGCAAACCTCCCAGGGGTAGTTTGAGGGATCATGACAACAAAGGGGTGGGCTTCCTGACACAGCACCTCGGTCTGGTGGACGTCTGGCGGGCATTGCACCCATATGATTCGGATTTTACTTTCTATTCCCATGTACATAAAGCGTACGCCCGCCTGGATTACATATTACTTGACCACAGGTTGTTCTCCAGGGCTGCTAGGTCGGAGATAGTGGACTCCACGGTTTCGGATCATGCTACTGTGGACCTCACCTTGACCCTCGCGGCAGGTAGCAAGGCCTCCTCCTGGAAAATGGCGTTGCACCTGTATCAAGACCAGGAATTCCGGACATTTCTCAGGGCGCGCTGGGCAGACTACCAGGCCACCAATGACACCCCTGACATTGGGCCGATATCTTACTGGTATGCCTCCAAGGCAGTTCTGAGGGGGCACGTGATCGCATATACTGCGGCTAAACGCAAGGCCCGGGGAGCAGAGCTCTTGTCACTCACGAGACAATTGCACGGTTTTCGCAGGGCCCATATCTCTTCTCTCTCGGACAAGGAGCGACAGGAATACAAGACGTTACGAGACCGCATTGAGACCTTACTTCACCAACGAGCGGAGCAGTCCCTTGCGTTTCAACGGTATAACATGCACAGATGGGGGGGCAAGACAGGGAAACTTCTGGCAAATCTAGTGAGACCATATAAGAAACGTCAACTTATTACGGCAATCTGCGATGCTGGGGGCATTCGGCACGAAGGGGAGAGCCAAATTGCGGAACAATTTGTCAGGTATTATGAGACCTTATATGGTAAGCGACCACTGGATGAGACTGCTCTTAGGGATTTTTTTGGGGGCTTATCACTACCACGCCTGGAGGAGGATCAGGCCGCATCCTTGAGCCTACCTATAACCGAGGCTGAACTCCGTGTCACCATTCGGTCTCTTAAACTGGCAAAGGCGCCTGGCCCGGATGGGTTTGGTCCCGAATACTACCGCATCCTCGAGGATTTGGTGGCACAGCCCTGAGTGCAATGTATAATGAGGTGGCGAGGACGGGGGGTTCCTTCCCGGATAACATGGCGCACATAGTCCTGCTCCCTAAACCGGGTAAGGACCCGGATCTGGTGGGGTCGTTCCGCCCGATTTCCCTTCTGGACCAGGATATTAAGCTCCTGGCCGCGACTTTGGCGAGGCGCTTGAATGGTATTCTCCCCGATCTCATTCATCCAGACCAGGTTGGGTTTGTGCCGGGCCGCTACGCCTCTATGAACTTACTGAAGGTCTTGGGGGCGATCCATGATAGGGTAGGAAGAGGCGGCCAAGAGGCGGTGGCGGGCCTGGACATGGAGAAAGCATTCAATAGCATTTCTTGGGATTATCTCTTCTGGGTCCTGCGCCGGGGTGGATTTCAGGGCGAATTTCTGGCCTGGGCATCAGCTCTATACCAGAACCCCAGGGCGTGTTTACTGATAAATGGGGGCTTAACTGAGGACTTCGGACTACAGAGAGGTACGAGACAGGGGTGCCCTCTTTCACCGCTCCTCTTTCTTTTGACTATCGAACCCCTTGCGGCGAAAATTCGGCAGGATGAGACCATTCAGGGAATCATGGTACGGGGACAGGAATGTAAAATCAGCTTGTTTGCTGATGACATCTTACTTTATGTGGAACAGGTCTCCTTGCATTTGCCCAGAGCTCTGGAGGTGATCCGAGCTTTTGGTGCATTGTCGGGATTACAAGTTAATTGTAGTAAATCGGAATTACTGTTATTGGCCGGGGGTCGGGCGGAGCCCTGGCATGCGGTGTTACCCATTGCACCCACGACTAAACCGATGAGATATCTTGGAATTTACCTCAGCACTGATCTACCTACACTTTACAACGCAAATATCCGCCGACCACTTGAGGCTATTGCAAAACTCTGCCAGGCTTGGCAGGAACTACCGCTGGGGGTTCTGGGCCGGGTGGCATTGGTAAAAATGGTTCTGGTTCCGAAACTCTTGTATCCTTTACAGACCATGCCGCTCTGGCTTACCAGAAGGGACAAACTTGTTTTCAAATCCACTATCTCCCGTTTCATTTGGAGGTCCCGCACTCCTCGGATAGCGATGTCCAAACTCATCTTGGATAAATCTTTGGGGGGACTCAATGTCCCGGATATTCGGCTTTATAACGTTGCTTCTCTTCTTCGCTGGATCCACGAGGGCTACACAGAGTGCCCCCGTTACTCCCCTCGGGGATGGATGGCGGGCTGGAGTGCCCCTTTTCAATTTCTGAATCTAATACACCGACAAGAAGATCCTGGGAGGCGATACACTGTTTGTTTCCGTTTTCTGCGTCCGCTAAGGCTGGCGTGGCATTGGTGGAGGCGAAGACAGCAACTGCCACCGGACATATCTCCTTTCATACGTCTAGAGGGTAACCCCAGTTTTTCCCCGGGCAGGGGTAGATCTGTCTTTCAGCACTGGGCGGCCCAGGGATGTATGTTGATGGAAAACCTACTTGATTTGACTCCTACTGGATTCCCCTCCTTTCAGCAGATACGGGACGTGTGGGGCCTCCCTTCATGCTATTTGTTTTCTTACTTTCAGGTACGTCACTACTGGGAGACGGAACGTAGAGGAGTTGCTGGGGCCTGGGACAAGGGCCCTCTGGATATCCTTTTTTCAGTCACCCAGCCCGCAACAAACTCCCTTGCGCACTGGTACCGCATCCTTAAGTCCTCTCTCGCTATATCGGTACTTACCCCAGTGCGTACCTCTTGGGCGCGGGATTTGGGGCAGGATATTTCTGAATCGCAATTCGCGGCCTGCTTTGCTACATTATACTCCTACACTAAATCTGCAGACTTCCAAGAACTCCAGTATAAGATCCTTCACCGGGCCTATTTCACGGAGCAGAGGGGGGCACGCATGGGACTCTGGGATAGCGGTTCCTGTCTTAAGTGCAAGAGCCGCGTCGGTACTTATATCCACTCCTTCTTGGAGTGCCCTCGGCTGAGTGTGTGGCGGGAAGCCCTCCCCTTATTGGAACAAGCGGTGCAACGTACTGTAGAATGGGACTATGGGTTCCTGCTCCTGGGTCTGCAGACCTCCCTCCAGGATCAGGGTTTCACCACACCTCAATGCAGATTTTTTTATAACGCTCTTCTAGTGGTGAAGAAATTGATATTGACTTACTGGATGTCCGAGGAACCCCCTCCGATACCGCATTGGAGGAGTTACCTTCGGGAGGTGGCTCAGTTTGAAATTCGAACCTATGCTAGAACACCGAGCATGCTTAAGCAGCACTACGTTGGCTTATGGGAGAGATTACGGGACCTGATGCCGTCACATGACCGGGAGGGGGAGCAGGGAACACCTTAGATCTGTTTTTATCTTATGATTCCTCGGATAGTCTCCTGATGCGCATCCTAAATGATCTTTTCTGATCTTTTCTTTTCTTTATCATACTCTGGTGCCTTAGGGCTGGGGGGGGGGGGGAGGGAGGGAGATGCTCGGGGATTTGAGTGACAGGTCTGTATGGGTGGATGTTGCAGTGTGCGAATGGTATTATGAGTTCTGTGTGGGTTTTGGGGGGTTCTTTCTATGGTACAAAAAGGTGGGAGATCACTGTTCCTGACGGGCGGCCTACCTTTACAGATGTACTTAACTGCTTCTGCCCCCGTTACTCTCCTTGTTTTTACTCCATTTCTGTACATTATATCTGTGCGGGGGTAACCTTGGGGAGGTGTTGCTTCTGTTTCTGCTTTCCATTTGTACTGGACTGCCTTTGTCTTTCTGATGTTTACTGTTATGCCCTGTTGGGAGGTGTATTTTTCACTGTTAATAAAAACACGTTTAAAAAAAAAAAAAAAAAAAAAAGAAGTTTAAATGTGAATGGACTTAATATACCTCGAAAATGCCACTTGCTATTAAATGAGATGAAAAGATTGAAATATGATATATGTTATATACAAGAAACGCATTTACAAAAATCGGGAGAAAAGATGGTCCATTTTAAAGATTATCCAGTGAGAGTTTGGGCTTCTAATAAGAAAGAGAAAAAGAAAACAGGGGTGGGGACAGGGCAGGATTAATTCATCGAGGGCCCCTAGGCACACAAGTATACTGGGCTCCCTAGCCCTGCCCCGCCCACACCCCACCCTGCTCTGCCCCGTCCACATTTATTTACCTGTTTTCTTATTTACTAATTTATTTCCACTTGTATTTCTTTTTTTCTTTTATTATAAAATTCAAAACAAACAACAAAGATTACCATACCAGTGCCAGTGTACAGTTTTAGTTCTATGCAAGCCCCAAACATCTCTGAACAAAACCCCCCTTCCTTCCCTTCCCACCTACTTGCCCAGGACTTTAACTCTGAACCCTTTCCATACGTATATAAAAGTGTTCAAATGCATAAGTCTATATTAATAACCAAGTTTGCAACTCCTCTCAACTGCCTCACTCTATGTCGTCCAACTTTAACCCATATGTATGTATAAACAACCAAATCTGTATCTCTTCTGGTATGTTCTACATGTATGTTAATTTGTAACAAAACAACAAGGCAAGCAGTCCACCAAAGAATCCAACGTGCAACAAAAGAAGATCGGCAGACAATAAGGAGATTCAAATCAGGTTTATTCAAGGTGCTCCCAGGAACCATGCCTGATGCATTTCACCAAACAAGGCTGGTCAATGCTAACAGAAAAGCACAGTTACTTACCGTAACAGGTGTTATCCAGGGACAGCAGGCATATATTCTCACATGTGGGTGACGTCATCTACGGAGCCCCAGCGCGGACAGCTTTTCAAGCAAACTTGCTAGAAGTTTCAAGTTTGCACACTGCACCACGCATGTGCATGCCTTCTGCCCACTAGAGGGCGCATCCCACCTCGTGGTCCTCAGTTCCATAACTAGCATAGAAACCATCCCCGGGGAGGCGGGCGGGTTGTGAGAATATATGCCTGCTGTCCCTGGATAACACCTGTTACGGTAAGTAACTGTGCTTTATCCCAGGACAAGCAGGCATGATATTCTCACATGTGGGTGACCTCCAAGCCAACCAAAAAAGGGCAGGTGGGAGGATGGCAATTTAGGAAAACAGATTTTGCAAAACTGACTGGCCAAACCGGCCGTCACTCCTGGATAAAGTGTCCAGACAGTAATGAGAGGTGAATGTATGAACCGAAGACCAAGTGGCAGCCTTACATATGTCCTCCATCGGAGTGGATCGGAGGAAAGCTATCGAAGCTGCCATCGCTCGGACCTTGTGCCCCGTGACTCGACCCGGGGGAGGAAGGCCAGCCTGAGCATAGCAAAAGGAAATGCAAGCAGCCAACCAGTTAGACAGAGTGCGCTTGGAAACTGGATGCCCTAATCGATTGGGATCGAAGGACAAAAACAATTGAGGGACCTTCCGATGAGACATGGTGCGTTGAAGGTAATACGCCAACGCCCTCTTACAGTCAAGCGTGTGAAGCGCCGCCTCGCCAGGATGGGAGTGGGGCTTAGGAAAGAACACAGGAAGGACAATGGACTGATTGAGGTGGAAATCAGAAACAACCTTAGGGACAAACTTAGGATGGGTGCGGAGAACCACCTTGTCATGATGGAAGACGGTGAAAGGGGGATCCGCAACCAAGGCTTGCAACTCCCCAATCCGCCTAGCGGAGGTGAGGGCAATCAGAAACACCACCTTCCAAGTCAGAAATTTCAAGAGGGACTTGTTGAGTGGCTCAAAAGGGGGTTTCATCAGTTGAGCTAAAACCACATTCAAATTCCACACGACAGAAGGAGGCTTAAGAGGGGGACAAACCCTGAGTAACCCTTTCATGAAGCGTGTCACCAAGGGATGGAGTGACAGAGGGCGTCCATCCAGATGTTGGTGGAAAGCAGAAATCGCACTAAGATGAACACGCACCGAAGTGGTTTTCAAGCCAGAGCGCGACAAATGGAATAAATAGTCCAAAACCGAGGATACCGGAACCGATACCGGATCCAGGTGAAAAGACGAGCACCAGGTGGAAAACCTGGTCCATTTCTGCGAATAGCAAAGCCTCGTCGAGATCTTGCGGGAGGCTTCCAACACCTCCCTCACCGATTGAGACAGATCCGGAGGAGTCAGGGAACAAGAAACCAAGCTGTCAGGTGCAATGACTGCAGATTGGGATGTAACATGGATCCTTGACTCTGAGACAGCAGAGAAGGAAAGACAGGCAGAAGAAGAGGCTCCCTGGCACTGAGCTGAAGCAGCAGGGAGAACCAGTGCTGACGCGGCCACCGAGGTGCTATGAGAATCATCGTGGCCGTGGACGATTTTAGATGTACTAACGTTCGCATGATCAGAGGGAAAGGAGGGAATGCATACAGGAACCTCCCTTCCCAATCGAGAAGGAAGGCATCCGCCTCCAGACGATCCCGCGAGTACATCCGAGAACAATACAGTGGTAGTTTGTGTGTCTCCGGAGAGGCAAACAGATCCACCTGTGGCGTTCCCCAGCGAGCGAAAACCTCGTGCAGAACTGCTGAGTGTAGAGTCCACTCGTGCGGTTGCAGAAGTCGACTGAGTTTGTCCGCCAGACAATTCAGTTCTCCTTGGATGTAGACCGCCCGGAGGAAGATGTTCCGGGAGACCGCCCACTCCCAAAGGCGAAGAGCCTCGGAACAGAGGGGCCAAGACCCCGTTCCCCCCTGCTTGTTCACATAGTACATTGCCACCTGATTGTCCGTGCGGACGAGGACCACCTGGTCCTGCAATATGTGAACGAAGGCTCGAAGTGCTAGGAAGATGGCCCGAAGCTCTAGCACGTTGATATGACACCGACGGTCTTCTGCCGACCACAGGCCCTGCGTGCGAAGACCGTCGAGGTGGGCTCCCCACGCGTACTCCGAGGAGTCCGTGGTCAGGACCTTGCGGAAAGGAGGAGTGCGAAACAGTAGCCCCATGGACAGATTTGAAGAGTCTGTCCACCAACGCAGCGATTTCCGCAAAAGCGGAGTCACCGAAATGAGGCGAGACACCGGATCGCACTCCTGACGCCACTGGGACGCGAGGGTCCACTGAGGGATCCTCAGATGCAGCCTCGCAAACGGCGTGACGTGTACCGTCGAGGCCATATGACCGAGCAGCATCATCATGCGCTTGGCCGACACCATCGATAGTTGAGAGACCTGGCGGCCCATCCGTACCAAGGCTTCCAACCGCTGGGTCGGAAGGTAGGAGCGCAGGTGCACCGTGTCCAGCACCGCACCTATGAATTGAAGAGACTGAGCCGGCCTCAACTGAGACTTTGGAAAGTTTATCTCGAACCCGAGAGTTTGCAGGAAGGCAATAGACTGTCGGGTCGCTGAGATAACCCCCTCCCTGGTCGGGGCTTTGATGAGCCAATCGTCCAGGTAAGGGAACACATGGAGCCCACGAGACCTCAGGGCTGCCGCAACCACCACCATGCACTTCGTGAATACTCGTGGGGACGCGGCCAGGCCGAAGGGCAGTACCCTGTACTGGAGGTGGAGGTCCCCCACCTGGAATCGTAAAAATCTTCGGCAGGCGGGGTGCACTGGAACATGGGTATATGCTTCCTTCAAGTCGAGGGAGCACATCCAGTCCCCTTCCTCCAAGAGAGGATACAAAACCGGGAGAGATAGCATTCGAAACTTCTCCCGGACCAGGAATTTGTTGAGCTTCCTGAGGTCCAGTATGGGGCGCAGGTCCCCGGTCTTTTTTGGGACCAAAAAGTAACGGGAGTAAAACCCCGTACCCCACTGGTCCTTGGGGACCGGCTCGACCGCCCGAAGCTTCAAGAGGGCTTTGGCTTCGGTCAGAAGGGTCGGTAGCTGCGAACGGTTGCAAGAGACTAAACTTGGGGGACTGTCCGGCGGCGAGGACACAAAGTTGAGCGAGTAGCCCTCGGAGACGATCCGGAGCACCCAAGCGTCTGAGGTAATCCCGGTCCATGCCTCCCGGAAGGACCGAAGACGCCCCCCGATAGGAAGGGGATCCTGTGAAAGTGCGGAGGGGAACCCGCCCCGTCCGCTCAGCCCGTCAAAAGGAAGGCGCGGGCTTAGAAGGGCCCTGCGCCGGGGCTTGGGTTTGTCCCCCTCTGCCTCGCTGAGACGGACGTCTCGGAGGCGGTCTCGAGAAAGCCGGGGTCGACTTCTGAGGGTATCGGCGCGGCGGAGGCCGGAAAGGTTTCTGCGGCGGGGGCCTAGGTTTGGGGCGGACCAGGGATGCTAAAGAGCGCTCCTGCTCCGACAACCGCTTGGTCGCCGCATCCAATGACTCGTCAAATAACTCGGACCCCACACAAGGCAAGTCTGCAAGACGTTCCTGCAGGTTTGGGTCCATGTCGAGGGTGCGAAGCCAGGCGAAGCGGCGCATGGCCACCGCGAAGGCCGACACCCTCGAAACCAGCTCAAAGGCGTCGTACACTGCATGGAATAGGTACAACCGCAATTGAGACAGGTTGGACATAAACTTATCGAATCCTGCTCTTTGGGAGTCCGGTAACGAGTTTCGATATTGAGGAAGGTCCTTCACCATACCATGCAAATAGGAGGAAAAGGTGAAGGCGTAATTTAGAACCCTGGTGGCCATCAGGGAATTTGAATAGAGGCGACGGCCAAACTTGTCCAGGGTCCGCCCCTCCCTGCCGGGTGGAACCGCCGCAGAAACCCGTGAGGGCTGTGATTTTTTAAGAGCAGACTCCACCAGAAGAGACTGGTGGGAGAGCTGCGCCTTATCGAACCCTTTAGGGGGAATCGTCCTATACTTCGATTCCATTTTTGAAGGCACAGACGTGACTGTAAGAGGGTTTGACAAGTTCTTCAGCCAGGTCTGCAGAAGGACACTGTTGAGAGGGAGTCTAGGCATCTCTCTAGGAGGAGTGGGAAGGTCCTGTTCCTCCAAAAATTCTTTGGAATACTGAGAACCTACCATCAGGTCAATCCCCAGGGCTCGGGCCATGTCCTGAACAAAGGATGAAAATGAGGACGGCCTAGCCTGGGGAGACGGGGTTCTCGACCGCCCCACCGAGGAGAGGGGGGAGGCCTCATGAGAATAATGAGGATCCCTAACAGATCCCGAATCCCAGGATCCCCTCTCCAAGGCCCTCGAGGGGGAAGGGGAAATTATCCTCCTCGCAGAACCCTTGGGCGAGGACCCCGGGGTCCGTGGAACACCCTCCCATTTCCTCGGCGAGGCGGCACGGGAAGACTTCCCACGAGGTGAGCGGAGGAGCCTCGGGTTGTCGAGGCGCAACTCCGACACCTGCAGCGCCTCGCCCCCGAACGACAAGGAACGATCGCGCCGAGGCGAGCCTCGGGGCCGCTTAGACTTCCTCGATCGGCGCCTCGTCCGAGGTCGCGTCGAGGGCGAGGCGTCCCGGGAAGACCCGGAGGAAGAGGAGGAAAGACGGCGCACTCTGCGCAACTTTTCTTTGGGCCTCACACTCCGCTCAGGAGGCTCCCCCGAGGTCGAGGTCAGGGGCGGGGCCGAGACCGAGGTGAACGGGGCCACAGTACCCGAGACCGAGGTCGCCGAGGCCGGGGCTCCCGAGGTCGAGGGGGCCGAGGCCGGGGCCTCCGAGACCGAAGGCGCCCCGGCCGAGGTCGAGGCCGCCGGAACCGCAGCACGCTGCAACACTTCCAGGGCTCCCGACAGCTCCGATGAGATCAGGGCTCGAAGGAGATCCTGGAAGGCCGGAATCCCCACGAAGGTGGGGAGTTCCGAGTCCGGGGCACACTCCCTGGAGGGCGACCTCGGTCTCGAGTATTCCCTCGGGGTGTGCGAAGTCGAGGTCCGATGCGGGGCCGGGGTCGACCCACCCGCCTTAGCCTGAGTCGAGGATGGCTTCTTTGCTGAAGGGGATGGAACAGAGGACTTACCCGAAGCTGGCTTCGCTGACGACGCCTTCGAAGACGAGGGCCGAGGCGAAGCCGAGGCCCCCGAGGACGCCGAGGCCGAGGTCAAGGCCGGGGCCGAAGCCGAGGCCGACGTCGAGGCCTTAGGCGGCGCGTCGACGGCGAACAATTCAGCCATTCTGGCCTTACGGCGACGGAGGGCCCTGTTTTGGAAAGTTGCACAGCGATCACACGACGCTGTCGGATGTTCGGGCCCAAGACAGACAATGCACCACCAGTGAGGGTCAGTGATGGAAAGTAACCTCTCACACCGGCTGCACTTTTTGAATCCCGTAACAGGACGGGACATCAACGAAGAAAAAGAAGAAGGCCGGGAACGACCGACGTCCCGCGGCCACGGCTTCCGGGAGCCCCCGGAGCCCAACGAAAAACAAAATATTTTTTTTTTTTTTTTTTAAAGAAAAGAACAGAAAAGAAAGCAGCACCGCGAACTAATTCGATGGAAAAACAAACTAAACGCAGCAGCTAGAAGGCAAAACACTGGAGCTCAGATCCACAGGGCTTTCTTGCTCCGCGGAAAAAATTGAACTGAGGACCACGAGGTGGGATGCGCCCTCTAGTGGGCAGAAGGCATGCACATGCGTGGTGCAGTGTGCAAACTTGAAACTTCTAGCAAGTTTGCTTGAAAAGCTGTCCGCGCTGGGGCTCCGTAGATGACGTCACCCACATGTGAGAATATCATGCCTGCTTGTCCTGGGATAAACCATGTCTTTCATACACACAGTCACAAAAAAGTAGTAGGGAGGTATGTTATATCAAAATGTTAAAGACTTAAGAAATCAAAAAGATAAACTGTAATACTTCTAGATAAAGACTCTTTAATACAAGGTCAATAATTTGAATTTGGAACTTGAAAAACAAATAAATAGAATTATTGACCTTGTATTAGCAGTCTTTATAATAATAATAATAATAACAGCTTATATACCGCAATACTATGAAGTTCTATGCGGTTTACAAAGATTAAGCAAAGGTACAAATTGATTGACTTTAAGAGAGGAGCAAGAAAGAGGGTTAATAGGACAGGAAATCCATTTTTGAGGAGAGAGTGATCAATAGAACAAGTTAATCGCTATAGAGGGGAGAGAGAAGAGAGGATCAGTTGTCCAGATACTTTAGGAACAGGTGTGTTTTCAGACGTTTCCTAAATTCCTCATAAGTAGTGGGTGAAAGCAATTGTTCTAGGTCTTTACCCCATGATGCTGCTTGGTGCGAGAGAAGATGTTCATGGTGTTTTTTCAGTTTACAACCTCTCACAGGGAGGGAAATGAAGTTGAAATGTGAGCTTCTCTTGTGTCTGTTGGCTGAGAAGACGAAAAGGTCAGTTATATATTTAGGGGCAAGTCCGTGTAGTGCTTTGAAGCAGAAGCAGGCAAATTTAAACTTTACGCGCACCTCCATTGGCAGCCAATGCAGCTGTAGTAGGGTGTCACGTGGTCAAACTTCCTCAGCCCAAAGATCAGTTTGACTGCTGCATTTTGCATCAATTGTAAACGCTGCATGTTCTTTTGGAAAACTGCTAAATAGGCAATGTTACAGTAGTCAAGTAGACTCAGTACGAGGGATTGGACCAGGGTTCTGAATGCCACTGTATTGAAATAAGCTTTAATGGATCTGAGTTTCCAGAGAGTGAAAAATCCCTTTCTGATCAAGGAGTCCACCTGGTCTCTCATGGTTAGGCACTGATCCAAAGTTACACCTAGTATCTTTATGGTAGGTTGGATAGGGTAATTAAGATTATTGATACATAGTGGTGATTTGGTGTCAAGCGGATTTGGCGAAGCAACGAAGAAAGTTGTCTTTTCTGAATTAAGTTTGAGCCTAAAGGTTGTCATCCAGTGCTCCATCACGTTTATGGCTTCTGAAGCTTTAGGAATAGAATTAACGAATGGGATGATGATTGTAAAATCATCTGCATAACTAAATAGTTTTATCCCTAACTGGGTTAGCTGCGTGCCTAGTGAGGACATGTAGACGTATCTAGCAGTATTTCATAAACACAGGACACAGAACCACCCTCACCCATTATCATTCAGATTACTAGTGCAATCACTAGTGCTCTCTACACTGGACTATTGCAATATCGTTTATATGGGTATACCCAAAAAAACAGTGAGGAAACTTAGAATTGTTCAGAACACAGTGGTCCGCTTGATATTTGGATTGAAAAAAAGCGACCATGTTAGCCCCTACTACAGACTGCTGCACTGGCTGCCAGTCGAGGCACAAATAATATTCAAGTTCTCTTGCATATGCTTCAAGCTAGTTTGGGGACTAGCTCCTACATACTTGCTATCTCACTTCGTATTATACAGCCCTATAAGACAAACCAGAAACTGCAATCTATTTGCATACCCAAGCATTACCGGCTGTAAATACAAAACCTTTCTGATAGAACTTCTATGTACCAAGCAAACAAACAACAACACTGGCTAGACAATTACATTAATGGAGCTAGACTGACCTACGATGCTTTTAGAAAAGTCATAAAAACTGTCTTATTCGACCGTATTTACACCAAACACTTTTTCCATTTCTATTTTCCTAATATGTCCCCTCTGAAATTCTTAATAAACTGTATTTTGTAATTCGCTACTTTTTTCTAACATGTCCACTCTGAAATTCTTAACAAACTGTATATTGTAATTCTCTGCATTTTTAAGATTCTGCATACTATAATTTCACTGACTATCTGCATATTGTAACTCGCTGATTGTCCAGCTCTCTTCAATGTGAACCGCCTAGAAGTCGCACGATTATGACGGTATAGAGGAATAAAGTTATTATTATTATTAAGTAATCAAACTAACCCCCCCCCCATTTTTACAAAAGCACAGAAGAGGTTTTTAGCACTGGCTAGGGGGCTGAATGTTCTGCGCTGTTCTGACAATCATCGGAGCAGTGCAGAGCATTCAGCATGCTGGTTTGTTACAAACCGAAGGAACAGTACAGTTTAGGGCAGGGGTCTCAAAGTCCCTCCTCGAGGGCTAGAAACCAGTCGGGTTTTCAGGATTTCCTCAATGAATATGCATGAGATCTATTTGCATGCACTGTTTTAATTGTATGGTAATAGATCTCATGCATATTCATTGGGGAAATCCTGAAAACCCGACTGGATTCCGGCCCTCGAGGAGGGACTTTGAGACCCCTGGGATGAAGAAATAGTGGTGCATATCCCCCAATACTGCACAACATATAAAGATAGCAGATGTAAATTTGAAAAAAGAGAAATAACAAATCACTTTACAAATTAGCAAATAAAAATAAAACAAAAAAATGGAAAATAAGATAATATCATTTTATTAGACTAATACATTTTTAAATTAGCTTTTAGAGATCAAACCCTCTTTCCTTAGGTTAGTAAAGTATACTGCTGTTACAGTATTCTGTCCTGACCTGAGGAAGAAGAATCTGGTCTCTGAAAGTTAGTCAAACATGTATTAAAATTAGTCCAATAAAAGGATCACCAATTCTATTTCTAAACACTTATCAACATAGCTCCAATACTACTTTATTCTTAACCAAAAAAAAAATTTTAAAATAAGAATTTTTTTCTACCTTTCTCTTGTGGTTTCTGCTTTCCTCATCTTCTTGTCATTCTCTTTCTTCTATCCAGTGTCTGCTCTTTCCAGAAAACATCTACCTCCCTCTGCCATCTCTCCTCCTGCTCCCCCCCATTAGTCTGGCATCCATCATCTTCCCTCTGTTCCCCTCATGGTCTGGCATCTCTCTCCTTCTCTCTCCCCCAGTGGTTTATAGCATCTTTTTCTTCTCATTTCCTCCACTCAGATCTGATATCTGTCTCCTTCTCCGTTTTCTGGCAACTCTCCTCTCTCTTCCCTTTTCTTCTCTGGTCTTCCTTCTCTATTTTCTGCCTCCGTCTAAATTAAATTCTTTATTACTATTCAGTCCTCAGTTTCCCTCTTTTCACTGTGTCTACTCACAGCTTGCCACCCCTTTCCTTCACCCCTCCACTATCTCACTAACTCTATCTTCTTTCCCCCATGCAGCATATGCCCCCCCATCCAGCATGTAGGAAAGCAGCACACCTCTTCACCACTGCTACTTCCTCATATGCGACTGAAGCTGATGGCACAAGACAAGTTCTCCCCACTTCCATCATCTGCCTCCTTCTCTCTCTCTCTCTTCTCCCTACTTCTATTATCTGCCCCTTCTGTCTCTCTCCATCCCAGGCAATTCCATCACGTTATCCTGCCCCCTCAGTGAATTGCCTGGGGTGGAGGGAGAGAGAGAAGGGGGGCAGATGATGGAAGTGAGGAGAACTTGTGCTGTCAGCATCAGGCACTTGTTGGAAAGCAGCAGTGGTGAGGAGGTGAGGGGCTAGAGCAGTAGTCTCAAACTCCAACCCTTTGCAGGGCCACATTTTGGATTTGTAGGTACTTGGAGGGCCTCAGAAAAAATAGTTAATGTCTTAAAGAAATGACAATTGTGCATGAGGTAAAACTCTATATAGTTTATAAATCTTTCCTTTTGGCTAAGTCTTAATAATAATATTGTAATTTATAGCTAAAGAGACATTTGATCAAGAAACTGTTTTATTATACTTTTGTGATTATGATAAACATACCGAGGGCCTCAAAATAGGACCTGGCGGGCCGCATGTGGCCCCCGGGCCGTGAGTTTGAGACCACTGGGCTAGAGGCTATCTTCCTCTCATTCATCTCCTTGCCACCCCTGTCCCTTGGTCTTTCCCACAATTTCCAAAATTTCCAGCATATCACTTCCCTTTATTCTTGTAGCCCAGAATCTCCTTTGATGGCCTGACATCTCCCTGTCCTTTTTCCTTCACTATCTTCCTATCCCATCTCTCTTCCCTCCCCCCATAATCAATTATTTCACCACCTCTCTCTTCCCTCCCCTTCAGGGTCCAAGATTGCTTGGTATCATTATTGATAACAATTTTTCATACCATGAACATTTAAATAACATTGTTAAATCATGCTTTTATAGACTTCGATTGATTCGATCAATCTCAAAATTTTTAGAACCTAAATCGCTAAACATTCTACTTCATTCTTTGATCATTTCTAAACTTGACTATTGTAACTCTCTTTTCTTAAACATTACCCAAAAAGAAAAAAAAACGCTTACAAATCATACAAAATACCGCCATTAAACTCATCTATAAAGGAAAAAAATATGACCATGTGACTCCTTTCTTAATTAAATCACACTGGCTCCCTATTAATCATCGGATTACCTATAAAATTCTATTGTTAACTTTCAAAACCTTAGACACCAATGAACCCCAATTCATAAACAAATTACTTATCCCCTATAATTCTTCACGTTCTTTGCGATCAAACAACCACAAACTTCTAACCATTCCTTCATTAAAAATCATTGGAACCCGTCGTCAGGATATGTTTTCTGTAGTAGCACCTCAACTCTGGAACTCTTTACCTTTACACTTAAGAGAAATAAATAACCTAAACGATTTTAAAAAGAATTTAAAATGCTTTTTATTTAAAGACGCTTTTAATATTTAAAATTATCCATGTGCTCTTTTTATATGTTAAGATCCCTTATATTACTGAATTCTTATTTTAGTATATAATTGTTAAGCTAAAATTTCTGTAATTTTTATGATCTTTGTACCGTATAACATTTAATTTGTAATTTTATATTTTACTAATATGCTTGTTTTGTTTTTTTTTTCTTAAAACTTAATGTATAAATTGTTAAATTTTTAATATTTTATGTTATTTACTGTTTCAATATTATGTTTACTTACAAACTGTAATTCGCTTAGAAATAATCTAATTAAGCGATTAATCAAATATAAATAAAACTTGAAACTTGAAACTTCCGCTCTCTTTCCTGCTGTTCTCTCCCCCTGTCACCCTATGATCCAGTCCCCCTCCCGCCCTTGTCCAACATTTCCCCTTCTCTCTCTCTCATTCTCTGCTCCAACATACCATATTTCTTGTTTTCCCCGACTGCTCTTCCATCTAGATCTTCCCATCCCCAGGCCTGCCGGCTTCGACTCATTTACTGCTCTCTCTCCTGCCGCTGCTGAAAGACTCATTTACTGCTCTCTCTCCCGCCGCTGCCGAAGCCTGTAAACAAATTTAACACACGCTCAAACAGTGCGCGTGCCGCTGACAGCTTCCCTCCTCCCCCTCATGACGTAACTTCCCATTTCGTTTATGGAGGAGAAGGAGGGAATCCGGCAGCGTCACGCACACTGTTAGAGCCCTGCGGCGTTTGTTAAATTTGTTTACAGGCTTCGGCAGCGGCGAGCGAGAGAGAGCAGTCACAGGGCCCAGTGTTGCTGATCGAGGGGGGGGGCCGGTGCTGCCAATCGAGGGGGGGGGGCTCGGTGTTGCCAATCAATGCTGAGTGGGGGCTCATCGCCGTTTAAAAATTTATTTCAGTGTTCTCCTTCTGTGGGTCCCCCTGACCATTTCAGGCCCTAGGCACGTGCCTACTGGGATTATTGGTTAATACGACCCTGGGTGGGGATACTATCTGATAAAAAATTGAAAGTCCTGACAAAGGCTGAATGAAGGGATGATGAAGGGAGAAGGATCATTTGGGTGGGGGATTTGAATGGGGAAAAGGTGACTTTGGTGAATCTCTATGCTCCTAATCTCAATCAAGGGAAATTTTTGAAGATCTTTTGATTATAATTTAAAAAAAAAACCAGGAAGGACTATTATTAATAGGAGGGGATTTTAATCTGATCTCTGACCCTCGTTGGAACACTACGAGCACTAAAAGTGATAGAACCAAAAAACAACTAAAAAGATTCCTGGAAGTATTAAACTTATTGGATGGATGGCAGAGCATACATATGCTAGGTAGAGATTATACCTACTATTCTCCCCCACATAAAGTGTATTCCCATATTGATATGATTTGGTTGGATAAATCCTTAGGAGGTAAATTAATAGATGCAAAAATAGAGGAAACTAATTGGGCAGACCATGCCCCAATATGGGTGGATCTAACATGGGGATATACTAAAATAGGGATATGATATTGGAAACTAAATGATACTTTATTAAAAGATCTTAAGGTAGTTCAGAAAATAGAAAAGTCTATTAGGAATTTTTTTGGATAATAATAATACTGACCATTACTCACCCATAACGATTTGGGAATCTTTAAAAACTGTTTTAAGGGGAGAGTTGATTTCTATAGTTTCTTATAAGAAAAAGACCCAGGAAAAGGAGGAAAAAAGATTAAGAAAAAAATTGATGGGATTAGTAATACAACATAAGAAGAGACTTGGTGGGGAACAGATTAGGACGCAAATAAAAGAGATCCGTATGATCCTAGGAAAAATGGATGATGAAGCCATTCAATTTAATTTAGATCACCTTAGACTTAAATATTATGAATCTGGGAACCGGGCAGGGAAATTATTAGCACACTGTATTAAGGTACAACACTTGTAAGGTAATACCGTGTTTCCCCGATGGTAAGACACTGTCTTATTTTTTTTGGAAGGCCAAAATATGCTCTAGGGCTTATTTTCGGGGGGATGCCTTATTTACCCTTTCAATGTCTTTATCCCCCCCCCCACACACACTTTTTCAGCATTACTTCTATGTCTCTATTTCACCTCCTCTTCATGTCCCCTCTTTATCTCTATCCTTATTCAGTAGGTCCTGCTTACCCTTTCTCTTCTTTGTGTCACTATCTCCATTTTCAGCTTTCCCCCCCTTTTCCTTTGTTACTGCACCCTGTAGCTAGAATCTTTCCACCCTCCCTCCACTCCGGCCCAGCCCAGTATGAAATATTTCCTTTTGTTTCCCTCCCCTCTCTCTTTCTCTCTCTCTTCTGCTCCCTCACCCACGAGTCCTGCATCTGGCCCTCTCCCTTCTACCTGCACCTGGCAACACCCCCCTGCTCCGCGGCTCTCTTCAGCAACTTGTCAGCAGCGGTGATCAAGACAAGCTACCGACATCGAGGCCTTCCCTCTACGAGTCCCGCCTTTGTGGAAAAAGGAAGTTGAAACAAGCGGGACTCGCAGAGGGTAGGCCCCGACGTCAGAAGCTTGTGTCGATCGCTGCTGCTGAGTTGCCGAAGAGAGCCGCGGAGCAGGGGATGTGGCCGGAAGCAGGTAGAAGGGAGAGGGAGATAGGAAGGCTGTAGATCTCCGGAGCATGACACCGACCCCGGCCAGGATGATTTCTTTTTCAGGCGTGCATCTTACAAGTCCGGCGTCGCGGCGGGAAATAGCCATGCTGAGCAGTGAGCTCAGCACTACACAGATGAAAGCCTTGCTTACTGATTGGTCCGGCGGCACGGCCGCCGGACCAATCAGCAAGCAAGGCTTTCATCTGTGTACGTGCTGAGCTCACTGCTCAGCATGGCTATTTCCCGCCGCGATGCCGGACTTGTAAGTTGCATGCCTGCGTGACACACTACCGGAGCCACGGCAAAGGTGGAAAAGAGCCGCATGCGGCTCTGGAGCCGCGGGTTGCCGACCCCCGCGGTAGACGGAGGGACCACACGGAGTCACCCACCATACCACCCGATTCGGGTAAGCGCAGGTATCGGTGGGTGGCTTATTTGCGGGGGGGTGCCTTATTTTACAATTTTTTCTAAAAAGGGGGGGCTGTCTTATTTGATGGTCCTGCCTTATCATCGGGGAAACACGGTATTACGTGCATATGATCTGAAGTTGTTTCTCCCTAAATGTTTTTTCTTTTGGTTATTTTATTTTAAACAAATGTAATTTATCCTTCTATTCCTTATGTATCTTTAGATAATTATAGATAAGATTGTATGTTTTTTATTGTTTAAATTGTTATTTGTCCCCGCAAAATTACTATTGTTAAACGCATTGAATTATTTGATATTGCGTTCAAATCAAAATTTTAATAAACTTGAAACTTGATCTGAGCACGGTGACTTCCTGTCAAAAGAAAAGGAGATCCATGCTAAGTTTGTGGAATTTTATAAGAAATTATATACATCAGAATACCAGGGACAGGAAACATCTTTGTCAAAATATTTGTCTCAGTTAGAATTAAATAAGCTCCAAGAATCAGAGGTCCAAAGACTAGATGAAGAAATTACAGAGGAGTAATACATCATATTAAGCTAGGTAAATCCCCTGGGATGGATGGTTTCACAGGACTGTTTTATAAAAAGTTTATATCTTATGTAACTCCTCTTTTAGTAAAACTATTTAACAACTTAAAAGACAGAGAATAATTGCCATATTTTATGAGATTAGTGGGTATTACAATATTACCTAAAACAGGAAAAGACAATACATTTTGTGCTAGCTATAGACCTATTTCCTTGTTAGGAATAGATACAAAAATCATGGCTAGAGTCCTCGCTAACAGACTGTCATCATATATGCCATCACTTATCCACCCATATCAGGTTGGTTTTATTGCTGGGAGGCAGGCATCTGATGGGATTCGGAGTTGGATCTGATATGGAGGGCTAAAAAGGATAGAACAGGATGGTTAGCAGTCTCGGTCGATGCTGAAAAAGCATTTGACCCAGTTGAATGGAGGTTTATGGATGCAGTCTTGGGACATATGGGTCTTGGGAAAAGGTTTAGGGATTGGATATTTACATTATATAATAGCCCATTAGCATGCATTAAAATAAATGGATTTTATTCTAATACATTCGAACTTCAAAGAGGGACAAGGCAGGGATGCCTGTTGACCCCCCTGATTTTTGCATTAGTTATTGAGACTTTAGCATAGAAAATTAGACAGTGTCAACAGGTAAAAGGCCTGAGGGTGGCAGGTGAAGAACAAAAGTTGTCTCTGTTTGCAGATAATATATTAGCTATTGTTGAGGCATCTGAGAAGACTTTAACTATCCTTAAGGATATTATGGGCGAATATGGCCAATTATCGGGGTTTCAAGCTAATTTAAACAAGACAGAAGTGATGAATATGTCAACATCGAAGGAGAGGATTACGGAATTACAGAGATCAGTGCCCCTGAGATGGGTAAAAGGTTCCATTCGTTATCTGGGGATAACTTTGGGAGCAGACTGGACACTTTTGTTCCAGAAAAATTATGTACCATTAGCAATAAATATTCAGAAAGACTTAGAAAGATGGAATAAGTTGTTCATCTCATGGTTAAGTTGTATGGAAGTGGTAAATATGATGATTCTTCCTAGGTTTCTTTATCTATTCCAAGTACTACCAATAGAAATCCCAAAACAGTTTTTTCTAAAATGGAATAATATGATATTGAGATTTATATGGGGAGGAAAGCGTCCAAGGGTTGGAAGACAGGCAATGTTCAAGTCTAAAGCGGAAGGAGGATTAAGTTTACTTTCTCTGGAGAATTATAAAACTGCACAGCTGAGAGCAATAGTTGAATGGCATTTATCCCCATCTAAGCTCTGGGTAAGGGTAGAACAAGCAATGCTAGATGGGAGAGAAGGAATTAGGGATTTGAAATATTTACCATGGGTGGGAGAAAAAGACTTAATAAATATAAATAATCCTTTTAGAAAATGTTCTCTGGATACGTGAAAAAGTGTTAGGAAAAAACTTATAGGTAGAGAAAAAGGTATTTTTCCCCCCTATATTATATGTATGAGATTTTATACCAGGTAGGGAGGGGAGAATCTTTAAGAAGTGGGAGGCAAAAGGGTTAAGATGTTTGGGGCAACTAATTGAGAAAGGGGAGGTAAAAGCTTTTATAGACATTCAGGGTCAATATTAACTAGAAGTGAGAGATCTTTTCCCTTATTTACAGATAAAAAATTACATATTGACATAAAAGGGGAAGAGTAAGGGAGTTTTAAAGAAATCTGAATTTGAAAAAGGGTTAGGGGAACCAGTAGTAAAAGGGTGTATATCCTGGTTATACAAAATTATAAATGAAGATAAAGCAATCAAAACTTAATACATGAAAGCATGGGAAAAAGACCTGGGGAAGGAAAGGTCCACAGACAAATGGGAGGTAATTGTATCACATCTTTTTCAGACAGCTAGAGATGCCACTTTGGTGGAAAATGCTACTAAACTCTTAATAGGTTGGTATATTACTCCGGTTTAAATTAGTAAATATATCAAGCAGAATGATGCTACCTGATGGAAAGGATGTGGTAGAAGAGAAACATTCTATCATATGTGGTGGGAATATCAAAGAGTACAGAGGTTTTGGGAACTATGTGAGCAGATTAATTCAGACTCCACTTAAGCTGAATGCCAAAAGGGCACTGTTGGGAATAAGAACAGAAGGTTTAACATCCTCTCAATCTAAACTTTTGGACTTGGCATTCATAGCTGCCAGATTGACATTAGCTCAGCAATGGCTTATGCTAGATGTACCCACATTAAGAGATACGAGGGAACGTCTGGGAATAGTCTGTGAGAAATATAGACTATTGGCCCTTTTAACAAACTAATGGGCAAAGTTTAATAATAAATGGGAGAGTTATAAGAACATAAGTCCATCATGCCCAGCAGTCCGCTCCCGCGGCGGCCCCCCAGCTCAATGACCTGTAAGTGATCTATTACTCTAAAGCGTTTTGTACTATATAGTAACCCTCTAATTGTACCCTTCAATCCCCTTTTCCTTCAGAACTCGTCCAATCCCATTTTGAAACCCAAAATTGTACTCTGCTCTACCACCTCCTCTGGAAGCGCATTCCAGGTGTCCACCACCCTCTGAGTGAAGAACTTCCTAGCATTAGTTCTGAACCTATCCCCTTCAATTTGTTTGAGTGCCCTCTAGTTTTTGTTGCCCCCGCCAGTCTGAAGAATCTGTCCCTCTCTACCTTCTCTATACTCTTCATGATCTTGTAAATTTCTATCATATCCATTCTAAATCTCCGCTTTTCCAGGGAAAAGAGCCCCAGCTTCTCCAGCCTCTCAGCATATGAAAGGTTTTCCATGCCCTTTATCATTTTTGTTGCTCTTCTCTGGACCCTCTCGAGCATCGCCATATCCTTCTTGAGGTACAGCGACCAGTACTGAACTGAGATGGGCACATAGAATGCACTGCGATGGTCACAATTGAGGCACTGATGAGATGGGCACAAAGAATGCACTGCGATGGTCACAATGGAGGCACTGATGAGATGGGCACACAGAATGCATTGATAGGCACAATGGAGGCACTGATGAGAAGGCACACAGAATGCACTAATAGGCACAATGGAGGCACTGATGAGATGGGCGCACAGAATGCACTGTGATGGTCACAATGGAGGCATTGATGAGATGGGCACACAGAATGCACTGGTAGGCACAATGGAGGCACTGATGAGATAGGCACACAGAATGCACTGATAGGCACAATGGAGGCCCTGATGAGATGGCACAAATAGCCTGCACTTTACTTTTGAACAGAATTGTGACAATGCATTGTCGTTAAACAGATTCATCGCTCGCACTGCTATAGCCTTATTTGGGTGGTGCTTTTCTACAAAATTTTGCACTTTTTCCCACATTTTAAACATCTCCCTAATCTCATTTGAAGTGAGAGATTCATAAGAACATAAGAACATAAGAATTTGCCTCCACTGGGTCAGACCAGAGGTCCATCCTGCCCAGCGGTCCGCTCCCGCGGCGGCCCATCAGGTCCGCGACCCGTGTAGTGGTTTCTGACCTCTTCTATAACCTACCTCAAGTTCTATCTGTACCCCTCTATCCCCTTTTCCTCCAGGAACCTATCTAAACCTTCCTTGAACCCCTGTACAGAGTTCTGGCTTATCACCTCCTCCGGAAGCTTGTTCCATGTGTCCACCACCCTCTGAGTAAAAAAGAACTTCCTGGCATTTGTACTAAACCTGTCCCCTTTCAATTTCTCCGAGTGACCCCTAGTGCTTGAGGCTCCCCACAGTTTGAAGAATCTGTTCTTATTCACTTTCTCTATGCCCTTTAGGATTTTGAAGGTTTCTATCATGTCCCCTCTAAGTCTCCTCTTCTCCAGAGAGAACAGCCCCAGTGTTTTTAACCTGTCAGCGTAAGAGAGATTTTCCATACCTTTTATCAGTTTAGTTGCCTTCCTCTGCACTCCCTCGAGTACCGCCATGTCCTTTTTGAGGTACGGCGACCAGTATTGAACACAGTACTCCAGGTGCGGGCGCACCATTGCGCGATACAGCGGCATAATGTCTTCCTTCATCCTGGTTGTGATACCCTTTTTGATGATGCCCAGCATTCTGTTTGCTTTCTTTGAGGCTGTTGCACATTGCGCCGATGGTTTCAGCGATGTGTCAACCATCACCCCCAGATCCCTTTCAAGGTTACTCACCCCTAGCCGTGTTCCCCCCATATTGTAGCTGAACATCGGGTTCTTTTTCCCTACATGCATGACTTTGCATTTCTCTACGTTAAAGCTCATTTGCCACTTATTTGCCCAGTCTTCCAGTCTCGTTAGGTCCCTTTGCAGGTTTTCACAGTCTTCCGTGTTCCTAACCCTGCTGCAGAGTTTGGTGTCATCAGCAAATTTGATAACCTCACATTTTCTCCCCGTCTCCAGATCATCAATAAATATATTGAACAATAGAGGTCCCAGCACCGACCCCTGTGGAACTCCGCTCGTGACCCATTGCCAGTCCGAGTATTGGCCCTTTACTCCAACCCTCTGTTTCCTGCCTGCCAACCAGTGTTTGATCCATCGGTAGATATCCCCTTGCACCCCGTGATTCCACAGCTTTTTTAGTAGCCGTTTGTGAGGTACCTTGTCGAAGGCTTTTTGGAAGTCAAGGTAAATGATGTCTATGGATTCCCCCTTATCCATCTGGCTGTTTATTCCCTCGAAGAAGTATAGCAAGTTTGTGAGGCACGACCTTCCCTTGCAGAAGCCATGCTGGCTTGCCTTCAGTTGCCCATTTTTTTCTATGTGTTCGCAGATTGTGTCCTTTACCATTGCTTCCATCATCTTTCCCGGAACCGAGGTCAAGCTCACAGGCCTGTAGTTTCCCGGGTCACCCCTTGATCCCTTCTTAAAGATGGGAGTGACATTTGCTATTTTCCAGTCCTCTGGGATCTCTCCAGTTTTTAGGGAGAGGTTACATATTTGGTGAAGTGTCTCTGCTATTTCGTTTCTCAGTTCTTTTAGTACCCTTGGGTGGATGCCGTCCGGGCCTGGTGATTTGTCGCTCTTCAGTCTATCTATCTGTCTGAGGACATCCTCTTTGCTTACCTCTAGTTGTACCAGCTTTTCGTCGTGTTCCCCGTTTATAATCACCTCGGGTTCTGGGATATTGGATGTGTCCTCTCTGGTGAAGACTGACGAGAAGAATTTGTTTAACCTGTCAGCTATCTCTTTTTCCTCCTTTATCGCTCCTTTCCTGTCTCCGTCGTCCAGTGGTCCCACTTCCTCTCTGGCTGGTTGTTTCCCTTTCACATACCTGAAGAAGGGTTTGAAGTTTCTTGCTTCTCCTGCCAGTCTTTCCTCATATTCTCTCTTTGCTTTCCTGATCTCTCGATGGCATTCTTTCTGGTGCCTTTTGTGCTCTTCCTGGTTCTCCTTTGTTGGTTCCTTTTTCCATTTCTTGAAGGATGATTTCTTGTCGCTTATCGCCTTATTTACTGCAGTTGTTATCCATGCTGGGTTTCTAGTTCGATTTTTTTTGCACCCTTTCCTGAACCTTGGAACGCACAGGTCTTGTGCCTCGAGCACTGTGCCTTTAAGCAGTGTCCAGGCTTCCTTTACGGTCTTCATCTTCCCTGCGCTGTTGCTGAGCTTTTTTCCTACCATTTTCCTCATGTCTTTGTAGTTTCCTTTTCTGAAGTTGAGTGCTGTCGTTGTGGTTCTTTTCACCTTTGATGTTCCCATGTTTAATTTGTACTGGATCATGTTATGATCGCTGTTCCCTAATGGTGCTATTACCACCACTTCATTTGCGGGTCCTTCTAGCCCGTTGAGGATTAGGTCTAGAGTGGCATCCCCCCGCGTTGGTTCTGTGACCAGCTGCTCCATGAAACAGTCTCTTATCACCTCTATGAATTTAGTTTCTCTCGTGCAATTTGAGTGCCCAATGTCCCAATCTATTCCCGGATAGTTGAAATCCCCCATAACCACCACCCTTCCACTTTTGCACACCTGCCTCAGTTCGGCCTCCAGGTCCAGGTCGTTTGCTTCTGGCTGTCCTGGTGGGCGATAGTAAAGTCCCAATTTGATGTCAGCTCCTTCCCCTCCTGTTAGCTTAACCCATAGTGACTCCAGACTGTCTGCCCTTATTGTTGTTTCTGATCTGGATGAAGGAATGTAGTCCTTTATATACAGTGCTATTCCTCCCCCCTTCTTGTGTGCCCTGTCCCTCCTGTAGAGTTTGTACCCTGGCAGGGCCACATCCCATTTGTTGTCCTCTGACCACCATGTCTCTGTGATTCCTATTATATCTAGATCCTTATTTCTGGCTATAACTTCTAGATCCCCCATTTTAGTCCTTAGGCTCCTAGCGTTTGTATATAGGCAATTTAAGTCCCGGTTAGTTACCTTTTCCTTTGGGTCTATTCTTTGATTTGATGCTCCTGCTGGTCTCCTCACGGGCTGCCTCCTGTGGTGTGTCTATCCCGTCCTCCGCCCGCTTCTTTGATCTTTGATAACCCTCTGGTTCCGGCTGTGTCCTTCCTGTCTTGCTCTTTAGCTCTACTTGCCTCTCGGGTCCCTGTACTATATCCTTGGGTTTATGTCCATAAAGTGTCCATTTTGCCTCTAGTCCAGTATCTTCCTTTCCTGTTTCAGTATCCTTGCTCAATACTGTGGTCCGATGTGTCGAGGTCAGATCGACTCTCGGCTTTCCCCTTGTTATCAGTTTAAAGTCATGTCTATGCAGGTCTGGATGTTACGTGCCAGCATCCTCGTCCCAGCCGTGCTCAAATGCAGTCCGTCTCTCCTGTAGAGCTTGTTTTTCCCCAGGAAGGTTGACCAGTTCCGTACAAAGAGGAAACCTTCCTCCATCTTGTTCTTCTCCTCCTCAGATGAGATCTCCATTACCTCTTGTTGTTATGCACAATGCAGATCCATCAGTTCATCGGTGGTCAGCTCCTGGCCATGTTCCTCTACCAGCTCCTGGATGTCATCCTCATTTATCTCCAGTCTCACGGTTGTCCCCAAGGACACAATTTCATTGACATGCAGAGGCTCATGTTCTTGACCAAACCCCTCCAAGCCATAGTCAAGAACACAATCAGACCAGAGTTTTCTCCGAGCAGAATTGAGGGTTCTCTTGGTGACCCCATCCCAAGCTTTATCAATGATCTTGAGGCAGTTAACAATGTGGAAATGATTTTTCCAAAACTCTCAGAGGGTAAGATTTGTTCCATCAGTTACCTCAAAGCATCGCTGAAAGAGTGCTTTGGTGTAAAGCTTTTTAAAGTTTGAAATGACCTGCTGGTCCATGGGCTGGATTAGTGGAGTGTTGCTTGGAGGAATGAACTGGAATTCCTCCTATAAGTCGTCCTCTAGGCCTGGAGGATGAGCAGGTGCATTATCCATAATTAGCAAGACTTTGAGTGGCAGATTCTTTTCTAAAAGGTATTTCTTCACTGCAGGACCAAAGACCTCGTTGACCCACTCAACGAACAAGATACGAGCGACCCAAGCCCTGCTGTTGGACCTCCACAGAACGTTTAACTGGCTTTTCTGCACCTTGCATTTGAAGGCTTGTGGATTCTCAGTATGATACACAAGTAGGGGCTTGACTTTGAGATCCCCACTTGCATTAGCACAGAACATGAGGTTGAGACGGTCTTTCATGGGCTTGTGACCGGGCATTGCATTCTCTTCTGCTGTAATGTAGGTCCTCCTAGGCATCTTTTTCCAAAAAAGCCTCGTTTCATCGTAGTTAAAAACTTACTGCAGCTTACTTGGAAGCTATGAGCTCCTGGAACTCAGCAGCGAATGTCTCAGCTGCCTGAGCATCCGAACTTGCAGCCTCTCTGTGCCTCACTATGGCACTATGCCTCTGTGGCACTATGGATGCCACTTCTCCTCTTAAAGTTATCAAACCATCCTCTGCTTGCCTTGAAGCCTTCTTCATTTTCTGTTGATGTACCTGGCAGTTTACTTACAAGGTTGGTGTGCAATGGCTTTGCCTTCTCACAGATAATGCTCTCAGTCACAGTATCACCTGCAAGTTGCTTCTCATTTATCCATAGGAGAAGCAACTTTTCTACATCTTCCAGAACTCGTGGCCGTTGCTTTGATACTCTCGTGACTCCTTTTGCTGCATCCTGCCTCCTTAATGTTTCTTTCTTTTTTTAATATTGTGCAAATGATTGATGTAGCTTTATTATAACATCTTGCAATATCAGCCACTTGCATACCTTGTTCATGTTTCTGGATGATTTCCTTCTTAACTTCCACTGTAATCATCTCCTTCTTATTGCCTTCCTTTTCATGCTGCTTCTTCTTAGGGGCCATTCTCGCAGCTTACACTTACTTCTATAATTGGCACACAGTTTGAGATGTGCACTCAGGAATCACTGGTGAGGAGGAGGAGAAAAAGACGGAGGAATCGCTCACTCAGGATGCACTGATGAGATGGGCACAGGCTAGCAACACAAGCTGCTTGTTTTGTTTTTATTTAATCTGTTGGCTAACAGCACTCACTGATGGTTTCTTGCTTCTGGTGCCAATCTGTTGGCTAACAGCACTCACTGATGGTTGTTTTATTGGCTAACAGCACAAGTTGATTTAATTTTTGTGCTGCTGCTTAACAGCACACGATGGGTGGTGGTTGTTTTTTTTTTTTGCTGGCTACCACAAGCTGATGTTTTTTGGTGTGCTGGCTACCACAGGATGATTTTATTGGGTGCTGCTGGCTGGCTCAACAGCACACAGATGTTTTTTTATTTTTGGCTGGCCACCACAGGATGATTTTATTGGGTGCTGCTGGCTGGCTCAACAGCACACAAATGGGTTTTTTAAAAATTTTGGGCTGGCTACAAGATGATTGTTCTATTGTGTGCTGCTGCTTACAGCACATGATGGATTTTTAAAATTTTTGCTGACTACAAGATTGTTCTATTGTGTGCTGCTGCTTACAGCACACGATGGATTTTTTAAAAATTTTTGCTGGCTACAAATTCTATTGAGTGCTGCTGCTTACAGCACACGATGGATTTTTTTTCTGGCTAATATAATTCACGCCTTTTCCCTCACGATCCCCATCCCCTCGCGGTTCTCCTGCTCTGGCACAGTCTTCGCGCATGCACTGTGCTTTTATATTGTCCTTCGTTCGTGCTGGTGAAGTTGCTCGTGTAGCGAGTGAAGCGCTCGTTTTCCGAGGTACAGATGTAGGACTGCACTTGCTCTTTTAGGGAGTCATACTCAGTTTCCGAGGCGCCGATTTTACGAATGTTTTGCTCGTCTTGCAAAACACTTACAAACCGGTGCACTCGTAAACCGAGGTTCCACTGTATATTCAATGATGATTATGTGTTGTAGTGAGATTATTGTATTAAAATTTAAATTATTAAATAAACAAACAAAAAAAAACAAATCGGCCTTCCGATTCATTGCCTGACCCTCCCCTCTCACCCCCCTAAAGCAGGATTGGCAGCGCTGCCTCTTGCTGGCCAGCCGCTGCTGCTCCTCCTTTAGAGGGCGATGGGGGAGGGTGTCGTGAAGTGCTGCAGTATCTGGCTTCCCCCCTGGCCCCCAGTACCTCCATTTACCTGATTCCAGCAGGGATCAGCCTGCAGAGAGGATCGCCGGTACTTTAGCGATCATTGCAGGTTGCCATAGGCCTCAGGAGCTATCTTCCCTCTGACGCGATCCTACCTCAGACATCAGAGGAGGGGCATGACTGTGGCAGAGGGAAGACAGCTCCAAAGGCCTATGGCAACCTGCAATGATCACTAAATTACCGGCAATCCTCTCAGCAGACTGCTCCCTGCTGGAATCAGGTAAATGGAGGCGTGGGAGGTCAGGGAGGAACACACAGTCCTTCAGCGGGAGGTGCAATCCTACGGGGGGGGGGGGGTGGCAGGCATTCAGGGGTGGTGGTACAGGCCTTCAGGGGTGGTGGTACAGGTCTTCAGCAGGGGTGCAGGCCTTCAGGGGAAACAGGCAGGCCTTCATGGGGGACAGGCAGGCCTTCAGGGGGGACAGACCTTGAGAGGAGGGGGTCCTAGTGTAGAAATACATGAAGGGAGGGAGGGAAGGGGGGTTCAAAGAGACATGCATATGCTGGACTTTGGGGGGAAGAAATAATGGGTCTAAAAACAGAGGAGAGGGAGAGAGATGGTGGACAATGGGATTTAGGGATGAAAGGAACAGAAAAGGAGAGATGGTAGACCATGGGGTGGTGGTGACGGAGGGAGAAATGCTGGATGAAAGGGTAGTTGAGAAAAGGTGGATCTGTGGATGGAGAAGAAAAAAAGGAAAGATGCCAGACCTCTGGGAAGGGAAGGGAAACGGAAGGGGAGGACAGAGATAGAATATTGATGGTTAGCACGGAGAAAGAAGAAAGGAGACCCTGGCAAGCAAGTTATCAGAAGACAACCAGAGCCTGGGACCAACAAGATTTGAATAATGACCAGATAACAAAAGGTAGAAAAAAATAATTTTATTTTCTGTTTTGTGATTACAATATGTCAGACTTGAAAAGTGTATCCTGCCAGAGCAGGTGTTAGACTACAAACGTGAGCTAGGATTTAACAGAGAGGAAAAGTCTTTTGTTTATTTTGTTTACACCACAGCGCCAGTGTCGTTAGAAGAAGGCAAAGGGGGTGAAGAGGCTATAAAAAGGGTGGCTATAAAATAAACCCACCAGAATGTTTTTTAAAAACACCCAATTGGGCAGGAAAATCGAATCGAGAAATAGATTCAATAGGCTGAATCGAATAAAAAATTTTTTCCTGAATCGGGCAGCACTACTTTACACTTATCCACGTTGACCCTCATCTGCCATGTCAATGCCCATTCCTCAAGCCTGATTATGTCAAGTTGCCGATCTTCGCAATCCCCCTGTGTCTTCACTACTCTGAATAACTTCGTATCGTCCGCAAATTTAATCACCTCACTCGTCGTACCAATGTCCAGATTGTTTATAAAGATGTTGAAGAGCATGGGTCCAAGCACCGAGTCCTGCGGCACCTCACTGGTGACTCTATTCCAGTCCAAGTATTGTCCATTTATTCCACTCTCTGTTTCCTATGCTACAGCCAGTTTTTAATCCACGTGAGTATTTCACCCTCGATTCCATGGCTTGCAATTTTCCGAAGAAGTCGTTCATGTGGAGCCTTGTCAAATGTCTTATGAAAATCCAGATATTCAATATCAACTGGGTCGCCTTTGTCTATCTGCCTGTTTACTCCCTCAAAGAGTATTGGCAGGGCCATCGAGAAGGCTTTAAACTAAAGACAGGGGAAAGCTGACAGTCGACCACCAGTCGATGGCCCGGGCGACAGGATGCCCCGAAGAAGGAACTACGGACAACTACTCAGACACGGGAGGGGACGACCAAAAGCAAATAAGGGAGACAACGCAGGAGCAGAAAAGGATACTGTGAAATAAACAGTAGAGATTGCTAAGCTTAGAAAGTCCAAGAAGGTAACACAAAGGTAACTCAAATGTATGTATACAAATGCTAGAAGTCTGAGAAACAAATGGGAGAATTAGAAACAATAGCAAGACACGATGAATTGGAAATCACTGGCATAACAGAAACATGGTGGAATGATGAAAACAAATGGGACACAGTACTACAGGGATACAAACTATACAGAAGAGATAGAGTAGGGCAGAAAGGTGGAGGTATTGCCCTATATGTTCAGTATGGAGTAGAAACTGTTAGAGAGGCTACAACGGAAAGGACAGAGAAGCTGGAGTCCCTCTGGATCAAGATTCCTAGACACAATGGTGTAGACACAAAAACTGGCCTTTACTATCGACCCCCAGGACAGACGGAGGAGACATACTCAGAAATGATAGAGGAAATTAAACAAGAATGTAAGACAGGTAATCATGGGAGACTTCAATTTCCCGGGGATAGATTGGAACCTGGGAACTTCGAACTGCGGCAAGGAGGCCAAGTTCCTGGAAGCGCTAGGGAACTGCTTCCCGGAACAAATGGTGGGAGAACCGACGAGAGGAAACACCCCTTGGACTTGGTCCTAAATGGCATTATGGGACCGACAAAAGAAGTAGAAGTCATGGTTCCGCTGGAGACGAGCGATCACAACATGATCAATTTTAAACTTGACATCGGGAAAGGGAAACGTACCAAACCTTAACCACCACCTTAAACTTTAAAAAGGGAATTTACGATAGCAAGAGAGCCATGGTGAAACAACGGCTCAAGAAAAAGATGGACAAAGTTAAAACGGTAGATCAGGCAAGGTCCCTACTGAAAAATACTATCACGAAAGCACAAAACCTCTACATTCTGCGGATTTCCAAAGAAAGGAAAACTAAAGGCAAAGGAGAACTAGCATGGCTTACTAGAGAGGTGAAGGAAGCCATAAAAGAAAAGAAGGACTCCTTTAAAAAATGGAAACGCATGAAAACAACTGAAGCTTGGAACAAACACAAATATGATCAGAAGAAATGTCAGAAGGCGCTGAGAGATGTCCAAAAGGACTATGAGGAGAAAATAGCGCAAGAGGCCAAAAATTTCAAGCCCTTCTTTAGATACGTAAAAGGAGAAAAACCTGCAAAAGAGGCAGTGGGACCGCTGGATGACCAGGGAAGAAAAGTGTACTTCAAGGAAGACAAACAAATTGCAGACAGACTTTGCATCTGTCTTTACGAAGGAGGACACCGCAACAATACCAGAAGCAGTGAAAGTGTTCAAAGGAGTAACAGAGGACAGCCTCACCACAGTTAAAGTGGACTTGGACCAGATATACTACCAGATCGACCACCTTAAAAGCGACAAATCCCCTGTACCTGATGAAATTCATCCGAGAGTCTTCAAAGAACTGAAGGTTGAAATCGGAGAGCTATTGCAAAAACTTGCCAACCTGTCAATTAGAACTGGACAGATATCGGACGATTGGAAGATAGCAAACGTCACGCCAATTTTCAAAAAAGGATCAAGAGGAGAACTGGGTAACTACAGACCTGTGACCTTACGTCTGCCCTGGAAAGATAGTTGAAGCACTGATTAAAGATAGCATAGTCCGGCACTTGGATATACATGACTTGATGAGAGCCAGTCAACGTGGCTTCAGGAAAAGGAAATCATGTTTGACAAATTTACTTCAAGTTTTTGAGACCGTGAACAAACAAATTGATAATGGAGAACCTCTGGACATAATATACTTGGAGTTCCAGAAAGCGTTCGACAAGGTTCCACATGAAAGACTTCTCAGGAAACTACAAAGAGGGAGATATACTAAGATGGATAGGCAAATGTCTGGAGAACAGAACGCAGAGAGTGGGCATAAATGGGAAGTTCTCAGACTGGGAGAAAGTGACTAACGGTACTTAGGCCAATCTTATTTAATATTTTCATCAATGACCTAGAAGAAGGAACATCCAGTGAGATTATCAAGTTTGCAGATGACACAAAGCTATGCCGGGGCAATCAGATCGCAGAAGGATAGTGAGGAACTCCAGAGTGACTTGTGTCAATTAAGAGAAATGGGCAGAGAAATGGCAGATGAAGTTTAATGTTGGAAAGTGCAAAGTAATGCATTTAGGCAGAAAAAACAAGGAACACGAGTATAGAATGTCAGGTGCAACTCTGGGTAAGAGCGAACAAGAAAAGGACCTGGGTGTACTGATAGATAGGACCCTGAAACCGTCGGCACAATGTGCAGCGGCGGCAAAGAAAGCAAATGGAATGTTAAGCATGATAAAGAAAGGAATCACGAGTTGATCGGAAAAAGTTATAATGCCACTTTATAGAGCAATGGTCAGACCACACTTGGAATACTGCATCCAACATTGGTCTCCCAACCTAAAGAAAGATATAAAACTGCTGGAGAGGGTGCAGAGACGAGCAACGAAACTAGTAAATGATATGGAGAAACTGGAATACGAGGAACGACTTAAGAGACTGGGATTGTTCTCCCTTGAGAAAAGGAGACTGCGAGGGGATATGATCGAGACTTTTAAAATACTGGAAGGAATCGACAAAATAGAGCAAGAAAAAAAAAATTATTTACAATATCCAATGTGACACGGACAAGAGGACATGGACTGAAGCTAAGGGGGGACAAGTCCAGGAGAAATATCAGGCAGTTCTGCTTCACGCAACGAGTGGTGGACACCTGGAATGCTCTCCCAGAGGAGGTTATTGCGGAATCCACCGTTCTAGGATTTAAAAACAAACTAGATGAACATCTCCTTACGAGAGCCATAGAGGAATATGGGTGACTAAAATTACGCCAGGTGTACACCTGGCTAGGCCTCCGCGTGTGTTGATCGCCAGACTTGATGGACTTGATCGCCAGACTTGATCCGGAGATGGCAGTTCTTAAAGAAACATAGAATATGACTGCAGAAAAGGGCCATCGGCCCTACACATCTGCCCACTCAAAAGAACCCTCCCCTTAAACGAACACTCCCTAAGCAATTCCCCGAAGTGAACCCACATGTTTATCCCATCATTTCTAGAAGTCGAGCACTTTGTTGGCCTCAACTACCTGACGTGGAAGGCCATTCCAACGATCAACCACCCTTTCGGTGAAGAAGTACTTCCTGATGTTACCATGAAATTATTGAGTTTGAGCGGATGCCCTCTTGTTTCCGTGGGACCCGTAAGAAAAAGGATATCTTCCTCCACTTCGATACGGCCTGTAAGATATTTGAATGTCTCTATCATGTCTCCCCTCTCTCTGTGTTCTTCGAGAGAATATAGCTGCAGCCTGCTTAGACGCTCTTCATATGGGAGATCCTTGAGTCCCGAGACCATCTTGGTGGCCATTTGCTGGACCGATTCCATTCTCTTCACGTCTTTTTGATAATGTGGCCTCCAAACTTAACACAGTACTCTAGATGAGGTCTCACCATGTGCCTGTACAACGACATTATGACTTCATGCTTTTGGCTGACAAAACTTCTTCGGATGCAACCAAGCATTCGTCTAGCCTTGGCCAAAGCTTTCTCCACCTGAGTGGCCGCCTTCATATCTTCGCTAATGATTACACCCAGGTCCCGTTCTTCAACAGTTCTTGTTAAGGTTTCCCCATTCAGGGTGTATGTTCTGCTAGGGTTACCGCTACCAAGGTGCATAACCTTACACTTTTTGGCATTAAAGCTCAGTTGCCAAGTTTTAGACCATTGTTCCAGTAAAAGTAGGTCCTGCCTCATAGTGTCGGGCGCGGTTGCGCTGTCAACCACGTTGCATAGCTTAGCGTCATCGCTGAATAGTGTAATTTTACCTTGAAGTCCCTGAGGCAGGTCCCGTACAAAGATATTAAACAGTATCGGACCCAAGACCGAGCCCTGCAGCACTCCACTGGTCACGGCCAACGTTTCTGAGGGGGTACCATTTACCACCACCCTCTGAAATCTACCACTGAGCCAGTCTTTAACCCATGCAATTAAAGTTTCTCCTAATCCCATCGCTTTCATCTTGTTTAATAACCTATGGTGTGGGACACTATCAAAAGCCTTACTGAAGTCTAAATACACGATATCCAGGGATTCCCCCCTGTCTAGTTGTTTCATTACCCAGTCAAAGAAGCTTATCAGATTGGATTGACAAGATCTTCCCTTCGTGAACCCATGCTGCTGAGGGTCCCTCAGCTTCTCGTCATCCAGAATCATATCCAATCTGTTTTTAATCAACGTTTCCATAAGTTTATACACTATTGATGTGAGACTCACAGGTCTGTAATTTTCAGCCTCTGACCTGCATCCCTTGTCAAGGAAGAACAATAATGGAAGGGAAAAGCATTTCTGATGCTAATTTGTCGTAAGGTTTATTTCCTCATATCAGCTTTAACTGGTCTCCTGTACGTCTGCATTGAGACTGATTTGTACATCTTTTGGTTTGTCAATTATGAGAATTTTCATCTGCTGTCTATATAATCACTAGCTTTTAACTCTGTTATTATTATTATTTTTGTGGAGCGGAATGACGTTAGCAGTTTTCCAGTCCAAGGGGACTTTTTCCTTGTTTAGGGAAAGATTGAAAAGCGCAGATAACGACTCTGCCAGGACATCTCTCAGTTACCGAAGTACTCTGGGGTGCAGACTATCCGGCCCCGTTGTTTTGTTCACTTTTAGCCTCAATAGCTCATGGTATACATGCTCGCGGTAAATTCAAAATCCCGGAACGGGTCCTCCGAGCACTCCCTTGTTTGCGGCTGCGGTCCGGATTCCGGCGCCTCACAGGTAAAGACCGAGCAGAAGTATCCATTGAGTAGTTTGGCTTTGTCTGAGTCCGAGTCTACATAGTTACCATCAGGTTTCCTTAGGCGCACAATCCCGTCTGTATTCCTTTTTCTGTCGCTAACATATCTGAAAAAGGATTTATCCCCTTTGTTTACATGCCTAGCTATATTCTCTTCCATCCAGAGTTTGGCATTCCTGACTGCTGTTTTAACAGTTCTAGATTTCACCAGATAGGCTTTTCTAGCTTCTTTAGCTTCCAGTGGCTGTTTGTAGGATACAAATTATCTTTTCTTCTCCTTAACTAGTTCCGAGATCTCCGCGGAGAAACATTGGGGTCTGTTATTTCTCTTGTCGTTTACTCAGTCTTTATGTAGAGGTTGGTTGGTTCCTGCAGGGTAAATTTCAGAGCCGACCACATTACCTCCACACTGTCCATTGTGTCCCGGTTTTGCAGTGCCTCATAGACATAATCTCTCATGCTGCAAGTTCGGCAAACACGATCTGCCTTTGCTAAAACCGTGCTGACTGGTCCTCATCAGCCCATGTCCATCAAGGTGATCAATGATGCAGTCCTTTATCAGCGACTCTACCATCTTTCCGGTTACCGAGGTCAGAGGCACCGGTCTGTAGTTTCCCCGATCTCTCCTCAAACCTTTCTTGAAGATCAGTATAACATTCGCCACCTTCCAGTCTTCTGGAATCTTTCCCGATTTGATCACAGATTGGCTATTAGTTGAAACAGTTCAGCTTTGGTCCCTTTCAGTTCCTAGATGACCCTCGGATGGATGCCATCTGGTTCCGGGGATTTATCGCTCTTAAGCCTATCAATCTGCCTAAACGCTTCCTCTAGAATGACCGTCAATTCTGTCAGTTTTCTGTCTTTGTTTCCAGCATATAGCCTGATGGGTTCTGGTATGCTGTGTAAATCTTCTTCGGTAAATATAGACGCAAAAATTTGTTCAGTTTGTCGGTGACTGCTTTGTCCTCCTTTAGCGCTCCCTTTATTCCATGGTCATCCAACAGTCCCACCGCTTCCTTTGCGGGTCGTTTCCCCTTAATATATTGAAAGAGCAGCTTGGAGTTTTTCGCTTCTTTGGCTATTTTTCCTCGTGGTCTCTTTTGGCCCCTTTTACCGCCTTATGGCACCTGCGTTGATGTTTGTGCTTTTTCCAGTTTTCGTCAGTTTTTGACATTTTCCATTCCTTAAACAAAGTTTTCTTGTCTCTGATCGCTTCCTTCACCTCTACAGTGAGCCACGCCGGTTCTTTGTTCTTTTTCCTCTTGGATCCCTTGTTGATACACGGTATATATAGATTTTGCGCCTTGGTGACTGTGTCCTTAAAAAAGGACCAAGCTTGCTCTAGTGTTTTTACAGTGCTTATCCTCTTCTTAATCTTGTTCCCTACCATGAGTCTCTTCCCTTTGTAATTCCCTTTCCAGAAGTTCAGTGCGTGGATGTCGTTTTGGACCAATGTTTCTCCCCTGCATCCAGATCGAAGCTGATCATATTGAGATCGCTGTTTCACACCGTCCCTTCTACTTCTACATCTTGTGCCGGTCCTCACAGGCCATTTAGAATTAAGTCCAGAATTGCATTTCCTCTAGTATTTTCTTTGACAAGTTGTTCCAGGAAGCAATTGCCTACAGCATCCAAGAATTTAGTCTTACTAACACAGCCGGAGGTGCCTAGGTTTCAGTCTATTCCCGGATAGTTGAAGTCACCCATGATAACTGTGTTGCCAACCTTGCAGTTGCGTTTAAACTCGTCTGTCATTTCTCCGTACTGCCCTTGGGGTCGGTAGTAGATGCCGATCTTCATTTCCAGGCCATTTGTTCCTGGAACTTTGACCCATAGAGACTAACTTATCTGCCAGTTGTGGCGTGTTCTTTCCAGTAGATTCAATTCCTTCTTTGACATATATGACAATGCCCCCCACCTTTTGAGCCACTCTGTCTCTGCGGTATAGTTTGTATCCTGGTAGCACAGTGTCCCAGATGTTTTCCTCAGTCCACCATGTTTCTGTGATGCCTATGATGTCTATGTTATCTTTTTGTGCCATAGCTTCTAATTCACCCATCTTATTCCTAAGGCTCCTTGCGTTCGTGTACATACACTTGAGTTTGCGGCCTGTTCCTTTCTTGCATTTCCTTCCCTCTTGTGTCCTATTTGATCTGTCTTGCCTGTGATCCGGTGAGACTTTCCCTCTATCTTCTTGCACGGTATCCTCTGGGTATACCGGTTCCTGAACCATCAACTCTCTCTCTCGGTCGGCTTTCCCCTTCTTCCTAGTTTAAATGCTATCCTCTGCGTTCTTGTCTTCAGCTTCCTTCCTAGTATCCGGAACTGGTCCTTCAGTCTAGAGTCGGTCCAAAGAATGGCCACCCGGATAGTCTCGGGACTCAAGGATCTTCCGTACGAGGAGCGGCTAAAGAAGTTACAGCCCTATTCACTCGAGGAACACAGAGAGAGGGGAGACATGATCAAGACGTTCAAGTATCTCATGGGCCGTATCAAGGTGGAAGAAGATATCTTCTTTTTCAAGGGTCCCACGGCAACAAGGGGGCATCTGTGGAAACTCAGGGGCGGGACATGGTGACACGAGGAAATTCTTTTTCACTGAAAGGGTGGTTGATCGCTGGAACAGTCTTCCACTTCAGGTCACTGAGGAAAGCAGCGTGCCTGATTTTAAGGCCAAATGGGATAGACATGTGGGATCTATTCAAAGAGATAGGTAGGGAAGGGTCATTGGGGTGGGCAGACTAGATGGGCCGTGGCCCTTATCTGCCATCTATTTCTATGTTTCTATGTTTCCCTGTTGTAGTTCCTGTTGCTCACATTGTTCGTCCCCACATGGATCACCATCGCCGAATCTTCTTCTTCCACATTGTCGATGATCCTGTCAATGTGGCTCACTATGTGTTCTACCTTGGCTCCCAGTAGGAAGGTCACCAGCCGAACCAGTCTTCCTCCCATTATGTGGCTGTCAACTTGTCTGATGATGGAGTCCACCACAACAATTTCCGTCCTCTCTATCTTCTCTTGATTCTCCAGCCGCAGGTCTGTGTCCCTGGTATATGTCCATCTCTCCAGCCGCAGGTCCGTGTCCTTTGTTCTCACTGCTGTGTCACCCATTTCTTCATGGTGGTTGTCCGTCGGGTAGTCCACAATCTCTGTAGGTGTATTTCGGCAGTTCCACTGCTGCTTGTGATTTTCCAAGGCTTCCCTGTATGCCTCCTCTATGAGCTTCACCAGCTCTCGGACTTCTTCCTCGATGGTATCCTCTATCTTGTTCTCTGCTTCCTCTGTCTTGATGTTCTCTGTATCTCTGTCTCCCTCCTCCACTGCTTAAAGTGCCTCCAGTTCCAGTATTCTACCCTCCAGGAGTCTGACTTGTTTCTTCAGGCTCTCCAGCTCTCCGCATCGAGCGCATATGAAAGACTGCTTCCCAGAGGGGAGGTAGCCATACATATGGCAGACGGGGCAGAAAACTGGGTAGCTCAACATCTTGCTTCTGTCTGCTGCTTCCATTGCTGCCTGCTTGCCAGTCTGTTGTGGCTGTCCTCTGTGCCTGCTGTGCCCTCTGTGCCTGCCTAGCTGTGCCCTCTGTGCCTGCTGTGTCCTCTGTGTCTGCCTGGCTGCGTGTCCTCAGCACCTGCTGTGTCCTCCTTCTGCTCTCCTTTAGCGGTGTGTGGTTGTGTGTCCTCCGTACCTGCTGCGTCTGACTGCTGTGTCCTATGTGTTTACCTGGTTGTGTGTCCTCTGCGCCTGCAGTGGTCTCCTTCTGCTCTCTCTTAGCGGGGTGTAGTTGTGTGTCCTCTGTACCTACTGTGTCTGCCTGGTTGTGTGTCCTCTGCGTCTGCTGTGGTCTCCTTCTGCTCTCCTTTAGAGGTGTGTGGTTGTGTGTCCTCTGTACCTGCTGTGTACCTGCTGAGTACTCTGTGCCTGCTGTGGTCTCCTACTGCTCTCCTTTAGCGGTGGCTTGTCCCTTCTCAAGGCCCTTCACAAAGGCACTCTCGCTAATGCGAGTGCCCTTAACGCTTGCTTTTGATGCACACAGAACGGCTGGGTGCCGTTGGCCCCTCCCCTTTTAAGGGGAGCTTTGTGGTCGAGGTCGGGGGTGGGCGGAGCCAACTCTCGCCAATTCCCCTCTTCGCCTCATGCCTCTGCTTCTCTCTCCTGCTCTTTTTCTCCCCTTCAGCTTCTCCCTCCCTCTTCCTCTCTCTCTCTCGGCAATTGCTTCTTATTCTGATCAACTCTGCTCTGTTGGCCCCTCCCCTTTTAAGGGGGAGCTTCAGTGGTTGACGTCGGGGGGAGGGCGGAGCTAACTCTCGCCGACTCCCCTCTTCGCTTTCTGCCTCTGCTTCTCTCTCTTGCTCTTTTTCTCCCCTTTGGCTTTTCTCTCCCTCTCCCTGCAATTGCTTCTTATTCTCCTGCGAGAGGCTTGTCCTGTAGGCTGTCAGCCTGCACTTTTCCTTCTCCCCAGCATCTCATGGCATACCTGAAATTATCCCAGGACAAGCAGGCAGCCTATTCTCACATATGGGTGACGTCACCGACGGAGCCTCGATGCGGAAGCCTCGCAAGCAGACTTGCTTGAAGAAACTAGAAGTTTCGAGTCAGCCGCACTGCGCATGCACGAGTGCCTTCCTGCCCAGCACAGGGTGCATCTCCTCAATTCTCAGTTTTCTGCAAAGCCAAGAAGTCTGTCTTTGACTCTGCGTTTAACTTGCTTACTTTGTGCCTTCTCTCACCGTGGTTTGTGTTATTTTTCTTCACGAATCGCTGTACTTACTTTATTTTATTTCTAGTTAAAAAAAAAAAAAATATTTCTTCCATTTGGCTGCTGGGGCTTCGACCTTGCAGTGGCTGTTTTTCTTTCTATGTCCCAGCAAGTAACAGGCTTCAAGAAGTGTAGCCAGTGTCAGCGTGCAATTTATCTCACGGACCCAAGTGCCTTGGGCCACAACATCACCCGAAGTCGTGTGAGCGCTGTGCTACTCTTCAACCTCGAGCCCTTAAACGTCGTCTACTTTCAGTGGAGAAGCTCTTCCAGATGGATTCGACCACTTCCTCGACTCCGAAGCCGACCTCGGTCTCGCTTTCAACCGAGGGCACTCCTGTTTCGACCTTGAGCCTCATCAGACCTTCCTCGTTTGCAGCGGCTCTTTCCTCGATGACGTCTGCTGTATCTTCCCCTGTATCCTCAGGTCAGATAGCTCATCAGACAGTTCCACCGGTGGTGCTTAAGGTGCCTAAGACTTCTAAGTCGAAGCATATTTCCACTGCCTCGGTGGAACCTCCAGCCAAGGCAGGTGGTCTGGTTTCAGACGCGGATCCATCCTTGCTGGCTTCTTTCCAGACCATGTTAGAGAAGCAATTTGTTCAGTTCCTCACCAAAATGGGACCGAAGCTAGCTACTCTAATCCAGCCTGGGCATTCTGCAGACTCCCTCGAGGTCGAGCCTCTTCCTATGCCTCAGTCTGAGTCTACATACTCTATGCAGGGAGCAGAGTTTCTGTGAGTGTCTGGTCTGGCATCTAAGCACGTGAAGCAAGGAACAAATTCTTTGCAAGTGCCTCGGCAGGAATCCTCACACTCCATACAAGGAGCAGAGTCTTTGGGAGTGCATCGAGGTTCCTCCATCAAGTCTCTGGAGCTTCGATCCACAGCCTCCAGTCCTATCCATTCTTTGGTGGCATCGGCTGCTTCTCTCTCCGGGGCGAAGTCGTCTCGATCTTCGAGATCTGCTTCCAAGCACCGTTCTCACTGACGATCGAGACCTTTATTGAGGCATCCTTCCAGGCATAGTTCTTCTTCTAAAGAGCATCCATCTTCAACTAAGCCTCAATCTACACCAACTTCTACTAGACCACCAACTCCTTGATCGAGGTCTCCACTTCCACACCTCAAAGACTCGGCGGTTTCGATTGCCTCGTCCAAATGTCCCTATTCTTTTGATGTCTTTTTTCCAATTGAAGCTTCATCTTCGACCCAGGCTGCCTCGACGACCTTGAGTCCTTCTCGAGGCAAGGTATTACCAGATCAGCTTTCTCCTCTTTTCTTCGTCAGATGGCTGTTGACTTGGACCTTCAATTGGATGCTGGTTCCAAACACTCTAAGGAGTATCTTGAAGTCATTCATCTTCTTCAACCTCCGGCAGAGTCACTTAAGCTTCCTCTTCACAAGCTTTTGTCTCAAACTTTTACCAGATGCCTGGAGACTCCTTATGCAATTCCAGCTGTTCCAGGCAAATTAGACTCCAGATATAAAACTCTCCATTGTAAGGGATTTTAGAATTCACAGTTATCTCACCAATCCCTACTTGTGGAGTCTTCCTTGAAAAGATCCCATCCTTCCAAAGTTTATGGACGTCGCATCTATCAAAATGCCATGATGTCCTCTAAAGTCCTCAATTACAATTTCCATTTTGTCACTTATTTTGAGTTCCCCATTGTTCTTTTGCCTAAATTTCTTAGTTATTTAGATACTCAAAAGCACTTTGAATTTCAAGAAGTCATCGCTTCTCTATCACAACTCAGATTACATCTACTTCAGTCTTCTTATGATGCCTTTGAGTTGTCTGCCCGGGTGGCTGCTTATTCTGTAGCAATTTGTTGCCTTGCCTGGCTTCGTACCATTGACATGGATCCTAATCTTCAGGACTGTTTGGCTAATATTCCTTGTGCAGACAATGACCTCTTCGATGAATCTATTGAGGCAGCCATCAAGAAATTGTCTGAGCATGAAAAATCCTTTGCTTCTATTGTCAAACCTAAGCCAAAGCCAGCCCTTGCCAAGCCTGTACGCCCTTCTCCTATTTATCAGAGGCGTTTTGCTCTGAGGACGGCTCCTTACACTTGCCCTCCTCCCAAGAAACAGCAGAATCAGAAGCAGCAGAAATCTCAACCTTCTGCTGCACCTAAGGCTACACAGCCTTTTTAATTGTTTACAGCAGAGCATAACCTCCACCGTTCTGTCTCTCCCCTTTCTTCCCCCTATTGGAGGTTGTCTCCATCATAGGAAACAATCACATCCGACCTCTGGGTGTTGTCCATCATCAGGGAAGGTTACTCTCTTCATTTCACTCAGGTTCCACCAGAGCTTCCTCCAAGAGAGTATCCTTCCAGTCCATCCTAGACCGCCCTTCTTCAGGAAGCTCAAGCTCTGCTTCGTCTCCATGCCATCAATCCAGTTCCTTTGGAACAGCAGAATAGGGGTTTTTACTCTTGATACTTCCTTGTTCCGAAGAAGACGGACGATCTGCGACCCATTCTGGATCCCAGGGCTCTCAACAAATTTTTAGTCAAAGAAAAATTTTGAATGTTGTCCCTGGCATCCCTTTATCCCCTTCTAGATCAGAACGACTGGTTATGCTCTCTGGATCTCAAGGAGGCCTACACTCATATTCCCATTCATCCGGCCTCCCGTCAATATCTCAGATTTCGGGTGGGTAATCTGCATTATCAATACAGAGTGCTGCCCTTTGGCCTGGCTTCCTCTCCCAGAGTGTTCACCAAGTGCCTGGTGGTGGTAGCATCAGCTCTACGGAACCATGGTCTTCAGGTATTTCCCTACCTGGACAACTGGCTCATCAAAGATTCAACATCTCAGCGGGTTATTGTAACAATCCAACGGACTACATGGTTCCTACAAAGTTTGGGATTCGAAATCAACATTCCCAAATCCCAACTTCAGCCCTCTCAGAATCTACAATTAATCGGAGCTGTTCTGGATACTATCCAACTCAGAGCATTCCTTCCGCAACAACGTCTGGAAGCTCTCCTTCAACTCTGTCATACAGTGTCTTCCCGCTCTTCCATCTCAGCAAGACACATGATGGTATTACTAGGTCACATGGCCTCCACAGTACACGTGATTCCTTTTGCCAGACTTCACCTCAGAATTCCTCAGTGGACCCTGGAATCTCAATGGATGCAGGTTTGCGACCCACTTTCTCGACACATAACAGTCACTTCCTCATTGAAGCAGTCTCTCCATTGGTGGATGCTCTCTTCCAATCTCTCCAGAGGCTTCTTTTTTCAAACGCCCCCTATCAGGTCTCACAACAGATTCTTCGATCTATGCTTGGGGTGCTCATCTCGATGGTCTCCGTACACAAGGCCACTGGACCAGTACAGATCGTCAATGTCACATCAATCTGTTGGAACTCAGAGCGATTTTCAAGGCTCTCAACGCTTTTCAACATCTTATTCATGACCATGTAGTCCTCATTCGGATGGACAACCAAGTCGCCATGTATTATGTCAACAAACAGGGAGGGACGGGATCTTCCTCCCTTTGTCAAGAAGCTCTGAAGGTTTGGCACTGGCAATCCGCCACAACACCTTCCTCAAAGCTGTCTACATCCAAGGGGTGAAAAATTGCTTGGCGGACAACTTGAATCGTCTTCTGCAACCTCACGAATGGACACTCCATTCCTCGCCTCTTCATCACATTTTTTCACAGTGGGGAATGCCTCAGATAGATCTCTTTGCAGCTCCCCCACAACCACAAACTGCCTCAGTTCTGCTCCAGGATATATTCTCCTCATTGCCTCGAGGCAGATGCTTTTCTTCTGGAATGGACAAATCTCTTCCTGTATGCATTCCCTCCATTCTCAAGACTCTGGTCAAGTTGAAGAACGATCATGCCACCATGATTCTGATTGCTCCTCGGTGGTCGAGACAACCTTGGTACTCTCTTCTACTTCAACTCAGCAGCAGGGAGCCATACCTTCTACCAGTTTTTCTATCTCTGCTTACACAGAGTCAGGGATCTCTGCTTTATCCTAACCTGCAGTCTTCTACACCTGACAGCCTGGTACCTCTGAACATAACTCCTCTTCAGTTTTCTCAACCTGTCAGAGACATTTTAGAGGCTTCTAGGAAGCCTACCACTAGACAATGTTATCACCAAAAATGGACTAGATTTTCTACATGGTGTTTTTCTCATGATAAGGAGCCTCAACATTCCTCCTTATCTTCTGTTTTGGATTACCTTTTGCACTTAACTTCTGGTTTCAAATCTACATCGATCCGAGTCCATCTCAGTGCAATTGCAGCTTTCCATCAGCCTATTGAAGGGAAACCCCTCTCTGCTCATCTGGTGGTTTCCAGATTCATAAAATAACTTTTCAGTGTCAAACCTCTTCTTAAACCTCCTCCTGTCGTTTGGGACCTCAATGTTGTTCTTGCTCAACTGATGAAGCCTCCATTTGAACCAATGTCTACGGCTCATCTGAAGTATCTCACTTGCAAAGTGGTGTTTCTTATTGCCCTTACTTTTGCTCGAAGAGTCAGTGAGCTGCAAGTTTAGTTGCTGATCCACCTTTCACTGTCTTCCATCATGACAAGGTGGTCCTCCATACTTATCCTAAATTCCTCCCTAAGGTGGTATCGGAATTTCATCTCAACCAATCCATTATTCTTTGAGTGTTTTTTCCAAAGCCTGATTCTCATCCTGGAGAATCAGCTCTTCATACTCTGGACTGTAAACGTGCTTTGGCCTTCTATTTGGAACGCACCAAACCACACAGAACTGCTCCTCAACTTTTTGTTTCCCTCGATCCGAACAAGTTTGGACATCCTATCTCTAAGCGTACCATCTCCAACTGGATGGCTGCTTGTATTTCCTTCTGCTATGCCCAGGCTGGATTACAACTACAAGGTAGAGTCACAGCCCATAAAGTCAGAGCAATGGCAGCTTCAGTAGCTTTCCTCAGATCTACACCTATTGAGGAAATTTGCAAGGCTGCTATTTGGTCCTTGGTTCATACTTTCACTTCTCACTATTGTCTGGATGTTTTCTCCAGACGGGATGGCCATTTTGGCCAGAGAGTATTACAAAACATATTCTCCTAAATTGCCAACACTCCCATCATCCCATTCTGGTTAGCTTGGAGGTCACCCATATGTGAGAATAGGCTGCCTGCTTGTCCTGGGATAAAGCACAGTTACTTACCGTAACAGTTATTATCCAGGGACAGCAGGCAACTATTCTCACAACCCACCCACCTCCCCTGGTTGATTCTCTGTTAGCTATCTGAGCTGAGGGGACGCGCCCTGTGCTGGGTGGGAAGGTACTCGCGCATGCGCGGTACGGCTGACTCGAAACTTCTAATTTCTTCAAGTAAGTCTGCTTGCGAGGCTTCCGCATCGAGGATCCGTCGGTGACGTCACCCATATGTGAGAATAGCTGCCTGCTGTCCCTGGATAACACCTGTTATGGGAAGTAACTGTGTTTTTCAGGAGGCACACAGTTTGTGATATACTGCTCTATGAGGAAAAGGGCCATCATGGTTTAGAAAAAGATACCAAGTAACAATTTTTCAATAATCCAGACAAACTTACCACATCACCTGCACTGGAAAACTCATTATTGACAAGACTTTCCAAAGCCATCCATCGAACTGGCCTGTTTTCATTGTCGCCAAGGCAATGGTAATCCATGGGGAATAAATCCCTAGAGAGGGCATTGTCTGTTATCTTCACCTGAAGTGTGTCATCAATCCTAGAGGTAAAGACAAGATGTCAGATATGGTTAGTGAAAATATTAATTTGGAAATTATCACATAGGCCAAAAAAAGTTACCTTATACAACTGAACAAATATCATTACCCCACTCTCTTTAAAGTCATATATGTTCAGTACGTTAATGAAAATGACATAGAAACAGAATATGGGAGCAGATCAGAACAGCAGGGCCCATTTAATTTGCTTATTTGTTTCTTTTTTTGTAAGCTGCAATGACAGTTTGTTATTTTTTCCCTTCACTTCTACATAATTAACATTTTGTATTGCAAAACTGTGTGCCGCGGCACAGGGCAAGGAGGAGAGGCCCCAGCGCTGGCTGACTGCCTACAGGACATGCTTCTTGCAGCAAGAGGCAGTCAGCTGGTGCATATTCTTTTCTCGCATCCCCCCCAACTGGTGTAGGAATAGCAAGCTCAGGGTCCCATCTGGAGGGCCTCCATGCATGCGCGAACGTTCAAAACCCCGAGCTGCTCTCTGTAACCCCGGGCAAGTCATTTAATCCTCCACTGCCCCAGGTACATTAAATTTTGAGCCCACAGGGACAATAGGGAAAATGCTTGAAGTACCTGTAAAAGATATGTAAACCACTGAGAACTCTGTAAGATTCAGCAGTATATCAAATTTGAATTAACATAAACATGATGTCACACATGCGCATGACATCATCGTGTCGATGTCCATGCCCTCCAGATGTGGCCCCGAGTTTAGTGTGCCATGGCTTCAAAAAGTTTGCAAGATACTGGTATATATCTAGGCCAGTGGTCTCCAGCACATAGACTATGGGACATATGTGGCTCCAGCATTCTTCCATTGTGGTCATAAACACTAACCCCCCATTCTCAGCTCAAACCGCCACCTAAGCCCTTTGAACCTGCCTTAAGTACTGCTGTACCAAATGCATGCAACCTCTTCTGCAGCTTGAAGTCTCTCTCAGCAGTATTATATCCCACCCCACCCCCTCTGACAGAACATCCTGTTTCTAGACAGAACTGCAGAGAGGGCTTGGGCGGCATGGAAAAGCAGCATGCCTTCAGTGCAACAGAACTTAAGGAAGGTTCAGAGGGCTGAGACGGGTGGGTAGAAGAGGGGGGCACAGAATGCCAGAGGAAAGAGAAAGATGGTAAGAAATAGTATAGAGGAGGGGAAGGGGGAGACAAAAAGGAGATGGTGGCCATGGAGGGGAGAAGGGGAGGTGATCACACCTATGAATGGAGGAGAAGAGATGGAAATTAGATGGCTTAAAGAAGAAGGAAGAAAAATTGAAGTTGAATGTAAAAGATGGATATAGGGCAGAAAGAGAAGGAAGAACAAGAATGATTAGAAAGGTGAAATGACCATATAATAGAAGTAAGAATAATGATTTTATTTTTTATTTTAAAAATTAAATGCATAAGCCTGAAATCTTTTGGTGGTCCTCTGAGCTTTCTCATAATCACTTTGTAGACCTTTATGTGAAAAAGGTTGGGGGATCCCTGTTCTAGGTCTTCCCAGTGGCGTACCAAGGGGGGGGGGGGTGGGGGGCGGTCCTCCCCGGGTGCCAAGCCCTGAGGGGGTGCTCCCGGTCCAGTCCGGTTCCCCCCCCCTCTGCGCCATGTGTCGCGTCTGGAAACAGCCTGCAGCCAGATCGCGATGCCAGCGATCTTTGCCTGCTTCGGCTGTTTCCTCCGCCACAGTCCCGCCCCTCCTCTGACATCAGAGGAGGGGCAGGACCGCGGCGGAGGAAACAGCCCAAGCAAGCAAAGATCGCTGGTATCGCGCGATCTTGCTGTAGGCTGTTTCCCCAGAGAAATGAAGCGGGGAGGCTGGGAGAATGAGCAGTGCTTCGTGGTGGTGGGGCCGAGCGGTCCTTCGAGGTAGTGGGGGGGGGGGGCAGCAGGCATTCAGGGTGGGGCGGGCAGGCAGACCTTGTGTGTGTGGGGGGCAGACAGGCCTTCAAGGGGGAAAGGCAGGCCTTCGGGGGGGGGGAGAGGCCTTCAAGGGGGGGACAGGCAGGCAGGCCTTCAAGGGGGGAACGGCCTTCGAGGGGGGTGTAGGTCTTCGGGGGGGTGCAGGCCTTCAAGGGGGGCCAGGCCTTCAGGGGGGGGCAGGCCTTCAGGGGGGGGCAGGCCTTCGAGGGGGGTGTAGGCCTTTGAGGGGGCTGCAGGCCTTCAGGGGGGAAAAACCTTCAGGGGGGCAGGCCTTCATTGGGATCAGGCAGGCAGACCTTCAAAGGGGGGCAGGCCTTCAGGGGGGGCAGGTCTTCGAGGGGGTGTAGGCCTTTGGGGGGGTGCAGGCCTTCAGGGGGAGGGGGAAAGGCCTTCAGGGGGGGCAGGCCTTCAAGGGGAACAGGCAGGCAGGCCTTCAAGGGGGGTGCAGGCCTTCGGAGGGGTGCAGGCCTTCAAGGGGGGGGACAGGCCTTCAGGGGGGCAGGCCTTCAAGGGGGGACAGGCCTTCAGAGGGGGTGCAGGCCTTCGGGGGGGGGTGCAGGCCTTCAAGGGGGGGACAGGCCTTCAGGGGTGGGATGCAGACCTTTAAGGGGGGGACAGGCCTTCAGGGGAGGGGGGGCTCTGGTGTAGAAGTACATGGAGGGAAGGGGTTCAAAGAGACGTGCATATGCCGGACTTTGGGTGGGAAGAAATAATGGGTCTGAAAATAGAGGAGAGAGAGAGAGGTGATGGACATGGGTTTTAGGGAGGGAAGGAACAGAAAGGGAGAGAAGTTGGACACAAGGGATGGTATGGAGGGGGGCGGTAGAGATACTGATTAGGAGGGTAGTTGGGAAAAGAAAGGGAGAGATGGTGGACCCTGGGGTGGTGGGGAAGGAGGGAGAGCTGCTGGATGAAAGGGTAGTTAAGAAAAGGTGGATCTGTGGAGGGAGACAAAAAAAGGAAAGATGCCAGACATCTGGGGGAGGGAAGGGAAACGGAAGGGGAGGACAGAGATGGCAGATGGATGGTTAGCACGGAGAAAGAAGAAAGAATGAGACCCTGGCAAGCAAGTTATCAGAAGACAACCAGAGCCTTGGACCAACAAGATCTGAAAAATAACCAGACAACAAAAAGGTAGAAAAACTAATTTTATTTTCTGTTTTGTGATTACAATATGTCAGATTTGAAATGTGTATCCTGCCAGAGCTGGTGTTAGACCGCAAACGTGAGCTAGGATTTAACAGAGAGGAAAAGACCTTTTTGTTTCTTTATTTTATTTACACCACAGTGCCAGTGTGGTTAGGAGAAACCAAAGGGGGGTGAAAAAGCTATAAAATAAATCCACCAGGATGTTTGAAAAAAACACCCAATTGGGCAGGAAAATCGAATCGATAAACCAATTCAATAGGCTGAATCGAATCAAAAATTTTTTTCCTGAATCTGGAAGCACTAGTTTGCGCTACTGTCTTAGACTTTAGGACCTGGGATTGGGGAGAGATGACATCCTCAGTACTTTATAATGCAAGTGAAATGAGGATTTGGTCAGATTTTTGAAGGGTCTGCACTCTGCAGAAGAAAAATATTGTATAGGCCGGGGACATGAGACAGCAGGAAACAGGAATTTTTCTTCCTTCTATTTTTGTGAATGGCAAGGCTGAGGATGTCAGAGAGTTCAGGTAAAATATGTGCTTTATAAGAAAATATAATAATGTGTTTTATAAAGTTTATAACATTGCTGGCCTACCCGGTGAGGTGTTCCTAGTGGTGGTGGTGGCTGCGTGTCAATGTGTTGAGAGGAAGAGGTGATCTGGGAAATTCTGCTGAGCAAACTCCGGGCCCATTTCCACCCCCCCCCCCCCCAGTTAATCCACTCTACTCAACTGGTTCACACACTGAGTGGGTCTTTGGGTGTTGTTCCTGGGTAGTTGTTTTGGGATCTCTTCCAGTGGTTTGTCAGTATCTCCTTCTGGTCCAAGGAAGGAAACTTTGTTAACCTTAGCACTGACCTACAGAATATGTTTGTAACAGCGCTGCTTGTGTGGCATTAGTCTATGTAGTGATCAAAAGAAAAAACCAGACCTTTGCACATTTTTGCATTATATGGTGGGTGTATGAGGAGATTCACATTTCCTGCACAGCTAAGTCCGTGTGAAGTTACCTTGTGCTGTATTTGACATCTAGCAAAGTCTCTGTTTGGAAGGAAAGATCTCAGCTTAAAAATGAAGTGGCCAGAAGTTATGGTAGATAGCGTAGCTGGTTTTAAGAAAGGTTTGGATAAATTCCTGGAGGAAAAGTCCATAGTCTGTTATTAAGACATGGGGGAAACATCTGCTTGCCCTGGATCGGTAGCATGGAATGTTGCTACTCTTTGGGTTTTGACCAGGTACTAGTGACCTGGATTGGCTTCCATGAGAATGGGTTACTGGGCAAGATGGACCATTGGTCTGACCCAGTTAGGCTATTTTTATGTTATGTTCTCATCTGTAGGGGCCTTTGTTTTCACTTCTTATTTTAATGTATTTTTTTTCTGAGAACTTATCAGTGTTTTTTATAATGGGAACAAAAATGGAAGAGAATTAATGTGTGTGGAATGGGGGGGTAACTAATTTCTTCAGCTAAATAATTCAATCCACCTCAACCAGACATAGGAGAACTCACGCACCATTCACACACCCTCCAACCAAAAACGTCAAAATAAAAAAACAGTTTGACAATCTCCTAGCCATTCAAGCTGCAACACTCGACCCCCAACTCTACAAACTATTGACCTCGACCACAAACTACAAAACCTTAAAAAAAGAAATAAAAACCCTTCTATTCAAAAACACATAAAACCAAACTAACACAATCAGAACTGTCCCAAGCATCACCTGCAACTACTCTATATGTACTTCTGATGTCATGACAATTCAGACATAATTTATGTTATGTTATGATATGTTTGGAATAATGGTTACATATATGAGGTTCAATAAAAGAAAATTTTCACTGCCTGTTTCTATTATGACCATTTATTCAGTTTCATGGTTATTACAAAAAATATTTTTTTACATGGGGAGGTGTCAAAAAATTATGGGCCCTGGCCCAGGTTGAGCCTTATCAGACTTCGGTGTCCGCTTTATATCGGGCTTTGCTTCAGTTTGAGGCCCCTAGGAACTGTCTCAGGATTCGGGACGGCTGGGCCTCGGAACTTCATCTGGACCTAGCCTCTTGGGAGGTCTCCCGGAGTCTGGCGGGCTTGCCGCGTTTAGTCCGAGGAGCCGTTCTGCAGGAATGTTATGCTCGTATTTTGTATAGAGGATATATTACCCAAGCTCAACTGTTTAAATTTGGTGTTGTTGACTCTCCCCTGTGTCTCAAATGTGGTCAGGATCCGAGCACGTTTGTGTATGCTTTGTGGACTTGTTGGTGTATTCAGGCTTTTTGGGCTGAGGTAGTCTCTTATTTGAGCTCCCTTTTGGGGACGTCGGTAGCGGGCACGGTTGAGCAGCTGGTGCTGGATTTACCGAGAGCTTTTTGATCTTTAACTCTGGCAGCTCGTTGGCTGTGTCGTAAGGTGTGTCTCCTGGCCCGGCGCTGTATTATGCAGCAGTGGACCTCCCCGACTCCTCCGTCTTTTTGGCACTGGAGAGCTCTTCTTCATGAGTTGGTTCTTCAGGAGGCCCGGGAGGTAGGAGGTTCTTTTAAGCGACGTCGGAGCTTCTTGTTGATCTGGGATCCTTATTTCAATTCTTTATCTCCTAGGGGACGTGGCCTTCTTCTGAACACCTTGACTTGAAGCGGCTTCCTCTTGGCTAGTTCTGGATCTCGACGTCTCTCTGCTCTGTGGTAGGTGGGGGGGTTTGGAGAGGTTTTTTTATTTTATTTTATTTTTTTGAGGGGGAGGGGGATGCTTAGCTTGGTTTGCTGTCCCAGGGTCATCAGAGTCCAGACCCTGGGGGGGAATTAGGTTTGTGCCTTTCTTTTTTCTGCCTGGCGTTCCACTTCCTTTGGGGTGGGGGGTCGGGGGGGTGCTGGTGGGGGTGGGTTGGGGGAGGTGGGATTTTTGGGGGGATGGGTGTTTTCTGGGCAGTTATATTTGACATATTAATGTATGGTTATCTTTGTTTATACAGGTAGGACTAGAAGCAGCAAGACTTCAATCAAAACAAGCAGTTCAGTCACCGAGAGCACCCAGGGGATGGCTATGGTCCGAGTACAGATGGAAGGAGAACCAGGACGGAGGGCAGAGGTCTCTGTACAGACCGAGGCCATCCCCTCAAAGATGTCTACAGTCTCAACGCAGACAGAAGTAATGGTTCAACCGGACGAAAGCCTTTTGATGGAGCTAAAGAGCCTGAGAGAGGAGGTTCAGCGCTTAAGGAGCATCCGAGACGACGAGACCTTCATCGATGGAGTCATCCAGGAGCTGTCTCAGATCGCTGAACAGGAACCTGACAAGACCACCCTGGGAACACCCATAGCATCCAAAACGGCCACCTTGAGACAAACTACCGGAATGCAGGAAGTGGTTGGAGACGCTGACTCTTGGCAGTTGGTGACTTCCTCCATAAGAAAATGCAGAGGATCTAACTCTGTCTCTTTTTCCCCCATACAGGACAGCTCAACATCGACACCTCATATCGCCCTGAGGAACAGATATCAGCTGCTACAGGAAGGTCCGGAGAAAGAGCTACAAGTAGTTGTTCAGCAGACGGTTCCAACTCCGGAATCAACAGTACAGCCCACCCCTAAGAAGCGCAGAGTGGTGGTCATCGGAGATTCGCTGCTGAGGGGCACCGAGGGACCAATCTGCAGACCAGACCTACAATCAAGAGAGGTCTGCTGTTTGCCAGGGGCCAGGATCCGGGATGTCACTGCTTGCATTGACAGACTCATCAAGCCCCGAGACCACTTCCCCATGGTTCTAATCCACGTCGGAACCAACGACACCGCAAGGAGCAGCCCGGACAGCATACCTGAAGACTTCAGGGCCCTGGGGGAGAAGCTGAGGAGGATGGATGCGCAGGTAGTCTTCTCCTCGATTCTCCCAGTGAGGGGCAAGGGCAGAGCCAGAGAGGATCGAATACAAAGGGCGAACGACTGGCTGCGAGGATGGTGCAAGGAGATGAACTTCGGGTTTCTGCACCATGGAGAAGCATTGCAAGGACTACAGGGACACGAAGGGCTACACCTAACCAGAAGAGGGAAGAATGTCCTTGGACACCGCCTAGCCCGCCTACTCCACAGGGCTTTAAACTAGGTAAGTCGGGGGAGGGTACAGGCACAAACAACATACCAGGCGAACTAAAATGCCAATACATTTATGAGGCTGAGGAAAGTAGACACCGAAATTCTGGGTCAGGGGTAAGTGCACACACTTTTGAGTCGGGAGTAGGGTCACATCATATTTATGGGTCACATTGTAATTCCGGGTCTAGGGGGAGTACACACTGTAGTTCTGGGTATATGGGGAGTACACATTGTGGTTCTGAGCCTCAGGAAAGCACAAATAACACAAACAATGCTAAAGGTGTTCAAATAGCTCAAACAGGAATATCCCCACTGAGACATAACAAAAATATAACATGGAGGGCTATGTACGTCAACGCACACAGTTTAGGAAACAAGATCCTGGAATTGGAAACAGAAATAAGGAATGCCGACCTGGATGTGGTGGCGATATCCGAAACCTGGCTCACAGACTCCCACGGGTGGGACATGGTCATACCAGGTTACAACTTGCTTCGCCGGGACAGAGAGGGTAGGAAGGGAGGGGGTGTAGCATTATATACTAAAGATGACATTAAGGTCACGAGAATCTCAGATGTCCAGTATACTGGGGAATCCCTTTGGGTTAATTTGGCCAGAGGGAAGGACAAATGCTTGTATCTTGGCGTAATTTACAGACCCCCAAGACAACAGGATGACCTGGATATGGAAATAATCGAAGATATAGAAAATATCACCTTGCGTGGGGACACAGTATTGCTAGGTGACTTCAACATGCCTGATGTGGATTGGGTTACACTTACCTCTGCTTCCGGCAGCAGCAGGAGGCTATTAAACTCTATGAAAGGAGCAAGCCTCAGGCAACTGGTGTTGGAACCGACAAGGGATCAGGCAATACTGGACCTGATACTTACCAATGGAGAAAGTGTCACAGAGGTCTCGGTGGGCGACACATTGGCCTCCAGTGACCACAACATGGTATGTTCAATATCAGGAAAGGTTTCACTAAATCTACTACACTAACCAAAGTCCTCAAATTCAAGGACACAAATTTCAAAGAAATGGGAGACTTCGTTCACCAGGCGCTACAATGCCAAGAAGAAACCGATAACGTGGAAGACATGTGGTCGACTTTGAAAGCAACTATACAAGAAGCAACAAACCGCTATGTAAAATCAGTAAGTAAACGGCGAAGGAACAATAAGCCACAGTGGTTTACTGCGGAGATCTCAGACCTGATCAAGGAGAAAAAAGCATTCATCTCTTACAAACAATCAGGGAAGCAGGACTCTAGAGCAGACTACCTGGCCAAATCAAAAGCCGTCAAAACAGCAGTCAGGGAGGCTAAATTCCTCATGGAGGAGTCTCTAGCAAAGAACATCCAGAAGGGAGATAAATCCTTCTTCAGGTATATCAGTGATAGAAGAAAAAACTCAGGCGGGATTGTACGTCTTAGGAAACCAGACGGAGACTATGTGGAAAAGGATTTGGAAAAAAGCCCAACTATTAAATGAATACTTCTGCTCAGTCTTCACCCGAGAAGCGCCAGGGCTCGGCCCTCAGCTACAGACAAGGGTTGGCTCAGTTGACCCGTTTAGTAACTTTGAGTTTACGCCCAGCAGTGTCTACGGTGAGCTGTCAAAGCTCAAGGTTAACAAAGCAATGGGGCCAGACAACCTGCACCCCAGGGTGCTTAGGGAGCTGAGTGATGTCTTGGCGGAGCCACTGTCCGCGCTCTTCAACCTCTCCCTTAGTACAGGCAGCGTCCCGTTGGACTGGAGGACGGCTAACGTCTTTCCACTCCACAAGAAAGGCTCAAAGATGGAGACAGCAAACTACAGACCAGTGAGTCTAACATCGATAGTGAGCAAACTAATGGAAACTCTAATCAAACACCAATTAGATAAGATCCTGGATGAAGAGAATCTACGGGATCCCCGACAACATGGATTTACTAAGGGGAGATCCTGCCAATCCAACCTGTTCAGCTTCTTTGACTGGGTAACAGGGAAGCTGGATATTGGGGAGTCCCTGGACATCGTGTACCTGGACTTTAGCAAAGCATTCGATAGCGTACCACACCGCAGGTTACTGAGCAAGATGAGTTCTATAGGATTAGGTAACACATTGACGAAATGGGTTGGGAGCTGGCTTGGAGGTAGGCTCCAAAGGGTGGTGGTGAACGGCACCCCCTCCGAAATGACGGAGGTGATTAGTGGAGTACCACAGGGCTCAGTCTTGGGCCCAATCCTATTCAACATCTTTATAAGAGACTTGGCAGAAGGGCTTCGAGGTAAAATAACATTATTCGCCGATGACGCCAAACTGAGTAATGTAGTGGGCAAATGCACAACAGACAAAGATTCAGTGCCCGACAACATGATGCACGACCTACTCCTACTGGAGCGATGGTCTAGGACATGGCAACTCAACTTCAATGCCAAAAAATGCAAAGTTATGCACCTGGGTAGCCAGAATCCATGCAAGTCTTATACCCTTAATGGCGAGATCCTAGCAAAAACGGTAGCAGAACGAGACTTGGGGGTAATCGTCAGTGAGGACATGAAGTCTGCCAATCAAGTGGAGCAGGCTTCGTCCAAGGCAAGACAAATCATGGGCTGCATACGAAGAGGTTTCGTCAGTCGTAAGGCGGAAGTCATTATGCCATTGTATAGATCCATGGTGAGGCCCCACCTGGAATACTGTGTGCAATTCTGGAGGCAGCATTATCGCAAGGATGTGCTGAGACTGGAGTCGGTGCAAAGAATGGCCACCCGGATGGTCTCGGGACTCAAGGATCTACCATATGAAAAACGGCTTGACAAATTACAGCTATACTCGCTCGAGGAGCGCAGAGAGAGGGGGGACATGATCGAGACGTTCAAGTATCTTACGGGCCGCATCGAGGCGGAGGAAGATATCTTCTTTTTCAAGGGTCCCACGACAACAAGAGGGCATCTGTTGAAAATCAGGGGCGGGAAACTACGAGGTGACACCAGGAAATTCTTTTTCACTGAAAGAGTGGTTGATCGCTGGAATAGTCTTCCACTACAGGTGATTGAGGCCAGCAGCGTGCCTGATTTTAAGGCCAAATGGGATCGGCACATGGGATCTCTTCACAGGGCAAAGGTAGGGGAGGGACATTAAGGTGGGCAGACTAGATGGGCCGTGGGCCCTTATTTGCCGTCTATTTCTATATTTCAACCACTGCTTCTTCTTTATGTGCTGACAGTTGTTGTTGCTGTGTTCATTTTTGCAAGTCTTTCATGTCAATAAAAAATTGTTACAACCTAAAATTATGGGCCCCGGGTGCCACATACCCTAGGTACGCCACTGGGTCTTCCTGAACTCGCTCATTACTCTAATCTTCATCACATTTTCTAGGATGTTGTTCCATGCATTCACTACAATTAATGTGAGAAAATATATTTAATGTTACACCTGAATCTATGCCCTTTGAGCATATTTTTCCAGAATCTTTTTTCCAATGAAAAATTTGCTTTGGAGATGACTCTTTCATGTTGCATAGGAAAGACTATCTGCCCTCTTCAAGTGTTATAAAGTGATTGAGCGTGTGGCTTGGATCAAATATTAAATTGTTAAGAAATATTTTATTGCAAAGAGACAGCATGCAAGACCCTATTACTTCACAGACCTTAGTCTAGCAGAAATACAGTCTCTATATTCTCCTTTCTGGTTCTCCTCATATCATACTTGACTCTTTTTAGGGCTGGCTCCAAGCTTAGCCCAACACATGCCCAGATGCACAAAGCTCTGACACCACAGTAAAAAAAAAAAAAAAAATACCATGGAGGGAGTGATTTTTCATTTACTAGCGATGCTCAGCACAATAGCATACAAATTATATGCATGCTATTTGTGTAGATGATTGCCGATAAAAACGTGGAGGAACTGTGCCTGGTGCTTACTCAGAAGAGCAACTGATAGGCAAAGCTCCTCCCTCCTGTCAAGCTTCTCTCTCTGCCCCGATCAACTGAGTGTCAGGACTCCCCGAAGCCACTGGTGGCTTTGGGGCTTTCCCTGTTGCTCAGCTGTTCAAGATCTTAGGTGCCTGAGCCAATCAGGGCCTTAGGCCCTCCCAATGCATCCCAGAATGCACCAGTAAGTTCTGCCATTTAGGCGGGCCTACCAGCAGGAGGAAGTGGGCATCCCTCCTGCAGATCTTGAAAAAACAGTACAGGGATATGGAAGGGGGGCGGCATCAGGGGGACTCAGAGGGAGGGGTGATCGGTGGGGAGGGAGGGATTTGTATTTTTTTATGGCTGTCGGGGCCTTTACCAGCAGGGTGGGCTGTCATAGCCTTACTTTCCTGTCAGTGCCTGAGCCAATCAGCGTTCAGGCACTGACAGAAAAGTAAGACTATAATAGCTCAGACCCTATTGGAATAGATTGCATGGGAAACAATGTGTTCCCCCACTGTGCATTACATGGAATGCTCATTAGAATACTAATGAGCTCCTTGTAATGTATTAGCATAGGATTCTAGGTAGCAGCCACAGAGAACCCTTTTGTGCATCAGCAGAAGAGTTTCCTTCCAAATAAGAGTTGTTAAAACCAGTCTTACTTTGCAAGGAAACTTTTTGTGCATCAGGACCACAATGTCTTTAAACATCTTTTTGGTCGGAGTCACGTGATTTGCTGAGCGAGGCAGGAAATGTTTCTGCTAAGCTCCTGGGCCCTAACCCTTATCAGAACCCATCTAAGTATCCAAACAACAATCCTGCACCTTTAATACTAATGTAGAGTATGGACAACTTTGTCCTGTGCTCCCCATTGGATATGAGTGGAATATCTGCGTGTAAAGATAAAGAAAAAGACAAAGCTCAAACGCCGGATCCATAAATTGCGGCCGCGGTGGATGATTCTGCTCTGCTGCTTGTCTCCAAACACATCACTGCAATCACTACTCCTGTGGTGCAGGCATTGGATTCCCGATTTGCCTAACTTTCTGGACAAATATCGAACCTTGAGCAGCTGCTGACTGAAACAACACAGTGAACGGGAGAACTGGAGGCTTGCATGGCAGCAGTTGAGGCCAAGGCGGGCTTGAAGTCGACTGAATTAATTACCTTGCGGGAGCAACTTTGCCTCCATGCTGACAAAGTCGAGGACCTTGAAAATCGTTCCCACAGGGACAACCTGCACTTTATTGGCCTGCCTTAATCTATATCTAGTATGCAGTTATTACCAACCTTAGAACAGTGGCTGCGGGCGGAGATGCCTTTACTAGCAGCTACTGGATTGGTGAGTCTTGAACGAGTACATTGCTTGGGCAGAAGATTGGTTGACCAACAATGCCAGTGTGCGGTTATTGCAAAAATCCATAACTATGCCCATAAAGCTGCGTTGCTAAAGCTATACAAGGCCACAAAAGACTCACTCTGTTTTGAGGGCACTCCAGCGCACATTTTCCAAGACTACTCGGCAGCCTTGCCGGAGAAGCAGCGATGGTTTACTCCAATCTGTATAGAACTTTTCAATCATAAGCAGCATTTCATGTTGCTCTATCCAGCTATTCTCAAGGTTTTTACCTCAACTAGATGGCGGTTTATAGACTCTTTGGAGGAGGGAAAACCTATCTTGTTACTTTGTTGCGGGAGTCACCATGACTGCAACATGGACGCTTTCTTCCAGTGTATCTGCTGCCTGCACAAACTCAGTGCTTCTTGTATGTGCAGTTGAGACCTTTCTGACTTTGGCTATTTATTTCCCTGGCTAATTGCTATCTGATTAATAATAGTAATAGTAACAGTTTATATACCGCAGGACCGTAAAGTTCTATGTGGTTTACAATAGCTAAAAATGCTACAAATTAAGTAAAACTTAAAAAGATTAAGAATTAGTAACTGAAAGCCCTAAAGATCAATTATTGTGTAATAAGATTAAACAAATCAGCTACCTAAGTACATCAGGAACAGACATGTTTTTAGGTGTCTCCTAAATTCCCCATAAGTGTTAGTAAGCAAAAGCAATTGTTTCAGATCTTTACCCCATAATGCTGCCTGTAATGAAAGAGTGCGTAGAACTATGACCAGAGCAAAACTAGACCACCAACCTTTGGCGTGGCAAATCTGCAGCCTTTTTTGATGCCTCTGCCTTCCCTGTTGTTTATGGTACATTTGCTTTTGTTTCTTTGAATGGAGTGGCAGAGGAGTTTGTGGCTTCTGAGAATCAGGTGGCTCCCTCTCCAGATCCAACCTCTGCCAAATCATGCCTCTTATTCCTTCAGGGAGCTAAGTTAGCCGCACTTTACATGACATGGGGAGAGGGCAATTGTGAATCTCTTTGATTTTGATTATATATCTGACTCTCCCCTGCTGTTGCTCATTTAAATCTGTTTTTGTTTGCCTGTGCTTTGAACTAAGGGGAGGCTCAGTATTCATAAGTGCAGGGATTTCTTTTGTATCTTGACAAAACATTTTTTTTGGGGGGGAGAAGAACGATGGAGGGTCTTTACATCTCTCCGTGACTCCAGTGTTTTCAACCTTACTTGAGGTTAGAGGTGCTGGACAAGGTAGTAATATGGGGAAAATTGGTGGGAGAACTTGTAGGCATAGGACCCTCAGGTTTGGGATTGTCGTCCTTCTTTGTGTAGTTTAACTCTTGATTGGAGTGCACAGATGACTGCAATCGCCTCACTTTTTGATGGGCTGGCTTGGGGGGGGTAGGGTTCGGGGTTGGGGGATGTACATCATTTTGCATTCTGTATATTTGCTTGCTTTGTATTGCTTATATTTTCTGTACAATCGGGTTTCTTTCTGGGTATTCGGCCTCTAAGAACATAAGAATTGCCGCCGATAGGTCAGACCAGTGGTCCATCCTGCCCAGCAGTCCGCTCACATGATAGCCCCCAGGTCACCTCACTTTTTGATGGGCTGGCTCGGGGGAGGACGGGGTTCGGGGATGTATATCATTTTGCATGCTGTATATTTGCTTGCTTTGTATTAAAAGGTCACTTTGGGAAGCCACAAAACTTAGAGACTTGAAGAAAGCAACAGGAGTAGCATACGTATGCGACTCCTGAGCTCCAAGCTGGCTTCAGAAGTCTCGAAAACAGGACGTTACAGAGATATTTATACATTCTTCTGGCTATAAAATTGAATTCTAGAAAAAACTTTTCACCTGTTACTTTTCTTAACAATCATTGGTGCTAAGCTCACACTAGCAGATCATTAGCAGGTCACATATCTAAGCTCTGCAGTCTTTCTGTTACATGTCGTTTATACTGAGATAGCCATAAGAAGTTAGAATGTCCCAGCTAACACTCAAGGCAGGCAGGCTAGAACATGAGATAAGTTAGGTCTGCAGTTAAACATAATTCAGCATTTTATTAAAGAGAAAACTTAGTTCAACACTTAGGAAAACCAGTCCCAGACTCCTTCACTCCCCCCTTTCAGGCTAGTCGAATGAAGGAGGAAGGAGACGAGTCTGATAAAGTATAAGAAGGAGGAAGGTCAGGATCAGTTGTAGGGACTGGTTGATATTTGGGAAGCGCAAGGGCCATAGCAGCAGTGGAACGGTCAACAGTTCAGTGGGGCAGCTTTATGGCTATGGGGACCACACAGGGCAGGCAGCAAAGGAGCAGAGAAGACAGGGCGGCAACCAGCAAGATGGTCTTCATTGCTGAACCAGAGGGCAATCAGGAGCCGAAGGTACCAGAGAGCCAGTCTGAAATGAGGCCACGCCAGGTCTGGACAGGAACATGAGCCAGTTTGGTGATGCGATCCACAATTTCCTCAATCACTTTACCATCGTCATCAAGTTCAAGGCACCAGTTAGAGAGGTTGAATTTGCCACAGGCACCACCTTCTGTCTAGAGCTAGGCAGTTCTAATAGATAGCAGTGTACATTTTAGCATTCGCTCTGCCAATGGTACTCAAAGCTCGGGCGGTCTCATTAGTTATCAGTTCGAGTATAGCTTGTAGATGAATAATGCAGTTCAACATATAGATTGGGGTCCGATAGCCCCAAGTGTCATCCTCGGCCCATGTGGCAGGTTCATAAACAGTAATGATCCATTCTGCAGGACAGTCATCTCCCCATTCACCTATTGTAAGGGAATTATTGGAAGTAGACCACTTTTGGCGACCCCTGTTGTCGAATACAGGGGCTCCCAGGTGTTCACCATCGGCCAGCGGTAACAGGAAGAAGCTGGGACGGATCATGCCAAATACACATGTTAGCAGGCAACCAAGAATAGGCAAACAGATCACAGAGCCAATATCGACCATCAGGAGCTGACCATCATTCATAGGACGTTTCATTGAGCAGTGTCTGAAGGGCGCTGAAGACAGTGGGAAGCAACAATGGAGGTTCGTGGCACTATGAAGGCTTAGGTCATTTAGAAATACATCCAAAACCCGTTTTCATTATCAGCACTTGGGACGTATTTTGACAGTGTTTGTCCAAGTGCCAATTTAGGCCGGTTTTTGGATGTTTTTCTCTTTCAATTATGAGCCCCTTAGGGTCCAGGAGCTGTAGAGTTCTTCAAAGATTTTACTGCAATTTGCAGGTCTTTAGCTGTTAGAGGGGTGTTCAGTTTGGCCAAGTGGGTGTCTGTGAACTGAGGCAGACCAGAATCCTTTAAATCAGTGGTCCTCAACCCTGTCCTGGAGGACCACCAGGCCAATCGGGTTTTCAGGCTAGCCCTAATGAATATGCATGAGAGAGATTTGCATATAATGGAAGTGACAGGCATGCAAATCTGCTCCATGCATATTCATTATAGCTATCCAGAAAACCCGATTGGCCTGGTGGTCCTCCAGGACAGGGTTGGGGATCACTGCTTTAAATAATCTGTAAGTTGGAGGCCCCAATTAGGTTGCAGCTCAGAGTACATAGTGATAAAGAAATCATGAAAAAGAGTGGCTCTATCATGAGGTTTATGATGCAAAATGCCATTGCTATCCCACAATGATGTAAGTAATACCCTGCCATGTTTTTGCAATCCGGGCTAGAAATTTCCCGGGTTTGTTACCAAAGTGATAAAAATTATAGTTTCTATGCAAAAGTTGTTTTTTGGTATGTTCATGAATCAGGGCATTCAATGATGTCTGGGTGGCTAAGTATGTTTCAGGGGCAGTGGGGCTGCGGATATAACAAAATTTTACTTTCAGAAATTGTTTTTCTAGATGTATGATACCCTGATAATCATATATTGGATGATATCTCCCCTCAATACCATCTTAAAGATGTCCCAGAATAAAGCAGGATTGTCCTTATGCTGGTCATTATAAAGGGCATATTCCTCTTATCTTGATTACAAATAGGTTTGAAAATGTTTATCTTGGTTCAAGAAAGAAGAAAACCGCCATCTAGGTGTACCCTCATGGTCCAATGATATGTTGAATTCTTTTGAGCAGATTGCATGATCAGAGACCACGATGGGGCCAATAGTAACAGTGAGAAGATGTGAAAACAAAGACTGGGAGGTCAAGATATAGTCTATCTGAGACATCAAACCATGGGCCCTTGACATGTGAGCGTAATCCTTGACAGACAGATTTCAGAGACGCCAGGGATCCACCAGCTCCAAAGTGTCACACAGAAAAGGGAGTCCCTTGCGAGGGCTCATATTTCCATGTTGCATTGAGGTTCTATCTAACAAAGGATCTAGTACTTGGTTAAAGTCACCAACCAGTACTACTGGGTGTTGCATAGATAGGGTAAATTCGATCAATTTATGAAAGAAGGCATGTTCATACATATTAGGGACATATACCACCAATAAGTAAAATGTCAGCCCCGGTCCCTCCACCTGCAATAAGAGATATCTACCATACACATCTTTTTGAATTTGGGTAACTTTTTGAATTTGGGTAACGCCTTTGCACACCAGTATTGCTCCCCCCCCCATTTTTATTCTGAGAATTCGAAAAGTAGAAGACTTGCCCCACCCATGAGGTCCAAAGTTTTAGCTGTTCCTGATCAGTAAGCTTAGTCTCTTGCAAACAGGCTATATCCACTGTATGCTGGCCTAAGTTGAGTTAGAATCTTAGTTCGCTTTATGGGTGACATAATCCCAGAGACATTCCAAGTAACGCATTTCAATTTAGAGGAGGGCACACCGAGACAGAGTTCAGATTGTGAAAGCCAGCGCACCAATAACAAAGTTTCCCAGGTGTCCAGCCTCCACTCAGGACAATAACAATGAGAACAGAATAAGTAGAAGGAGTGCACTGGTCTTTGACCTGGGGGCCGCTGCGTGAGCAGACTGCTGGGCAGGATGGACCACTGGTTTGACCCAGCAGCGGCAATTCTTATGTTCTTAGTGGCCGAATAGCCAGAAAGAAACCCAAGTGTACAGAAAATATAAGCAATACTGAAGGAGTCTGGGACTGGTTTTCCTAAGTGTTGAACTAAGTTTTCTCTTTAATAAAATGCTGAATTATGTTTAGCTGCAGACCTAACTTATCTCATGTTCTAGCCTGCCTGCCTTGGGTGTTAGCTGGGGCATTCTAACTTCTTATGGCTATCTCAGCATAAACAACATGTAACAGAAAGACTGCAGGGCTTAGATAAGTGACCTGCTAATGACCTGCTAGTGTGAGCTTAGCACCAATGATTGTTAAGAAAAGTAATAGGTGAAAAGTTTTTTCTAGAATTCAGTTGTATAGCCAGAAGAATGTATAAATATCTCTGTAACGTCCTGTTTTCGGGACTTCTGAAGCCAGCTTGGAGCTCAGGAGTCGCATACGTATGCTAATAAACCTGTTGCTTTCTTCATGTAGCTGGAATCAGCAGATGTAGGTAGGATTATAAGGGGCAATGCAGTTGAGCAGCCCAATAGGGAAGAACGAATCTTTTGTGTAGGAAAATTTTATTCCAACCGAGATACCACGCTTATAAGAAAGATATACAAGACTAAAATTGTACGAAAGTACAGAGATTGCTTTTTGCACGGACCGTTTATCTGCATGTATGTGTGGTGATTAATAAACTTTTAATTACACTTGACCTAACAAAAGTGGAGGTTAACATGCCCATCTTTTCTGTACATTGAAATACATGGCAAATCAGAGTTTGCAGACCTAGTTCAGAGTAAGAGCCGATTTTGTTAGTGCTGAGTGACAATGTGTGTGAATGTATCTTTTAAACCTAAGGAAATTCTGAAAAGTACTACATCTGTAATTTGATCTCTTTGATCTTTAAGCAACTCTCTCCTCTGTGAAATTCTGAAGGGAGGGGGAGTAAGTCTCTACTGAGACGTATGTTGATTGTAAAAAAAAAAAAAAAAAAAAAGGTTTAAAGTTGTGTGTATGGATTATCTTTTGTGAGTACAGTAAAACCTTGGTTTGCGAGCATAATTTGTTCCAGAAGCATGCTTGTAGTCCAGGGCACTCGTGTATCAAGGTGAGTTTCCCCATAGGAAATAATGGAAACTCAGACGATTTGTTCCACAACCCAAAACTATAATAGAAAAATATACATACTTGTATTGCAAGCTCTTGCTCGTTTGGAACAGTCACTGCACTCCTGCAGCGTCATATAGAGAGGAACCATTGGCTCAGTTGTGATAATGTGATGCTTGTATACTGTATGTACTTGTATTGCAAGACGTTGCTGGTATATCAAGTTAAAATTTAATAAAATGTTTTGCTTGTCTTGCAGAACACTTGCAAACCAAGTTATTTGCAACCCAAAGTTTTACTGTATATTCCAATCTTTGTTTTGTATTTCTTTTTATAAATCATGTAAGCTTAGTATAAGAATGTAACTTTTAGGTATAAGAATGTAATTTTTAGGAATGCTTTTTTGACATGCCCTTGTATGGAAGTAAATATTTTTGCCAGTCAGATGATAGTGAAGGGACTGCTGCTTTAGAGAGCGCTTGTGTCAAATTACCCTGCTTAGTGGGTGGACCCAGAGTTGAATTTTACTTAATTATTACAAGTCAGCTCTTTGGGGTAGGAACCTGATACAGAATAGGGATTGAGAACAATTCTTATGTGCTAGTAGTTTAGATGGTGGGTCTGCCTTTTAAATCTTCCTGTGGCCATATTTACACTGATTTCAAGTATGCCTTCCTCGTGTCACTTACCTTGGGTTTCATATTTCCCAGGGTACCAGGTCCCTTCCTCACACCCAGGTCCAGGCTGTCTGTAGTCTCCCTGTCCCTGATAACTGGAAGGCTCTGTGCACCGTCTTCAGTATTGCAGGATACTGTCACATCTGGATCCCTGATTTCTCTACCATTGTCCGCCTTCTGTATGATTCTACCAAGATGGCGCCAGATTAGGTTGCTGTCATAGTACCTCCCGCCGTTTTCTTTTGTTTATGTTTATGTTTTCTATTTCTTTTTTAATTTAGCATCATTATCTTTGTTTACTTTCTTGTAATATTTTTTCCTAGTTTCTTTTTTATTTCTTATTGATTTTATTATATGATTCTGGAGCCTGTTGTCTTTCTTGGCGGTTTGGCTCGCGTCCAGCGGTCTTGGTGGCCTTCTCCAGTGAGCAGGATTGGAGGTCGGTATTGGAGCGCTCACAGTTGAGCCATGGTCGTCAAGGATGCACGGCACAGCAGGCCGAAGATAGCAGAAGAAAAGGGAGAAGACATGCCAGTTGTCGGTGATCCCAGCAATGTGGACTCCACCAGAAGGGAAACAGCGCCAAACCGTCAGCACCCTTTGAGCACTGCAGTCAAATGCGCGGTAGCCGCCAGCATGGAGGAGAGCAGGGGAGAGGCCGTGGCTTCGTCGTTGCCAAAGGGGGACGGGTTGATGGTGCAGCTGGAGTCGGCATCCTCCGGAAGGATATCTGAGGCATTTTCAGTCCGGGTCGCACCGTGGAGAAGCCCGATTGGTCTGCAGACATGGAAGTCTCCCCTGGGAGTGACACCTCGAGTGGTCGGAGATGGCCTGCGGCAGATGTGCTGAGGATGATGGTGGTTCCCTGGCCGTTGCACAGAAGATGATGGTGATGGTTAACCAGCTGATATTGACGTGCAGCTGATGGGATAGCCATGTTGGGGATGGCTGACTGCTGGATTTTCATTTCTCTCCATTCTTGAGGCACCCGGTGTGCTGGTAAAGATCGGCTGTCACCTGCAGACATTTGGCAGCTTAAGCAGTGAAGTCATTTCAAGCTGGACTTCAGTCTAGACTGTTTTTGATTTTATTTCTCACTTTCTTTCCATTTTATGAATTATTTTTAATTTAATTCATTGTTTTGCCCCTTGTTTTGTTTTTATTTTACTATTTAAATTTCCCCAGAATTCTATTGTTTAACGGTTCCTCCCTTCTGCATCTATCCCTATCTCCCCTATTTTTTTCAACCTTTCAAAGTCCTTTAGATCATTGTAGTCTTATTAGAATGTTTATTTTCTTTTTTTTCTCATCTATCTCTATTTTATTTCTTCATTACTCTACTAATTTGTCATTTTTCCAGGTACTTTAGTTAGATTGTGAGCCTTCAGGACAGTAAGGGAATTTCTAAGTACCTATTTTACTTATAATTTTAATGCACCCTATTGTCTATTTTCTGTAAACCGCTTAGAATCCTAACGGAATTTAGCGGTATATAAGAAATAAATTACATTACATTACATTGTAGACCCCACTTGCCCGGTGTCTTTGTATTTTGATACATGTGTGTCATGGTTTTGCCCCTAATATAGTTTTGTGTGGCTCCCTAGATTGACAGCATTATTATACCAAATGTGCTAAGTATATATGTCTATATAACCTTATGCCTTTAAGAACTGCCCCTATGAGGAAACCTTCACTAATGGTGGAGCCTGTCCTTTATAGGAATGTGTCTTGTGGGCCACCTCATAAATATCCAGCCTCCCTTACTATAGGTCCTAGCTCCGGCCCCTTGTGTACTACAGGCTACTTCAGTCCCATGGTTTTCACTATCATTGACCCACATAACTGGAATACCAATGTCCAAGTCCAGAAGGCCCGAGACCGCATGACATTGTATATTGATGGTAAAAGGTGAGACCCAGGTACTGTTCTATATGTCCATATTGTATCCCACTCACGTGCTCCTGTCCATCACTCTGTGGTGTTTCCCCAGTTTTATGAAATTATGAAAGTAGATACTGATATTCCTGTAATCACTAGAAATCTGTTTATACAGTTTGCTGAAACTATAGGTCAGACTCTTAATGTTAACAATTGTTTTGTTTTGTATTATGTTCTATGTTAATACCTTTCAAGTATTTGAAAATCTGAATCATATCTCCCCTGTCCCTCCTTTCCTCTAAGATATACATAATTCAGGGCTTCAAGTCTCTCCTCATACATCTTTTGTCGCAAACCTCCTATCATTTTCATCGCCCTCCTCTGGACCGCTTCAAGCCTTTTTGTGTCCTTTGCCAGATACGGTCTCCAAAACTGAACACAATACTCCAAGTGGGGCCTCACCAAAGACCTCTACAGGGGCATCAACACCTTCTTCCTTCTACTGGTTACATCTCTTTATACAGCCCAGCATCCTTCTGGCAGCAGCTACCGCCTTGTTGCACTGTTTATTCACCTTTAGATCTTCGGACACTATCACCCCAAACTCCCTCTCCCCCTCCATGCATATCAGCCTCTCCCCTCCCAGCAAATACGGCTCCTTCTGATTGTTAATCCCCCAAATGCATTACTCTGCATTTCTTTGCATTGAATTTTAGTTGCCAGATATTAGACCATTCCTCTAACTTTTGTAGATCCTTTCTCATGTTTTCCACTCCCTCTCCTCGGTGTCTACTCTGTTACAAATCTTGGTATCATCAGCAAAAAGGCAAACCTTTCCTTCTAACCCTTCAGCAATGTCACTCACAAACATATTGAACAGGATTGGCCCCAGCACCGAACCCTGAGGGACTCCACTACTCACCTTTCCTTCCTCCGAGCGACTTCCATTAACCACCACCCTCTGGCATCTGTCCGTCAACCAGTTTCCAATCCAGTTCTCCACTTTGGTTCCTAACTTCATTAGCCTCTTATGTTATATCCATCAGGTTCTCACAGATGAAGGGGTGGTACGACCCTTTTTGTCTTTGCAAATGGAGTTCTTGTTACCTACTCAGGATTCTTATGTCTATTGGCAATTGCGCCATTACATCCACTCATTGCCTGCTGCATCTTTGACACTAGAGTCTTATGAACAATTAAGGGAAGTCCTTTGCTTGGATGCACAAAACGCTATTCCTTTAAGGTTCCATCATAAAAGTCTATTGGAATTGCTACCAGATTATAACTACTTGCGCCTCAGTACACAATGGTTGGCAGATTTGGGTGTGGCCTGCTCGGTCGATAAACTTAAATGATACCTTCAAATTATGTCTCAACTACACCTCTCGGTACCACTTTGGGAAATTGCTTATAAGCTGGCTACGTGATATTATATCTCATCTAGTTATGTCCAACGCATGACCCTTCGTACTGACTCCAAGTGTCTGAAATATAGCAATTCCAATGCTACCCTGGGTCACATGTTTTATCTTTGCCAGATTGCCCAGTGTTTTTGGAAAAAAGATATTGCAACATATTTCTATCCTGTGGCAGGTGCATTGTATCTTAACCCCTCTGATAATTTTTTTCCCCAATTCCAAAGAGCCTGTGAGCCCTTCTTAAAATAGCTTTTCTCCTGGGCATCAAAGCTATATTACTGCAATGGTTAATCCTAGAGACTCCTACTTTGGCATAACGGAGGGTGCTTCTTAAACATTTACAGATGGAATGGCGGAGAATACCAAACTTAGACACTCCTGGAAGCTGACGGTTACAGTCTACTTGAGAGTTGTTTTGGAACTCACTGATACCGACTGCCAAAGCAGATTACTAAACTTGTAACATTGACCTATAGTCTAGTATTTTTGACTAGGCCTATCGAGGAGGGAGGGGAATGGGGGCAAAAATATAAACTGGTTTGACTTGCTGCTTCTAATGTATTTTTCTGTTACTGTACTTTGAAATTGTTGTGTCTCAATAAAATATGTAATTAAAAAAAACCCCCACACTCCACAAGAGACAGGAAAATTCAACCCCAAGCAGAACAGAACAAAAAACAAGTGGAGAAGGTATTATATACATAGTAACATAACATAGTAAATGATGGCAGATAAAGACCTGAAGGGTCCATCCAGTCTGCCCACAAGCTATACCCATTTAAAAAATACATGATTAGATTAACTTCACTCTTCTTTGATATACATCAACCTTTAGGGCAATAACAATTTATTAAAAACAATAATCTTAAAAACATATCACATATATATAGAACACCAAGCCTTATATAGAATCCTTTCACGACCTAACATGGTTCGTGTTTCGGCTTCCACTAGAAAGCCTTCTTCAGGGGTAAACTTGTGATCCAGTAGATGGCACTGATATAATATATATGTAAAATAATGGCTCAGGCTTGTACAACTGCACTAAATGACTCAATCCATACACTGCATAAGATGACTGGCAGTGTTGTAACACCTTTTTGGTCTCCCTTTGGATATACATGGAAGGTCTTGTCAACAACAACCTTACGAATTACCTCGACAAGTTCAATATTCTCCATGACTCCCAGTCCGGTTTCCGCCCAAATCATAGCACCGAAACCGTCCTAGCTGCCCTGACAAATTACCTCCTCCACCTGTTCTCACTGGGTAAAAGCGCCCTGATACTTCAATTCGACCTGAGTAGTGCCTTCGACCTGGTCGACCACGACATTATGCTCAACTGCCTTGACTCCATCGGCATCTCCGGACAGGTAATAGATTGGTTCACAGGCTTCCTAACAAACCGTACCTACCAGGTCCACAGTAATGGAGCCTTCTCCCACCACTGGCGTAACCCTTGTGGAGTCCCACAAGGCTCTCCCCTATCCCCCTCCCTATTCAATATTTACTTGACCCCTCTGGCACGAAGCCTAGCAAACTCTAACCTAAAATCATTCATATATGCAGATGACATCACCATCATTGTCCCCATTACCTCACTCACTCTAGAAACGGAAAAACTCATCGCATCTATCCTCACCAAGTTAGAACTGTGGACCTCAAAACTCAAATTAAAATTGAACTCTGAAAAAACCAAAATCTTCCTAGCGAGTCCCAACCACAAATTAACAAACACTTCCCTCAGATTGAATGGGCTAGATTACCCTATCTTACCCACCATAAAAATCCTTGGAGTCATCCTGGACCGCACCCTAACCTTCGATGACCATACCAGTGCCCAGGTGAAAAAATGTTTCTGTACCCTCTGGAAACTGCGCACCATCAAACGCTTCTTCGACCACCAAGCCTTCCGTCTACTCGTTCAATCTCTGGTATTAAGCATATTAGACTACTGCAACATTATTTACCTGGGATCCTATAAAAATACCATCAAACGTCTTAGAACAGTCCAAAATGCGGCCGTCCGCCTCATCTATGATCTCAAAAAATACGACCATGTTAGCCCCTACTACACCAAACTCCATTGGCTTCCAGTAGAGGCAAGGATCATCTTTAAGTTCGCCTACCTCTGTTTCAAAACTCTTACAGGATCTTCCCCAATCTATTTGTCTGAGCACCTTGAAATAGCAGGCCCCTCTCGCACACGAAACGCCCACCTATTCACCTTTCCCTCCCTAAAAGGCTGCCTCTACAAGAGATTCATTGATAGAACCCTAGCATTCCAAGCGGGCAAATGGAACAATTGCCTTACCGTCCTCATCTCCAACTCCCCGCCCTACCACCTGTTCAGGAAGTCACTAAAAACCTACCTCTTCGACAAATTCCGCTAATGCTGCCTTCCCTCCTTCCCTGCACCCTCCTGACCTCGACATGCCTCCATTCCCTCTGACTACGCCCCCCTCCCAAGCCACTATGGCCTCTCTTTCTCAATCTCTGTTTTATCTAATTGCCCTGCCTTTTCATTGCCTCACATTTAACATCACTGTAAATGTACCACCGCTATAACATGTAACATCGCTGTATACGTACAGTCTCTTCTTTAGTATATGCCTTTTTATTACTGCTATTTATGTAACATCTCTGTAAATGTAACAACACTGTAATATGTATCATCGCTGTAAATGTACAGTTTCTTCTATTGTTAACCGCATTGAACTTCCATGGTATTGCGGTATACAAGAATAAAGTTATTATTATTATTATTATTATTATACATCAAAAGCAAGTACTTTCTAATATGGCTCATAATTATCCCCTTTCTAAGACTGATATTCTTCTCATACAAAGATGCATGAATCACCCTGCTTCCCTGATCCTCTTCTCATGTAATACAGCTCGGATCCATCAGGAGACCTCTTACTCTCCCCTTGAGCCCCACCCTCCTGGTCAGACAGGCTACCATATCTACCCTCAAATTGGCTCTACTTCAGTGAGGTAGTGTTTCTAAGTCACATAAGGCTTAATTGAACATCAGAGCTGCTTAAAGCCTTGTACGAGTACTTGATACCCCATGGTGTCCCTATTGTGTTCATTTTACACAGGGCTTTGAATATATACATTTTGCCATAGGCAGCGGAATGCTTTTTTGATTGGGGGGCTCGCAAGCTCCGCCCCAGACCCTGTCCCCATAATAGTACTACTGTAATTGTAATACCATTTTTGCCATTCATTTTTCATATATGCACACAATATAATCTTATTAACAATACATAATGGTTAACCACAAAATTAAATTACGCAAAGCATACTGTATGTTTCTCAACATTCATTCCTACCAGAACACCTGGCCTTGGTCACACATACAGGACAACAAACTAAAAGTACTAATATATACAAACAAAACCCTAAGATGCAAGCCTCTGCATGCAGTACAACCCCCAGAGAAACAGAAACAATTGCATTTCTCCCTAACAGTGCAAAATACAGACAGCAGATGTAATTTCTCAAAACTGACACAATTTAATCACTAAATCGAAAATAAAATCATTTCCTCTACCTTCGTTGTCTGGTGATTTTGTTTTTCATACTATCTTTCTCAGGCTCTGGCTTCACGCCTTCTGTCTGTGCTCTTAACTGTGTATCCATTTGCTTATCCATTTGCTGTTTTTCTCTCCTTCACTTTCTGCCATACATCCGTCTTGAACATTAACTTTTAACATTCAATTTTCTTCCATTTTCTGCATTCTTCTCAAAATCTACTTTTCCATGCCTTCCCATCTTTCCATGTGTACCATCTCCTTCCTCTTTTTTCTCCCCTACTCTCATCTATCCATAAAAGCATTTCTTCTTATCTCTTCCCTGTTGCACCCATCGCTGTGCATTATCTCCCCTTCCCCTCCATCCCTATGCACCATCTCATCCCTCTCCCATGGTCAGACATCTCTGCCTACCCCCTTCCCCCCTCATATGATCTGACATCCTTCTCCTCTCCTTCCCATAGCCTGGAATCTCTCTCCTCTCCCCTCCCACGGTCTAGCATCTCTCTCTCCTTCCCTCTCTCTTGCCAAAGTCTAACATCTATTTCCTCTCCTTTCTGCAGTCTGGCATCTCTCTCACTCTCTCTCTCTCTCCTTCCCATTCCAATGGTCTGACATCTCTCCCTTCTTTGGGTCATCTCTCCTTCCCCCCCAGTGTAACATTTTCCCCTCCCTCCTCTCCACAACTATTGTCCATATACATCTCCACAACTTTCCCCATATACATCATCTCTCTTTCCCTCTCATACCACACACCTATGTCCAACAATTCTCCGTTCCATTTCCCTCCCCTGCCAGCAGCATTTATTTCTCTCCCTTCCCACTACTCTACCTGTGCAGCATCTCTCTTTCCCTCCTTTCCTAACCCCCCAGCCCGTGCATTTGTCCTTCCCAACCCTCTCCTAGTACGTGCAGTATCTGTCTTTCCCAACCCCCTGAGCATCAGTCTTCCCTGCCTTCCCCCTGCACCCATCCTCCCCCCTCCCTTGTCAGGCCCTGCACCCAGCCCCATTCCTTCTCTCCCTCCGTGCTCTGTCAGACTCTGCAACCAGCCCCCTGTCAGGCTCTTCACCCAGCCCCCTTCCTTCCTTTCCTCCCTCCCAACCCGTCACTCTGCACCCAGCTCCCTTCCCTCCCAATTCGTGTCAGGCTCTTCACCCAGCCTCCTTCCTTACCTCCCAACCCCTGTCAGACTCTGCACCCAGCCCCACTCCATCCCAGGCTCTGCAGTGCACCCTACCACATCCTCCTACTTCCTCCCAGCCAGTGGCAGCTGATTTCTTCTGCTGCAGAGCAGCAACCAGCAGGAGCATGTTTTGGCGGCTTCTTTGATTGATCCCGTGAATTCTCGCGATTCACAACAATTTGCGGCAGACAATCAAAGAAGCCACTGAGAGCTGATCAGGCAGTGCCAAAGCGCGCTACTGCTGGTTGCTGCTCAGCGGCAGAAGAAATCAGCTGCCACCGACCGGGTTAGCAGTGGGCAGGAGCATGGAAAGCTCACTCTTGCCCGCTGCTCCCCTGACCACCAGGGATCAAATTTTTGGGGAGGCCACGGCCCCTGTGGCCCCCCATTCTGGCGCCTATGCATTTTACTGTACTTAACTGACTTCAGTAGTCATTTCATGGGGGCAATTTTAACCTGAACAGAATGGATTTTTCAATTCAATACTTCTGATCCTATGTGAGTTTCTATGTAGGTGTTAATAAATTACAAATTTAGGTATTTTGTAATCAAACAGGGTTAAGAGAACAAGAATATCAGTATTCATTGATGCTATTACAGAACACTTTTCTACTTATATCAAAAATATGGCATTTATAACAAAACAACATTTGCATGACCCACTCCTATAAGCAGCATCAACTTTCTAAATTAAACTAAACTAAAACTTAGCTTTGTATACTGGATCATCTCCAAACAAGGAACTCAGTTCGGTTAACAATATTAAAAATATCAAAATGAAGGGAAGGAAAAAAGAGCCAGTGAGTGAGAGAAGACACAGCTAGGAAAGATTTCTAAGGTGATTAGAATACAAAATTGTTTTTAAAGTTTTATGAAAAAATTGAAAGGAACTAGAGACTCTTAGGAAACGAGGGACTCCATTCCATAATTCTGTTAATTTGAAAATAAAGGCTTGGCTGAGGTTCCTAGTTGATTTTATTCCCCTGACTGAGGGAAAGGAGAGCTTGTATCGTTGGGTGCTTCTTGCAGGAAAGATCTATAAACATTTCAAGATAAAGGGACAAGAGGAGCAAAGATACAATAAAAGATATTGAAGGCAAAACAGACACATTTGAAATGAATCCTGCAATAGACAGGAAGCAAGTGAAGTTTTAAAAGCAATGGAGATACCTGATCAAATTTACTCTTTCCAAAGATCAACTTAGCAGCAGTATTTTTTTAATTAATTGGAGTCTATGCAGGGAGGTTGGATTGGACCAAAACAGAAAAATGCTGCTGGTGAAGGCCCCTAACTTTCACATTTCTCCTACTAGACCCACGTTCTCCTTCTAGCACTCTGATCTCAATTTATTTTTAACTTTCTTCCTTTTCTATACCAGTCTATTCTTAACTTTATTCCCACCAAGTCCGTATTGTTATCAAATTTCTCAACCTTGTTTGTTTAGCCCTCTTGCTATCAGTTTTAGTTTTCACTAGTGCTGCCCGATTTGCGATTCTCCGATTCACTTTGGGTGAATCGATTCGAATTGGTTTGCTATTGAAGAAAATCGGACTTACCGATTCATTGGCCCCTTTGCTACCGCCGCTTTTGCCAGGCCAGGGAGGAGAGGAGAGCGCTTTGCTGCCCCGATCTGCACCAGAGACCCGTTCGAGCTTTCTCTCTGCTACCGGAGTCCTTGCTTCGATGTAACTTCAGGTTTTACAAAACAGGAGTGAGAGAGAGATGGTGGACAATGGGATTTAGGGAGGGAAGGAACAGAAAGGGAGAGAAGTTAGACACGAGGGATGGTGTGGAGGGGGGATAGAGATACTGGATAGGAGGGTAGTTGGGAAGAGAAAGGGAGACATGGTGGACCCTGGGGTGGTGGGGAAGGAGAGAGAGATGAAGGATGAAAGGGTAATTCAGAAAAGATGGATCTGTGGATGGAGACGAAAAAAAGGAAAGATACCAGACCTCAGGGGGAGGAAAGGAAAATGGAAGGGGAGGATAGAGATAGAAGATGGATGGTTAGCACGGAGAAAGAAGGAGACCCTAGCAAGCAAGTTATCAGAAGACAACCGGAGCTGGGGACCAATAAGATCTGAATAATGATTAGACAACAAAAGGTAGAAAAAATAATTTATTTTCTATTTTGTGGTGTTAGATCACGAACGTGAGCTAGGATTTAAGAGAGATAGGAAAAGTATTTTCTTTTTATTTTCTTTACACCACAGCGCAAGTGTGGGTAGGAGAAGGCAAAGTGGGTGAAGAGGTTATAAAAGGGGTGAAGAGGCTATAAAATAAACCCACCAGGATATTTGAAAAACAAAACATCCACTTGGGCAGGAAAATCGAATCGAATCGAAAAATCGATTCACTAGGCTGAATCGAATCAATTTTTTTTTCCTGAATCGGGCAGCACTAGTATTCACTACTACTAATGACAGTGCAGTTCTGCCAGTGGGACAAGGATAAAATAGAAACTGTACAGCTGAATCGTCATCAGTACAGAAAAGACACAAAAACAAAATGGAGAATCCAAGGGAAGCAAGGGAATAGTTGAGAGAGATCTAGGAGAAACTGACTTTTTCAGTGTTTAATTCAACATACACAAATTTTTTCTCTTTTTGAGTATTTTCATTGCTTAGTAGTTAAACTCTAAAATCAATAAAATGATTTACAGCATATGCCTCTCTCTCCTCAAAGTATTTATCTATAGATGCTGAGGTTCATCTGGCTTTTAGTGTTGACTCTGTGCCTTTTTAGCAGGCCTTTTCCTCATCTACATCCTTTCTATATATTATGGTTGCCGACTTATCCAGTTTAGTTCTACAGGCACACTACATTCCAGCTTTGCTCTATAGTATGCATGGAGTTATAAGGAGAAATTAGGTCTTTACCTGCTAATTTTCTTTCTTTTAGTCCCTCCAGACCAGCACAGAATGGATGGATTTATGCTCCTCTGCCAGCAGGTGGAGATTGAGACAGTCCCTATTACAATCAGTCTAGACCAGTGGTCTCAAACTCAAACCCTTTGCAGGGCCACATTTTGGATTTGTAGGTATTTGGAGGGCCTCAGAAAAAAGTTAATGTCTTATTACAGAAATAACATTTTTGAATGAGGTAAAACTCTTTATAGTTTATAAATCTTTCCTTTTGGTTAAGTCTTAATAATAATATTGTAATTTATAGCTAAAGAGACATATGATCAAGAAACTTGTTTTATTTTACTTTTGTGATTATGATAAACATACCAAGGGCCTTAAAATAGTACCTGGCGGGCCGCATGTGGCCCCCCCCCCCCCCGCAGTTTGAAACCACTGGTCTAGATGAATAGCCAAGCAAAAAATAACTAGGTTGAAAACAATAATATCCCAACTCCACACTCACATGGAGAAGACAAAGGAAAACAGTGTTGGATATTGATTAGAACAAGAACCTTTCAGAAACGCCCCACAGATCGCCAGCTAAACCAGCTGAACCAAATACTGCTGCTCTTTTAAACTCCCCTAACAACCAAAACAACCAACTCTTGCAGAAAAAAAAACATACTCTTCGCAAAAAACACAGAACAAAACAGGGTCTTGTGCTAGTTTGAGGGACTAAAAGAAAGAAAATTAGCAGGTAAGGACATAATTTCTTCTTTAGCATCCTCCAGACCAGCACAGAAACGGATAGGATGTACCAAAGTAGTACCCATCATAGGTGGGACCCCCGAAAGGCTGCCACAAAAACACACTCACTGAACTTGCCTGAACATCCACACGGTCAAACAAAGGAATGGAGAGAAAACCACAACGCAGCTTTACAGATATCCACCAGAGGTGCAAGAGAAAATGCAGCCAAAGAAGCTGCCTGACCCTGAGTGGAATGAGCTTTGAGAAATTCCAGAACAGACTTCTTTTGGAGAAGGTACATCGTAGCAATAGCCTCCTTGATCCAGAACGCAATGGTAGCCTTGGAAGCACCATCCCCTTATGAGACCCGCTAAGAGGACCAAAAGACAATCTGACTTATGGAACTCCTGGGTCTGCTGAACATAAGAGTGAAGGACCCTATGAACATCCAACTTGCGCAACTGCCTCTGCTCCAATGAGCCCTCCTGATTACCCAAGACCACAGACTGGTTGACATGAAAAGGCGAAACCACCTTTGGAAGAAAGGAGGGAACCGGCTGCAGCATGACCAGCTCCTTAGAGAGCTCCAGAAAAGGTGGCCTACAAGAAAAGGCCTGCAGTTCTGAAACGCGTCTTGTGAAAGTAATGGCCACCAGGAAAACCGCATTAAGAGTAAGGTCCTTCAACATGCGTCGAGAGGCTCAAATGTAGGATGAACGAGCATTGGTAGAACCAGCTTGAGATCTCAGGCAGGGACAGAAAGCTGAAATGATGGCTGGAGCAATTTCACAGCTCTCAAGAATCGAATCACATCCAGAAAAGGCCAAATGCCAAATGGCAATCTGCACCAGAAGGGAGGACCAGGCAAGATCTAGCTCTATCTCCAGGCCATCTTACAGAAACTCCAGGTTGTGAGACAAAGCAGCACGAAGGGGAACCATACCACGTATGGAACACCACTCTTCAAAAAGACACTAAACACGCACATAAGCCTGAGAGGTGGAAATTCTCCTAGACCCTAAGAGATCACCTTATATGAATATCCCTTCTTCCTCAGGCGAGCCCTTTCAAAAACCAAGCCGTAAGACAAAAGGGACCCATAAGAACATAAGAAGTTGCCTCCACTGGGTCAGACCAGAGGTCCATCTCGCCCAGCGGTCCGCTCCCGCGGTGGCCCATCAGGTCCGTGACCTGTGAAGTGGTTTCTGACCTCTTCTATAACCTACCTCAAGTTCTATCTGTACCCCTCTATCCCCTTATCCTCCAGGAACCTATCCAAACCTTCCTTGAACCCCTGTACCGAGTTCTGGCCTATCACTTCCTCCGGAAGTGCGTTCCATGTGTCCACCACCCTCTGGGTAAAAAAGAACTTCCTAGCATTTGTTCTAAACCTCTCCCCTTTCAATTTCTCTGAGTGCCCCCTAGTGCTTGTGGCTCCCCACAGTTTGAAGAATCTGTCCTTATTTACTTTCTCTATGCCCTTTAGGATTTTGAAGGTTTCTATCATGTCCCCTCTAAGTCTCCTCTTCTCCAGGGAGAACAGCCCCAGCATTTTTAACCTGTCAGCGTATGAAAAATTTTCCATACCTTTTATCAGTTTAGTCGTCCTCCTCTGCACTCCCTCGAGTACCGCCATGTCCTTCTTGAGGTATGGCGACCAGTATTGAACACAGTACTCCAGGTGCGGGCGCACCATGGTCGTGATACCTTTTTTGATGATGCCCAGCATTCTGTTTGCTTTCTTTGAAGCTGTCGCACACTGCGCCGATGGTTTCAGTGATGTGTTGACCATCACCCCCAGGTCCCTTTCAAGGTTACTCACCCCTAGCAGTGTTCCCCCCATTTTGTAGCTGAACATCGGGTTCTTTTCCCCTACATGCATGACCTTGCATTTCTCTACGTTAAAATTCATTTGCCACTTTTTTGCCCAGTCTTCCAGTCTCGTTAGGTCCCTTTGCAGGTCTTCACAGTCTTCCGTGTTTCTAACCCTGCTGTAGAGTTTGGTGTCATCAGCAAATTTGATAACCTCACATTTTGACCCCGTCTCCAGATCATTAATAAATATATTGAACAGTAGAGGTCCCAGCACCAACCCCTGCTTCTACCAGAAACTGTGCCTCTCCCTTCCATCTCTCTCTCCATGTAGCGTCTGCTCCCCACTCTCTCCTCTCTATTTCCCTTCAGGGTCTGTTACTCTCTCCCCTCTCCCTCTCTATTCACTTCCCTTCAGCGCCCTATGCGCAGTCCAGCAGACCCCTCCCACCCTCCCGATTGCCGCAGTCTGGGCATCTCCCTCCCTCCCTTTCCTGGCAATTTTCATTTTTCTGTCTCTGAGCAGTCTGAGCCTTTAAACAAGTCATGTGCGGCTGCACTGGAACTTCTCCTCTGATGCAACTTCCTGTTTCTGGTCTGATAATCCTCACTCTAGGCAGTCCAGCGCCTGACTTGGTCCTTAGCCTCTACCAGTTGCATCCAGAGGACCTTCTTTTCCTCCTTTAACTTAGCTACCAGTTTAGCAGATCATCCTATTTCCTCTTTCGTGTCCTTGATGTAGTGATCCGCCTCCTCTAGCTGGCTAGCTAGGTCTTGGGTTGAGTCTGGAAGCTCTAACTCTGGGGCTTCTGTCTCTAGCTCAGGGGTGGGGAACTCCATATTCCAGTCGGGTTTTCAGGATTTCCCCAATGAATATGAATTGAAAGCAGTGCATGCAAATAGATCTCATGCATATTCATTGGGGAAATCCTGAAAACCCGACTGGAATACGGCTCTCAAGGACCGGAGTTCCCTACCCCTGCTCTAGCTGAACCATCATAGTGGGCATCCATTTGACACTTTTGCCACTGTTCTCTCTTCTCTGGGGCTTCTGGGCTTTGGTTGCAACTCAGCAATTTCCCTAGAAATCACTTTCTTCGGCTACACAGCCCCTTTCCTGGCTTCTGGTTTCCTGAAACCTTTGGAAGACGTCCAGGATCCTCTTGGGGGGACGGATACCGCTGGCGGTGGTTTTTCATTTCCGTCAGCTGGCGAGGATGCGTCAGTGGTGTGCATCTTTCAGCAGGAAGAGCTCCAGGAGCTTATTCTTCAGGTCTCCTTGGTGTTGCGTTTTGAGGAAGAAGCGAAGTGTGGTGGAACCTCTGCTTTGGAGGATCTGCTCAGCTTCCCACTCTTGTTCTATGCATCAGGATATTGTGCTTGCGCAGTGGAAAGCACCGGAGATGCCCTTTTGTTTTGCACATTCTATGGTTTGCCTGAATCCCATCCCAGAGGAGAATAGGGATACCTTGAAGTCGCTGGTGGTGGGCGCAGTGGTCTCAGCATTATATGGCACATCACTTAGAAAAGAAAATGTCTCTGCTATTTCTTTGTATATCTCTCCCCTTCTTTTCATCTAAGTTGCAAGTTTGTCAAGAATTGTGCAAAAGGTGCTGATATGAAATTTATCTCGTCTCCAGGCCCATAGAAATTTTTTTACCCCCTTCCCCCCGCATACCTTTTCTGTTATCCCTGGTGGTCCAGTGGTGTATGGGCAGGTTCGCGTTCCTGCACTGCTCACTTCCTTCTGGGCTCGCAGTGCACAGGCACGCAGGAATGAGCTTCTCAAGTTCCTGAATGGCCCTGCACCGCTAGCTGAATGGCTGCCGCCAGGTCCCGCAAGTCTCACGAGAACTGGCGGCAGCCATTCAGCTAGCAGCACAGGGCCATATGGGAACTCGAGAAACTTGCTCCTGCGTGCCTGTGCGCTGCAAGCGCCAAGCCCCGAACCTGGAAGGAGGTGAGCAGGTCAGGAGCGCAGTCCTGCCCATACACCGCTTGACTACCAGGGATAACAGAAAAGGTACGCAAGGGGGATTTAAAAAAATTATTTGTATCAGCTGGGCTGGGCGACGGGAGGGGTCTCTCCTGTCCCGGCCAATCAGAGGCCTGCATCAAGTTGGGGAGGGGATTGGGTGATAACCCAAATATAGGATGAGACACCAATTTTTGGGCCCAAAAATCTCATCCTATATTCGAGTATACAATATATTGTATAAAGCATCTTGATGACGAATACCATACTACACTGAAAACCATATTTTGTTGGAAACACTGCCATGAAGAAGGGATTCCTGGAGACATCCAAAAAGATTGTGAAAAGGGCAGATCAGTGTCAGATGGGGGTCATCCCAAAAAGAAGTGTCAGATGAGACAACTGTAGGATAGGATGTAAAAGAAACTTTGACTGCATGAAAAGAGAGGGCAAGATCTAGAAGGATATTGGTTTCTTAACATAGTTGCAAAACCAAGGAGGTGAGCTTCCACTGGTGTTGTCAAAAAACAAATTGGACGAGGTTATCAGCAAGAGTATTTGTTACTTTTTGAACATAGAAAAAGTTTTAGAAATATGTTTCAAGCAATTGAGTAGTTCCAAATCATCTTGGCCTTCTAACAGAAAACCAGAAAAACTAATACTGTCATACTTGATTATGCAGTAGAACACAAGTTGATTGCTCATGCATAGTAAGAGGAGTTGATTAAATATGCTGTGATGAAAAGACTTGAGATTATTCCAACTCGCTTAAGTCTCAACATATGTATATAAACGTCTGCTCTTGGCAGAACAGGCTCGTGTGTTAATACTGTCCAGGTGAGGTTCACAAAAATACTTGGAGGAGTATGTGATCACAACTGGCTGATCTGAAGGCATCTGAAGCTGCAGCCATTTGGAAAGATTGGATGAAGTCAACCCAACCCCTATTGAAGACAGTAACACAGCGATAAAAGTGGCTGAGTAAACCAAGAGTCCTGTCAGTTGTCTAGCTGAAATAAACTGGAAAGTTGAGACAGGTGGTCCTGTCATTGCTGAAGTAGGAAGGCCCTGAGTATAATTATATAGAGTAGGGCTGTTATGAATTGCAGTGGTTGAGAGGATTAAAGCTGAGATGTCAAAAAGCGAACTGCAAACTTGAATGTCTGAAAGCATTCCTGAAGAAAGGCATCCTAGAGTAACCAATCGTTGAGATAGGGAAAAAATGGCTTGGCACTAGAGTTGCTGCCATTAGAATACCGCTCTGATGAAGCCTCCTAGTGGAAGTTAGGCTGAAGGGCAGAACTGTATTTTAAAATTGTTGGTGGTTCATCTGCCAATGCAGTTGTAGGTCCCAAAGATCAGGTGAACAAAGACTGGACCTCTAGAACCTCTGATGCTAACAGATAGGTTGAGGCAGAGCGAAATCTACTATGCTCATCAGAGGCAAATGAAAAAGGACTGAACATATTAGAAGGAGCTGCTATGTGAATTTTCTGAGGCTGCTGTTAGATTTTCTGGTTTTGCAGCAAAAGCCTAATCTTACCTATGACCAGGGCCGGATTAATGAATAGGCCCAGTAGGCACGTGCCTGGGGCCCGAAGTTATCAAGGGGGCCCGTTGAAGAAACAGAGGACTCAGGTGTTTTGTTTTTTTCCTTGGCAATGCGGGCCCCCCGGAAAAGATCGGCAGTGCTGCCCCCCCCGGGAAATGGAAGTATGGAAGGGTGGTGGAAGGAGAAAAAGGAGCAGGTGCTAATGGAGTTGATGTGCAGGGAAAGGGGAAAGAGATATAAGGGGAAGGATACTGGATGGAATTGGGTTGAAGGGAAAGTAAGGGGGCAGATGCTAATGGAATTGGGGTGCAGGGAAAGGGGAGAGATAAGGGGGAAGGATACTGGATGGAATTGGGTTGAAAGGAAAGAAAAGGGGGAAGGGGGTCAAGTGATGCCGGGCACTTGAACGGACGTGTCTCTCCACAGCTCCGGGCCATGCCGATATAATCTGCTCTGTAACGTATGCAATTTTAAGATTTTTTCGACTCCTGCTCTATACATTCGTTTCATTTGCTTTGCTGCCTTTGTGGAACGTTTCCCCGGAGTGTTTTGCCTGTGCGATGACTGCTAAATCGAAGCGGGGCACTCGTGATAAAGTGAAGCAGCTGGAACCGAAGATGGCGGAGAGCCACGAGGTTCCCATGTTCACACTCCAGGAAGCCGCGGTGCAGGAACTCACCCACTCTCTTACCCTGGTGATGGAGGACAAGCTCGTCAAAATCCACACGTTTATGGAGGATATTAAGGAAAGCCTTGACTCTCACACAGGCCGTTTGCAGCGCATCGAGGACTGTGTTGCACGCCAGGAAGATCAAGCTGCTAACTTTGAGGAGCGGATGCGAGCCCTGGAGTCTGCTAATAAAACCCTGCTAGACCGCGTTGATGACCATGAGAACCGGGGTAGGAGAAAGAACCTCCGTTTCATTGGGTTCCCTGCTTCTATTCGGGACGTGGATCTCCGTGCATGTCTGGAGAGTTGGTTGCTAAAAGTATTAGAACCTTTGGATCAGGGCCCGACTATCCAAATCGAACGGGCGCACCGCGTGGGCCAACGGAAGGATGATGATAATCGACCGCGTCCAGTGCTCGCCCGGTTTCTTAACTTTGCGGTTAAGGAGCGGATCCTGGCTCACTATCGCAAAGGGGTGGATTTTGCTTATGATGGGCGCAAGATCTTAATCTTTCAAGATTTCTCCCCCCAAGTATCCTCCAGGCGAAAAGCGATGGCGCCTTACTGCAACACCTTGCATCGCCGCAACATTTGAGTCTCCCTCCTATATCCAGCCCGGGCTCGGGTTTTCCATAACAACAAAGTTCACTACCTGGAAACACCACAAGAGCTGGAACAGTCTGTTCTTCAATTACCAGCTCCTGTGAACCCTGCGTCTGCACCCCCCTGAACTTCCACACCGGGGACTCGGATTTCTGCTTGGCGGCATGGCCGCATGTGTTTTTCTCTGATATGCCATTTTTGAGTGTTTGGCGGCAGATGGACTTGCTACCTGTTTCTTAGCCAGTGGCACGTTTTATCCTGGTGGTTGTTCTTTGACTTTTCTGCCTTACCTGCCTGCAGTATTTTGGCGTTTTTGTTCCTTTTGATCTTTTTCCAACTATGGGACACTCAGGGGTTCTCACTTTGTACTGATTGTTCCTTTACGCTCTCTCTGGCTGAGTGACTAGATGTCATTCAATAATCTCTCCTAATTTTCTTTATTTAGATGCTGCCAAGGAGCTATTTTTTCTGTTACCTTTTAATGGCTGCTTTTGCTTGTTGAGTCCTGCTCTGTGTGTGGGGCATGGCCTGGAGCTGTTGCTGTTACTTTACTTTAGTTCTCATTCATTGTTCTTTGTTCTGGGTAAACTGTATGGTCTTGGGGGGTGGGGGGGATGGATTGCTTGTGGGGAGGGGAATGTATGGGGTTTTTGTATGAGACTGTATGTATGGGTTATGCTCGTGCTTATTGATTATCGCTGTCTGGCTCACGTATCTTATTTTGCTTTGCACCTTTTCACTGCTGTCATTCATGTGTGGAAGGGGGAACATGGCTGGGACGTCCCCCGCTCCGTTTTACTGTAAGTACATGCTTAGTTATAACAATGTTACCATCAATGTAATGCTATGTCCTCCTTGAATGTGACATCTCTTAATGTGGATGGGATCCACTCTCCCATTAAATGTGTTAAACTCCTTGCATACCTCAAGCGGGAGCGCACATAGCTTTCCTCCAGGAAACATACTTTACTGACGAAGAACATCGTAAACTGAGGCAGGATTGGGTGGGACAAATTGGCTTTGCCTCCTACAACTCTAGACAGCGGGGGGGGGGGGGGTAGCTATTCTTATCCATAAACGTATCCCCTTTACCACTCTGCAGCAGGTCTCGGACCCTGATGGGAGATACATTATCCTTGTGGGAGAACTATGGGGGCAGTCCATTGTTTTTTGTAACATCTATGCACCTAACACTTACTCACATGTTTTTTTTTTTCTCACCTTGTCACTCTCTTAGTTCCTCACACTTCTAGTTTGCTGGTGCTGGGGGGAGATTTTAATGTGACTGCCAATCCAGCCCTTTAGATTGTCAACCCGTTAGGGATGCTCCCAGGGGTCATTTCAACAGAGGCGTGAACTACCTCATGCGGGAACTGGGCTTGTTGGATGTTTGGAGAACTCTCCACCCCGAAGAGCGTGATTTTTCCTTCTATTCTCATCCCCACCTGTCTTACTCTCGTCTTGACTACTTCCTTGTCTCTGAGCTTTGATTTCCCAAATTTGCTTCGGCCTCCATGCTCGCTCCGACCTTATCTGATCACTCCTTGCTTAGCATTACTCTTCAGTTTTTGCGGTCCTCCGGTGGACGCATTTGGCGTATGTCTCAACAACTATATACGGATAACGCTTTTCATGATTATTTTTCCAAAAAATGGGAGGATTTTCTCCATACAAACTCTGTGTCGGATGTGGGCCCTGTTGTCTACTGGGAGGCCGCAAAATCTGTTATACGTGGTCATATTTTGGCCTATTCTTCTGCTCTGAAGAAGCGACGGGAGGGTGAACTCTTAGCTCTCACTCGGGAATTGCAAGAGCTCCGATGGTTACACATATCCCAGCTTACCCCACCGCTCCGGGCATCGCTGAAAAAATTGAAAGACCAGATCAACCAACTCCTTGATGCCAGAGCCCAACGCAGTATATATTTTTATAAATATAAACTACATGCATGGGGTAATAATATGTTAGCTAACCTTGTTCGACCACCCAAGACCAAACACGTCATCACTGGAATTAAAGATCGGACGGGCAAACTCCATACTAATCCTGCTGATATCTCGGCTCATTTTGTCCGTTTTTATCGAGATCTTTATACGGCTTCCCTGGCTGATTCCCAGGCCCGAGACGCCTCTTTCAAAGACCTACATCTGCCCTCCCTTTCAGAGGAGCAGGGGCGGACATTGAATTCCCCTATTACTGGGCAGGAGCTTCAGGCAGCCATCGGTAAACTTACTCTTGCAAAAACGCCGGGTCCTGACGGAATGGGACTGGAATTTTCCAAACTACTGCCCTCTGTTGTGTTGCCAGCTCTGCAGTCTGCTGACTGAGCTTCCTCCTGGGGACAATCATAATCGGGCCCATGTCATTCTTCTTCCGAAACCCGGCCGACCCCAGGATCAATTGGGCTCGTACAGACTGATTTCTCTCCTCAACCAGGATGTTAAGATCTTAGGTAGTATCCTGGCGGCCCGTCTCAATGCCTTCTTGCCGGAACTGATTCACGAGGATCAGGTCGGCTTTGTCCCCGGCCGTCACGCCTCCCTGAATCTTTTAAAGGTTTTGGCGGTCTTGCAATCTTCCCATGTGGCGGGGGACAGGGCCCTTATTGCCAGTCTTGACGTTGAGAAGGCGTTCGATATGGTCTTGTGGGACCATCTTTTTTGGGTTATGGGGCGGTTTGGCATTGCTGGCGACTTCGTACGATGGGTGGCGGCTCTTTATTGTCGACCCTCTTCCCAGCTTCTGGTGAACGGGGATTTGTCTGTCTCCTTTCCCTTGGGGCGGGGTACCCGTCAAGGCTGCCCACTATCCCCTCTGCTGTTTCTGCTTTCACTAGAGCCCTTGGCGCACCGTATCCATCATGACCCCTGCCTAGAGGGTCTCCGTGTGGGGACCCATGAGTTTTGCATTAGTCTCTTTGCTGATGATATGCTTCTTTATGTTAACCACGCTGACGTCCACATGCCCCATCTTATGGCACTTATACAATCTTACGGGCATTTTTCAGGCCTTAAGATTAATTTTGAAAAAACAGAGGCTCTTCTGTTGGGGACGTCGGGTGTGCCTCGTTGGACAGAAACCTTGGGTGTGGGAGTGGCCCCCGGGAAATTTAAATATTTAGGTATTATGTTATATTGCAACCCCAAACGTTTATATACAGCCAACATCACCACCGCGCTTGGTAAAATCAAAACACTTTGCCACCGGTGGCGAACCTTACCGCTGTCCCTTATGGGACGGGTTGCCTTGGTCAAGATGGTGCTTTTTCCCAAATTGTTGTACCCCCTTCAGACTATTCCCATTTGGGTGTCTTCCTCTGACGAGCGGTCCTACCTCGCCACTATTCGATCTTTTATTTGGCAGGATAGGGCATCTAGAATTAGTTTTCCTAAACTCAGAGCCAAACAGCATGGAGGTCTGAGCGTCCCTGACCTGCGAGCGTACAATGTTGCAGCTCTGTTTCGATGGATACATGCCCAATTGGTGCCTGATTCATGCTCCTCTTCCTCGACACTCTTGGAGGCCTGCTGTCTCCCTCTTTCCTTTTCTTCTTTTTTGCATGGCCGTTCTGTGAGGGGGCCTGGTCTTACCCCTTCTTCTTCTTCCTTTTCCTTTCTCCTCTCTTTTCGGAAGGCTTGGGCGTGGTGGCGCACGAAACAGAAAATGCTGCCGGGTTTTTCCCCTTTTCTCTCCCTCCTTCGCAACCCTGATTTCCCTCCTGGTATGCAGCGTCTCTGGGGTCTGTTGAACCGAGGGGAGCGGGATACTACTGTGGGGGCAGTTTTGGATATGGGGGGAGGGCTCTTCCCTTCCTTTTCTCAGGTCCAATCCCACTGGGGTCTTTCTTCTCACCATTTTCACATCTATTTACAGATTAAGCATTATCTTACCCCTCTGCTTGCTCGTCATACTGGATTTTGGGAGTGTGGGTCTCTTGATAACATTTTTCTGGACACCCCGTCTTCCATGAACACTGTTTCCCGCTGGTATTCTGCAAGCAGAGACTATCAACCTGAGTTGTGTTTGGTGCACCTTGCTGGGGATTGGTCTTCTGAGCTGGGTAGGACTGTCACAATCCAGGATCTGCAAATTTTTTTCCAGAACATTTATCTTTTTGTTAAAGCAGTATCTCTCCAGGAGACACAGTTTAAACTCCTACATAGAGCGTATATAACCAGAACCCGTGTCTTGCTTATGCATTTGTGGACCGATGCTCTCTGTCTTCGCTGCAAACAGCATCCAGGTACCTTTCTTCATACATTTTTTGACTGTCCGGCTCTAACACTCTGGAGTCGTATCCATCAATGCCTTGAATTGGTACTGTACTTCAATGCACCTTTGACTGGAACTGTGTAGCGCTCCTGCTGGGGGATGTCCAGGACTTGATTCAGCAGGGTGTGGACTTCCCTGCTCAGAAATTCATTCTTCACGCTGTTCTCTTGGGCAAAAAACTTGTTTTGCACCAGTGGTCTGCTGCAGAGGCCCCTACCTTCAGCCTCTGGCTTGCCAAGATGACCCTGCAGGCACGATTTGAACTGGACTCTTACTCCTCCAGACCTCAGGCTCTGTAGACTGCCTATTGTGCTTTATGGAAACGTTTTATGGCTCTACCCCCACCTTCGTCTCCATGACTTTTTTGTCCTCATGCTTGTTATTATTCGCTGACTGTTGTTGGTATGCCAAGACTAGCGTGCTCATTACTTGTTTTGGTTCAAGTGGGTGCATGAGAGTTCTGGACTGTGTGTGTGTGTGCATGAAGGTGTGTGTGTTTGAAGTGATGAATCGTTTGGGGATTCATATGTTTCTTTCTCTATTTCTTTGTGTTGTTTAGAAAAAGGCACTTGTGAACCGCTTTTTGTACTGCTCTTCCTGATGTTGTTCTTGGATGCCACATTTCCAATATTTACTGTTCTGTTTTTGACGTTCTGCATCCTGTACATGGTTTCGATTGCCTAATAAATATGATATTACAAAAAAAAAAAGGGGCTATATGCTGATAGTATTGGGGGGAAGGGAAAGGGGAGAGAGACATAAGGGGTAAGGATACTGGATGGAATTGGGGTGGAGGGAGAGAAAGAAGGCAGATGCTGATGGAAGTAGAATGAAGGGAAAGGAGAGTGAAATGCCCAACCATGGGGATGTGGGACAGGGAAAGAGAGAGGAGAGAGATGCCAGACCATTGCAGGAGGGAAGGGAAGCTGATGGATGCCACACCAATGGAGGGGGGGAGGAATAGATGGAAGGGAGAGGCAGACAATTTCTGGAAGAGGCATAGAAAGAGAGCAGATGCCATATGGAAGAGGCAGAAAGATGGCAGACAGTGGATGGAAGGAATAGAATGAGAAGATGAGGAAAGCAGAAACCAGGCAACAAAGGTAGAAAAATATTTCTATTTGTTTATTTCTTTTTGCTTTAGGATAAAGTACCGTATTTGCCGGCGTATAAGACGACTTTTCAGTACCTTAAAATCCTCCCCAAAGTCGGGGGTCGTCTTATACGCCGGGTACTGTTTACATGCCCTTACTTTACATTAGAGAGCTGCACGGGGATGCCCCTAGGGTCGCGGGGATCCCGTGGGGACGCCCCCTAGGGTCGCGGGGATCCCATGGGGACGCCTCCGAGGGTCGCGGGGCTCCTGCGGGGCTGGATGTACTCAGTCTTCTGGATGTACGCTGGATGTACGCGGCTCTTCTTCTCCCTACCTTCTCTGCTTGCAGCACAGAGCCGAACGGAAGTCTTCCCGACGTCAGCGCTGACGTCGGAGGGGAGGGAGGGCTTAAACAAAGCTTAAACAAAGCCCTCCCTCCCTCCGACGTCAGCGCTGACGTCGGGAAGACTTCCGTTCGGCTCTGTGCTGCAGGCAGGGCAGATAAGGAGAAGGAGAGTAGCCTCGCGGTTCGAGTGGCTACCAAGGGAGAGGGGCGGCCCGCCCCGCCCCGGTTGCAGCACAGCCGGCCAGGTTCCCTTACTTTTGTGGCACTTCCCTGCCCTGTAGCCGCGAATCTAAATTACCTTCTTACACCATAAAAATTTTATTTACAACTTTAAATTTCAGCCTCCAGACCATCATCACCTGGCAGCTGGGCATAGGAAAGCCTAGTCGTCCAGCATAGAAGCAGCTTAAGTTGTCTTGGGGGTGGGTTAGGGACCCATAGAGAGGAGGACCCATGCCCATAAGCCCCTGTAATCACTGCATTGATACTTAAACATATGCACTGAAGAAGGTCTGCTCCTATGAGGCAATCCCTTGTAAAGACAGTTCTAAAAGAATGCTAGTAGTAAGAAGCTCTCATGGATAGCTAACCCCCCGGTACTTATAGGCCTCATAGTGAAAATCGCAGTGGACCAGTGTAAAGGGAATGCATGATAGCCTCAGCATGGTGTACTAAACATCCTTCTGTAGGACTCATGTAGGCTTGTCCTGAAACATCAGTAAGCAAATATTCAGTACCATTGGTGCAGAAGGTTGTCTCGATGCACACAGAAAGCTGAAGAAACAGTGTTGTCATTGAGAGGTCTGCATCAAATAACTGGATGCTGTTAAGACCTACAGCACCTTGAACTATGCACCGGTAATAATGCTTGAACAGGCTATACCATCAGTGCAGCAGGTTGACTCGGAGTGGATGACTTCAATAAGGATACATACAGAAGAGAAAAGTCAACCTGTGAAGCTGGAATGAAATGGCATTGATGTATGGTCACCAATAGGTGAAAATGGGAATAAATAGTATAAATAAATAACATATACTCTACTTTGTTAGCTGATGGGTCAAATCTAAAAGAAGAAAAAGCTTTGAGCTTTAAGCTCTGCCAGAAAGACCTTTAGATTTAAACCATCAGCTAACAAAGTTGAGTATATGTTATTTATTTATACTATTGAAGACTTGATGCAGGTAAGACCTTCAACACCTTGAAGTGTGCACCAGTACTAAAGGCTCCACAGACCTCGATACACACCATGAAGGAGAAACAACCTGTGAAACTTGGGAGTGTCGTCATTGATAAGCGGTCTGCATCGACTGACTTGATGTTGTACAGACCTGAAATATGCACCAGTACTATAAGCTCAACAGCTAGTACCCTCTGTGTATCAGATTGTCTCGAATGGTCAAACTCGATACACACCATGAAGGAGACCTGCAAAGCTAGGGAACAACGGCATCGATGTGTGGTCTGCATTGACTGACTCGATGCTATAGACACCTAAAGTATGCACCAGTACTATTGGCTCCACAGCCAGTACTATCAGTGTAGCAGGTTATCTCGGTATGGGTGACCTGTTATGCCGATGTTGATGCTTTCAACGTCATAGGCTACAAAGACCTGGCACAATCCATGCTCACGCCAAAGCACTATTCTTGACAGAAAAAAAGGATGTGAAAGAAAATTATCTTAAAGAAGTATATTAAAGAGATAAGAACATAAGATTTGCCGCTGCTGGGTCAGACCAGTGGTCCATCATGCTCAGCAGTCCATTCACGTGGCGGCCCTTAAGTCAAAGACCATTGCCCTACTATAGTCTAGCATTATCTGCGTATGTTCTGGTCCAGCAGGAACTTTTCTTGAATCCCTAGAGTGCTGTCCCCCTATAACAGCCTCTGGAAGAGCATTCCAGATTTCTACCACTCTCTGAGTGTAGATCTTCCTTATGTTTGTACTGAGTCTTTTAACTTTATAGAGTGCCCTCTCGTACTCTTCACCTTGGAGAGGGTGAACAATCTCTCATTCTCTTCTAAGTCAATTCCCTTCAATATCTTGAATGTTTCGATCATGTCTCCTCTCAGTCTCCTCTTCTCAAGGGAGAAGAGGCCCAGTTTCTCTAGCCTCTCATTGTACGGCAACTCCTCCAGTCCCTTAACCATTTTTGTCGCTCTTCTCTGGACCCTTTCGAGTAGTACTATGTCCTTTTTCATGGGCAACCAGTGTTGGATGCAGTATTCCAGGTGGGGGCGCACCATGGCCTAGTACAGCGGCATGATAACCTTCTCTGATCTGTTTGTGATCCCTTCTTAATCATTCCTAGCATTCTGTTTGCCCTTTTCTCTGCCACCGCACATTGTGCGGACGGTTTCATTGATTTGTCTACAAGTACTCCCAAGTTTCTTTCCTGGGGGCTCTCTCAGAGTACAGCACCTGACATCCTGTATTCGTGCATATAATTTTTGTTACCGACATGCATTACCTTGCACTTATCTACATCGAACCTCATTTGCCATTTTGTAGCCCATTCCTCGAGCGTGTTTGTCTCATTTTAGGTCTTCACAATCCTTCCGTATCCTCACTACTCTGAATAGCTTTGTATCGTCCGCAAATTTAATCACTACGCTCATCGTACCAATTTCTAGGTTGTTTATCAATATGTTGAAGAGCACCGAGCACCGAACCCTGCGGCACTCCACTCCCACTCTCTGTTTCTTATCCGTCAACCGGCTTTTAATCCACGTGAGTATTTCACCCTCGATTCCATGGCTCTCAATTTTTCGAAGTAGAGGTTCATGGGGAACCTTGTTGAACGCCTACTGAAAATCTAAATATACAATGTCAGTGTTCTCCCCAGAATTTTTTTCCAGCTGGGTGGCATGAAAAAGTAGCCGGGTGAGGCGAGATGGGGAAATTTGGTGGTGGGGAAAAATAACTCCCTCTTTCTTTTACTAAGGTGTGCTAGCATTTTTAGCGCATGCAAACCCCCTCTCTACGTGGGAAAACTAACGCCAGCTCAATGCTGGCGTTAGCGTCTAGCAGGCGTGGCAATTCTGCGCGTGCTAAGCGCATGCTAAAACCACTATCGCAACTTAGTAAAAGGAGCCCTAAATGCGTACTATTTTTATTAGTTAATTATTATTATTTTCCAATGCTCAATATGACTTTTTTTTTAAGGTTTGATACTTGTGCCAGAATATTTTTACTAAATTTAAGAAGTATCCAATTCTAGAAGGGAATAATTAGATATTTGCCCTCTTTCAAATGATATAGAGGTTTAAAAAAGGGAAAGGCGTTAATGAGATCATTAGGTTCAATCTAGCCATTTATTTCTACATGAATTTAAACAACTAAAAAAAAAAAAAGATAAATATAGCTCATCCAGTCATACAAGAAATGGCTCTACAGCAGGGGTGCCCACACTTTTTGGGCTTGTGAGCTACTTTTAAAATGACCAAGTCAAAATGATCTACCAACAATAAAATTTTAAAAAAACACAAAGCACACTGTACGCAGAGAAAATGTTGATTATCATTTATATTCCACGGGTTTTCAAAGAGGTCAAGGCAGTTGATTTTATGCAATGTACCTCAGGAACAACTATACAAAAATAGACAAATATACTCCCTCCCTTTTTACTAAACCGCAATAGCGGTTTTTAGCGCAGGGAGATGCGCTGAATGCCCTGCGCTGCTCTCGATGCTCATAGGCTCCCTGCGCTAAAAAACACTATTGCGGTTTAGTAAAAGGGGGCCATAGTGCAAAATATAGACAGCAGATATAAATTCTCAAAACGGACACATTTTGATCACTAAATTGAAAATAAAATCATTTTTCCTACCTTTTTGTCTGGTGATTTTATGAGTCTGGTTTCACTTCCTTCTGACTGTAAATCCAATATTTCTTTCTTTCTGCCCCTCCCCTTTTCTTTCTGTCTCTCTTTCCTCTGCCTGCCTGTCTTTCTCTCTACCCCTGCCCCCCTCTTTATTTCTGCCTTTCTTTCTCTCTCCCACTGCCCCCCCAAGCCATCACGCCGATTTCTCCACTTCCCTGATTCTTTCCCTACCCCTTAAGCCACCACGCTGATTTCTCCCTGCTGCTTCCCTGAGCCAGGCCAGGCACGTACAAGCGCCAGACTCATAATTCACCTCTGACATCAATTCTAACGTCAGAGAGGAAGTTCCAGGCCAGCCAGGCAGCAATTGGCTGGCCCAGAACTTCCTCTCCGACGTCAAAATTTACGTCAGAGGTGAAGTCTTGTGAGTCCGGCGCTTGTATGTGCCTGGCCTGGCTCGGGGAAGCAGCAGGGAGAAATTGGCGTGGTGGCTTAAGGGGGCAGGGGGGAGAGATAATCAATACAGTTACAATACTACTTGATTCTACATAAAGCAACAAAAATATTTTTTTCTACCTTTTATCGTTTCTGCTTTAATCATCTTCTCTTCGCTCTCTTCACCGTTTGTCCTCGCTCCCTTCCATGCAACATCTGTCCTCTCTTTGCCCCTTCCACCCAGCCTCTGCCCTCTCTCTCTCTCTACCCCTTCCATCTACTGTCCACCCTCTCTCTGTCCCTTGCATCCACTGTCCACCCTCTCTGCCCCATCCAGCGTCCACCCTCTCTCTATTCCATATGGCATCTTCCCTCTTTCTATGTCCCTTCAATAAACTGTATATCCTGTGCCCTTTCTCTCCTTTGTACATGATTCATTTCAGCTTCACCCCCTCCCTTATGCTTTGGCATCTCTTCTCCTTTCCTTCCTTCCTTCCTTCCCACTCAACCCCATGGTCTGGTAGCTCCTTTCCTTTCCCTCCCTCCCATGGTCTTGGCATCTTTTGCCTCTCCTCTCCCTGGTCTTCCTTCTCCCCACTCTCTCCCCAATTGGGTTCTGCTGCTGCAGCACTTCTCTTCCCCTCCCCCTCCCCAATTGGGTGCTGCTGCAGCACTTCTCTTCCCCTCCCCAATTGGGTGTCTCAGCAGATTTTTTCTTCCCCCCCCCAATTGGGTGCACCAGCTTTTCTCTTCCTCCTCCCCCCAAAAAAATTAGGTGCAGCAGCAGCAACATTTCTCTTCCCATCCCTCCCAACTCACATACCCATCGGTAGAGTCGCTAAGCAAGTTACAAGCTTCCCTCCAATGCTGACCTATCTTCCATAGGTCAGCAACGGAGGGAAGCTTATAACTTGCTGCTTTTACTTGCTTCAGGCCTTCCTCATTGCCGGGTCCTGCCTACTTTCTGTTTCCGTGAAGGCAGGACCCGGCAGAGAGGAAGGCCCGAAACAAGTAAAAGCAGCAAGTTGTAAGCTTCCCTCCGGGGCTCTAACGTGTGCGTGCCGGCTTCCCTTCTCTTCCCTCCGAAACCGGAAGTTATGTCCCGTGAGGGGGGGGAAGAGAAGTTTCTGGCAAACTGATAATGTCAAAGAATGTATGCACCAAATTAAAAAGTACTTAATCTCCGGCCATCTTGTGCTGCAGCATCACCAATGTACCCCAAAAGTGGCAGGCATCACTCGGTTAAATGAGAGGGCAATCAGCTTATGATAGAGTAACAGCTGCCCCTCAGACCTGCTCTACACAAGTTCTAGCCGACTACCGTATTTTGGAAAGGTCAGGGCAAGTTATGGGTTTATACTGAAAACAGCCCTTTCTGCCAAACTCACTAAAAGCTCTGAACCCCCACCCCCAAGCAAAGGCCAGTTAGAGAGAGGGCAGAGAGTCCCTCACCTCGCTTGTTCTTCATGCCATGCTCTGGGAAGAGCCTCCAGTGCCCTTGAAAAGTTTTGTCAGTTTACTCATCTCTCCTCAGTATCCTTGCCGGTATTAACCACAGATGTTATGGAACAAGAATGCACAGACCACAAAATTCTGTTCCCGCCTGGACTGTAACACAAACCCACTGAGGAGAACCCGAACGGCCAAGTGACTTCCGGAACAAAAGCAACACCTGTATGACCGTACGGTGATGTCAGACAAGGAGCAGGTTCTGCTCCTACAACTTGAGCAGGTTGTGCGCCTACAACTTGAGCGGGAGGGGTGTGCTGGCTCTCTCAGCACCAAATTACTCATGCGCTGCATTAACCTATCAAGCGCAGTTTTCACGGTATTGCCGCTTAATATTAGTGAAATTCCAGTCCAAACATCGGATTCTCAGGATTTTCCAAAGGAATTAAATCATCTTTTTTTATTTCCGCTGCTGCTAGCTGGGCAGTCATCTAAATTAGCCAGGCGGAGCGCCCGGCTAAAAGGCCCTGGGGAGAACACTGGATGTCGACCGGGTCACCCTTGTCTATCTGCCTATTTACTCCCTCGAAGTGCAGCAAATTTCTCAAGAAAGATCTTCCTTTGCTGAAGCCGGGCTGGCTGCTCCTCATCAAATTTTATGTGTTAAGGTGATCAATGATGCAGTCTTTAATCAGCACCTCTACCATCTTTCCTGGTACTGAAGTCAGACTCACTGGTCTATAGTTTCCCGGATCTTCCCTCGAACCTTTCTTGAAGATCAGCGTAACATTCGCCACTTTTCAGTCTTCCGGAATCTTTCCTGATTTGATCAACAGATTGGCTATTAGTTGAAGCAGTTCAGCTTTCAGTTCCTGATTACCCTCGGGTGGATGATGTCCGGTCCCGGAAATTTATCACTTTTAAGCCTATCAATCTATCTGCAAAACCTCTTCTAGACTGACCATCGACCCTGTCAGTTTCCCTTCTTCATTTCCAGTGCATAGCTTGTCAGCTTCTAATATATTGGATAAATCCTCTTCGGTAAATACAGAAGCAAAAAATGTGTTTAGTTTGTTGGTGATGGCTTTGTCCTCCTTTAGTACTCCCTTTATTCCATGGTGATCTAACGGCCCCACTGTTTCATTAGTGGGTCGTTTCTCCGTAATATATCGAAAGAACGGCTTAAAATTTTTTGCCTCCTTGGCTATTTTTTCCTCATAGTCTCTTTTGGCCCCTCTCACCGCCTTATGGCACTTACTTTGATATTATTTGTGCTTTTTTCAGTTTTCGTCCGTTTTTGTCCTTTTCTATTCCTTAAACAAAGTCTTCTTGTCTCTGATCGCTTCCTTCACTATTACATTGAGCCATGCAGGTTCCTTGTTCTTCTTCCCCTTGGAACCTTGTTGATACGCAGTATATACAGATTTTGCGCCTCGGTGACTGTGTCCTTAAAAAGGGACCATGCTTGCTCTAGCGTATTTACAGTGCTTATCCTCTTCCTAATCTTCTTCCTCATCATGACTCTGATCCATTCGTAGTTCCCTTTCTGGAAGTTCAGTGCCATGGCCGTTGTTCTGGATAGAGTTTTTGTTCCTGTGTGTAGGTTGAAATAGATCATATTGTGATCATTGTTTCCCAACGTCCCTTCTACTTCTAAATCTTGTGCTGGTCCTCTTAGTCCATTTAGAATTAAGTCCAGAATTGCATTTCCTCTCGTATTTTCCATGACAAGTTGTTCCAGGAAGCAATCGACTACAGCATCCAGGAACTTGGTCTCCCTACTGCAGCTGGAGTTGCCTAGGTTCCAATCTATCCCTGGATAATTGAAGTCGCCCATGATAACATAAGAACTGCTGCTGTTGGGTCAGACCAGTGGTCCATTGTGCCCAGCAGTCCGCTCACGCAGTGGCCCCTGGGTTAAAGACCAGTGCTCTAAAATGAGTCCAGCCTCACCTGTGTACGTCCCAGTTTAGCAGGAACTTCTCCTGCTTAGTCTTGAAACCCTGGAGGGTGTTTTCCCCTACAACAGACTCCGGAAAAGCATTCCAGCTCTCCACCACTCTCTGGGTGAAGAAGAACTTCCTTACGTTTGTACAGAATCTATCCTCTTTCAACTTTAGAGAGTGCCCTCTTGTTCTCTCTACCTTGGAGAGTGTGAACAGTCTGTCTTTATCTACTAAGTCTATTCTATTCATTATTTTGAATGCTTCGATCATGTCTCCTCTCTGTCTCCTCTTTTCAAGGGAGAAGAGGCCCAGTTTCTCTAATCTCTCACTGTACGGCAACTCCTCAAGTCCCTTAAACATTTTAGTCGCTCTTCTCTGGACCTTTTCGAGTAGTACTGTGTCTTTCTTCATGTATGGCAACCAGTGCTGGACGCAGTACTCCAGGTGAGGACGCACCATGGCCTGGTACAACGGCATGATAACCTTCTCCAATCTGTTCGTGATCCCCTTCTTTATCATTCCTAGCATTCTGTTTGCCCTTTTTGTCACCTCAGCGCATTGTGCAGATGGCTTCATCGACTTGTCGATCAGAACTCCCAAGTCTCTTTCCTGGAGGTCTCTCCAAGTACCGCCCCGGACATCCTGTATTCGTGCATGAGATTTTTGTTACCGACATGCATCACTTTACACTTATCCACTTTGAACCTCATTTGTCATGTCACTGTCCATTTCTCAAGCATGATTATGTCACTTTGTAGATCTTTGCAATCTCCCTGTGTCTTCACTACTCTGAATAACTTTGTATCGTCTGCAAACTTAATCACCTCACTCGTCGTACCAATGTCCAGATCGTTTATAAAGATGTTGAGGAGCACTGGTCCAAGCACCAAGCCCTGCGGCACCCTGCTGGTGACACTCTTCCAGTCCGAGTATTGTTCATTTACCCCCAATCTCTGCTTCCTATGCTCCAGCTAGTTTTTAATCCATGTGAGTATTTCACCCACGATTCCATGGTTCGCAATTTTCTGAAGTAGTCATTCCCTTAAAAGGGGAGGGGCCAACGGCGCGCAGCGAAGGCGAGCGACAAAGGCACTCGCCTTAGCGAGAACGCCTTTGCGAAGGGCCGAGTCAACACACCCAAGAACACTAAGGAAGGGCAATCAAGGTAAGGAAGCCAACAAAGAAGAACTCTGAACCCTTTTGCCTTCCCTCCACTCAAGGGCACTCAGCGCAAAAAGATGTTTGATAACCTTCTGGCGACGCAAGCAGCAAAATTTAACCACTCCATCTTCAACCTGTTGATGGCAATGGGCGACTTCAAAACTTTTCGAAAAGAAATCAAAACTCTACTTTTCAAAAAATTTATCCAGATATCTTAACCCAACCCTTCCCCCTCCTCCTAGATAAATTCTCCCCCAAAACCTCCACTTAAATAATCTCTTCCTCCCCAAAACACCAACCAAGTATTCAGATCCCTGAAATGTAACGTAATCTTATTTGTACTCTAACTGTAATCTATTTGTTATATCACACAGTAATGTACAGTCAATTTAATATCCAATTTGCAAGTTCTTCCGGAATTAATCCAGCTACCTCTCCTCCCTAGTAACCAAAAAAAAAACAAAACCCAAAACTGTTGTATCAACTTCACTGGAAATGTCCAGTTAGCTCTTTTGTAATCCGCCTTGAACTGCAAGGTATAGGCGGAATAGAAGTCCCTAATGTAATGTAATGTAACAAATAACACAGCTAAATAGCCAAACAAGTACATAAAAGCAAAAACAAAGCAGACACAGAGGGCACGTACATAAGCAAAAAGGAACCAGTGAGATAAAAGAGATTACTACAAAAGGGCGGACAGCAATGGAAGCAGAGGGAATCCAGAAGATGAGCTTTCCAGTGTTCTGCACAGTCTGTCATATATGTATGACTACTTTCCCTCAGGGAGGCAGTCATATGTATGCAGTCGGTGTCAGGAGCTGAAAAGCTTGAAGAGGGAAGTCAGGCAACTGAAGGACAGGATACATGAATTGGAAGGACTTTACATCACAGAAGACCCACTCAGGACAGCAGAGGACTTCATGAGAGGGAGACACATTGAGGAAGAAGTCAGAGAACTCGAGGAATTCATTGAGGAGGCCTACAGGAGGAGGGTGGAAGAACACGAACATCAGAGGAAAAATGAAGACACACCAACATGGATGGGAGAACAAGTGGAAGATGACTCCAAGGAAGAAACCCACAGAGGAATCCCACAGGGAGGGGAGGAATGGTCTAGTCGATGCCCAGAAGAAGTAGCAGCTAAGCACACCAAGGACATAGAAGAAAAAGCAACAAAGCACTCAGAGGACCTGCGACTAGAGCGAAAACTGAAGAAGGGAAAGTCTGCAATCCTAGTGGGAGACTCAATCCTTAGGCAAGTAGACAGCTATATAGCAAGTGGGAGAGAAGATCGACTGGTGACCTGCCTCCCAGGAGCGAGAACAAAGGACATCGTGGACAAAATTGGAAAGATCCTAGAAGGAGCACGAGACTGAAGAGACTACAGTAATGATCCACATCGGGACAAATGATGTCAGCAGGAGGGACTACAGTAGAAGTGCACTGATAGAACAGTTCAATATTCTGGGAAGGAAGTTGAAGATGAGGACTCAGAAGATAGCGTTTTCAGAGATCCTATCAGTACCAAGAACAGATGTGAAGAGGCAGGCGGAACTACAATCAATAAATACATGGATGAAGAGATGGTGTGAGGAAGAGGGGTTCCACTTCGTGAGGAACTGGACAATGTTTTGGGGCAAGAGCAAGCTCTTCAGGAGTGATAGACTGCATTGAGCGCGGCGGGAACTAGACTTCTAGCGAACAACGTCAGGAGAGGAATAGAACAGGCTTTAAACTAAGAAGAAGGGGAAAGCCGACAGTCGACCAAGTGTCGACGATTCGGAAGAAGGTATCCTGTGAAGATATTAAGTGGGAAAAATGCTGGGAAGAAACAACGGGCAAAACACAGGAATTGACTGACCCAGAAGAGGAGGATAAGAGGAGTGTAGCACAGGAGAAGAAAATAAAGATCGAAGCACAGGGAAAGAAAATAAAGACAAAAAAATACCAGGACTTAAATTGCATGTATACTAATGCAAGGAGTCTAAGGAACAAAATGGGGGAATTAGAAGTCATGACCATAACTGAGAACCCAGACATCATTGGGGTCTCAGAAACATGGTAGAATGAAGAAAACAAATAGGACATAGCACTGCCAGGGTACAAACTCTATCGCGAGGACAGGTCAGGTCAGAAAGAAGGAGGAATAGCCCTATACATAAAAGAAAGCATACACTCGACCAGAATGGACACAGCAGCGACGATGAATTGGAATCGCTATGGGTTAAAATACCGGGAAGGAAAGGGCCCGAGATAAAATTAGGCCTGTACTATTGTACACCTGGGCAAACCGAAGCTACCAATGAAGAAATGGAAGCCGAGATAAAACGAGAATGCAAAAGCAGTAAAATGATTATTATGGGACACTTCAACAATCCTGGGATAGACTGGAGTCTTGGAAACTCAAAATGCGCTAGAGAGACCAGATTCCTGGAGGCTATTCAGGACTGCTTCATGGATCAGCTTATCAGAGAACCGACGAGAGGGAATGCCACTCTGGATCTAATCCTAAATGGGCTAAGAAGACTTGCAAAGGAAGTGGAAGTAGTGGGACCATTGGGAAACTGCAATCACAATATGATCAAGTTCAAAGTTGAAGTAGGAATATCGAAGGGAAAGAGAACCACAGCGACAACTTTTAACTTCAAGAAAGGAAACTACAATGCGATGACGGTAATGGTAAGGAAGAAACTTAGGAACAGCTCAAAGAAATTGCAGACTGTAGAGAAAGCCTGGTCTTTATTCAGGGACACGGTGAGCGAGGCGCAAAATCTGTATATCCCCAGATTCAGAAAAGGGTGCAAATAGAGCCGAACAAAAGACCCGGCGTGGATAACTAAAGAAGTGAAGAAAGCGATAGGGGATAAGAAGAATTCTTTCAAGAAATGGAAAAAGGGAAAAACCGAAGAGAACTGGAAAGAACACAGGAAGTTTCAAAAAGAATGTCATCTCGTGGTTAGAAAAGCAAAAAGAGAATATGAAGAGAGGCTAGCCAGGGAAGCATGAAATTTCAAACTGTTCTTCAGATATGTTAAAGGGAAGCAGCCAGCTAAGGAAGAGGTGGGACCGCAGGATGATGGAGATAGGAAGGGAGTGGTGAAGGAGGAGAAAGAAGTGGCGGAAAGAATAAACATGTTCTTTTCATCAGTATTTGCAAAAGAGGACACATCTAATATACCGGAACCTGAACAAATCTTCAAAGGAGACTAAGCAGAAAAATTAACATCCATGGAAGTAAGCCTCGAAGACGTACACAGGCAGATAGAAAAATTAAAAACTGACAAATCACCGGACCGGATAGAATCCACCCTAGGGTACTGAAAAAACTAAAGTAGGAAATAGCGGAACTACTACAGCAAGTCTGTAATCTATCCTTGAAAACAGTCGTGATCCCGGAGGATTGGAAGATAGCCAATGTTACGCCCATCTTTAAAAGGGATCGAGAGGTGACCCAAAGGAACTACAGACCGGTAAGTCTTACCTCGGTCCCGGGGAAAATGGTGGAAGCACTGATAAAAGATAGCATCGAGGAGCATCTAGAAAGGAATAAACTTATAATAACAAGCCAACATATGGCTTCTGCAAGGGAAGATTGTGCCCGATGAACTTATTGCACTTCTTCGAAGGCATTAACAAACAGATGGACAAAGGGGACCCCATAGACATTGTATACTTAGACTTCCAAAAAGCCTTTGACAAGGTACCCCATGAATGCCTACTTCGGAAACTGAAGAACCATGGGGTGGAAGGAGACGTACACAGATGGATCAGGAATTGGTTGGCGGGTAGGAAGCAGAGGGTAGGAGTAAAGGGCCACTACTCGGACTGGAGGAGGGCCACGAGTGGTGCTCCACAGGGGTCAGTGCTTGAACCGCTGCTATTTAATGTATTTAGAAATGATCTAGAAACACGGACGAAGTGCGAAGTAATAAAATTTGCAGAGGACATCAAACTATTTAATGGGGATAGGACTATAGAAGACTGCGAAGATTTACAAAGGGATCTGAACAAACTAGGGGAGTGGGCGACGAGATGGCAGATGAAGTTTAATGTAGAGAAATGTAAAGTCACATAGGAAACAGAAACCCGATGGGAGTGCTGTCATTGAGTGAGAGTACCCAAGAAAGGGACTTGGGGATAATAGTGGACAAGACAATGAAACCGTCAGCACAGTGCACAGCATCCGCTAAGAAAGCGAATAGCATGCTAGGTATAATCAAGAAGGGTATTACAACCAGAACGAAAGAAGTTTTCCTGCCGTTGTATCGGGCGATGGTGCGCCCGCATCTGGAGTACTGCATCCAATATTGGTCACCTTACCTAAAGAAGGATATGGTGATACTCGAGAGGATTCAGAGGAGAGCGATACGCTTGATAAAGGGTATGGAACACCTTTCATATGCTGAAAGATTGGAGAAACTAGGGCTGTTTTCCCTGGAGAAGTGGAGACTTAGAGGGGATATGACAGAGATTTACAAGATCATGAAGGGCATAGAGAAAGTGGAGAGGGACAGATTTGTCTAACTTTTGAAGACTACAAGAACGAGAGGGCATTCGGAAAAATTAAAAGGGGACAGATTCAAAACCAATGCTAGGATGTTCTTCTTCACCCAGAGGGTGGTGGACACCTGGAATGCACTTCCAGAGGGCGTGATAGGACAGAGTACGGTTTTGGGGTTCAAGAAGGGATTGGATGATTTCCTGAAGGAAAAGGGGATAGAAGGGGGTATAGATAGAGGGTTAAATACAGGTTTCTGGACCTGATGGGCCGCTGCGTGAGCGGACTGCTGGGCATGATGGACCTCTGGCATTACTTATGTTCTTATGTGGAACCTTGTCGAACGCCTTCTGAAAATCCAGATATACAATGTCGACCGGGTCGCCCTTGTCTATCTGCCTGTTTACTCCCTCAAAGAAGTGCAGCAAGTTCGTCAGGCAAGATCTGCCTTTGCTGAAACCGTGCTGGCTGGTCCTCATTAAACCTTGTTCGTCAAGGTGTTCAATGATGCAGTCCTTTATCAGCGCCTCTACCATCTTTCCCTGTACCGAGTTCAGACTCACCGGTCTGTAGTTTCCCGGATCTCCCCTCGAACCTTTTTTGTAGATTGGTGTAACATTTGTCATCTTCCAATCTTCCGGAATCTTTCCCGATTTGATTGACAGATTGGCTATTAGTTGAAGCAGTTTAGCTATAGTCCCTTTCAGTTCCTTGATGACCCTCGGATGGATGTCATCTGGTCCAGGGGATTTATCGCTCTTAAGCCCATCAATCTGCCTCTTCTCGACTGACCATCATCCCTGTCAGTTTCCCGTCTTCGTTTCCTCCATATAGCCTGATGGGTTCCGGTATGCTGTTGCCTCCCTTGCATTCATGTTTAATCTCGTCTGTCATTTCTCCATCAGTCTCTTTGGACTACGCTGGAGGTCAGTAGTAGATGCCAATCTTTGTATCTGTTCCATTTGTTTCCGGTATTTTGACCCACAGAGACTCTACCTTATTGTTCGTTTCTGGCGTGTTTTCTCCGGTAGACTCAATTCCCTCTTTTATGTGTAAGGCAATACCCCCACCTTTTTGTCCTACTCTGTCCCTGCGGTAGAACTTGTATCCTGGTAGCATAGTGTTCTAGACGTTGTCCTCGTTCCACCATGATTCTGTGATGCCGATGATGTCTAGGTTATCTTTTTGTGCCATAGCTTCCAAATCCCCCATTTTATTCCTTAGCATAGAAACATAGAAAAAATGACGGCAGATAAGGGCCACAGCCCATCAAGTCTGCCCACTCCACAGACCCAACCCCTAAGTCTGCTCTAGAGACTCCGCTCCAAATAACCCATTCTTAACTCCACCCTCTCAGGGATCCCACATGGGCATCCCATTTACCCTTAAAATCTGGCACGCTGTTGGCCTCGATCACCTGTATCGGAAGCTTGTTCCAATGATCAATCACTCTTTCGGTGAAGAAATACTTTCTGGTGTCGCCATGAAATTTCCCTCCCCTGAGTTTAAGCGGATGCCCTCTTGTGGCTGAGGGTCCTTGGGGAAAGAAGATATCTTCTTCCACCTCGATACGTCTCCTTGCGTTTGCAAACATACACTTAAGTTTGCAGCCTGTTGCTGTTTTACATTTCTGTCCCCCTTCTGTCTCCCTCACTTCCGTCCCTTTTGATTCGTTGAGATTTCTATCTTGCCTATGATCCGGTGAGTCTTCCCTGTAATCTTCTTGCATGGTATCCTCTGGGTATACTGTTTCCCGAACCATCAACTCTTGGTCATCTGTCGAGTTTCCCCTTCTTAGTTTAAAAACTTCTTGCTTGATGTTGCTTGCAAGTAGCCTTGATCCGTCTCCGCTGAGGTGGAGTCCATCCTTCCAGTATAGCTTGCTCTTCCCCCAGAATCTCATCCACTTGCGCATGAAGTGGAATCCTTCCTCACACCAGCATCTCATCCACGTGTTGACTGCTTGCAGTTCTGTCTGCCTCTTCTCGTCTGCCCTGGGTATCGGCAAGATTTCCAAGAATGCTACCCTTGGCGTTCTGATCTTCAGCTTCCTTCCTAGCATCTGGAACTGGTCTTTCAGTGTTTTCCTGCTGTAGTTCCTGTTGCTCATGTCGTTTGTCTCAACGTGGATCACCACCGCTGTATCTACCCCTTCCGCGCTGTCGATGCGGCTCTCTATATCCTCTCCCTTTGCTCCTGGTAGGCAGATCAACATCCGATCCTTTCTTCCTCCTGCTATGTGCCTGTTGACTTTTCGGATGTTGGAGTCCTCCACGACGATTGCTGTCTTCTCTATCTTCTCTTGTCTCTCTAGTCGCAGGTCCGTGTCCTCGGTGCACTTCCATCCTTCCTCATCCCAGCATTGGTTTGCACTGGACTTGTCTTCCTTTGGGTTCTCTCCGCTGTTTCCAGGTCTCACTGCTGTGTCATCTATTTGTTCCTTGTGATTGTACTCCAGGTGGTCCTCACTCACTGTATGTGTATCTTGGCAGTTCCACTGTTGTTGGTGACTTTCTACGGCCTCTCTGTATGCCTCCTCGATGAACTTCTCTAACTCCCTGACTTCTTCCTCAATGTTCCTCTCTGTCATGAAGTTCTCTGCCTCTCTGGCCTATTCCTCAACTGCTAGAAGTGCTTCTAGTTCTAGCACTCTTCCCTCCAGTAGTCTGACTTGCTTCTTCAGGCCCTCCAGTTCATCACATTGAGTGCATACATAATACTACCTCCCAGAGGGGAGGTAGTCATACATATGATAAACGATGCAGAAAACTGGGTATCTCAGCATTCTGCTTTGTCTGCTGCATCCATTACTGTCTGCTTGCCGGTCTGTCGTCTGAAGTGGCTTCTCCCTGTTTCCCAGGTCCTCTATGCTTCTTGATCTTCCCTATAGGATTTTCCATGCTGCGTGCGTGTCTCAGTGTTGTCTGAAGTGGCTTCTTGTGTAGGAATCTGTGTAGCGTCCTTGGTGTTTTTACTGTGCAGTCCCTCTCCTAACTGTATACCTGCTACCCCTGTTGCTTTGTGTATGTCCTCTGCATCTGCTGTGTTACAGAAGAAAGCCACTAAACTTTGAAAAAAGGCCAGCAACAAAAAACTGTAACTACCACTGCACAAGCCATTGCCACGGATGAAAGCGGTCTTTGATGGAAAAGTTCTTTAACTTTTTTTTTGTGGGAAAACCCATCAAAAATAAAACCAAATTACTAATCTTGAAAGAAAATAAAATAAAAAAATAAAAAACGCAAAGCGGGAAGGCAACAAAAACTGAATGGAGTTCAGTGAAAACAAATTTCTTCGCTCTGCGGAAAATGAAGAACTGAGGGGCTCAGGCTGGCATTGGATGAAAAGGCACTCATGCATGCGTGGTGCGGGCAGTTGCAAAGTTTTCAACTTAAAGTGACAGTTCACTTGTCAAACTGTCCGTACCAGGCTCCATGGTGACATCACCCATATGTGAGAATATGCTGCCTGCTTGTTCTAGGATAAAAAAGGTCCATGACCGAACACTGTGACATGGAAAGAGGAGATTCCAATTTTTTGCTCTTTCAGAACCTCAGCAATAAAATGGTGGACAGAGCCATGATTAAAAGGTCTGCTGATTGAGGGGTCCTCACCCAAATCTGGACTTTCAAGGCAACAGTGTTGACTAGTTCCAGCAAAGGAATCAGCCAGATCCAAAATAAAAGCAATGTCAGGAGACAAAAGCAGCATAATATCTGTATGGCATAATGCAATTGAACTTTGCTATAGCTGAATAAGAGGGTTCCTGAAAAGGGATCTCTGCCACTGGCGCAACTGGTTTAGAAGAAACTGATGCACCCGCCAACTGCATCCAATGAGCTGGGTTTGAAAAATACACTTTCAAGAGGAGCCAAAAAAAGGTCTGGTGAAAATTCACACCTTGTCCACTATAGGGCCCTGCTGAGGCCACCGTATCAAAAGAGTCCCAAGACTCAGAACGCAGGTGTTTGGCACCAAACTCCAGGGCAGCCTCTGAGAGAGATATTTTTCCAAAATCACAGACCCAGGCTGGCTCCCCAGCCCTGGAGGAGACAAAGCCTGAAGCTCCCACCTCCTCTCCCAGCACACTGATCTGGCGCAATCATTGCACACAATCGACAGATTAGGGGTTGGGGAGTCCATCCAAAATTATTTATAATCAAATAGAGGGGTTTGAGCCAAAAATAAAATTCAAAAAAAGATGGCTGCCACCAGCGAATTTATGCCCAAAATGGAAAAAATAAAGAAAATCTGAAAATAAAAAATAGCGATTTGGGCAAGTGGGAGACCTGAGCCCTATCCTCAGAAACTCCAAAAAAATGCATTTTACAGAGCCCAACAGACCACCACTGAAGCTCCCACAGGAAATAATGGAGTTGTACTTAGAGCCTGTGAAGTGTCTGCCTGGCAATCTCTGTTACACTGACTGCAGCTGAATGGAGGAAAAGTATTTTCTGCCTCCAAAACTGCTCCAAATTATCAAACCTGAAGATCTTTGGAGTGCCAATTGGACAGACACAGACTGTAACCTCCACCCCCACAGAAACTCTCCATATGACTGGGGGCGGGAAACACAGCCTGTGGCCTAAAACCCAGAGGGAAATTTTACTCAGGACGCATACAGCCAATGTTTAAACCCCTGACAGGGTCAGAGGGCAAGAAAGCTCCCAGGGGAATAGACCCCGGGTCTGAGAAGTGTGGCACAAACAGGCTGGCTCCACAGATCCACCAAAGCTTCTCTGTAAAGCAACAGTCCGGCTAGGCGGGAACAGAGGACAACGCAAGGGGTCTCAAGACATTTAAGCCACCAAAAAAAAGAACTTTAAGTAAAAAAATAAGAAAAAAATGTAGAACATATCCAAAAGACTTCTGCATGGATTGCTTGCAGAAATTAGAATTACAGAGGGCTCTAACTCTCTAAGGTGGGAGGAGCATGTGCTCAGAAAAGTGTTTGGATTTCTGCAACTTCCGGATTGAGGGAAGGGATTGAACACCTAGCGTACTGCAACTGGAAGGGACATAACAGAAGTCATATTAAACTACACATTCCTGCCCAGGCCCCGCCTAAACCCACCCCTCCCACCCATGCCCCACCTACTCTCCGCCCATGCCCCGCCCCCTCCCATAGGAATGAATGGTGGCGGTCCCACCCATGTGCCACCGGAAATGCACTTTCTGATGACATCACATACGAACATAAGAATTGCCACTGCTGGTCTATCATGCCCAGCAGTCCACTTACGCGGCGGCCCTCTGGTCTAAGACCAGCGCCCTGAGACTAGCCCTACCAGCGCACGTTCTTGTTTAGCAGAAACTTGCCTAACTTTGTCTTGAATCCTTGGAAGGTGTTTTCTCCTATAACAGCCTCTGGAAGAGCGTTCCAGCTTTCTACCACTCTCTGGGTGAAGAAGAACTTCCTTACGTTTGTACGGAATCTATCCCCTTTCAACTTTAGAGAGTGCTCTCTTGGTCTCCCTACCTTGGAGAGGGTGAACAACCTGTCCTTATCTACTAAGTCTATCCCCTTCAGTACCTTGAATGTTTCTCTAATTTTTTACTGTATGGCAGCTCCACCAGCCTCTTAACCATTTTAGTTGCTCTTCTCTGGACCCTTTCAAGTAGTACTGTGTCCTTCTTCATGTACGGCGACCAGTGCTGGATGCAGTACTCCAGGTGAGGGCGTACCATGGCCCGGTACAGCGGCATGATAACCTTCTCTGATCTGTTCGTGATCGCCTTCTTTATCATTCCTAGCATTCTTTTTGCCCTTTTTGCTGCCACCGCACATTGTGTGGACGGTTTCATCGACTTGTCGATCAGAACTCCCAAGTCCCTTTCCTGGGAGGTTTCTCCAAGTACCGCCCCGGACATCCTGTATGCGTGCATGAGATTTTTGTTATCGACATGCATCACTTTACACTTATCCATGTTGAACCTCATCTGCCATGTCGATGCCCATTCCTCGAGCTTGATTATGTCACGTTGCAGATCTTTGCAATCCCCCTGTGTCTTTACTACTCTGAATAACTTCGTATCATCCGCATATTTAATCACCTCGCTCGTCGTACCTATGTCCAGAACATTTGTAAAGATGTTAAAGAGCACGGGTCCAAGCACCGAGCCCTGCGGCACCCCACTGGTGACGCTCTTCCAGTCCGAGTATTGTCCATTTACCTGTTTCCTATGCTCCAGCCAGTTTTTAATCCACGTGATTATTTCACCCTCATTTCCATGGCATGCAATTTTCCGAAGTAGTCGTTCATGCGCAGTGGTCTCAAATTTGCGGCCCGCCAGGTACTATTTTGAGGCCCTCGGTATGTTTATCATAATTAGAAAACTAAAATAAAAGAGTTTCTTGATCATCATATGTCTCTTTAGCTATAAATTGCAATATTATTTTTAAAGACTTAGCCAAAAGGAAAGATTTATAAACTATAGAGATTTACCTAATGCAAAATTGTCATTTCTTTAATAAGACATTAACTATTTTTTTCTGAGGCCCTCCAAGTACCAACAAATCCAAAATGTGGCCCTGCAAAGGGTTTGAGTTTGAGTTCATGCGGAACCTTGTCGAACGCCTTCTGAAAATCCAGATATACAATGTCGACCGGATCGCCCTTGTCTATCTGTCTGTTTACTGCCTCAAAGAAGTGCAGCAAGTTCGTCAAACACGATCTGCCTTTGCTAAAACTGTGCTGACTGGTTCTCATCAGCTCGTGTCCGTCAAGGTAATCAATGATGCTGTCCTTTATCAGTGATTCTACCATCTTTCCCCGGATCTCCCCTCAAACTTTTCTTGAAGATCGGTGTAACATTCGCCACCTTCCAGTCTTCCGGAATCTTTCCCGATTTGATCGACAGATTGGCTATTAGTTGAAACAGTTCAGCTATGGTCCCTTTCAGTTCCTTGATGACCCTCAGATGGATGCCATCCGGCCCCGGGGATTTATCGCTCTTAAGCCTATCAATCTGCCTACATACCTCCTCTAGACTGACCGTCAATCCTGTCAGCTTTCCGTCTTCATTTCCAGCATATAGCCTGATGGGTTCCGGTATGCTGTGTACATCTTCTTCGGTAAATACAGATGCAAAAAATGTGTTCAGTTTGTCAGCGATTGCTTTGTCCTCCTTTAGTGCTCCCTTTATTCCATGGTCATCCAACGGTCCCACCACTTCCTTTGCGGGTCGTTTCCCCTTAATAAATCGAAAGAACGGCTATTTTTTCCTCGTAGTCTCATTTGGCCCCTTTTACCGCCTTATGGCACCTGCTTTGATATTGTTTGTGCTTGTTCCAATTTTCGTCCGTTTTTGACCTTTTCCATTCCTTAAATGAAGTTTTCTTGTCTCTGATCGCTTCCTTCACCTCTACAGTGAGCCACGCCGGTTCTTTGTTCTTTTTCCTCTTGGATCCCTTGTTGATACGCGAATATATAGATTTTGCGCCTCAGTGACTGTGTCCATAAAAAGGGACCAAGCTTGCTCTAGCGTTTTTACAGTGCTTATCCTCTTCTTAATCTTCTTCCCCACCATGTTCAATGCCATGGCCGTTCTGGTCTGATATTTGGCCCCTGTAATCAGGTCGAAGCGGATCATGTTGTGATCGCTGTTTCCCAGCGTTCCTTCTACTTCTACACCTTGTGCTGGTCCTCGCAGGCCATTTAGAATTAAGTCCAGAATTGCATTTCCTCTAGTATTTTCCTTGACAAGTTGTTCCAGGAAGCAATCGCCTACAGCAACCAATAATTTGGTCTCTCTAATGCAGCCGGAGGTGCCTAGGATTCAGTCTATTCCCAGATAGTTGAAGTCACTCATGATAACTGTGTTGCCTCCCTTGCAGTTGCGTTTAATCTCATCTATCATTTCTCCATCAATTTATTTGGACTGCCCTGGGGGTCGGTAGTAGATGCCGATCTTCGTTTCCAGGCCATTTGTTCCTGGAAGTTTGACCCATAGAGACTCTAACTTATCCATCAGTTGTGGCATGTTCTCTCCAGCAGATTCAATTTCCTCTTTGACGTATATGGCAACACCCCCACCTTTTTGAGCCACTCTGTCTCTGCGGTATAGCTTGTATCCCAGAAGCACAGTGTCCCAGACGTTTTCCTCAGTCCACCATGTTTCCGTGATGCCTATGATGTCAACGTTATCTTTTTGTGCTATGGCTTCTAATTCACCCATCTTATTTGAAAGGCTCCTTGCGTTTGTGTACATACACTTGAGTTTGCAGCTTTTTCCTTTCTTGCATTTCCTTCCCTCTTGTGTCCTTTTCGATCTCTCTTGCCTGTAATCTGGTGAGTCTGTCCCTCTATCTTCTTGCACGGTATCCTCTGGGTATACCGGTTCCCGAACCATCGACTCTCTCTCTTTGTCGACTGTCGGCTTTCCCCTTCTTCCTAGTTTAAAATCTTGTCCACTTCTCTCTTGATGTTGCTTGCAAGTAGCCTTATTCCGTCTCTGCTGAGGTGGAATCCATCCTTCCTGTAGAGCTTGCTCTTCCCCCAGAACGTTGTACAGTTGCGCACGAAGCGGAATCCTTCTTCCTCACACCAGCGCCGCATCCATGCATTGACTGCTTGCAGCTCCACCTGCCTCTTCTCATTTGACCCCGGAAATACGCTTTCTGATGACATCACCGGAAATGGGAGTGCCTGCCCTACCGGAAATGTACATTTTGACCACGTAGGCGGAAATAGGGTAAATGAAGAGCCGGAAATGCGCTTTTCTGATGAGAGGGAAATGCATTTTCTGATGATGTTATCGGAAACAGACTTAGTCAAAACCCCCGGAAATGATGTGGCCAGAAAAAGAAGTGTCTTTATTTTAACAATTTTTTTAGTTTAAAGACAGGTTTTAAGAGCTCATGGATAGAGAATGCACAGGCAGATCACAAAACAAAAGACATTCACAAAATCTTTCCTGTTTTTTTTTTTTTAATAGACCAGTGCAGAAACAACTTAGAAAAGGCTGCATTTTTTTTCTGTCCTGTTTTTTTTAAACAGACAGTACAAAACTTTAGTTAATGGTTGTGGGGATGGGCAGCTCCCTGGTTGTCATGGTAACAGCTGATAAGCCCCTTGCAGCCCCCCTGATAAAGCCAAGGGTGGGGGAGGTGTGTTTAAACCTGTCTGAACATATCCCGGCCCCCTGGTGTTGTCTTTAACAATCTGAAAAAAATCAACTGTCATCTAACAGCGTCTGTTAAAAGGCAGAGTTTTAAGACCTTTTTTTTAAATTTTATTTAGAGAAAAGTTGACAGCTGAATTGAACATGAAAGAATCTTTAATGAAGCAAATTTATTATGATCCATACGCGGCAGGAAGCTATGGAGGCATTAATCCTCTACTTCAAGAAGCTAAAAAGAGCGATATTACAGTCCGAAGTCAAAACACATACAATTTTACACAGACCAGTTAGAATCCATTTTAAAAGAAATAAAACAAGGGTGTCAGAAGTTGACAGCCAGTGGCAAAGTGACTTAGTCAACATGTCAGCCTTTGCCCGTTATAACAACGGTTACAAATACATCTTAACGGTAATAGATATCCTGTCAAAATATGCATGGGTCGTGAGTTTAAAAACAAAAAGCAGTCACAAAGTTACCAAAGCCTTTGAAACAATATTTAATTTAGGGCATACACCTGAAAAACATCAAACAGAAAAGGGTAAAGAAATTTTAAATACAATATTACCGGAACTTAAAACAATTATAAGTGTATCTGTATTCTGCATTCTAAAGAAATGTCTGCAAAACGTGAAGGGTGAAGACTGTTAAGCACATGAGAGATGGTGAATATGTAGAGATTGTAAAATGATTTAATCCATGACACCGCTTTTAAATCATTCTTCAAAAGACATGCCTTTTAAAATATATTTTTTATTTTTGGGATTGAGGGAAATACAGTATATAACTGCTTGCTTGTTTGTATAAAAGTTTAAAACATTTATTGATGCAATATAAAGATTTTTGAAATTACAAAATGTATGGTGTGTTTTTAGGAATGGCTAGCCACGTGAATTAACATCCCAAACTAAAACAATAGAAGGTGTGACAGGTTATAAGGAATAATGCTCTAGATATGTAGGTGTTAATTTGATATCTAAATTGACTAAACATGGCAAACGATATGTATCAGTAGCAGAGGCCATAGACATACAATAAAACTTTTGTGTATGGACAACTTCTATAGAGGGTTGTAAGTGTATAAAAAATTTGCTGTGACAAGACCAGCAAGCGTTCTGGTTTTTGTGGATGTTACATCGGACCCCGGATACATCAATCGCTAACATGGTGAGTAGAAAAGAGGCTTTTATTTTTGTTTTTAGGGATATAATATTTTTTTCTGTCTCTGAATCTATCATTGCATTTAAAAGAGGAACGGGGATCTGATGGTAGAAATAAACTATCTCTTACCAGAAAAAGGCAACAGAAATTGTTACAGTAAGTGACAGTTGATTTATCTGGCACGTATGTTGGCTTTTTTTAAAAACAGCATCTACAAAACGGCTGGAGAACCGACACCTTCTACATCGACAAGTTCTAACCAACAACCGGTTCCTTACCATAAGCCAAAAGATAAACAAAATAGTAGGTATCCTGGTTTTTGTAAAGAGACTAGGGTTAAAAGAAAATGTCATTACTTTTATAATGGTTGATCAAGAAAATATAAGGCAGTCAGATCCTCAAGGGGGAAAAAGTATTAACGGTTATGCTGTTATAAATTGTAGATCAAGAAAATGTTAGAAAGTCACAAGCAGATACCATGAACCCGACAGAAAAGTCTAACAGGAAAAGATCACATAGTGAAAGCTTCTTTGATAAGGGAACCAGAGCCCAAAGTTGCTTACCGGAAACCAAAAGATAAACAAAATAGTAAGTATTCTGTTTTTGTAAGGAGACTATTGTAAAAGAAAATGTCATTACTTTTATAATGGTTGATCAAGAAAATATTAGGCAGTCAGATCCCCAAAGGTGGAAAAAGTATTAACGGTTATGTTTTGTTATAAATTGTAGATCATGAAAATGTTTGAAAGTCACAAGCAGATACCGTGAAGCAGACAGAAAAGTCTAACAGGAAAAAGGCACACAGCAAAAGTGTCTCAGAGTCGGACTGCACAGAAGATGGAGAAAGTTATGAAGGTGATAATTATCCTGATAGCAGCAAGGTGTCAGAGGACGGTTCAAATAAGGGTGCATTAGGTCCTTCTGAAGATTCAGAACCAATCAGCTATGTTCAGTTTGTGAAAAGATGTGATCGTAAACTGGACAAGTTTCATGATGTACTTTATTCAGAAGAATTTTGTTTCATTAATTTAGACAGGATAACATCATTACATGAGGCTCAAAATGCTATACACCAAGGCATTCAACATATCCTGGACGATGTTAGCAACAGAGTATCGCCCAGTGACTACGTACAAGTGCATCTACATTCATCGCTTTTTCACAACTCCTTGTTTTCTGGTAAATTAAATCCCGAATCGCTAGATGCTGATGATTTCTTAGACCAGGTTGCTAAACTCCTTCAAAGTCACAGAGAAATACAGGTCTGTGATTTATTCCGTGTTGTTGTACTTGTAATAAGAAACAAGGTGGTGGGGCCCGAAGGGTGTTAAAATCTATACTGTTTAGCCAGATTTTGCAGAAAAAAAGGATGTATTTAATAGATTTGAATAACACAGGCAATAACCTGTGTTTTGCCGGTAGCCTTACAGCACTTATGTCGCCAGTAAAACTCACAGATGTTGAACTGTTAACAGGTGCTGAAAAGCTACATAATGATTTGGGGTGGTTGGTACATAAAAAAGTCATGCTCGATGATGTAGCAACCATAGAACAACATTTAAAGATAAATATAAGAGTTGTGTTTTATACAAACTCGTGGTGGTGTTTTAAAACATCAGATCAACCCGTGTATCCAAAAACAGTTTTCTTATTGCTACATTATGATTACATAACATTACATTACTGATTTCTATTCCGCCTCAACCTTGCAGTTCTGGGCAGATTACAAAAGAGACAACTGGACATTTCCAGGATAATTACAGAGAGAATTCTGGTCATTTCCAGGAGAAGTTACAAGAATAATGGAGCTGTATATTTCAAGAGCTACAAGATGCTGTACAAATAGGAAATAGTGCAGATCCAGTATATATACCGTTAGGGAAGCAGTTGACATGCTTGAGGCTAAAGAGAAGGAAACTGGTGAGGGGGGAGGAGGGGGGAGTTGCGTTGAGGGGGGTCTGGTTGGGGTTAAGCCATCTGTATAAATTTTTTGAATAGGTGGGTTTTGATTTCTTTGCGAAAATATTTGCAGTCGTTTGTTGTTATTAGCAGGTTGGAGATAGTGTGGTCCAGTTTCGCTGCATGCGTCGCCAGGAGACTGTCAAATATCTTCTTGCGCTGGGTGCCTTTGAGTGGGGGGTAGGTAAAAGGGGTCTTAGTTCTTCTTTGCCTAGTGGTGGCGTTTTGGTACAGGCGGTTGTTTAGGTAATTGGGGGCTGTGCCATTTATTGCTTTGAATAATAGACAGTATAGTTTGAATTGAATTCGTGCTTGCATTGGCAACCAGTGTGAGTCCAGGTAGGCCGCGGTGACATGGTCAAATTTTCTCAGTAAGTAGATTAATCTGAGTGCAGTGTTTTGGATTGTCTGTAGTTGTTTTATCATTGTTGCAGGGCAAGGCAGATAGAGTATGTTGCAGTAGTCCAATAGACCTAGTACTAGGGATTGGACTACTAGCCTATATTGCTCTTTGTCGAAGAATTTTCTGATTTTTCTTAAATTGTGCATGGTTAGAAATGCTTTCTGGGTGGTCTTGTTGATTTGGGCCTGCATTATGCAGCATCTGTCTATTGTTACTCCTAGGAGTTTTAGGGTAGGTTGTATAGGGTATTTGGAGGCATTTATTTCTAGTTCTGTGATGGAGGGATTCTTATCCTTTTCAAGCAGTAGAAATTATGTTTTGTCAGTGTTCAGCTTCAATTTGTGATCTGCCATCCATTTTTCCACTGCTTGAAGGGTTTTTTCCAATTTTTCTGTAGAAGTTGGGTCAGGAGCATCAAAGGGTAGGAGTATGGTGATGTCGTTAGCGTAGCTGAATGAAGTTACATTCAGATTGTCTAGGGTAGACCCAAGGGAGGATAAGAAGAGGTTGAAGAGAGTAGGTGAGAGTGGTGATCCTTGAGGAACTCCACAGGGGTTGGACCATGGTTCTGATTTAAGATTGTTTGACTTTACTCTATAAGATCTGTATTTAAGGAATCCTTCGAACCAATTGTATACCCTGCCTGAGATCCCTATGGCTTCTAGTGTCTGTACTAGGACCAGATCGAATGCTGCAGATAGATCGAGTTGAATTATTAGCATCCTTCTGCCTTTGCTGAGGTGCTGTCGGGCTGTGCCTAGTAGGGTTACTAGTAAAGTCTGAATCCCGATTGAGAGGGGTGGAGAAGATTGTGGTCTTCCAGGTAATTTGCAACTAGTCCTTCTATAAGTTTGACGTATATTGGTATTGAGGTGATGGGTCTATAGTTAGCGGGATTATCTATAAGGCCTTTGTGGTCCTTCACAATTGGAGTGATTATGATTTCTCCTAGGTGCTGCGGGAATTGACCTTCAGTGAGTGTAATTTGGATCCATTGCATGAGGTTGGCCCTAAATTTGGGGGTGGCGTTGGTTATTAGATACGCGGGACAATAGTTCAGGTCGCATGAGGCATGACTGTATTTTTTGTAGAGTCGATTCATGTCTGTCCAGTTTACCGCAGGGAATTCGGTCCAGGTCCTGTCTGCAGCAATGGTTTCTCCTATTGGGGGATTTGTTGTTATCTCGTCGAGGAGGGTGTGTGTGTTATTGAAGATAGTCCTGATTGTTGTAATCTTGTTTTTGAAGTGGTCTGCGAGTTGAGTGGCTGTTGGAGGGTGATTTCCTTGTGCTGTTAGGTAAGGTTTGGTGTTGGTGAGGTTTTTTACTAGATTGAAAAGTTTTTTTGAGTCTATGGACTCCATGCCTACCAGCTTGGAGTAGTAATCTTTTCTTTTTTCTTTGAGTTTGGTCTTGTATTGTTTAATTAGACTTCTCCATGCTATTTTGGATTGTTCTTGGTTCTTTTTTTTCCAGTTTCTTTCCATTTGTCTGCAGTGCCTTTTGAGTTGGAGAAGTTCAGCGTCGAACCATTTGTCTGATTGTCTGCGGATTTTGTGTTTTGATTTTATTGGAGCTAGCTCATTTAGGATTGTTTCGCTTAATGTTTGCCATTGTGGTTTGAGTTCTTTGGGGTTTATGGAGTCGATTGCGGGATCTGCTTTGTCCCAGAAAGTGGTTGGTTCGATTTTTGGATGGGTTTTGATGGGGGATTTGTGGGGTTTGTGTTTATAATTGCATTGAGCCCAGTTGATGTTGAAGGTGTATTTATAATGATCTGACCAGAGGGAGGGGATCCAGGATCCATTTGAGATGTGGATTTCTGGTGTCAAAAAATTCTACGGGGAGCGTAATTTCTGTACTTTTTGCCAGAAGCCCTATAGTCATGACCACTCCTGTACGTTATGGTGTTGTCTTTGTTTGACACAGACGTGTTTGAACAATGTCAGTGTACAAAAGAGATGTCCTAAATGTAAAATGTGTTGTTGCTCTAAAGACTGTTTAGATAGGCATATGCAGCTGGTGCAGAAAAAAGAAGTGGTGTGTTTATCTAAAACTCTGTGTCAGAAATGTGAGTCCTACGTGCACGAGAAACATAAATGTAAGGGCAGGATGTGTAAGCTATGCCGTGAACCCTTAAACGGTGATGACATTCACTTATATTTTATGACCCCCATCGATAATCTCAAAACATCTGAAAAGTATATTATTTACGATTGCGAATGTATGCAAGAAACGGGGTGGCACATTCCTAATTACATATAGCGGTGGACTTGTACAAAACAAGAAAATGGGAATTCAAGGGTCTTGAGTGTATTTTTGCCTTTATACAGATTTTTTGTGACAAAAAAATTTAAAGACTTAACTTCATAGCCCATAATGCCAAAGGCTATGATGGGTATTTTGTTCTTAGCCAACTGTTAAAGGAAAAGATGGACACAGGTCTGTTGGTTCAAGGTGACAAGCTTTTACAAATCACAGTTTAACCTTTAGCTATTCATTTCATAGACTCTCTAAATTTCCTACCTATGAAACTTAGCAAACTTCCAAAGGCCTTAGGTTTTCCAGGCTGTAAGGGTTATTTCTCGCATTTTTTTAATACTCAGGAAAATCAAGACTATGTGAGGTATATGCTGGATATGGAGCATTATGGTGTGGGAAACATGATGCCTGAAGAAAAAGAGGAATTTTTAAAATGGTACAAGGACAACCAGCACAAGATGTTTGATTTGCAAAAAGAGCTGGCTTATTACTGTCAACAGGATGTGGCTATTTTGCGACAGGCATGTGTTCTCTACAGAGCTGAAATCATGAAAATGACACAGAAAAACGTGGTTGTAGAATGAGAGGGTACTTCAGAAATTCTAACAACTTGTTTAGACCCTTTCCAATATAAAACCCTAGCCTCTGTATGTATGGCCATGTTCAGATTTATGTTTTTAGAACCCGAGACAGTGGCACTCATCCCCCCGAATAACTATCACAGATACAAAAAGAGATATTCAACCCCCTCTATTCAATGGCTGCTGTATCAAGAGGCTGCACAAAATATACAGATCATGCATGCTCTGAACGGGGGTGAAAGAAAGGTGGGGTCTTATTTTCTTGACGGTTACACTGTTATTGACGGGGTAGAAACAGCTTTTGAATTTAATGATTGTTTTTATCACGGCTGTCCGGTCTGTTATAATGATAAAGACCGGAACCCTGTAACAGCCACGATCTATGGCATTCTTTATTATAATAAACTAAAAAATAGTAGGAGTATAAGATTACTAAATTGCTGGTAGCGCTATACTATTCAAACAAAAATTACCAGCTTCTATTTAAATACTAGAAATAAATATTTAAATATAATAAATAGAAAATGTATAAATATATCAATATATGTTAAATAAATAAATATCAGTAATGAAAAGTGCTCAGTGTCATATCTCTTGCATGCGAGCCACGTAGAGATTAAAGAGGGACCATCATATCACTTTTTAGTCCCTGTTCATTGATGTATAATACATTATAAATATGCAAATGAAAAAGATAAGAAAAGTAATGTACTTATCTTATACAATGGTTTACTATCGTGGCTCTGCAGATGATTTTATCAAGTGTTATGTAGTGAAACTCATTTTGAGATTTGTGCAAAACAGTGCAGCAGTGCAAAATCCAGAATGTATACAGCTCCTGTGTTGAAAGACTAAACTCCTCAACTCAGTCCTGAGTTTCGCCAAAAAGGCTTCTTCAGGAGGAGTGATCTCTTAGGGCGGATATCAAATACCAAGACGCCGACACTGACATATCTCCAACCCACTGGTTGTCAGTATCGGCGTCGTGGGGACTTCGTGCACGGTGGAGATGGATGTTGCCATTGCAAAAGGGTATGTGGTTGTTGAAATCTATGAAATCTGGCATCCTCGAAGGCCTCTAAAAGAATTGTGATTTTCCAGGGTACTGTTTAAAGTTATAGACCGGCCTGTTTTATCCGGTTTTTGTTTTTAAACTCATGACCCATGCATATTTTGACAGGATATCTATTACCGTTAAGATGTATTTGTAACCGTTGTTATAACGGGCAAAGGCTATGTCGACTAAGTCACTTTGCCACTGGCTGTCAACTTCTGACACCCTTGTTTTATTTCTTTTAAAATGGATTCTAGCCGGTCTGTGCAAAATAGTATGTGTTTTGACTTCGGATTGTAATATCGCTCTTTTTAGCCTCTTGAAGTAGAGGATTAATGCCTCCATAGCTTCCTGCCGTGTATGGATCATAATAAATTTACTTCAATAAAGATTCTTTCAAGTTCCATTCAGCTGTCAACTTTTCTCTAAATAAAATTTTAAAAAAAGGTCTTAAAACTCTGCCTTTTAACAGATGCTGTTAGGTGACAGTTGGTTTTTTTCAGATTGTTAAAAACAACACCAGGGGGCCAGGACATGTTCAGACAGGTTTAAACACACCTCCCCCTCTCCCCCCCTTGGCTTTATCAGGGGGGGCTGCAAGGGGCTTATCAGCTGTTACCATGACAACCGGGGAGCTGCCCATCCCCACAACCATTAACTAAAGTTTCGTACTGTCTGTTTAAAAAAAACAGGACAAAAAAAAAATGTAGCCCTTTCTAAGTTGTTTCTGCACTGGTCTGTTTTAAAAAAAACAGGAAAGATTTTGTGAATGTCTTTTGTTTTGTGATCTGCCTGTGCATTCTGTATCCATGAGCTCTTATAACTTGTCTTTAAACTAAAAAAACTGTTAAAATAAAGACAATTCTTTTTCTGGCCACATCATTTCCAGGGGTTTTGACTAAGTTTGTTTCCGGTAACATCATCAGAAAATGCATTTCCCTCTCATCAGAAAAGTGCATTTCCGGCTCTTCATTTACCCTATTTACGCCTACGTGGTCAGAAAAGTGCATTTCTGGTGCTTCATTTACCCTGTTTCTGCCTGGCTCTTCATTTACCCTATTTACACCTACGTGGTCAGAAAAGTGCATTTCTGGTGCTTCATTTACCCTGTTTCTGCCTATGTCATTAGAATGTACATTTCCGGTAGGGCAGGCACTCACATTTCTGGTGATGTCATCAGAAAGTGTATTTCCTGTGGCATGGGGCGGAGCCACCAACATTCATTCCTATGGGGGTGGGGCATGGGTGGAGAGTGGGCAGGGCATGGGCAGGAGGGTCTGTGGTGTGGGCGGGGCTATGGGAAAAGTGGGTGTGGTGTGGGAGGGATATGGGCAGGGTTTGGGTAAAAGTGGGTGGGGTTTGGCATGGTGTGGCAGAGTGGGCGGGGCTTAACCCAGAAGTGACCGCTGATTGGTCGATCCTTATCTCTGACAGCTGTCAATTGTTTTGACATGAGGTGTACCCATTATACTACTTACTTACCCTGGTAAGCTCTTTCCCAGTAGATGGCCTGGGGGCCAGAAGCGGTCCGCCATGTCCTATTTTGCGGCCCTCAGTATGTTTATCATAATCACAAAGTAAAATAAACAGTTTCTTGATCATTTGTCTCTTTAGTTATAAATTACAATATTATTATTAAGACTTAGCCAAAAGGAACAATTTATAAACTACAAAGAGTTTTACCTCATGCAAAATTGTCATTTCTTTAATAAGATATTAACTATTTTTTCTGAGGCCCTTCAAGTACCTACAAATCCAAAATGTGGTCCTGCAAAGGGTTTGAGTTTGAGACCACTGTTCTAGACCATAGGGTTATTTCCCTTTACCGCATAGGCTTCAAAGAAGCTCAGGAACTTTTCCCATAACATGGAGAATGTATTCACAAAACTTTCCCTAGCATCAAAGGGATGACCAGTCTCCATAAAACAAATAGCAGAAGCATAGAGACACAGACATCTGAGCTGAACTCTGAAATCTGCCAGCAGGCACAGCAAGGACAGTATGGATGTCTAGAATTTATCTAGAGCTTACCATGGTAAGTACATAATCTCCTTTTCCAGTGCAATTGGTGAGACATTCTAGACCAGTTGTGCCCAAAAGGTCGATCACAATCGACCAGTAGATCGCAAAGGCAATCACTTTAACATAGAAACATAGAAGATGACGGCAGAAAAGGGCTACAGCCCATCAAGTCTGCCCACTCTGCTTACCCACCCCCTGTCTATGCCCTAATGACCCAATTTCCTTATCTTGACCCTCGTAGGGATCCCACATGGGTATCTCATTTATTCTTAAAGTCTGACACGCTGTCTGCCTCGATCACCTGCACTGGAAGCTTGTTCCAATGATCAACCACTCTCTCTGTGAAGAAATACTTTCTGGTGTCGCCATGAAATTTTCCGCCCCTGAGTTTGAGCGGGTGCCCTCTTGTGGCCGAGGGTCCCTTGAGAAAGAAAATATCATCTTCCACTTCGACACGTCCCGTGAGGTACTTAAATGTTTCGATCATGTCTCCCCTCTTCCTACGTTCCTCAAGAGTGTAGAGCTGCAATTTGTTCAGTCTCTCTTCGTACGAGAGACCTTTGAGCCCCGAGATCATCCTGGTGGCCGTCCGTTGAACCGATTCAATTCTGCGCACATCTTTACTGTAATGTGGCCTCCAGAATTGCACACAGTACTCCAGATGAGGTCTCACCATGGCCCTGTACAACAGCATTATGACTTCAGGCTTTCGGCTGACGAAACTTCTATTGATACAACCCAATATCTGCCTTGCCTTAGATGAAGCCTTCTCCACTTGATTGGCAGTTTTCATGTCTGCACTGATGATTACTCCTAAATCTCGTTCTGCTGAAGTCCTAGTTAAAGTTTCTCCGTTCAAGAAGTACGTCCTGCATGGATTTCCGCTTCCGAGGTGCATGACCTTACATTTCTTAGCATTGAAGCCTAGCTGCCAGGTTGAGGACCAACTTTCCAATGTAAGCAGGTCCTGCGCCATATAATTCTGTAAACTGCATTCACTTACTATATTACATAGTTTGGCGTCATCGGCGAATAGTGTTATTTTACCTTGAAGCCCTTGAGTCAGATCCCCTATGAATATGTTGAAAAGGAGTGGACCCAGGACCGAGCCCTGTGGCACTCCACTGGTCACCTCCGATGTTTTAGAGAGGGTACCATTAACCACCACCCTCTGAAGTCTGCCACTCAGCCAATCATTGACCCATGCAGTTAGTGTCTCTCCTAACCCCATCGATTCCATCTTGCTTAGCAGCCTGCGGTGTGGGACACTGTCAAAAGCTTTCCTGAAGTCCAGGTACACGACGTCCAAAGACTCTCCCAAGTCCAACTTTCTTGTTACCCAGTCAAAGAAGCTGATGAGATTGGATTGGCAGGACCTACCCTTGGTGAATCCATGCTGACTGGGATCCCGAAGATTCACTTCATTCAAGACCGTGTCCAATTTGCTTTTAATTAGTGTTTCCATGAGTTTGCAACCCTTTTTATGCAGAGGAACGACATTAGCTAATTTCTAGTCCAGGGGAACTTTCCCCTTACTTAGGGAGAGATTGAATAGCTCAGCCAACGGTTTCGCCAGGACTTTAACCCTGTAGGGGTGTTTCCATATTAGCACCTGAAGGTTAGGCCTCTCTGACATCATCAAGCCTGAACCATTGTCTGCAAGAAATCTTTCCAGCATGAACTTTGCAAGAAGAGAGAAAGAAGAACACATATTTGCTGTTTCTGCCTGATGCATTCTGGGTAAGTACCAGAATGGTATTCTACTCAAGGACATCCATCTATGTTTTCATAATTAGACTGTGTGATTCTTGGGGGAGTTATGCTCCTATCCTGTTCTTATCTGTCTCACGGCGCCTGTGTCTCCCAGCCTGTATGAGACCTTACACAGAAAGGCTATTCATCTAAGTTCTGTTTCTGGATTGGTCCGAGGACGTCATCTGACGAGGTCCAAGTGAAAAGTTGCTAATTATAATTAGTCTGTGTCGGGATGCGAGGAAGTTCACATCTTACCACAGGTGTCCTGCACGCAACCTTTTCTTCAATAATTAAGACCTGAACAGTTACCTCGTGTGACTCTCTGCCTAAGAGAGAGTGAATCGGACTCTAAACAGCTCTGAATTCCAGCACTACAAGGAAACTTGTCTGCCAATGAATTATAGCCTTACCCGGGGCTGACGAACACATGTGCCTGTAACAAGGGATTTCTTACGTCTCCTGAAGCTAACAAGAAAGTTTTCCATTTCACCTAATTTTCGCCAGAGGCCTAATCAGAAGGTGAGTATACGGAACTTACTATCTTATCAGCTGGGGTTAGATAAGTATATCCGATTGTGATATAGGACAAGGTTTGTAATTATAAGGAATTGTTTAGTGTGTGTAACAATTAGTTATCTAACAAGTGTATTGTGATAATTATGTACTGAGTTTCATTTATGTAATCAGATATTTTGTGAACAATATTTAGATATTGCAGCTGGCTTATGAATTATATTTTTGTATTTTCATAATAAAAGTATTTCTCATTAGCCTGGGTCTTGTGTCGTGTAAACAGGCAATAAAGCTGAACCTGGATCAGCGTTTATGGTTTTCCCTAGACAAAACTAACAGACACGTAACTTGTTTATGTAACTGATTAGTATACCATAAATCTTGCTACAGTTTGGGGGCTTGTTCGTGTCTTTTTTGTCCCTGTTTCACGCATCCGATCCTTTGCAACAGTTTCGGTTTGTTTAGTTTACTTGTCACCATGTCTGTGATGGATGAACTCTTTATCATTTGCTAGCCAGATATAGGATTCTTTTGCTCGGCTAGTGTGCGAACACTATCCTTTGCTTGGTGACTTATTACCCTTTACTGAGAGATTAGTTTCTATTGAATCTGATGCTCATCTTGTCTTTGCATTCCGTACCAAGCCCAGGTTTGCGTCTGTGTTTTGGGATGCTTTCTTTCATTCTATGTTCACTTTTCATACCAATGTAACTGCGATACTGATTGCGCTTGAGCGTATCACTCCTGATTCTCTCTCTGTGCCCACTGCGTCTCTCTTGCTTTTCCCTCTGTTCACAGCCGCCGATCCTTTGCACTTCAGCTCTGAAGGGGGGAAGAGGGGGGAAAGTTTGCCAGAGTGTTCCGCTTCTGCTGTGGATGAATTGTTAGTCAGTGAAAAGTCTTTGAGGAATCTTTGCTTTTAACATCTTGTGAAGGGGGGGAAAGTAGCCCACGGCTTCAGCTTTGCCCAGGCAGGTCAGAAGAGAACAGGATACTTCCTGTCTCTCAGACACGCACAGTAAGGTCTACCTCCACTTCCTGTGATGTCACTAGACTCACTGATTTTCAGACACGCCCAGTAAGGTCAGTTTCTAGTGAGTCTAAACAACCACCAGCTGGCAGCAGAGAACCAAACCCATCTCAACCAGTGCACACATCAGCTTCACAGAATTCACATTGCAACACTGTGTTAGTGAATACTATGCAGACACCTTCAAGAGGGGATTTTTCTGTTAAACTGCCCTATCATACACAGATTCCCTCAGAAGAAGACCTGGATGGTCCACCCAAATTTTCTGAAGAGGATCTCGCATGACTAGGTCGAAAACCACTTTCCCCACTCACAATTGTATCTTCTGTCCAAACAACATCTTCTGATGCCACATAAGACATTGATCCGGTACTCTCCAGTGAATTATCTGAGGACATAGAGTGGCTTCCTTCGTGGGATTCCATCAAGTCGCACCAGTATTTCTTGGGTAGGCTCACGCCTATGGGTCAACGGTATACTCTACCTTTGTTTCTCTAACAGGTCTTGTCCTGTCCCGGTTTACTTGACTTGGCTTTCGAAGTGACTTTGCCAGAGTGTCTATTCCACCGTTTGAAGACTACCCTGGGTACCCAGATTCCACTGCAGATTATTCCCTGTGATTTGTCTTTGGTTGCATATGGACATCAGAACATTGAGACAGTTGGTCAAACTTGGCTTACCTTACAGTTAGGCAAAATAACTGTCAAACACCCAGTGATTATTACCACTAGTCCAGGAGAGGAGTTTTTGATTGGAAACGATCTTTTGAAGAGATTGAGGCCTATTTTGTATTACGTCCAAGAAGTGGTCTGGGCCCAGGTGACGCGTCCCCTTCCTTTTGGGAAGGTACAGACTACATGCCTGCCCCAGGTTGCCAGTACTGTGGAGCGAAACGATACTTCAATTCAAATCAATTTCCTGCGTTCAGCGGATCCACACATCTTGGAGCTATGGTACGCCAACACTCCGGGGGGGTCCCACAGGCCATGAGATTGTCAGAGTTCCCAAGGAACAAATATCTGACATTGTTCTCCAGGCAGACCATTTGGAAATTGTTCTGAAGTCTACGTTCCCTGTGCCGGACCCACCTCCAGCGACTGTCCAAGACCCAACCTCATCTGGTTACAGTTCTCTGACTTCTCATCCTCGTCTGCTGGCTGTACTTCACCAGGATGATACTGACTTGTCTGTTGATGTCCTCCTGCACAGTTCTGTTCCTGTTCAAGCTCAACTGCTACTTCAGAGTGACATCTCCATGATCAGTCTCTTGTTGGGGTTTGTAGCCTTCCGCTGACCCTGGGTTCTAAGACTTTCACTCATCCCTTTTCTGTGGTGAGAGGCCTACACACATCCTTGTGTTTAGGATCTGATTGTCTTGTTCGCCTAGGAGTCTACATTGATTTGGTGAACTGTGTGCTTTGGAGCAGATTGCAAGGCACCCCGGTAGAAGATTTGGACCTGATGGATGGTCTGAAGGCTGGACAACCTCTTCCTCAAGTTTGTGAAGTGGTTTGTGCTGAAGGTGTCAAGATTCCTGGTCTTGTGCAGGATTTTTCTCTGCCTCTTCGTTTGGCCCATGGTCAACGCATGCTCGATGATACTGGCTTTTTCAACCCGAATCCCTCTTTTCTCGAGCATGGTCTTTCTTTAGGTGCTTTACCTTGTCTTGAAGTACCTAACTCTTCTTTCCATGTGATGATTGTCAATGCTCAACCTACGGAAGTCTTCCTTTCCGCTGGAGAACCTTTGGGTTTTCTGGTGGGTGAATCTTTTCCTGATATTGAGGTAACTTTGCCTATCATTGGCAGCTCGTCTTCCATTGTCGACCCCTGCCAGGGGGGGGGACATACCGGACTGTATTTTTACCTCACCTAAAGGACTCATTTCACTGGACTTCCTCTGGCCATATGATGCATCGACATCCCATGTAACAGTGGAGAATGATTGTTTGATTTTATCCAGGAAGTTAGCTCTGTCTGACCAATCCAAAGCGGTGAAGGCCATTGAATCTTCCTCTTTGCAAGAACAGATTGAAGATCAAGTGGAAATCTCCTCCAACCAACCTTTTTCTGAGTTTGATGCCATGGTAAAGGATCAAGTGGACCTAGCTGATGCGTGCTCTTCCAATGACGAAAAGGCTCAGTTAGCACAGTTGTTGTACAAGTATCGAGACCTTTTTGCAGTGGATTCTTATGACACTGGCCTGACCGACCTACATGTGACCAAGATTCCTACGGATCTCCACAGTAAGCCCATCTTCGTGCGTCAGTATAAGATTCCTTTGGCCTCGTATGAGTCCGTGCAAGAGATACTTGATACCCTGGAAACTAGGGGTATCATTAGGCCTTGTAACAGTACATACAACTCACCCTTGTGGCCAATCCTGAAGAAGAATAACAGTTGGAGAATTGCTTTGGACTACCGACAGCTAAACAAGCGGGTACCCTTGTCTAGGTGGTCTATGGCCCATCTTGACCAGAACTTGACTACCATCAAAGGAGCTAAGTATTTTACCAGCTTGGATTTAGTGTCTGGATTTTGGACAGTTCCTGTACATCCACCGGATCAATACAAACTAGCATTTACCTTTGGGAAGAGACAGTACACGTGGAATAGAACACCTTTTAATTTTCTGAATTCTCCAGCTAAGTTCAACATATTTCTCCATAAAGCTCTTCCAGATGCCGAAGCTCGAGGAACTCTAGTCTATGTAGATGACATCCTGATCAAGAGTCCCACCTTTCAGAAACACCTGGAAGAGGTAGAACATGTGTTCCAACAATTGCAGAATGCAGGAGCTAAATTGACCCTTGCCAAAGGTCAATGGTGCCGAACATCTCTGAACTATCTAGGGCAGGGGTCTGCAACCTTTAAGACAAAAAGAGCCACTTGGACCCGTTTTCGAAAAGAAAAAAAAACTTGGAGCCGCAAAACCATTATAAAACAAATCTAACACTGCATATATTGTTTCTTATCTTAATTCTATATACAGGATCACTAAATTGAAAATAAAATCATTTTTCCTACCTTTGCTGTTTGGTGATTTCATGAGTCTCTGGTTGCACTTTCTTCTTCTGACTGTGCATCCAATCTTTCTTCCTTTCTTTCAGCCTCCTGTATGTTTCCTCTCCTCCAGACCTCATTCTCTCCCCCAACTTTTTCTTTCTGTCTCCCTGTTCCCCCTTCTTTCTGTCTCTGTCTGCCCCCTTTCTTTCTTTCTCCGTGTCCTCCCCCAAGCCACTCGGTTTGCTGCCACCGCCATCGGGGAATAGCCCCCAAGCCACCGCCGTCCCAAGCTTTCCCTGCAGAAGTGTCGCGCTGACCAGCATTCCGCTCCCTGACGTCAATTCTGACGTAGGAGAAGAAGTTCCGGGCCAACAAGGCATTTCTCCTCATTCCATCCAGCCTGAGCCCCATCTCTCCTTGATCCAGCATTTCCCTTCTGTGTTTGTCAGAATTACCATTCCACCTATTTTCCAGCATCACCCTTCTTTGTGTCCATCTCACTATATCCCTATCTCACCACTTTTTCAGAATCTTCATTTGTCTCTGTCCTTGTCTTTACCCCATGTTCACCATTTGCCCTTTCAATGTCTTTATCCCCCCCCCACTTTTTCAGCATTACTTCTATGTCTCTATTTCACCTCCTCTTCATGTCCCCTCTGTATCTCTATCCTTATTCAGTAGGTCCTGCTTACCTTTTCTCTTCTTTGTGTCACTACCTCCATTTTCAGCTTTCCCCCCCTTTTCCTTTGTTACTGCACTCTGTAGCTAGAATCTTTCCACCCTCCCTCCACTCCGGCCCAGCCCAGTATGAAATATTTCCTTTTGTTTCCCTCCCCTCTCTCTTTCTCTCTCTCTTCTCCTCCCTCACCCATGAGTCCTGCATCTGGCTCTCTCCCTTCTATCTGCACCTGGCAACACCCCCCTGCTCCGCGGCTCTCTTCAGCAACTCGTCAGCAGCGGTGATCAAGACAAGCTGCCGACATCGAGGCCTTCCCTCTACGAGTCTCGCCTTTGTGGAAAAAGAAGTTGAAACAAGCGGGACTCGCAGAGGGTAGGCCCCGACGTCAGAAGCTTGTGTCGATCGCTGCTGCTGAGTTGGGCACCCCTGACTTAGAGCCATAGCGCACGAGAGAGACTCCCACGGGGATGAAAACAGCCTACCTAAATTCTGGCGATGCAGGCATGCAGCTTACAAGTCCGGCGTCGCGGCGGGAAATAGCCATGCTGAGCAGTGAGCTCAGCACGTACACAGATGAAAGCCTTGCTTGCTGATTGGTCCGGCCCGCGTGACACACTACCGGAGCCGCGGCAAAGGTGAAAAAGAGCCGCATGCGGCTCTGGAGCCGCGGGTTGCCGATCCCCGATCTAGGGTATGAAATTTCCTGAAGGTCTTCGTCCACAGAAGAAAAGGATACAGGCCCTACAACAGTTGAGGAGACCTACCAATCTGACGGAACTTCGTTCATTTTTGGGGATATGCAACTATTCTCGACAGTTCATAGATCAGTATGCGGAGATCTCTAGACCGTTGGTCGCCTTACTGAAGAAGGATGTACCTTGGACTTGGGGTCCTGAACAGGAAGATGCTATGCAAGAGATGAAAGAGCAACTTAGTCGCTTTCCTTGCTTGGCCTACCCCGAGAGTGGTCGTGAATTCTTCATCGACCTAGGATTCTCCAAACACTCTAAGAGTGCTGTCCTGTACCAGAAATACGACTGACAAGCGTGTGGTGGTCTCTGCAAGCAAAAGCTTCACCGATGTAGAGAAGAAGTATTCTGACTGTGAGAAAGCTCTACTGTCAACTGTTTGGGCTCTTCAACATTTTCAGAGTTACATCCAAGGGGAAAAACTCATTGTAGAGACTTGTCATCAACCCATTAGCTTCTTGGGTAGTGACAGGATCAAGACTGGTCATGTCTCCAATAGCCGAATAGTCTCATGGACTTTGGCTCTCCAAGGATGGCCTTTACAGGTAACGTATGCCTTGAAACATCGTAACACAGTAGCCCAAGGGATAGCAGAATTGCATGATTGTACAGAACAAGATTCTCTTACAGGTATACCGGAACCTGATGTTTCACCAGAAAATGAGGAACCCCATCGTCATCATCTTTATGATGAACAGCTCTGTGCCAATATACCTCAAGTCTATGTGGATGGCTGTGCCTTCCACCAGGCCTCGGACCATGATCTGGTCGCAGGAGTAGGTGTAGTGTGGAATGTCGACACACCTATTGAAACCTTGAAGTATAGATTGGGTGCTAAAACCAACCAATATGCAGAGATTGTAGCAGCCTTGGACGCTGTACAGTCTGCGGTACAGAAGGGGATCCCAGAACTGATTATCTATACAGATTCTGATTATGTGCGTCAGAACTTTGTGTCTCACTTACCCGTGTGGAAAAAGAAGGACATGTTAAATTCCAAAGGCAAGCCTGTCCATCATGGAGACTTGATTCTAATCTTAGATCAATGGTACGAGACAATGACATGATCATCTATTGGAAGAAAGTGAAAGGTCACGCCAAGGTTAATAGTCCTGACAAGATCGGAAATGACCTTGCGGATCAATTGGCCAAAGAAGGTGCTTTGTCAGGTGAACTATGGCAATGCCCTGAAGAGTTGTTCTCAACGGTGCATGCTATTACTCGATGCCAAGTGAAACAGGTAGCTGAAACACCTGTAGTGCAGTGGGGTAATGATTTCTCTTCCTTTGATCTTGTAACCGCTCAGAAGACAGATCTTATCCTGGGAAAGTTCTATAACTTCATACTGAATCCACAGGATCATCCATTGTCTGAAGACGACCAGAAGGACTGAGGATACTCTACACCTCCAGAGAGAAATTCTCGATTCACCAGGACCTGCTCACTCGGATGAGTAAGCATGGTATCGTGCAGTGTGTTGTACCCCGTGCATATCGAGGAATCATGTTGCAACATGCCCATGATGAACCTTGTGCTGGACATAGAGGTGAAGAAGTTACCTATGAGACACTAATGATAACTTTTGAAATAATGACATGCAGAAAAATTACATTACTAATTCATTTGTTGTATAGAACTAATGATGTAAATCTTTCTAGTGCTGCTACTGCTCATGAATATGTCACCCATTTACGTCAACATCTACAGGGTGCATTTTCCTTTGCCCAGAAAAATCTGGAAACTGCTGCTAAAGGTAGAAAAGCCTACTACCACAAAGGAATACCAAATTGGCGACAAGGTATTCTATTACAATTCTGGCAAAACCAAGACCAAAGAAAGTAAATTTTTGCCAAGCTGGCATGGTCCATTCCCTATAGTGGAAAAAGCTTCACCTGTGGCCTATCAAATTCACACCAAGTCAAATTCTCAAGGTGAAGATGTCCTTAAATGGGTCCACATTAATCAACTGAGACCATGTCTTCCCAGTAAATTTGCCCAGGATGAAACCATTGTTGTGATGAATGACATTAACCTAGCAACAGCCTAGGCTGTTCTCTCTTTTCTGTTTTTCAGATGGCGAAACGAGTTCTGCCGATGATGTTCCTGGTTGTCCTGCTGATTGGAGTTGTTACCAAAGTAATCGATCCTGGTCTGCAGTCCCGTGCTATCCTTCAAGATTCTCCTGGTTTCTTGTTCTTCCCGTTCCAGATCTTTCTCCAGCACATCTTCTTTCGATGTTTCTCTTTTCTATTTGGACTCTACTCCTACCGAGACTGAATTGGAAATCCTGGATATTTTCCGTGGACATCCCATCAACTTTACCCTTGAAATGGAACAATTTCTGTTGTCAAAACCTTCCCACACTATTGAACTGAAAGTTGATAATGATAACCTTCATGTTGCGGACTATTATGTTGGCTCATCCAATGTACATGAAGTTGTTGATACCTGCAGTGTTGACCTTTTTGTCACTGTTGTTATTCCACTTTTTACCATACTGTGGGTTCTCTTATTTGGGTTCTCTGTTTTTGCACTCTATGAGACCATCCGGATTCGACGTCTTATTCGTCGTAGACCATCACCTCTGGACTTAAGAATGCATGATTACATTGCGGCTATGAAGGAGTGATTTTGCTAGCCATATTTTTGATTTTGATCTTTCTGTCTTACCTTTTGCTTTGGCATACCTTTTGTGCCTTGCTATGTAGTTATGATTTTGGATTTTATCAGTGATTTTGTTATCATTTATGTGGCTTGGGTTTTTATATTTTAGCCCTAGCCTTTATGATTATTCTACATTGATTATTGATATCTTTGATTTATTGCTGATTTATATGGTATTGCTTATGTTTATGCATTTTTGTATCACCTTGGGTCTTGACGATCCTTTCCTACTTAGTTAGGTTGAAGGTGAAATAGACTCCATTGAAGTTATTTCTCCTTCAAGGGGTGTTTCCGTATTAGCACCTGAAGGTTAGGCCTTCTGACATCATCAAGCCTGAACCATTGTCTGCAAGAAATCTTTCCAGCATGAACTTTGCAAGAAGAGAGAAAGAAGAACACATATTTGCTATTTCTGCATGATGCATTCTGGGTATGTACCAGAATGGTATTCTACTCAAGGACATCCATCTATGTCTTCATAATTAGACTGTGATTCTTGGGGGAGTTACGCTCCTATCCTGTTCTTATCTGTCTCATGGCACCTGTGTCTCCCAACCTGTATGAGACCTTACACAGAAAGGCTATTCATCTAAGTTCTGTTTCTGGATTGGTCCGAGGACATCATCTGACGAGGTCCAAGTGAAAAGTTGCTAATTATAATTAGTCTGTGTCGGGATGCGAGGAAGCTCACATCTTACCACAGGTGTCCTGCACGCAACCTTTTCTTCAATAATTAAGACCTGAACAGTTACCTCGTGTGACTCTTTGCCTAAGAGAGAGTGAATCGGACTCTAAACAGCTCTGAATTCCAGCACTACAAGGAAACTTGTCTGCCAATTAATTATAGCCTTACCCGGGGCTGACGAACACGTGTGCCTGTAACAAGGGATTTCTTACGTCTCCTGAAGCTAACAAGAAAGTTTTCCATTTCACCTAATTTTCGCCAGAGGCCTAATCAGAGGGTGAGTATACGGAACTTACTATCTTATCAGCTGGGGTTAGATAAGTATATCCGATTGTGATATAGGACAAGGTTTGTAAAGCTACCTTGGTGATAACTGTAATCATTTGCTGCTAATCAGGGATTATTATTATTATAAAGAATTGTTTAGTGTGTGTAACAATTAGTTTTACTTAGTTATCTAACAAGTGTATTGTGATAATTATGTACTGAGTTTCATTTATGTAATCAGATATTTTGTGAACAATATTTAGATATTGCAGCTGGCTTGTGAATTATATTTTTCTATTTTCATAATAAAAGTATTTCTCATTAGCCTGGGTCTTGTGTTGTGTAAACAGGCAATAAAGCTGAACCTGGATCAGCGTTTATGGTTTTCCCTAGACCGGGGGTCGGCAACCCGCGGCTCCAGAGCTGCATGCGGCTCTTTTTCACCTTTGCCGCGGCTCCGGTAGTGTGTCACGCGGGCCGGAGTCTTCAGTGGCTGCGGCGCGCTTCTGAAGAATGGGAGACGCCGCCTTACCTGTCAGGCTGCTCGCCGCGGAGGATGACGTGTGTGCTGCCACTGGCTGGCAGTCTATCAGAGAGGCCGCCAGACTGCCGCTGCGCTGCCGAGCCTGCCATAAAGAGGAAGACCGGGCTGAAGGAAGGCGCGTGATTCGCTCTCAGGAGGTAAGTCACACTTTTTTTTTCCTCTTTTCTTTTCTTTAACACCAATGGCTAATTATATGGGGGGCCTGGACTCTGGCACATTATATGGGGGGCCTGGACTCTGGCACATTATAGAGGGGACTATGACTCCTAGCACAATGTAGGGGGGAGCTATGGCTACTAGCATATTGTGGGGGCTCCTATTGCTACTGGCATATTATAGGGGGGCCTGTGGCTACTGGCACATTATATGGGGGGCTTATTGGCCCAGTAATGGTGGTGATCTGTGATTTTTAGCAGTACAGTGGTATTGCGGCAGAAACGCCGAACAATTTTCACAAAGGTTGCAGGTAAAGGAAGGGGAAGTGGGCATAGCAAATTTTGGTATGGGGCCCTGTGATTTCTACTTACGTTGCTGTTTTCAACCCCCTGGTAGGCCATCCATGGATAAAGGCAAGAAAAGAAAAATTTCTGAAGAAAACAGAGTGTTTAATGATACGTGGACAGAATCATTTGCTTTCTCTACTGACGAGACTGGTTTACCAGTATGCTTAATATGTGGTGAGAAATTAGCAAACCACAAAAAGTCCAATGTTGCAAGACATTTCCAGAATAAACACACAGCCTTTGCTGAAAAATATACAGATGGAGATGAGAGACGAAAAGCTGTTGCAGAACATATCAGGAAGGTTAATATGAGCAAAAATAATTTCAAGAAGTGGGTGAAGTCTGCAAATACCACAACATATGCTAGTTTTGTGGCCGCTCAGGAAATAGTCAAGCACGGGAAGCCCTTCACCGATGGAGAGTATATAAAAGAAGCATTCATTAATATTTCGGAACATCTATACATGGATGTTAAAAACAAAAATGAAATTGTGCAGAAAATCAAAAACATGCCACTCTCTGCGAAGACTGTCAAAGACAGAACCCTAAAAATGGCAGAAAACATTAGCAAACAGCAAATTCAAGACATTAATTCAGTTATGGCATACTCCATTGCCTGTGATGAGTCCAAAGATATTGGTGATATTGAACAAATAGCACTGTTCTGCCGATATGTGAACTCTTTTGGGCCACAGGAAGAACTGATTGAGCTGATACCACTGAAAGACCAAACAAGGGGTGAGGATATCTGTAAGGCTGTCCTGGACTTTTTAACTGCTAAAAAAATAAACACTAACCACCTGGTCTCAGTAGCTACTGATGGGGCACCGAGCATGAGAGGAGCACAGAAGGGCTTTGTGGCTCTACTGCAGAAGGCGTTGGGTAGAAGGCTGCTGTCATTTCATTGCATCCTGCACCAAGAGGCATTGTGTGCTCAAACATTTCCGCCAGAATGCACAAAAGTGATGGATGTGGTCATTCAGATTGTAAATAAGATAATGGCAAAGGGTTTAAACCACCGCCAGTTCCGTTTGTTATTGGATGAGGTTGAAAGCAAATATTCTGTCCTCCTGCTCCACAACAAGGGCCGGTGGCTATCCAGAGGCGAGGTGCTAAAACGCTTTGTCACATGTTTGGAAGAAGTAAAAACCTTCCTGGACAGCAAAGAGCTCACCTTTGCTGAGCTGGAACAGCCAGAGTGGCTGGAAAAATTACATTTTATGGTAGACATGACAGCACATCTAAACACGCTAAATACAACCCTTCAGGGGAAAGGAGGTACAGCCCTGCATATGCTGGAGGAGGTTTTGGCATTCGAGCGCAAGTTGACAAGTGTTTATCAAAGATTTACAGAGAGGCACACTGTCTCACTTTCCCTCTTTGAGAGAGTTCAAACAAAGTCATGATACAATCAATTTGGAATATTTCAAGTCTGCAATCACCGCAATGCAAAGTTCATTTGGGAAACGATTCTGTGAGTTCAGAGAGGAAAAACCACATTATCCTTCCCTGTCACTCCCCTGGAGATAGATCCATCCCTATTGAATATGACTGCATTTACAGGTGTAAGTCAACCTGATCTTGAGATGGAATTGGCCGATATAGCCGACAAAGATCTATGGGTGTCCAAGTTCAAATGCTTGACCGCTACTCTTGAGGATGTTGCCCATCAGAAGGCCATTATGGCTCAGAATCAAAAATGGACTGATATTGAAAACCTTCCCAAACTGGACAAACTTGTATTCGAAACATGGAATGCCATCCCCAACACTTTTATAAACATGAAAAAGTATGCATTTGGAGTGCTGTCGATCTTCGGCTCCACATATGTATGTGAGCAGGTCTTCTCCAACATGAACTATATTAAAAACAAACATCGATCACGCCTCACAGATGACAGCTTGCAAGCCTGTGTGAAAATGAAGGTGACGTCTTACAGCCCTGATGTGCAGACACTGGGTACTGAGGTTCAGGAGCAAAAATCCCATTAACCAGCTAAATTAAATATTTTAATTAGCTATTAATGTGCAAAAATATATTTTACATTGTTAAGTGAAAAAGTCCTTATTTTCTTCAGATTGACAGCTAACTACATGATCCTGTATATAGCATTAAGATAAGAAACAATATATGCAGTGTTAGATTTGTTTTATAATGGTTTTGCAGCTCCAAGTTTTTTTTCTTTTCGAAAACGGGTCCAAGTGGCTCTTTATGTCTTAAAGGTTGCAGACCCCTGCCCTAGACTAAACTAAACTAAACCTTGGGTTTATATACCGCACCATCTCCACGAATGCGGAGCTCGGCACGGTTTACAGGAAGAAAGATGAGATAGGAACTACAGTGGAGAGATTAAAGAGTTAGGTGTAAAGGGGGAAGGTGAGAGGCCTAAGAGACAAAACTAACAGACACGTAACTTGTTTATGTAACTGATTAGTATACCATAAATCTTGCTACAACCCCCCACTCCCCCCTGGATGCATACCTATAATATAAAGAAGAGCCTTGGCCAGGCGTAAAGCCAATAATTTAGCCAAAAGTTTTCCATCCATATTAATCAACAAAATAAGCCTGTAATTTGAAACCAATGTAGGATCTTTATTTGGTTTCGGCAAAACTATAGTTAAAGATTCTGCCATAGTACCTGTAATACAACTTTTAGTCAGTTGAGCCTGATATACATTTAATAGATGAGGTAAGAGAGTAATTTGGAATGATTTTAGAATTCTACAGTGAACCCATTACCACCTGGAGCGGATCCAGCTCTAAGGCACTTCAATGCTACTTGCAGTTCTTTCATTAAGACCGGCGCCTCAAGATCGGGAATTTTTGGTCCCTCAATTAATTTTAAAAACTCTAAACCCTCTAATTCTTTATTTCAACAAGACTCAGAAGAATACAAGGCTTTATAAAAGATCAAAAATTGTTTTAAAATACTTCCAGTTTGAGAATGAGTATCACCTTTCTCATCTTTAATCACGTCAATCTTAACTTTTCTTTTTTTAGCTTTAAGATAATTAGCTAATATTCTTTCCACCTTATTTGAGGTTCCATAATACAGCGCTTGCTGAGAAAATAATTCTTTCCTAGCCATTTGAGAGGAAATCTCATTATATCTATACTTAACTTTTAGGAGGACTTGTAAAGTAGATTATTCCCATTTCCTGGCCAATTGCAACTCCAAATCTTTATTTTTCTGTTCTAAAGTAAGAAATTCCATTTTCATCTGTTTCTTAATGCATGTAGAATATTACATTACATTACATTTGTGATTTCTATTCCGCCTGTGCCTTGCGGTTCTAAGCGGATTACAATTAAAAGAGATCAGGACATTACCGAGAGAATTACATTACAACGATTTAAGTAAATTACATGTTGTGGTATAGAAATACAAGTATAAGATATCTGGATTTATCGATAGAATAACTTGATAGGGTTCAAGTAGTTACAAGGTTCAGTGGGGAAAACAATATAGGCAACTGAAGAAAGGTACCTAACTTTGAAGGAATCAGTTAAGTGGATACCTAAGGGAGATGCTTATTTAGGAGAAGGTTAAATGGATACCTAAGGGAGATGCTTATTTAGGAGTTTGGATATTTTTTGTAAATGAGGTTCAAGGGGATGACTAGTGTGTTATTTGCTGGGGAGAGTGCATGTGCGATTGGGGAGGGGAATATTAAGTAAGGACGTGTTTTTTGAAAAGAAATGTTTTGATTTATTTCCGAAACACTTTGATGTCTGTTGTTTTGATCATCAGTTTGGTGATGGTGGGGTCAATTTTTGCTGCCTGAGTTGCTAGAAGGCTATCGTAAAGTTTCTTACATCGGGTACCATTATGAGGGAGGAAGGTGAAAAGATTCTGAGTTCTTCTTGATCTGGGTAGTCGGTAGCGTCAAAGACGGTTGTTCAGGTAATTGGGGGCCATACCATGGGTTACTTTGAAAAGTAAGCAGTAGAGTTTGAATTAAGTTCTTGCTTTTATCGGAAGCCAGTGAAAGTCTACATAGGTGGGTGTGACGTGGTCGAATTTGCTGAGCGAGTAGATGAGTCTGATAGCTGTGTTCTGAACGGTCTGTAGTTGTTTTATCATAGTATTTGGGCAAGGTAGGTAGAGGCTGTTGCAGTAATCTAAGGAGCTGAGTATGAGGGATTGTACAATGATCTTGAAGTGTTCTTTGGAAAATAATTTTCTTATTTTTCTTAGGTTTCGCATGGTGAAGAATGCTTTTTTTATGGTTTTGTGTATTTGTGTTAGCATTGTGCAGCCTCTGTCTATTCCCAGAATTTTGAGAGTATTCTGTATTGGATATTTGATTGTGTTTACATCTAGTTCTGTTAGGTATGGTTTTTGTTCCTTCTCTAGTAGTAGGAATTTGGTTTTCTCCACATTCAGTTTTAACTTGTGGTTCGTCATCCATTTTTCTACAGTTTCCAATGTTGTTTTCAGGCGTCCGTTGAATATGATATGATATGCCCCCCCATGGTAGCTTTGAAAGCATCCCACAACGTTTCTAATGAAATTTTCTCTGAAGTATTAAATTGGAAATAATCATTCATTTTAATTTGAAATTCATCAAGAAAATTTGAATCCTCAAACAATGAAAATTCCCGAGCATTATAATGAAGGATCCTCCATATATCTTTCAGTCCATACGACTGTACCAAATTATCTAAACCCATAGATTTTTCTATAGTTGTTACTGAGGTGACATTGCATATTTTAAAGTCATCTGCCTTGATCTCTTTGAACCCGCCCCCCCCAACCGAATATAAATGATAACATTTTCTCTGCATTGTGTTTTTAAAAATTTTATTGTTGGTAGATCATTGACTTGGTCATTTTTAAAAGTAGCTTGCAAGCCAAGAAAGTGTGGGCACCCCTGTTCTAGACCATAGGGATGTATAAAAACAGTCCCCCAACTATACAGGGCAGCACTATCCACTCTGTAGAATCTGGCAAATGTGGGAAGAGACAACCACGTTGTCACCCTCTAAAACTCCTTAGGAGGAAAAGATCTAGCTTCGGACCACAAAGAAGCCACACTCCTGGTAAAATGCAGCCAAACAGAAACAGGGGACTCTTTCCCTGCAAGAATGTAGGTATATGAAATGGCTCTATGGATCCGCCTGGAGATTGTAGCCTTAGAAGGGCAACACCACATTTCAACGAACGAGTCAGCATAGAGGGCCAGAAAGATGAAACTTGTTAGTGCCCTCCAGAGAATGCAGAAGCATCCTATGCATGCCAAGTTTCCTCAGAAGCCAATCCTGATGTTTGGAACTCATCAGCTGAAAAACAGGCAAACACTTCCTGAATGACAGGAAAAGCTGAAACCACTGTCTGCAAAAAGGAAGGAACCGTCTGTAGAGAAACTCATATCTCCGAAATAAGAGCAGAACTAATGGCGATCAGAAAATAGTTGTGAGAGCTAAGTCCAGGAGAAACACATCCAGAAGAGGCTCCAAAGGAGCTCTGGCAAGGCCCAACAGCACCACGTCAAGTTCCCAGACCCAGATGCTTAACGGGCAGCCGGAACAAAGAGCCCCTTTCAAAAACGAGCAATAACCAATGCGATGTTAACTAGAACTTACTATCCTGAGATGGAAAACAGGACAGACCGATCCAGAGCACACAGGGATACCACCATGAGGACTTTATCCAGACTAGTTCAGAAAAAGGGAAGGACCTATAACCCTGGAGCCAAACAAAGGTCCCTCAGATCCTGGTCACCTAAAAGGAGAAAAGTTTCCCAAATCTTAAAGTAGGCAGATACCTTGGACAATTTTGGAGATCGAAGCAGTGGATCAAACACAAGCTCCAAATAGCCTGTATGATCTAAGGCCGCGCGCTCACAAGCCAAGCTTGAAGAGCAGAGCGACCCGGAATTTCCATGACAAATAGTCCTGAACGAAAAGGACCGGGTATATGCTCAGGCACAAACCGCGTCAAACCCGCACCACAGTCTTTGAGGCCAGTCTGGGGCCACTAGAAGGATGTGGCCTGGATGACTCTCAAGCCACCGAAGGACCTTGGCCCAGGCAGAAAGACGTAACGAAGAACATTTTTAGGCCACAGCTTTACTCGAGCCTTGAGCCCCTCGCTTTTGGGCTTGAATCTGTGACTAAAGAAGCTTGGTGCTCTTTTTTTCCCCCTGGCTGTGGACTACTTCCTCTTTAATGGAGTCCAGTTGTCCTGAAGGAGACGGGGACAGTGAGCCCCACCAGCCCCGAAGGTTGGCATCCTTGGATATCACTATCCAGGAGGCAATGTCCAACAGAACACCCTGGCAGAGTGACTGAGAGCAAAGCCTTCAAAGCCCATAACTAAGACATCTCGGTGGAATGCCCAGCAAGAGAGTCAGGCCTGCTAAAGGGGACGCATGAGCACCCTCACCCAAGGAACTACCTCCGGAGGGCCCCCATTGAGCCCAGAACTTGTAGGTAGTCATGATCCAAAGGCGCCGATTTGTGGGCTTGTTTGTTTAAGAACTCAGAAATCTGTGAACACAGCTTCTGCCCCCTTGCCTTGGGCAGGTATACACAGTCCACCGCCATATCACACATCACCCCCTCCCCCCCACCGGAAATCCAGCGACTGTGTGGGTGACAGCTTTTGCTGAAGATAAAGCTAACAATCCAGCCCAGGTCCTCCAGAACCCAGAATACCTGTTCCACCGTGGCACGCCCCGCTTCCAATAAGGGTGCTCTGAGCAACCAATCATCCAGATATGGGTGAATTTGCAACCTCAGCCTCCTCCATTGAGTCACCCCAAACACCAGCAGAGTGGTGAAGGTCTGGGGCGCTATCTTCAGACCACATGGCAGAACCGAAAACTGATAATGCTAATCCATAAGAACATAAGAAGTTGCCTCCGCTGAGTCAGACCAGAGGTCCATCGCGCCCAGCGGTCCACTCCCGTGGCAGCCCATCAGGTCCATTGCCTGAGTTGTGATCCTTGACTATTTTTATAACCTATCTCTACTCCTATCCCTATCCTCAATCCTTATCTGTACCCCTCAATTCCCTTGTTCTCTAGGAACCTATCCAAACCTTCTTTGAAGCCCTGTAACTTGTTCTGGCCTATCACAGCTTCTGAAAGTGCGTTCCACATATCCACTACCCTCTGTGTGAAAAAGTACTTCCTAGCGTTTGTTCTAAACCTGTCCCCTTTCAATTTCTCTGAGTGCCCCCTTGTACTTGTGCTTCCCCATAATCTGAAAAATCTGTCCCTGTCCACTTTTTCTATGCCCTTCAGGATCTTGAAGGTTTCTATCATGTCTCCTCTAAGTCTCCGCTTCTCAAGGGAGAATAGCCCCAGCTTTTTTAGCCTGTCAGTATATGAGAGGTTTTCCATACCCTTTATCAGTTTAGTTGCTCTTCTCTGGACTCCCTCGAGTACTGCCATGTCTTTCTTGAGGTACGGTGACCAATACTGGACACAGTACTCCAGATGTGGGCGCACCATTGCGCGATAAAGTGGCAGGATGACTTCCTTCGTCCTGGCCGTGATGCCCTTCTTAATGATTCCAAGCATTTTGTTTGCTTTCCTTGAGGCTGTGGCGCATTGTGCCGATGCCTTCAGTGTTGTATCCACCATTACTCCCAGGTCTCTTTGAAGGTTACTTACCCCCAGCAGTGATCCCCCCATTTTGTAGCTGAACATCGGGTTCTTTTTCCCTACATGCATGACCTTACACTTCCCTATGTTAAAGCTCATTTGCCACTTTTTGGCCCACTCTTCCAGTGTCGTCAGATCCTTTTGGAGATTTTTGCAGTCTTCCGTTGTTTCAACCCTGCTGTATAGTTTGGTGTCGTCTGCAAATTTAATGACCTCGCATTTAGTTCCCGCCTCCAGGTCATTTATAAATATATTGAAAAGGAGTGGTCTCAACACCGACCCCTGCGGCACCCCGCTCATGACCCATTTCCAATCTGAGTAGTGACCCTTCACTCCAACCCTCTGTTTTCTGCCTGCCAGCCAGTTTTTGATCCATTGCTGGACCTCCCCTTGTACCCCGTGGTTCCATAGTTTCTTAAGCAGTCTTTCGTGTGGTACCTTGTCGAAGGCCTTTTGGAAGTCAAGGTAAATGATGTCTATGGATTCCCCTTTATCCACCTGTCTATTCACCCCTTCAAAGAAGTGTAATAAGTTAGTGAGGCATGACCTACCCTTGCAGAAGCCATGCTGACTTGATTTAAGCTGTCCATTGGTTTCAATGTGTTCACAGATGCTGTCCTTGATCAGCGCTTCCATCATCTTTCCCGGGACCGAGGTCAAGCTCACCGGCCTGTAGTTTCCCGGGTCGCCCTTCGAACCCTTCTTGAAGATTGGCGTGACATTTGCTATTTTCCTGTCCTCTGGGATCTCTCCAGTTTTTAAGGATAGGTTGCATATTTGTCGAAGTGGCTCTGCTATTTCGTTCCTTAGTTCCTTGAGTACCCTTGGGTGAAAGCCGTCTGGACCTGGTGATTTGTCGCTCTTTAGCCTGTCTATCTGCCTGAGAACATCCTCTTGGCTTACCTCTAGTTGGGCCAGCTTATCATCCTGATCTCCATTTACGATCTCTTCTGGCTCTGGAATGTTGGTTGTGTCCTCCCTCGTGAAGACTGACGTGAAGAACTCATTTAACTTGTCAGCCATCTCTTTTTCCTCTTTTACCACCCCCTTTCTGTCTCCATCGTCCAAGGGTCCCACTTCCTCCCTTGCTGGTTGCTTCCCCTTAACGTATCTGAAGAACGATTTGAAGTTTGTTGCTTCCCCCGCTAATTTCTCTTCATATTCTCTTTTTGCTTTCCTAACCACTCGGTGGCACTCTTTCTGGTGTTTTTTATGCTCCTTTAGGTTGTCCTTTGATTGATCCTTTTTCCATTTGTTGAACGATGCTTTCTTGTCACTTATCGCCTTCTTCACTGCATTTGTTATCCACACTGGGTTTTTCGTTCTATTTTTTTTGCACCCTTTCCTGAACTTGGGGACGCACAGGTTCTGTGCTTCGTGTACCACGCCCTTGAGTAGGGTCCAGGCTTTTTCTACGGACTCCATCTTCCTTGCGTTGTTGAGTTTCTTTCCCACCATTTTCCTCATGGCATCATAATTCCCTTTTTTGAAGTTGAGTGTTGTCGTTGTGGTCCTTTACACCTTTGATGATACAATTTCTAACCTGCACTGGATCGTGTTGTGATCGCTGTTCCCCAGTGGGCCTAGTACTGCCACCTCCTTTGCGGATCCCCCTAGTCTGTTGAAGATTAGGTCAAGAGTGGCATCTCCCCATGTTGGTTCCATGATCAGTTGTTCCAAGAAACAGTCCCTTGTGGCTTCCAGGAATTTGGCCTCCCTTGTGCAGTTTGAGTGCCCGATACTCCAGTCTATCCCAGGGTAGTTGAAATCCCCCATCACCATCACCCTTCCGCTTTTGCTTACCTGCCTCAGTTCAGCTTCCAGAACATAAGAACTGCCATCTCCGGATCAGACCTTCGGTCCATCAAGTCCGGCGATCCGCACACGCGGAGGCCCTGCTAGGTGTACACCTGGCGTAATTTATAGTCCACCATATCTTTATATGCCTCTCTTAGGGAGATATGCATCTAGTTTGCTCTTGAAGCCCAGGACGGTCGATTCCGCAATAATCTCCTCTGGGAGGGCATTCCAGGTGTCAACCACACTCTGAGTGAAGCAGAACTTCCTGACATTAGTCCTGAACCTGTCCCCCCTTAGCTTCATTACATGTCCTCTAGTCCGTGTCAAATTGGACAATGTAAATAATCTTCTCTGCTCTATTTTGTCGATTCCTTTCAGTATTTTGAAGGTCTCGATCATATCCCCACGCAGTCTCCTTTTCTCAAGGGAGAACAATCCTAGTGTTATAAGTCTATCCTCGTATTCCAGTTTCTCCATACCCTTCACCAGTTTTGTTTCTCGTCTCTGCACCCTCTCCAGCAGTTTTATATCCTTCTTTAGGTAGGGAGACCAATGTTGGACGCAGTATTCCAAGTGTGGTCTGACCATTGCCCTATAAAGCGGCATTATAACTTTCTCCGATCTACTCGAGATTCCTTTCTTTATCATGCCCAACATTCTATTTGCCTTCTTTGCCGCTGCCGCGCATTGTGCCGATGGCTTCAGGGTCCTATCTATCAGTACACCCAGGTCCTTTTCTTGTTCACTCTTCCCCAGAGTTGCACCTGACATTGTATACTCGTATTCCTTATTCTTATTGCCTAAATGCATTACCTTGCATTTCTCCACATTGAACTTCATCTGCCATTTCTCCGCCCATGTTTCTAACCGACACAAGTCGCTCTGGAGTTCCTCTCTATCCTCCTGCGATCTGATTGCCCTGTCGATTTCTTCCGATTGCCCAGGTGGGCGATAGTACAGACCTAATTTCATGTCTGCTCCAGTTCCTCCTGGTAGCTTAACCCATAGTGATTCCAAGCCATCAGCCCCTACTGTTGTTTCAATCCTGGTTGAAGGTATGGAGTCCTTTATGTTTAGCGCTATTCCTCCACCCTTTTTGTGTGTCCTGTCCCTCCTGTAGAGTTTGTACCCTGGTATGGCCACATCCCATTTGTTGTCATCAGTCCACCACGTTTCTGTGACTCCAATTATGTCTAAGTCCTTTTTGCTGGCTATGACTTCCAGCTCTCCCACACATGAAACCTCAGAAATTTGCAGTGACCTGGAAAAAATGGGAATCTGTAAAATCCATGGAGGCCAGAAACTCCCCCGGAGCCACTGCTGCAAAGACCAATTTCATGGTCTCCATCCGGAACCAAGGAAGCTGGAAAGCCACCCACCTGCAGTTATATTAGATCCAGAAGGTCTCCAATCTACTGAAACATTCTTTAGTACGATACAGAGTATCTGCCTGAGCTCAAAAGGGCGCTTGGCATCAGCTCTATTGCTCAAATATCCAGGAAGCACTGAACAGTAGCCTGGACTATGCACACTGTGTCTGGTGTCCTGACAGGAAAAGCCACAAACCAATCTAACAGGGGCTGGGCAAATGCCAGCTCATAGCCTGACCAAAGAAATTCCAAGACCCACTGGTCTGCCACAATGTATAGCCAGGCCTACAGACCCTACCTGTAGCAGGGTCTTCAGCTCTCTGGTGTTATTATTTTTTCAGTGAGGTCGGACAGAGGCAGGCTGAGAATGTCTGTAGTTCGCAAATGGACCCCTGGAACCTTGAAAGGATCTCTGCGACGAGGAGAGAGAATGTGGTCTGTAGGCACAAAAAATCATTCGGGAACTCCCCCAAAATGGGGTGTGTGTGTGTGCTATACCATCTGGCAGCGCTTGCGGATGACGATCCATCACCAACAGCAACTGCCCCTTGAAAGGCAGCAGGGCTAGAATTGCCATAGAGGATACAGCAGCAGCCTACTGCCGAACCCAAAGCATTCTGCGGGCTGACATAGAATACCCTCTCAAAAGGTCATAGAACCATCTGTCATGAAGTCCATCCCAGCCATTAGAAGCTGAGGAGGAGGCTCTAATGCCTCAGTCTCTAGCATACGTAACAAGCTAGGCAGGCACGGCACGAAGGACATTGCTACAGTAGCTTTAACTCCTAAATTAGCAGAGTCAAAAACTGACACTAGTCAGGTCACCTGACAGCCCCGGGAATCACCTAGGGCCACCCTAACAGCTGCTGTTACTCCTGCACCAGAGGATACTGGCAGGAGATAGAGCTAGCATTCCGGAAAAGCCCATCTGGAGAGTCAAACTGTTCCATAACTATGAGATAGATATCTGTAGAAACCCGGAAAGGACTCTGACTGCGAGCACACGGTGCAAAACCAGGGAAAAGAAGTAACAGAAATAGGAGGAGGAGGTTTGGCATCCAAGCTCAAGCCCTGCCAAGAAAGAGCAATCAGATCAAGCAGCGCCAAAAAGTTAAACAAGGGCACCACAGTCTGATCAGCACCAGGATCCGGAGCCCCTAAGTGATTCGCGGATCCAGCATTCAAATCCGGATCCTCCAATCGGAGCAGTGTAGGCCTTGCAACCAAATGCTCATCGAGGACCGGATTTGCTGCTGGCGCCCCCTGAACTGGATGCGAAGAACAGATGGAGCTGGCATAGATCCTAAAATGCCTGAGAAGATTACATCAGGCAGATAATGTGAACAGGACAGAACAACCGGATCCCTGGCTTGAAACTCGGAGCACAAAAATCTCACGCACTCTGAGAAGGCATCTGGACCTTGGGGCATAGAATCACCCTCAGTTGACTGAAACTTGCGCATTTTAGGCTGTAGAGGGTCAGTCTCATGGCTGTAGAGGGTCAGTCTCATGGCTGTAGAGGGTCAGTCTCATGGCTGACCATCGCCACCGCAGATTCAAGCCCTGAAAGTAAAAACAGCCACCCTGATGAGCTAGCTGAGCATGTAATCACTTGCTTCTTTGAAGGGGAGGCTGAACTAGTAGTTACCACACACAGACCTCACCACATGGCTCATGGCGCATAAACGCTCAAAAAGTGGCAAATTTGCACAAATTTGACATGAATCCAAACTAGGAGACACTCAGAACATTCCACATTCCTAGCAAAAATCCAAATTTTAAAGAAGCAGAGAGAAGTTGAAAAAAAAAATCGCTGAAAATCCAAGATGGCCGCTGGACCTGTTTTCACACCAAAAACGGCACTTTTTTTGGTAAAAAATTACCAAAATAGGATTTTTCAGATATGGGAACACAGAGGATCACTAGATAACACTCAAAACCACTTGAAATTAAATTTTAGAAATCGTTGTTGGAGCCTGTCAGCTCCTCTTACTCACAAACGCTGGTCAACAATATAGTAGATGACAGCAGATAAACACCCGAATGGTCCATCCAGTCTGCCCAACCTGATTCAATTTAAATTTTTTTTTCTTAGCTATTTCTGGGCAAGAATCCAAAGCTCTATCCGGTACTGTGCTTGGGTTTTAACTGCCGAAATTTCTGTTAAAACCTACTCCAGCCCATCTACACCCTCCCAGCCCATCCCCCACCAAACAGCCATACACAGACACAGACCGTGCAAGTCTGCCCAGTATTGGCCTTAGTTCAATATTTAATAATATTTTCTGATTCTAGATCCTCTGTGTTCATCCCACGCTTCTTTGAACTCACAGTTTTCCTCTCCACCACCTCTCTCGGGAGCACATTCCAGGCATCCACCACCCTCTCCGTAAAGTAGAACTTCTTAACATTGCTTTTGAATCTATCACCCCTCAACCTCAAATTATGTCCTCTGGTTTTACCATTTTCCTTTCTCTGGAAAAGATTTTGTTCTACGTTAATACCCTTCAAGTATTTGAACGTCTGAATCATATCTCCCCTGTCCCTCCTTTCCTCTAGGGTATACATATTCAGGCCTCATACGTCTTCTGGCACAAGCCTCCTATCATTTTCGTCACCCTTCTCTGGACCGCTTCAAGTCTTATGTCCTTTGCCAGATACAGTCTCCAAAACAGAACACAATACTCCATAGAAACTGCAGCTGCTCTCTAGCCCCAGTTAAGAGCCAAAGTGAGAATTCATTGCCACACTGCTGGAAAAGCTGTCCTCAAGCTAATATTTGGACTGCTGGTCAGACTCTAGTGTCTGACTATGCCTCCATCCCTGTGGACCACCGACTAAGTGGACTAAGTCCACATACGTCATTGTCTTCATCTACTTCATGTTTTACCCATTTCTTTTTTACCCTAGTTTGTTTTTTTTTTTTTTACTTTTTTTTAAATTACTATTATGTTTTTAGCTTTGTAAACCGGCCAGATACACATTGATGATCAGTATATTAAAATGTAAATAAACTTGGAAGCATGGAAATGCTGCAGAACACCGTTGAGCCCCCTAAGCGTGCAGAACAGTCTGTGCTCGATCCCCCACTTAACAGGGAGTGAGATAAGGTCAGGGACGACCCTAACATCCAAGAAAGATTAGAGGCTGGCTGACAGGTACCACAAAGGGATCGGCTTGTCAGCTACAGACCGAAGTCTGTGAATTCTCAAGCAGGCAGCACTTCAAATTAATGTAGAACGTGAAAGAACTGCAAAAGGGAACAAAACTAAGTCAAATTAAAATAATAAATTGGAGAAAGCAGAACTAACACAATGCAACCACATGCAGAAGAGAAAGACTGATGGGAGGAGCTAAGCTAGTCTGTGATGTACCCTAGAGGAAGAATGAAAAACTTATAATTCTCTTCTGAAACCCTTGTGAGTAAAGGGAAATAACCCTATGGTCTAGAACAGCTATGGCGAACCTATGGCACGCGTGCCAGCTTTGGCACGCGAAGGCCTTGCAGCTGGCACGCGGGAAGGTCCGCAATAGAGAGCTGCACAGGAACGGGGCTGGATGTACTAAGTCGCGCGGCTTTTCTCCCTACCTGCTCTGCTTGCAGCACAGAGCCGAACGGAAGTCTTCCCGACGTCAGCGCTGACGTCGGAGGGAGGGAGGGCTGACGTCGGGAAGACTTCCGTTCGGCTCTGTACTGCAGGCAGGGTAGGTAAGGAGGAGTAGCCTCGCGGCTACCAAGGGAGGGGGGCGGTGCGCCCCGCCCCGTGTGCAGCACAGCCAGCCAGGTCCCCTTACTTTTGTGGCGCTAACCCAACCGGCAGTGCCCGGAGCTGACAGGGGGCCCGGGCTCCCCAGTGTTCTCCCCAGCGCTTTTCAGCCGGGTGCAGCGCTTTTCAGCCGGGCTGTCATCTGCCGAATCCTGCTGCCGCCACTGCTTAATGCGCAGCCTGAAGAGCCGCCGAAAAACCCGCCGGACTTTAAACAAATAAAAACTCCAGCAAGCGACTCGAACCCGGCTTCCCTCCGAAACCGGAAATTACGTCGGGGGGGGGAGGGGGGTAGAGAAGAGAAGCCGGCACAGACCATTAGAGCCCCGGAGCATGCGGGAGATAGGCCAGCCACGGAGGGAAGCTTACTTGCTCTTGCTTACTTCGGGCCTTTCTCGCTGCCGGGTCCTGCCTACTTTCTGTTTCCGTGAAGGCAGGACCCGGCAACGAGAAAGGCCCGAAGTAAGCAAGAGCAGCAAGTTGTAAACTTCCCTCTGTCGCTGCCCTTTGGGAGATAGGTCAGCGACCACGGGAAACTTGCAACTTGCCTTTGTCTGTAGCGAATCTGCCGGGTGTGTGAGACGGGGGGAATGGGAGGAGTAATGCTGCTGCACCCAATTAGGGGGGAAAGGAAAGAGAAATGATGCTTCTGCTGTACCCAATTGGGGGGGGGGGAGAGAAATGCTGATGATACTGCTGTACTCAGTGGGGGGGGGGGGAAGAGAAATACTGCTGTACCCAATTGGGGAGAGAGAGGGAAGGAGGGAGAAGGAAGATCAGGAAAAGGAGGAAAGAGATGCAAAGACCATGGGACGGAGGGAAAGGAGATACCATACCATGGAGTGGAAGAGAGAGATGTCAGGGCATTTTGGGGGGGGGGGGGGGGAAGCAGGGCCAGATTAAAGGATAGGCCCTGTAGGCACAGGCCTAGGGCTCGAAATAGTCAGGGGGGCCTGCCAGTGCTGTGCTTTGGGGCCTCACCCTTGCTGGATTCGCTGGCAGCAGCAGCAGCCTCATCATCATCCCGGGCGAACCCCAACCTGATCCGACCCTCCTATCTCTCCCTCCTTCCCTCATCAGTGACGTGCCAGAGGGAATCACGGCAGGAGAAAGTCCTGAAGCAGCCTGCTTAGAGTAGAGCAGTGCTGTTTAGAGTCTCGTGATGGGAGGGAGGGAGAGTTAGGAGGGTCGTGGGGGGGAGAGTAGCAGTCTGCCCCGGTTTTCGACCTGGCGTCATGAACTTCTTTGGCTAGCATCAGCATTTACAATTCACTGCTGTTGCCAGCTTCAGGCCTTCCTCTCCGCCGGGTCCTGCCTACTTCTGTTTCCATGAAGGCAGGACCCGACAGAGAAGAAGGCCCGAAGCTGGCAACAGCAGCAAATTGTGAATGCTGCTGCCTGAAGAAGTTCATGACGCCAGGTCATGGGTGACAGAAGGAGGAAAGGGAGCAGAGGGGGAGAGACTTGCTGCACCCAACTGGAGGGAGAAAGAAGATGAGGGAGGGAATGGAATGAGATGCCAGGGATTGGAGGGAAGGGAGGGAGGAAGAGATGCCAGGGCATGGAGGGAAGGAGGAAAGTATGCCAGACCAAGGGAAAAGGAAGGGGGAAAGGAAGGAGGAGAAGACAGAGCATGGAGGGGGAGGGAGAGATGGAAGAAAAGGAAAGGAGTGAGATGCTAGAGAATCAGGGAAGGGAAGATACCAGACTATGGGGTGCGAAGGAAAGAAAGGAGAAGACAGAGATGCCAGAGCATAGGGGACGGGATGGTGAAAGAGAGAGAAAAATGGAGAGGTGGCAGAGCTGAAATCAATCATGTACAAAGGAGAAGAGAAGGGGCACAGGATAGACAGTTTATTGAAGGAGCATAAAAAGAGGGAAGATGCCATATGGAACGGGGAGAGGGCAGACAGTGGATGGAAGGGGCTGATGCTGTATGGAAGACAGAGCGGACAGATGCTGGCTAGAAAGAAGAGTGAAGACAAGATGATTAAAGCAAAAACGACAAAAGGTAGAAAAAATTGTTTTGTTGCTTTACGTAGAATCAAGTAGTATTGTATCTGTTGATTAAAGTTTATAAATAGGAAATAGAAATAAGGCAGTTTTTTGGGGACTAAACCTCTTTCCTCAGGTCAGGACAGGATACCATAACAGCAGGGGTGCCCAAATGGTCGAGTGCGATCGACCAGTAGATCGCAAAGGCAATGTGAGTCGATCGCGTTGCCTTGGCAATCTTTTTCTTCCTGCCTCCCTGAGCCAGGCCAGGCGCGTAGAAGCGCCGGACTCACAAGACTTCACTTCCGACGTCAATTCTGACATCAGAGAGGAAGTTCTGGGCCAGCCAATCGCTGCCTGGCTGGCTTGGAACTTCCTCTCCGTCGTTAGAATTGACATCAGAGGTGAAGTCTTGTGAGTCCGGCGCTTGTACATTCCTGGCCTGGCTCATGGAAGCAGGGAGAAATCGGCATGGTGGCTTAGGGGGTAGGGAAAGAATCGGGGAAGTGCAGAAATTGGCACGATGGCTTGGGGGGGCGGGGGGAGAGAGAAAGAAAGACAGAAAGAAAAGGGGAGGGGCAGAAAGAAAAAATATTGGATTTATAGTCAGAAGAAGGAAGTGAAAAAAGAGACTCATGAAATCACTAGACAAAAAGATAGGAAAAATGATTTTATTTTCAGTTTAGTGATCAAAATGTGTCTGTTTAGAGAATTTATATCTGCAATAGCGGTTTTTAGCGCAGGGAGCCTATGAGCATCGAGAGCAGCACAGGGCATTCAGTGCATCTCCCTGCTCTAAAAACTGCTATTGCGATTTAGTAAAAAGGGAGGGGGTATATTTGTATATTTTTGTATATTTGTTCCTGAAGTGACATTGCATAGAATCGTCTGACTTGATCTCTTTGAAAACCCACGGAATATAAATGATAATTAACATTTTCTCTGCATACAGTGTGCTTTGTGGTTTTTTTTTTTTAATTTTATTGTTGGTAGATTATTTTGACTTGGTCATTTTAAAAGTAGCTCGCAAGCCCAAAAAGTGTGGGCAGTGCAGTGTTCCCTCTAAGCGGGCGGGTGTTGTGAGCAAACTTTTTTCACTGTGAGCTAAAAATATCGGGCGCCAGCAAGTTATGAGCCAAATAAATATGTTGCTTTCTACCACAGAACTTCCTTACGTTTGTATGGAATCTATCCCCTTTCAACTTTAGAGAGTGCCCTCTCGTTCTCCCTGCCTTAGCTACTAAGTCTATTCCCTTCAGTACCTTGAATGTTTCTATCATGTCCCCTCTCAATCTCCTCTGCTCAAGGGAGAAGAGGCCCAGTTTCTCTAATCTTTCGCTGTACGGCAACTCTTCCAGCCCCTTAACCATTTTAGTTGCTCTTCTCTGGATCCTTTCGAGTAGTACCGTGTCCTTCTTAAAGTACCAGTGCTGGACGCAGTACTCCAGGTGAGGGCGTACCATGGCCCGGTACAGCAGCATGATAACCTTCTCTGTCTCTTCAGTCCAGCATCTGCCCCTTCCATTCACTGTCTGTCTTTCCCTGCCATCTCTCCTCCTGCCCCCCCCCCACCCCCCAATTTGGTCTAGCATCCATCATCTTCCTTCTGTTCCCCTCATGGTCTGGCATCTCTATCCTTCCCTCCCCCCTGTGGTTTTTAGCATATCTCTCTTCTCATTTCCTCCACTCAGATCTGATCATTCTCTGCTCTCTCTTCCCTTTTCTTCTCTGGTCTTCCTTCTCTATTTTCTGCCTCTATCTAAATTAAATTCTTTCTTACTATTTAGTCCCGTTTCCCTCTTTTCACTGTGTCTACACACAGCTTGTCACCCCTTTCCCTCACCCCTCCATTATCTTACTATTTTCTTCCCCCTTTATTTATCTCCTCCTTCCATCCAGTATGTGTTCTTTCCCCACTTCCATTCAGCATCTGCTCTCCCTTCTCAACTGACATCCATCTGCCTTCTGCTCTCTCTCCCTTCTTCTCACTTCCATCATCTGTCCCCTTCTCTCTCTCTCTCATCTCCTCCATTCCATCATCTGCCCCTTCTCTCTCTCTCTCTCTCCCCCCCCCAACTTCCATCATCTGCCCCCCTTCCCCTCACCTTTGTGGGTCACTTTCTTTCCCCTGAGGGTGGCTCATGTCACAGGGGAAGCTTTGGCCGAGCAGAACCGCTTGATTGACAGTGGAACTTACTTGATTGATGTCGATGCTGGGGCCCGTTGCCGTTTGAAGGAAAAAAAAAAAGGTGGAAAAAAGGAACCTGTAAAGGCGAGAGGAAGGGAAACCTCCAGGACAGCTGCTTTTTGCCCTCCTTCAGCGGCCCAAGAGTTCAGACCAGCAGCGGCAGCTCTGTATGCTTTTAACTTCGGCACAGAGCTGCCCCTAATCAATAGTTTAGCGCGGTTTCATGAGGCAGCCTTGGGGCCTTTGATAGCCGGCCCGCTTCGATGATGCGATGTGGGCCGGCCTAGCAAAGGCCCCGAGGCTGCCTTATGAAACCGCGCTAAACTATTGATTAGGGGCAGCTCTGTGCCGAAGTTAAAAGCATACACAGCTGCCGCTGCTGGTCTGGAGGTGCGGAGACAAGGCAGGAGGCAAACGCGGTGGAAGGCAGGAGTCCCGGCGAAGGCAGGAGTCCCGGCACAGCGACTGCAACAGGAAGTTGCAAGTCAGCTGACGCCGGCCTTTCGTTGCGGCGGGGACCGAATCCTTCGCGGACCGGCAAGATTTTGTTTGCGGACCGGCGGTTGAAGAACTGTGCTCTACACTGTGTGCGCTTTGACGAGAAACTTGTGCGCTGCGAGGTAATATTTTGTGCGTCAGCGCACCCCAGCGCAGCTTAGCGGGAACACTGGACCCCTGCTGTAGAAGGGCAAAGTGGAAATGTCCAATCAAGATGGTGCACAAAAACAGTGTCTTTCAACTCATCTGATAAATCCAATGGTCTTTATTAATCCAAAACAAAATCGTACATCCAAAGCAACTCAATGACTCGACATGATCACGTTTCGGCCATCCGGCCTGCATCAGGAGTCTTAGAAGTCTTTGGGTAGCAAGTAGTCTTTAAATGGCAAATGGTCAAAAGTGAAACAATCATACCATTGCTCCAAGTCTGTAAATGCTGCAAAACCACACAACCTCATGTTCTTTACAGATTTTACTAACCACTTTAATGTACTAAACAAAAAATTACAAGGCATGGGAAAAACAGCAGAAAGCATGTTTAGTGACATCAAAGCTTTTGAGAGAAAATTGCATGTTTTTGAAAAAGACCTTGAGAGTGGACAGCTAAAATATTTTCCCAACCTAAAAATACATTTGGATAATTGTACATTTGTGGACAGTCATAAAAAACACCAGGAAATCCACAAAGCATATTCCACCATTGTAGCCGAAGCAAAGGAGAATTTTAGTAAAAGATTTTCTCAGTTCCGTAAGATGGAGACAACCCTTTCATTTATAACTTCCCCAGAAAAGTCCACATTTGAAGATCTTGATCTTTCCTGCTTATAGTGGTTGGATATTCAAAATTTGGAAATGGAGCTACTGGAATTTCAAGAAAGCTCTATCTGGAAAAGTAAATTCATTGACCTGCGTGCGGCTCTTGAACGTATTGAGTGTGAAAGGGTGACAAATGAAATCACTGCTAGCAGTTCTGAAAATGAAATCCTAAAAGCGTGGAATTCTCTGCCAGACAATTTTAAGTCCATGAAAGCACTTGGGATTGCTCTTCTTACTTTGTTTGGGTCATCCTATGCTTGTGAGCAGCTGTTTTCGGCTTTGAATCATATAAAATCTGATGCTAGAAACAGATTAACGAATGACATTAGTGCTGCATGTGTTGCTCTGAAATTAACGCACTATGAGCCAAGGATTGACAAGTTATCAGCATGCATGCAACAACAAAAATCACATTAATTTTTTTCAGAGCATGCACAATGCATATGTTTACATGAAGCAGTGTTTTCAGTTTGCAGTTAAGATACTTTCTAAGTTATTTAAATATTATTTAAAGATGCTATTTAAAAAATGGACTTTACATGGCCCTGTTGTATTCCAATCTGGAATTTCCAATAAAACGGTTGGTTTAATTGAAAGCTCTTTTGTTTTCTTTACATCATATTATTAGAAATGTAATGATTTAACTATTTTCTAATTTGATTGTAAATTTTACAAAAAACATGTATAGACTCTTTGGGAATACACACTGAGTCTTGACACAGTTAACAGTTTTAAGAAGTTTATCTTTTTTTTTACTCAGGATACATTTGACATGTTATGTGAATAATACATTTAAAATATATTGTGTAACTGAATCAAATTCTTCCTAAATTCATTAAATTGAATGAAATCATTAAAACATTATAAATTGCCAATAAATTGAAATGAAAACCAAAGGATTGTGAATCAAATTGATTCTCTGACAATACAAAGATTCCAACCTTTAAAAATGATGTTACATAGTTCAGGCAACTTTATAAAGAGTTTTTAGATACTAAAATCTTGTTATTAAGGTTTAATTGACGTGCTGGCACTTTGAGGAAATTCTTTGGTTTTGTGCGGCAGTTTGGGTACTCGGGCTCAAAAAGGTTAGCCATCACTGGTCTAGAATGTCTCACCTATTGCACTGGAACAATTTTTTTATGTTTAAATATTTTTATTGGTTTAAACAAAATACACATAGCAAAACCAGCATTGCAAAGACCATAACAACTATCCTCAAGAATAATACAGTCCCAACAATCCCTCCCCTCCCCCCCACCAATCATAATACATTCCTGCAAATGAAAAAGAATTAACCTGGCGTTAAATTTACATATTCAGAATTCTGTTGTGTGCTTGAGGCATGAGATCAGTCCAAAAAGGCTCCCTTAAGGTACAAAAACGACATCCTGAAGGGGATTCAATATCTGAAATACTGCGACATTCCAAGGCTCCTTGTAATTTCAAAAGTGATTACCAGTATTGCACCGTCGGCGCCTCAGAAGAGAGCCAAACGTGCAATATGGCTTTCTTCCCCATCAGCATGACTCCATCTACAAAGGCTGCCATTTCTCAAGGCTTTGGGGTTATGATCAGGTATTGACCAAACAAAGCAAACATAAGCAATGCCTCTGCTAGGCCAGACCTGAGGTCCATCGTGCTCAGCAGTCCGCTCACGTGGCGGCCCAACAGGTCCAGGACCTGTGCAGTAATCCTCTATATATACCCCTCTATCCCCTTTTCCAGCAGGAAATTGTCCAATCCTTTCTTGAACCCCAGTACTGTACTCTGCCCTATTACGCCCTCTGGAAGCGCATTCCAGGTGTCCATCACACGTTGGGTAAAGAAGTACATTCTAGCATTTGTTTTGAATCTGTCCCCTTTCAACTTTTCTGAATGCCCTCTTGTTCTTTTATTTTTTGAAAGTTTGAAGAATCTGTCCCTCTCTACTCTCTCTATGCCCTTCATGATCTTGTAAGTCTCTATCATATCCTCTCTAAGTCTCCTCTTCTCAAGGGAAAAGAGTCCCAGTTTTTCCAATCTTTCAGCGTATGAAAGGTTTTCCAAACCTTTTATCAGACGTGTCGCTCTCCTCTGAACTCTCTCGATTATCGCTATATCCTTCTTAAGATACGGTGCAGTACTCCAGATGCGGACGCACCATCGCCTGATACAACAGCAGGATAACTTATTTCGTTCTGGTTGTAATACCCTTCTTGATTATGCCTAGAATTCTATTTGTCTTCTTAGCGGCCGCTGCGTACTGTGCCGTCGGCTTCATTGTCATGTCCACCATTACCCCCAAGTCCCTTTCCTGGGTACTCTCATTCAATAACATCCCTCCCAGCGTATAGTTGTACCTCAGGTTTCTGTTTCCCACATGTAATACTTTACATTTCTGCCATCTCATCGCCCATTCCCCTAGTTTGTTCAAGTCCCTTTGGAATTCTTCGCAGTCCTCTTTAGTCCGAGCTCCACTAAATAGTTTGGTGTCGTCCACAAATTTTATTATCTCACACTTCGTCCCTGCTTCTAGATCATTTATGAATATATTAAATAGCAGCAGCCCGAGCACCGAGCCCTGCGGGACCCCACTCGTGACCCTCCTCCAGTCCGAGTAGTAGCCCTTCATTCCTACCCTCTGTTTCCTACCCGCCAACCAGTTTCTGATCAATCTATATATGAATCCTTCCACCCCATGGCTCTTCAGTTTCCGGAGTAGGCGCTCATGGGGCACCTTGTCAAAGGCTTTTTTAAAATGTAGAAACAATGGTACCTTGGATTACGAGCATAATCCGTTCCAGGAGCATGCTCGTAATCCAAAATGCTCGTTTATCAAAGCGAGTTTCCCCATAGAAAATAATGGAAACTCACTTTGATACTTTCCCATCCCCCCCCTGATAACCGGCATTGCTCCCCCCGCACGCAAAGGCCCCCTCGCTCCAACCGGCACCCCCCCCCGCGCGAACCGACCCCCCTTGCACGAACAACTTAAACTTACCCCCCCCTCCGTCTGGCACTGGCACAGATCGTGCCGGTGCCTAGAAGATCTTCCGGCTTCTGTCTGCCTTGAGCATGCATCTGAGCATGCTCAAGGACTTCTAATTCTCCCTCTCACTGATTATCGAGGGGGGGGGTGCTCGCAAATCGAGTCAACACTCGGTTTGCGAGTCAAAAGTTTGCTGAGTGTTTTGCTTGTCTTGCAAAACACTCGCAAACCGAGGTTTGACTGTATATGATGTCTATGGGGTCTCCTTTGTCCATCCGTTTGTTAATTCCTTCGAAGAAGTGCAATAAGTTCGTTAGGCACGATCTCCTCTTGCAGAAAACATGTTGGCTGGTTATCAGAAGTTCATTTCTTTTAAAATGTTCATTGATGTTTTTTTTATCAGTGCTTCTGCCATTTTCCTGGGAACCGAGGTCAGACTCACCGGTCTGTAGTTTCCCGGGTTACCTTTTGATCCCTTTTTAAAGATGGGCGTAACGTTGGCTATCTTCCAGTCCTCCCTGATCATGCCTGTTTTCAGGGATAGATTGCAAATTTGCTGCAGTATCTCCTCCTTTAATTCCTTCAGAACCCTTGGATGGATTCCGTCCGGACCTGGGGATTTGTCAGTTTTTAGTTTTCCTATCTGCCTGCGTACATCTTCAAGGCTCACTTCCATGGATGTTAATTTTTCTCCTTGATTTCCATTGAAGAATTGCTCAGGTTCCGGTATGTTGGATGTGTCTTCGTTTGTACAAACACACGAAAAGAACACGTTAAGTCTCTCTGCCACTTATTTCTCCTCCTTCACCACTCCCTTCCTGTCTCCGTCGTCCAGCAGTCCCACCCCCTCCCTAGCTGGTTGCTTCCCTTTGACATATCTAAAGAACTGTTTGAAATTTTGTGCTTCCCTGGCTAGCCTCTCTTCAAACTCTCTTTTGGCTTTTTGAACCACTCGGTGACATTCTTTTTGATACTTCCTATGCTCTTTCCAGTTCCCCTCAATTTTGTCCTTTTTCCATTTCCTGAATGAATTTTTCTTATTGCCTGTCACTTCCTTCACTATTTTAGTTATCCATGCCGGGTCTTTTGTTCGATTCTTTTTGCACCCCTTTCTAAATCTGGGGATTTACAGATTTTGCGCCTCGTTCACCGTGTTCTTGAGAAAAGACCAGGCTTGTTCTACCGTTTGCCATTTTTTGGAAGTGTTCCTAAGTTTCTTCTTTACCATTTCCCTCATTGCTTCATAGTTTCCTTTCCTGAAGTTGAAGTTGTCGCTATGGTTCTCTTTCCTTTCGGTATTCCTACTTCAACCTTGAACTTGATCATGTTATGATCGCTATTTCCCAACGGTCCCACTACCTCTACTTCCTTTGCAGGTCACCTTAACCCATTTAGGATTAAATCCAGAGTGGCATTTCCTCTTGTCGGTTCTCTAACAAGCTGCTCCATGAAACAATCTTGTATAGCCTCCAGGAATTCTGTCTCCCTAGCGCAATTTGAGCTTCCAAGACTCCAGTCTATCCCTGGGTAGTTGAAGTCTCCCATAATAACTGTGTTACCGCTTTTGCATTCTCTCTTCATCTCGGCTTCCATTTCTTCATCGATATCTCCGGTTTGCCCGGGTGGACGATAGTATAGGCCCATCTTTATTTCAGGCCCTTTCCTTCCCGGTATTTTAACCCATAGCGATTCCAGCTTGTTGGTTATCTCTGCTGTGTCCATGTTTGTCGATTGTATGCTTTCTTTTATGTATAGGGCTATTCCACCTCCTTTCTGTCCTGACCTGTCCTAGCGATAAGAGTTTGTACCCCGACAGTGCTGTGTACCATTTGTTTTCCTCATTCCACCATGTTTCAGAGATTCCAATGATGTCTATGTCTTCTGCATTGGCCATGGCTTCTAGTTCCCCCATTTTGTTTCTTAGGCTCCTTGCATTAATATATATGCAATTTAGATCCTGGTATTTTGTTGTCTTCATGTCCATTCCCTGTGCTTCGGTCTTTAGTTTCTTCTCTTTTGGGTTAGTCGACTCCTGCAATTTGTCCCTTGCTTCTTCCCAGACTTTTTTCCCCTTAGTATCTTCACGGGATACCTTCTTCTGAATCGTCGACGCTTGGTCAACTGTCGGCTTTCCCCTTCTTCTTAGTTTAAAGCCTGTTCTATTCCTCTCTTGACACTGTTTGCTAGAAGTCTAGTTCCCGCTGCGCTCAGGTGTAGTCCATCTCTCCTGTAGAGCTTGCTCTTGCCCCAGAACGTTGTCCAGTTCCTCACGAAGTGGAATCCTTCTTCCTCACACCATTTCCTCATCCACGCGTTTATTGATTGTAGCTCCTCCTGCCTTTTCACATCTGCCCTCGGTACTGGTAGGATCTCTGAGAACGCTATCTTCTGGGTCTTCATCTTCAGCTTCCTTCCCAGAATCTTGAACTGTTCTATCAGCATGCTTCTTATTTAGTCTCTCCTGCTGACATAATTTTTCCCTGATGTGGATCATTACTGCAGTCTCTTCCATCTCCTCCCCGTCCAGGATCTTTCCAATTTTGTCCATGATGTCCTTGGTTCTCGCTCCTGGGAGGCAGGTCACCAGTTGATTCTCTCTCCCTCCTGCTATGTGGCTTTCCACATGCCTCAGGATCGAGTCTCTCACTAGGATCGCTGCTTGTCCCTTCTTCCATTTTCGCTTCGGTCTGAGGTCAATGTCCTCAGTGTGCTTCGCTCTTTCTTCTTCTGGGCATCGACTACCCAATTTCTCCCCCTCGTGCGGTATTCCTCTGTGGGTGTCTTCTTTGAGGTCATCTGTTTCTTGTTCTCCCTTCCATGTTGGTGTTGGTGTAACTTCATCTTGAGTTCGTTCTCTTCCATCCTCCTGTATGCTTCCTCAATGAATTCCTCGAGTTCCCTGACTTCCTTCTCGATGGGTCTCTCATTCCTGAAGTCTTCAAATGCCTCAATAGGGTCCTCCGTGGTGTAAAGTCCTTCTAGCTCTTGTATCCTGTCCTCTAGTCTCTTGACTTCCTTCTTCAAGCTTTTCAGCTCCTGACACCAACCACATACATATGACTGTCTCCCCGAGGGGAGGTAGTCATACATATGACAGTCCATGAAGAACACTAGAAAGCTCATCTTCTGGTTTTCCTCTGCTTCCATTGGTGTCCTTACTCTTTCTCTCTACCTGCTGCTGGTGACCTCTCTCTCTCTGCCTGTTGCTGGTGTCCTTTCTCTCTCTCTCTGCCTGCTGCTGGTGTCCTCTCTGTCTCTCTCTCTCTGCTGGTGTACTCTCTGTCTCTCTCTGCCTGCTGCTGGTGTCCTCTCTGTCTCTCTCTGCTGGTGTCCTCTGTCTCTCTCTTTCTCTGCTGGTGTCCTCTCTCTCTCTCTCTGCCTGCTGCTGGTGTCCTCTCTGTCTCTCTCTCTCTGCTGGTGTCCTCTCTGCCAGCTGCTGGTGTCCTCTCTCTCTGCCTGCTGCTGGTGTCCTCTCTGTCTCTCTCTCTCTGCTGGTGTCCTCTCTGCCTGCTGCTGGTGTCTTCTCTCTCTCTCTCTCTGCCTGCTGCTGGTGTCCTCTCTCTCTCTCTCTCTGCCTGCTGCTGGTGTCCTCTCTCTCTCTCTCTCTGCCTGCTGCTGGTGTCCTCTCTCTCTCTGCCTGCTGCTGGTGTCCTCTCTTTCTCTCTCTCTCTGCTGGTGTCCTCTCTCTCTCTATCTCTCTGTCTGCTGCTGGTGTCCTCTGTCTCTCTCTCTCTGTGCTGGTTTCCTCTCTCTCTGCCTGCTGCTGGTGTCCTCTCTGTCTCTCTGCTGGTGTCCTCTTTCTCTCTCTCTGCCTGCTGCTGGTGTCCTCTCTGTCTCTCTGCTGGTGTCCTCTTTCTCTCTCTCTGCCTGTTGCTGGTGTCCTCTCTGTCTCTCTCTCTCTGCTGGTGTCCTCTCTCTCTCTCTGTCTGTTGCTGGTGTCCTCTCTGTCTCTCTCTCTTTGCTGGTGTCCTCTCTCTCTCTCTCTCTGCCTGCTGCTGGTGTCCTCTCTGTCTCTCTCTCTTTCTCTCTGGTGTCCCCTCTGTCTCTCTCTCTTTCTCTCTGGTGTCCCCTCTGTCTCTCTCTGCCTGCTGCTGGTGTCCTCTCTGTTTCTCTCTCTCTGCCTGCTGCTGGTGTCCTCTCTGTCTCTCTCTCTTTCTCTCTGGTGTCCTCTCTGTCTCTCTCTGCCTGCTGCTGGTGTCCTCTCTGTCTCTCTCTCTGCTGGTGTCCTCTCTCTCTCCCTGCCTGCTGCTGGTGTCCTCTCTGTCTCTCTCTGCTGGTGTCCTCTCTGTCTCTCTCTGCCTGCTGCTGGTGTCCTCTCTGTCTCTCTCTCTCTCTGCTGGTGTTCTGTCTCTCTCTCTCTCTCTGCTGTGTCCTCTCTCTCTCTCTTTCTCTGCCTGCTTGCTGCCTCCTTGGTTACCTTGTGTGAAAGACTTGGCCCTTCTTGAGGCTTTTTGCATAGGCGCCGAAAGGCTGCGCACCGTTGGTTCAACTCCTTTTATGGAGGAGCCCAGTCGATCTTTGCTGATGCGGTGGGGATGGGCGGAGCTACTCTCGCCACTGCCCCAATAGTACTTTCGCCTGCTCTTGCTCTCCTTGGCTCTCCCCTTCCTCTCCTTTACTCTCTCTTGCTTCTCCTTCGCTTCCCCTTGCTTCTCCTTCTCTCACACCAATTGTGTCGCCAGAGATTCGAGACATATCTACCCAAAGTCATCCAAAATGCTGTAACTCTCGGACAGGACCAAAATTGATGGCCCAAAGAAGCATAAATGGTGGAACACTTAAGGCAACAGTGAGACCGACTGATACGCTTCTGATAGGCCTGGATAGGAGAGACATAAAGGCGAAGTAGAAGCTTATGTTGAAGTTCCCAATGGGTAATATCAGACGTCAATTTGAGGACTTGCTTCAAAGCTCCACTGATATGCTGTTCCAGCAGGGTAAATTGTAAGTCTGCAGCCCACAATCCGGCTATAAGCTCAAAGTTTGTCCCCGGCTGACATTCTAAAAGGCCAATGTAATGGAAATGAAGTGGAATATTTTGCGCCAAGAAGCTAAACATCTCAGAGATCACCTCATGATTCGCTTCTGTCAACGTGTTAGGGACAAAGAATGAATATAATGTCTTATCTGAAAATAATGAACTGGGTAAAACATAAATGTCTTGTAGTTGTGCAAAAGTATATAGACTACCTTCCTCATCAAATAATTGAAAAATAAATTGTAGGCTCCTAGGAGCGGAGTACTTGACAATGAATACCTGGCACAAAATCCCCATTTCCCTAGATAGGTAGGTAAGGAGAGGATCCAGAGGAGACATGGAGAATGCAGCACACCCAACGCCAGATCTTGCAGGCCGGGGTAAAAATGAGATAGGCTGAAATGGCTTTGCGAAGGCCTAATAGTATGGCATGTAACATAGCACTAAAATGAGTAGGATATAAGAACATAAGAGTTGCCTCCGCTGGGTCAGACCAGAGGTCCATCACGCCCAGCAGTCCGCACCTGTGGCGGCCCATCAGGTCCACAACCTGTTAAGTGGGCCCTGCCTTTTCCTATAACATATCTCTAAATCTATCTGTACCCTTTAATTCTATCTGTACCCCTCAATCCCCTTATCCTTCAGGAATTTATCTAAACCTTCCTTGAACCCCCTTAGCGTGCCCTGCCCTATCACAATCTCCGGGAGCGCATTCCATGTGTCCACCACCCTCTGGGTAAAGAAGAACCTCCTAACATTTGCTCTAAACCTGGTCCCCTTTCAATTTCTCTGAGTGCCCCCTTGTACTATAGAATCTGTCCCTGTCTACCTTCTCTATGCCTTTCAGGATTTTGAAGGTTTCTATCATGTCTCCTCTAAGTCTCCGCTTCTCCAGGGAGAAGAGCCCCAGCTTTTCTAACGTGTCAGCATATGAAAGGTTTTCCCATACCTTTTATCAATTTAGTTGCCCTTCTCTGGACTCCCTCAAGTATTATATCAAATAAAGTAAATTGGATCTAGTAATGTTTGACTAAATAAAATACAATAAAGTTTATATTGAGTGCTCAGTGTGATATCTCATTCAAAACCAGCAGGTTTATAGAATCAAGATGAATTGTAGCTGCATCATTGCACTCACCTGCCTACCAACCCTTCAAAAACTCATTAAAACTGATCAAGTTGACTTATATAGCATTGAAAAAAGTACTTAGCTTGATCCAGATGAAAATAATCAGCAGATTGAGTCCATTATCTTAGGATACGTCTTCTCAAGATGAAAATAAAGGTATGTATTATCTTCAATTGTAAGCAGGAGCTGACATTCGTACAATGAGCTATTACATTTTCATATGGCTGGTCTTCAAACTATAAGAAAGTGAGTCCCCAGAACAAGACAAAATAAACCAAAAAAACTGCTCGAACTCATTCAACAAAAATCACCATGTGATCAAAGTTCCTCATCGTGAAAGCATAAAATGTCCAACATTTCCTCAACACCGATCGTGTTTCACCAAAAATTGCGTCATCAGGAGGAAAGAAAGATAACTAAAAATAAACAAATAAAAAAATATGTAATAATGCAGTTCTCAAAAAGATTAACCTGTTCAAAAATATCTTATAAATTCAAAATGATAAAATACCTTCGGGTCTCCTAATGGAAGGAACACGTCGCCAAAGAATCTCAAAGTGAAGAGCTGAATCAACGTTTTACGTATGGACGTATATACAACCGTAGCATGGTCACATGACATCTACCGTCATGAACACATACCATTATTGTTTATAATAGGAAACAGCTAAATCTCAATCATCTGATGGTCCATTCTATTTCCTCCCTCAAGTATTGCCATGTCCTTCCTGAGGTACGGTGACCAGTACTGGACACAGTACTCGAGATGCGGGCGCACCATTTCCTGATACAGCGGCATGATGACTTCCTTTGTCCTGGTCATGATACCCTTTTTGATGATACCCAACATTCTGTTTGCTTTCTTGGAGGCTGCTGCACATTGTGCCGATGCTTTCATTGTTGTATCCACCAACACACCTAGGTCTCTTTCAAGGTTACTTACCCCTAGCAGCGATCCCTCCATTTTGTAGCTGAACATCGGGTTCTTTTTCCCTACATGCATGACCTTGCATTTCTCTACATTGAAGCTTATTTGCCACTTTTTTGCCTATTCTTCCAGTCTCGCTAGGTCCCTTTGCAGGTCTTCACAGTCTTCTGTGGTTCTAACCCTACTGCAGAGTTTGGTGTCGTCTGCAAATTTAATAACCTCACATTTTGTCCCCGTCTCCAGGTCGTTTATGAAGATATTGAACAGGAGCGGTCCCAGTACTGACCCCTGCGGAACTCCGCTCGTGACCAATCGCCAGTCTGAGTATTGGCCCTTCACTCCAACCCTCTGTTTCCTGCCCTCCAACCAGTGTTTAATCCATCGGTAGACATCTCCTTTCACCCTGTGGTTCCCCAGCTTCTTGAGCAGCTGTTCATGGGGTACCTTGTCGAAGGCCTTTTGGAAGTCAAGGTAAATGATGTCAATGGATTCCCCTTGTCCATCTGGCTGTTTATCCCTTCAAAGAAGTGCAGTAAGTTCGTGAGGCACGACCTTCCCTTGCAGAAGCCGTGCTGGCTCGCCCTCAGCTGTCTATTGTTTTCTATGTGTTTACAGATGCTGTCCTTAACCAGTGCTTCCATCATCTTTCCCGGAACCGAGGTCAAGCTCACCGGCCTGTAGTTTCCTGGGTCTCCCCTCGATCCCTTCTTGAAGATAGGCGTGACATTTGCTATTTTCCAGTCCTTCGGGATCTCGCCAGTTTTTAAGGATAGGTTATATATTTGCTGGAGTGTTTCCGCTATTTTCTTTCTCAGTTCTTTTAGTACCCTTGGGTGGATTCCGTCCGGGCCTGGTGATTTATCGCTCTTCAATCTGTCTATCTGTCGGAGGACATCCTCTTGGCTTACCTCTATTTGCTCAAGTTTTTCATCTTGATCCCCACTTATGATCTCCTTGGGCTCCGGAATATTGTATGTGTCCTCGCTCGTGAAAACCGACGAGAAGAACTTGTTTAACCTGTCGGCTACCTCTTTTTCCTCCTTTACCACTCCCTTTCTGTCTCCATCATCCAACGGTCCCACTTCCTCCCTTGCCGGTTGCTTCCCTTTTACGTACCTGAAGAACAGTTTGAAGTTTCTTGCTTCCCTCGCCAGCCTCTCTTCATATTCTCTTTTTGCTTCCCTAACCACTCGGTGACATTCCCTTTGCTGTTTTTTGTGTTCCTTTTGGTTGTCTTCAGTCTGGTCCTTCTTCCATTTTCTGAATGATATTTTCTTGTCCCCTATCGCCTTTTTCACTGCATCTGTTATCCACACCGGGTTTTTTGCTTGATTCTTTTTGCACCCTTTCCTAAACCTGGGGACGTACAGGTTTTGTGCCTTGTGCATCGTGTCCTTGAGTATGGACCAGGCCATCTCAACGGTCTCCAGCTTCCCTGAGCCATTTCTGAGTTTCTTTCCCACCATTTTCCTCATATTGTTGTAGTTCCCTTTTCTGAAATTGAGAGCTGTCGTCGTGGTACTCTTTACCTTTGATGTTCCTACTTCTAATTTGCACTGGATCATGTTGTGATCACTGTTTCCCAGTGGTGCTATTACTACCACCTCCTTTGCGGGTCCCCCTAGTCCGTTGAGGATTAGGTCGAGAGTGGCATCTCCTCGCGTTGGTTCCGTGACCATCTGTTCCATGAAACAGTCCCTCACAACCTCCAGGAATTTTGTTTCCCTCGCGCAGTTGGAGTGTCCAATGCTCCAGTCTATCCCAGGGTAGTTGAAATCCCCCATCACCACCACACTTCCGCTTATGCATTGCTGCCTCAATTCAGCCTCCAGGTCCTGGTCTTCGGCTTCCGGTTGTCCTGGTGGACAATAGTACAGTCCCAGTTTTATGTCAGCCCCATTTCTTCCTGGTAACTTAACCCATAGTGATTCTAAACCGTCCGCCCTTATTGCTGTTTCCATCCTGGTCGAGTGAATGGAGTCCCTTATGTATAGCGCTATTCCTCCACCCTTCTTGTACGTCCTGTCTCTCCTGTAGAGTTTATACCCTGGTAGGACCACATCCCATTTGTTGTCCTCAGACCACCTTGTTTCTGTGACTCCAATTATGTCTAGGTCCTCTTTGTTGGCTATGACTTCTAGCTCTCCCATTTTGGTTCTTAGGCTCCTTGCATTTGTATATAAGCAATTTAAGTCCCGGTTGTTTGCTTTCCCTGCTAGTTTTTCTCGTGGTTTGGTGTTCCCTCCGACCCCCTTATGGGCTGTCGGCTCCTGAGGTTCACTTTGTTCTTCCTCCTTCTGCGGCATGCCTTCACCGTCCTCAGCCTGCTTCCCCAATTTCACATGTCCCTCTATCTCCTGCTGTTCGTTCTTCTTTTTGCTCTCTAGTTTCACTTGTTCCTTGTACCCCTGTATTTCATCCTTTGGTCCTTTTTCACATTTTTCCCGCTCGTCCTTAAGTCTTTCTCTACTTTTTCCCCGCTCAGTATCTTCATTTGATACTCTTGTCCGAAGCGTCTGTCGGCTTTCCCCTTCTCCTCAGTTTAAAGCCTTGTCTATTTCATTCTTGACGTTGTTTGCCAGCATTCTTGTTCCTGCCGTGCTCAGGTGCAGTCCGTCCCTCCTGAAGAGTTTGTTCTTTCCCCAAAAAGTGGTCCAGTTCCTTACAAAGTGGAAACGCACCATCTCCTCAGTCATCCATTTTTGCTTGCAGCTCGGTCTGCCTCCTCGAATCCGCCCTCGGTACTGGCAGGATCTCAGAAAAAGCTATCTTCCTTGTCCTCAGCTTCAGTTTCCTTCCCAGGGTCTGGAACTGCTCAGTTAGTGTAGTCCTGTTGTAATTTCTTCTGCTTATATATATAGCAAAAAACACACGGAAAAGTGAAAAATCAATAATGTTAAAGCAAACACTTTCACTAGAAATATGAACAGGATGTCATGAATGATTAGTGCTGCTATAGTTCCAATTAGGGGAGTTTCAAATTGCTGGAGGAAAAAGCCTCAGATGGGAACCCTTCCACCACCACAATGGTGGTCCAAGGTGGTCGGGCGAACACCTCACTGGCAAAAAACCTCCAGACCAGCTCCCACAATAGTGAACTTAAAGCAGGACTTCTTATGGTATAAAGATAGAGGAAAATTTCCACTTATCAATAGATAGATCGGTACACCGACGATGGCCAGCGTTTCACATCTCTGCTGCCTCAGGGTGTATAGCAATCCGATCGCACTGTAACCAAAAATTTAAACAAAGCTCCAATTAATAAATAGACTGGAAACGTAACTCTATGAACCAGTTCAAGAAAAAAGCCTCGAAGACATACCTTTAAGCTGGACGCAAAGCGCATCTCAAGATCAAAAGATGGCTACACCACGACTGTATTGGGATTAATATAGCACTCCCGGGTGATGAACCCGGAAGTGAATACGTGGCAAGTTTCACCATTGAAAAATGTTAAAGAAGTGTATGTTGATGAAAAATACTGACTGTTATAACACTTGAATTAAAAGATGTTTTAGTTTTTGTCTTTTCTTTTACCCTGTCTCCTTCTTATTATTATTATGTATATAATTTTCAATGTTAAAGTTGTTGTTAATAGAATGCGCTCCATTCAAGTTTTGAATTTAGACCATCCGGTTCTTCACTATTCAGCCTATGAATCCACTGTTGTTCTGCTCTCAACAAACGCCGCTGTCTGTCCAAAATTTCATCAGGAATATGGTCAATCACACAACATTTCAAATCAGTAAACTGGTGATCATATTCCAGGCAATGTGTGACCATAGGCGCTTGTAGTCTGTTGTTTTTCAAACAACTTTTGTGTTCGGTGACTCGAGTTCTAAAAGGACGAGTAGTCTGACCAACATAGATCAAAGGACATGGACACACGAACACATAGACTACAAAAGTGGACATGCAAGAGGTTCTATGCTTTAAATTGAAAATTTGACTTGGGGAGCTTAAAAGTAGCTTAGATATTGACACGTTCAACACTGAATTAACAGAGACACAAAAGAAAATTGACTCATTTAGAGCTAATTTACAGAAAAATAAAATTAAAAAATTTAAACGTGACGAAGACGATTACGCTAAAAAGAGAGTTTATCCTTGGTTGACGAACTCCTCTAAACAGCAGAAAAGAGGAGATTTTGAGTCTTCTGATCCATCAGAGGAAGGGGGGTCTTTATCTAACTCCGAGGAAGATTTTTTAGATCAGGACAACACAGGAGGGACAGGTCGAAACCGGACACGAGGAAGACAAAGAGGACGTGGCACAAGACAACCAACAACTCGACCACAACGAGACAAGTCAAAGAAAACCAAGTAGTATTCAATCTATCCTCATATTGTCTAAACTCTACTGAAATATCAGTCTTATCCCGTGGGCTTACATTTGTTCCTGTTCAACCTCTAAAAAAGTTTCAACTACGGGTTGACATAGAAAAATTCTTTAGGAAATTACATTTGAAAGAATTTTTCGCTCAACACTCCTTTACCAGTACTGAGAGTTCCGTTGTCAGCACCAAATCTACTTGGACTCCTCCAACTCCTCCTAGTCCACATTTACAGTTATATAAAGAACTGGTAGTTAAAGACATCAAAAAGTTTACTAAAACAAAGAGATATCAGCCTTATAACCTTTCACGTAATGAATATATGGCCTTACAACAACTCAGGTCTAATCATCAAATAAGAATTTGTAGGGCGGATAAGGGCGGAGCAGTGGTTGTTTTGGACATGGCTAAATATAAAACTGAGGTTTTGAGACTCTTAAGTGAACCTACAGATTATAGAGATTTAGAAGCTGATCCCTTGCCTGAATTAGCTGGTGAAATACAACATCTTACATCTTCAGCTATGGAAGAAGGTTTTTTGACTCAGAAAGAGTATGAATATCTTAATAATCCAAACCCTAGAACCCCTGTGTTTTATATTTTGCCAAAGATCCATAAAAGTTTAATTGACCCTCCGGGTCGCCCCATTGTATCCAGCAGTGGTTCCATTCTTGAGCCTCTATCGTCTTTTGTTGATGTATTCCTTCGTCCAATCGTATCAAACGGTTTTTCATATTTAAGAGACTCTTCACAATTTTTGACCAAGCTCTCGGACTTTGAAAATCCTGAAGAAATCACTTTCTTCGTCACTTTAGATGTTAAGTCCCTGTATACCGTGATTCCTCAGGATGAGGCTCTCATTATTGTTGAAGAATTCCTCCAGAACAACATAAGAAATGACAGGATTCCCATTCAGTTTATAATAAAACTGATGTCTTTAGCCATGAAGAGGAATTATTTTAGATTCATGGATAAGTTTTTTCAACAGGTATCGGGGGTAGCCATGGGGGCAACCATGGCTCCTTCGATAGCCAATCTTTTCATGCAAAAATTTGAAGATACATGGATCATTAATAATCCCTTTTCAGAAAAAATTGCTCTTTGGCTACGTTTTATTGATGATGTTTTTTTAGCTTGGAAAGGCTCTAAAGAAGATTTAAATGATTTTTTTGAATGGTTGAACTCAAGACATCATAAGATTGAGTTTAGTATGACTTGCCACTCTAACCATATTTCTTTTCTCGATGTTCTTGTTACAAAAGAAAATGATATCATCAAGACTACTGTCTATAGAAAGAATACAGACAGGAATACTTTTCTTGATTTTTCGAGCAACCATCCGAACCCTTTAAAACGTAGCCTACCTACATCGCAGTTCTTTCGTTACCGTCGGCTTTGTTCCGACATTGGAGATTATAAAATTAAAAGCAAACAATTATACTCTCGTCTAAAGAATAGAGGTTACCCCACGGGAGTTTTGAAGAAAGCTTACAAAAGAGCTAAACATATCAATAAAGACTTTCTTTTTTTACCCCGTGCTACTGAATCCATGGATAACATCGCTACATGTGTTTTGGAATATTCTCCCAGTATAAATAACATTTCTAAGATATTAAGATACCACTGGACAATAATGGATCTTCATCCTTTGTTTAAAGATATTCATTTTAGAATAGCGTACTCACGACAGAAGAATTTCAAGGAACTTTTAAGTCCATCTGATATAATGGATCCTCATCTGACTACAACACATTCAACTGGACATTTTAAATGTGGCAAGTGTTCTACTTGTATTATCACTCAGGAACTTTCAAATGTTTTCATTCATCCACTTACTAGTCAAATTTTCAATTTAAAGCATAGAACCTCTTGCATGTCCACCTTTGTAGTCTATGTGTTCGTGTGTCCATGTCCTTTGATCTATGTTGGTCAGACTACTCGTCCTTTTAGAACTCGAGTCACCGAACACAAAAGTTGTTTGAAAAACAACAGACTACAAGCGCCTATGGTCACACATTGCCTGGAATATGATCACTAGTTTACTGATTTGAAATGTTGTGTGATTGACCATATTCCTGATGAAATTTTGGACAGACAGCGGCGTTTGTTGAGAGCAGAACAACAGTGGATTCATAGGCTGAATAGTGAAGAACCGGATGGTCTAAATTCAAAACTTGAATGGAGCGCATTCTATTAACAACAACTTTAACATTGAAAATTATATACATAATAATAAGAAGAAGGAGACAGGGTAAAAGAAAAGACAAAAACTAAAACATCTTTTAATTCAAGTGTTATAACAGTCAGTATTTTTCATCAACATACACTTCTTTAACATTTTTCAATGGTGAAACTTGCCACGTATTCACTTCCGGGTTCATCACCCGGGAGTGCTATATTAATCCCAATACAGTGGTGCCTCGCATAACGGACGCCTCGCACAGCGAACGCTGCGCACAACGAACTTTATGTCTTGATCCGTACAACGAACTTCGTTTCACACAACGAAGTCGCCCGAGCTGCATCCTTCCGCGCAGGCACTGCGCTTAACTGCCCTCTCTCCGCCTGGTTCCCTCTTGCCCCCCCGACTCCCCGACACGATCGGGGCAAGAGGGAGCTCAAGCCCTCTTGCCCCCCCCGACTCCCCGACACGATCGGGGCAAAAGGGAGCCCAAGCCCTCTTGCCCCGCCGATTCCCCGACACGATCGGGGCAAAAGGGAGCCCAAGCCCTCTTGCCCCGCCGATTCCCCCACTCCCCGACAATATCGGGCCAGGAGGGAGCCCAAGTCCTCCTGGCCACGGCGACCCCCTAACCCCACCCTGCACTACATTACGGGCAGGAGGGATCCCAGGCCCTCCTGCCCTCGACGCAAACCCCCCCTCCCCCCAACGACCGCCCCCCCCAAGAACCTCCGACCGACCCCCAGCCGACCCGCGACCCCCCTGGCCGACCCCCACGACACCCCCAACCCCCTTCCCCGTACCTTTCTGTAGTTGGCCGGACAGACGGGAGCCAAACCCGCCTGTCCGGCAGGCAGCCATCGACGGAATGAGGCCGGATTGGCCCATCCGTCCCAAAGCTCCGCCTACTGGTGGGGCCTAAGGCGCCTGGGCCAATCAGAATAGGCCCGGGAGCCTTAGGTCCCTCCTGGGGGCGGGGCCTGAGGCACATGGGCCCAACCCGACCATGTGCCTCAGGCCCTGCCCCCAGGAGGGACCTAAGGCTCCCGGGCCTATTCTGATTGGCCCAGGCGCCTTAGGCCCCACCAGTAGGCGGAGCTTTGGGACGGATGGGCCAATCCGGCCTCATTCCGTCGATGGCTGCCTGCCGGACAGGCGGGTTTGGCTCCCGTCTGTCCGGCCAACTACAGAAAGGTACGGGGAAGGGGGTTGGGGGTGTCGTGGGGGTCGGCCAGGGGGGTCGCGGGTCGGCTGGGGGTCGGTCGGAGGTTCTTGGGGGGGGGCGGTCGTTGGGGGAGGGGGGGTTTGCGTCGAGGGCAGGAGGGCCTGGGATCCCTCCTGCCCGTAATGTAGTGCAGGGTGGGGTTAGGGGGTCGCCGTGGCCAGGAGGACTTGGGCTCCCTCCTGGCCCGATATTGTCGGGGAGTTGGGGAATCGGCGGGGCAAGAGGGCTTGGGCTCCCTTTTGCCCCGATCGTGTCGGGGAGTCGGGGGGGCAAGAGGGCTTGAGCTCCCTCTTGCCCCGATCGTGTCGGGGAGTCGGGGGGGCAAGAGGGCTTGAGCTCCCTCTTGCCCCGATCGTGTCGGGGAGTCGGGGGGGGCAAGAGGGCTTGAGCTCCCTCTTGCCCCGATCGTGTCGGGGAGTCGGGGGGGGGGCAAGAGGGCTTGAGCTCCCTCTTGCCCCGATCGTGTCGGGGAGTCGGGGGGGCAAGAGGGCTTGAGCTCCCTCTTGCCCCGATCGTGTCGGGGTGCCAGGGACTACACGGAGTCACCCACCGTACCACCCGATTCGGGTAAGCGCAGGTATCGGTGGGTGGCTTATTTGCGGGGGGGTGCCTTATTTTACATTTTTTTCTAAAAAGGGGGGGCTGTCTTATTTGATGGCCCTGCCTTATCATCGGGGAAACACGGTAGAAAAAAAAAAAAAATGAACAGTTAAGTCCCAGTTTTTGCCGCTGAGACTCTGCCCTCTCACTGTAAAATTAGACTCTACTTAGTCTGTCTTTAAATTTAAAAAATGTGTGTTGTTTTAAAAAACAATTATGTTTTTAGATGTATCTAAATAAAAATAATAACCAAAAATTTATCTTTTTTATGTCATCTTAGCATATTTTATGCTGCAGAACGAATTATTTTTTTTTACATGTATTCCTATGGGAAAACGCGTTTCACATAACGAACGTTTCACATAACAAACTTGCTCCTGGAACCAATTAAGTTCGTTGTGTGAGGCACCACTGTACAGTCGTGGTGTAGCCATCTTTTGATCTTGAGATGCGCTTTGCGTCCAGCTTAAAGGTATGTCTTCGAGGCTTTTTTCTTGAACTGGTTCATAGAGTTACGTTTCCAGTCTATTTATTAATTGGAGCTTTGTTTAAATTTTTGGTTACAGTGCGATCGGATTGCTATACACCCTGAGGCAGCAGAGATGTGAAACGCTGGCCATCGTCGGTGTACCGATCTATCTATTGATAAGTGGAAATTTTCCTCTATCTTTATACCATAAGAAGTCCTGCTTTAAGTTCACTATTGTGGGAGCTGGTCTGGAGGTTTTTTGCCAGTGAGGTGTTCGCCCGACCACCTTGGACCACCATTGTGGTGGTGGAAGGGTTCCCATCTGAGGCTTTTTCCTCCAGCAATTTGAAACTCCCCTAATTGGAACTATAGCAGCACTAATCATTCATGACATCCTGTTCATATTTCTAGTGAAAGTAATTTCTTCTGCTGACATCGTTGGATTATCATTGCTGTCTCCTCCGTCTCAGCTCCTTCCAGAATCCTCTCGATTCTGTTAGTGATGTCCTTCGTTCTTGCCCCTGGGAGACATGTCACTAGCCGGTCCTCTCTCCCTCCTGCTATGTGACTGTCCACTTTTCTCAGGATTGAGTCTCCCACTATGATTGCTGATTTCCCCTTCTTCAGCTTCCTTTTTGGTCTCAGATCTGTATTTTTGGTGCGGTCCGCAGATTCTCCCTCTGGGTTCTTGTGGGTCTCTGCTTCCTCGGTTCTTCCGTAAGGTCCTTCTCCCGTGGCTAGTGGATTCTGTCCTCCATCTGTTAGTTCCTGTCCCCTGGCGTCTGGTGGAATCCGTCCTCCATCTGTTGGTTCCCGTCTGTAATGCTGATGATCCTGTACCTGCACCATCCTGCAGGCCTCCTCGATGTATCTCTCGAGCTCCCTAACTTGCTCCTCGATGTGGTTTTCTCTGGTGGAATCCTCAGTTGCCCAGAATGGTTCTTCTGAGGTGCAGAGTCCCTCCAGCTCCAGGACCTTGATCTGCAGTCTCCCGACCTCCTTCTTCAGGCTTTCCAGTTCCTGACACCGACAGCATATGTACGCCTGAATCCCGGATGGGAGGTAGTCGTATATATGACACCCGATGCAGTATACTGGGAAACTCTGCTGGGCTCCTGCTGCCTCCATTTTACTTTTCTCCTTCCTGTAGTCCTTCGGTGTGTGGAGCTGGTGCCCTGGCGTGCAGCTAGCTGAAAGAATAGAGAGAGAAGAGAAGAATGAGTAAGAAACGAAGGAGTATGAGAATGAAAAGAAGTTTGCTTCTGGGTGGCCTGGGCTCCTGGCTCCTTCTCAAGGCTCCTTTGCAAAGGCATTCTCGGCTGCGCGTCGTTGGCTCCCCTTCTCTTAAAGGGGAGCCCGGACTCCGATGCGACCTCTGACGTGGTGGGGATGGGCGGAGCTACCTCTCGCCGCTACCCCGATCCAGCTTCCTCCCCTCTGCTCTCCGGTCTGGTCTCCTCCCCTCTCCGACCTTGCCTCTCTCCTCTGCACTGCCCGTCCTCCTCCAATTCGGCTCCTCTCCTCTGCAGCCACCGAGATTGCCTCGTGCTCTGGCTCCCTTCTCTTAAAGGGGAGCCCAGGCTCCGATGTGACCTCTGACGCGGTGGGGGTGGGCGGAGCTCTCTCTCGCCGCTACCCAGATCCAGCTTCCTCCCCTGTGCTCTCTGGTCTGGTCTCCTCCCCTCTCCGACCTTGCCTCTCTCCTCTGCACTGCCTGTCCTCCTCCGATTCGGCTCCTCTCCTCTGCAGCCGCCGAGATCGCCTTGTGCTCTGGCTCCCTTCAGATCGCCTCGTGCTCTGGCTCCCAGTTGAGTGGTCGAAAAATGAGACGTACCCCTGAACCAGTCAATATGGTGCATTTGAAATGCCATAGCATACCATTTTATATTTAGCAAGCCATATTCCCCCACTCTCTCGTGGTATACAGGATCGGGCATACTTTAGTCATGCCCTCCGTCTACCCCAGAGAAACCGCTGATTCCATGCTATTAATTTCACTTCTTGGTTGCGAATAAGTAATAGTGGGAGTACCTGAAATCGGTACAACCAACGTGGAAAAAGGACCATGTTGTAAAGACAGGAAATGACACCCAGATACGCATCATATTCAAGGTGGTACACAAAAGTGCATCAAAGTTCTGCGCATATAATTGAGACAAATATCTGGGCAATATGACCCCCAGGTATTTCAAAGAGGAAGTAGCCCAAGGGAAGGGAAATTCCTCCACCCAATAATCCTGTAACGCAGCAGGTATGGCTAATACCACCGATTTTTGCCTATTCAAAGTAAACTCATCCAAGGCATTCAGTAAGTGCGGCAAAGAGGACTGCGGATCAGTCAACACAAAAAGCAAATCATCAGCGAAAGCCATAACTTTTATAGGATATCCAGAGATATCCAGGATATCAGGGTCACGTCTAACTGTACACAAAAATGGTTCCAAATAAAGCAAGAATAACAACGGGGACAGCGGAAAACCTTGTCTAGTGCCCCTCTCAATTGAGAAAGGTTCCTTGCAAATATCATTAACCAATAGGCGAGCTACTGGGGATCTGTAGAATACCTGTAACGCGTTAAGATACCAACCACCTACATGTTTCAAAACATCAAAAAGATATGACCAGTCTACCTGGTTTAAACTCATGATCAGAGCAGGATTAGAACAATGGGTAGCATGCGCCATGGCTATTAATACCTTCCGCACATTCAGCACTGACTGCCTCCCGCAAAAAAATCCTACTTGGTCATATCCAATCAAGTGCGGTAGGTGTGTCGACAACCGATTAGCTAGAATTTTTGCTAATATTTTAAGATCTACATTTAATAATGAGATAGGCCGATAGGAGTCCGGTAGAGTTTCATCTTTGCCTGGCTTCAAAATCAAAGTGATGAGGGCTTCATTCGTACCTTCCGTTTGACTATTGTAGAATAATACTCTGCCAACGGGTTTCCCAAATGGGGAGCTAACAATTTATAAAATTTGGCCATATAGCCATCTGGCTCAGGTACCGAGTGGTTACGTTGCACTAGAATGGCTTGATGAAGTTCCTTGGATGGCTTGATGAAGTTCCCTGGATGTTATCGGCGAATTAAGAGATTCCACCGCCTCCTCGGACAGCACTGGGAGTCCAGAGTCCTCCAGATAATCTTTCAATAAAAGTCCCAGTTCAGATGATCGGGTTTTACAAAATTTTGGGAAATGATTGTAAAAAAGGTTCGCTATTTGTTCACTTTTATGGTGAAGAGTTGCACTGGAACAATTTTTTGGATTTTTATCAGAGGCTTTATACAGACATTCTAGAAGCTGAGCAGGGCAATGCACATCATTATTTAAAGCACATTTAGTCACCCAGTGTATCTCCAGAAAATAGAGAGAAATATCCCTTACAGAAATTAATGGGCGAGTAAACAATTAAAAGGAGTGAAGGCTCCTGAACTGGATGGCTTCTCGGCCAAATTTTATAAAATTGTTGCTGGGGATTTGGGTTTATTGTTAGCTCGGGTTGGTAATTTGTTGGCAGGGAAGCTGGCATTTTCATTTTGTCTTCAAATTATTCAAAATACTGCCATTAAAATCATTTCAAAAGCTTGAAAATATGATCATGTCACACCACTTTTGATCAACTCCCATTGGCTTCCTATAGATCATCGAATTTCCTATAAAATAATGTTACTGACACATAAGACCGTAACTTCCGGCCAACCAGATTTCATCAACAGGTTATTAATCCCCATACCCAGTGGCGTACCAAGGGGGGGGGGGGGGGGGGGCGGTGCGCCCCGGGTGCCAGCCCTAAAGGGGTGCTCCCGGCCTTGCCGTTCAGTCCCCCCCCACCCCCGAAGGACCGCTCGCCCCACTGACCTTCCTGCACCACCTGTGAAGCAGCCCGCAGCAGGATCGCGAAGTCAGCGTCAGCAATCCCTGCGCTGCTTCCTGCGCCGCGATCCCGCCCCTCCTCTGACGTCAGAGGAGGGGCGGGACCGTGGCGCAGGAAGCAGCGCAGGGATCGCTGACGCTGACTTCGCGATCCTGCTGCGGCTGCTTCATAGGTGGTGCGGGGAGGCCAGGGGGGCGAGCGGTCCTTCGGGGTGGGTTGGGGCATCAGGCCTTCAGGGTGGGGCGGGCGGGCAGGCAAGCAGGCTTACAAGGGGGAGGGGGTGATAGGCAGGCAGGCAGGCCTTCAAGGAGGGACAGGCCTTCGGGGGGGGTGCAGACCTTCAAGGGGTGCAGGCAGGCCTTCAGGGGGGGGTGCAGGCCATCGGGGGGGTGTAGGCCTTTGGGGGGGTGCAGACCTTCAAGGGGGTGCAGGCCTTCAAGGGGGGGGGGACAGGCCTTCAAGGCAGGCAGGCCTTCAAGGGGGGGACAGGCCTATAAGGGGGGACAGGCCTACAAGGGGGTGGGACAGGCCTTCAAGGGGGGGACAGGCCTTCAAGGGGGGGTGCAGACCTTCAAGGGAGTGCAGGCCTTCAAGGGGGGGTGCAGGCCTTCAAGGGGGAGACAGGCCTTCAAGGGGGGGAAAGGCAGGCAGGCAGGCCTTCAAGGGGGGACAGGCCTACAAGGGGGTGCAGACCTTCAAGGGAGTGCAGACCTTCAAGGGGGGGGTGCAGGCCTTCAAGGGGGGGTGCAGGCCTTCAAGGGGGAGACAGGCCTTCAAGGGGGGGAAAGGCAGGCAGGCAGGCCTTCAAGGGGGGACAGGTCTACAAGGGGGGGACAGGCCTACAAGGGGGTGGGACAGGCCTTCAAGGGAGGGGACAGGCCTTCGGGGGGGTGCAGACCTTCAAGGGAGTACAGGCATTCGGGGGAGGGTGCAGGCCTTCAAGGGGGGACAGGCCTTCAAGGGGGAGAAAGGCAGGCAGGCAGGCCTTCAAGGGGGGGGAGAAGCTACAAGGGGGTGGGACAGGCCTTCAAGTGGGGGACAGGCCTTCGGGGGGGTGCAGGCCTTCGGAGGGTGCAGACCTTCAAGGGGGGACAGGCAGGCAGGCCTTCAAGGGGGGGGGGACAGGCCTACAAGGGGATGGCACAGGCCTTCAAGGGTGGTTCAGGCCTTCAAGGGGGGACAGGCAGACCTTTAAGGGGGGACAGGCCTTTGGGGGGGACCATGATTTAGAAGTACATGGAGGGAAGGGGGTGTTCAAAGAGACGTGCATATGCCAAACTTTGGGGGGGGGGAAGAAATAATGGGTCTGAAAATAGAGGAGAGGGAGAGAGATGATGGACCATGGGATTTAGGGAGGGAAGGAACAGAAAGGGAGAGAAATTGGACACAAGGGATGGTGTGGAGGAGGGATAGAGATACTGGATAGGAGGGTAATTAGGAAAAGAAAGGGAGAGATGGTGGACTCTGGGGTGGTGGGGAAGGAGGGAGAGATGCCGGATGAAAGGGTATTTAAGAAAAGGTGGATCTGTGGAGGGAGATGAAAAAAAGGAAAGATACCAGACTTCCTGGGAAGGGAAGGGAAATGGAAAGGGAGGACAGAGTTTGCAGATGGATGGTTAGCATGCAGAAAGAAGGAGACCCTAGCAAGCAAGTTATCAGAAGAAAACCAGAGCTTTGGACCAACAAGATTTGAAATATAACCAGACAACAAAAGGTAGAAAAATTAATTTTATTTTCTGTTTTGTGATTATAATATGTCAGATTTGAAATGTGTATCCTGCCAGAGCTGGTGTTGGACTGCAAACGTGAGCTAGGATTTAACAGAGAGAGGAAAAGTCCTTTTTGTTTCTTTATTTTATTTACACCACAGCGCCAGTGTGGTTAGGAGAAGCCAAAGGGGGTGAAAAAGCTATAAAACCCACCAGGAGTTTTGAAAAAAATCACCCAACTGGGCAGGAAAATCGAATTGAAAAACCAATTCAATAGGGCTGAATCGAATCAAAAATTTTTTTCCTGTATCTGGCAGCATTAGTTTGCGCTACTGTCTTAGACTTTAGGACCTGGGATTGGGGAGAGATGGCATCCTCAGTACTTTATAATGCAAGTGAAATGAGGATTTGGTCAGACTTTTGAAGGGTCTGCAGAAAAAAAATATTGTATAGGCCGGGGACATGAGACAGCAGGAAATGGGAACTTTTCTTCCTTCTATTTTTGTGAATGGAAAGGCTGAGGATGTCAGAGAGTTCAGTTAAAATATGTGCTTTATAAGAAAATATAATAATGTGTTTTATAAAGTTTATAGCATAGCTGGCCTACCCAGTGAGGTGTTCCTAGTGGTGATGGTGGCAGCGTGTCAATGTGTTGAGAGGAAGAGGTGGTCTGGGAAATTCTGCTGAGCAAACTCCGGGCCCATTTCCACCCCCCAGTTAGTCCACTCCACTCAACTGGTTCACACACTGAGTGGGTCTTTGGGTGTTGTTTTGGGATCTCTTCCAGTGGTTTATCTCCTTCTGGTCCAAGGAAGGAAACTTTGTTATCCTTAGCATTGACCTACAGAATATGTTTGTAACAGCGCTGCTTGTGTGGCATTAGGCTATGTAGTGATCGAAAGAAAAAAACAGACCTTTGCACATTTTTGCACTATATGGTGGGTGTATGAGGAGATTCACATTTCCTGCACAGCTAAGTCCATGTGAAGTTACCTTGTGCTGTATTTGACATCTAGCAAGGTCTCTGTTTGAAAGGAAAGATCTAAACTTAAAAATGAAGTGGTCAGAAGTTATGGTAAAAGCAGATAGTGTAGCTGGTTTTAAGAAAGATTTGGACAAATTCCTGGAGGAAAAGTCCATAATCTGTTATTAAGACATGGGGGAAGTGTCTGCTTGCCCTGGATCGGTAGCATGGAATGTTGCTACTCTTTGGGTTTTGACCAGGTATTAGTGTCCTGGATTGGCTACCATGAGAATGGGCTACTGGGCATGATGGACCATTGGTCTGACCCAGTTAGGCTATTCTTATGTTATGTTCTCATCTGTAGGGGCCTTTGTTTTCACTTCTTATTTTAATGTATTTTTTTTCTGGGAACTTATCAGTGTTTTTTATAATGGGAACAAAAATGGAAGAGAATTAATGTGTGTGGGATGAGGGGGTAACTAATTTCTTCAGCTAAATAATTCAATCCACTTCAAACAGACATAGGAGAACTCACGCACCATTCACACACCCTCCAACCAAAAACGTCAAAAGAAAAAAACTGTTCGACAACCTCCTAGCCATTCGAGCTGCAACACTCGACCCCCAACTCTACAACCAATTGACATCGACCACAGACTGCAAAACCTTCAAAAAGAAATAAAAACCCTTGTATTCAAAAAACACATAAAACTGAACTAACACAATCAGAACCGTCCCAAGCATCACCTGCAACTACTCCATATGTACTTCTGATGTCATGACAATTCAGACATAATTTATGTTATGTTTGGAATATAAGAAAATTTTCACTGCCTGTTTCTATTCTGACCATTTATTCCGTTTCATGGTCATTACAAAAAATATTTTTTTACATGGGGGGCGGTGTCAAAAAATGATGGGCCCCGGGTGCCACATACCCTAGGTACGCCACTGCCCATACCCCCCATCGTATACTACGTTCATCTAATCAAAACCTGCTAGCCAGCCCCTCTTTAAGACACATTAACACTATGTGCACTAATATCTTTTCTGTTACGGCCCCTACCATCTGGAACTCAGCATCAAATTATGTAAGAGAAATTTCATCACTTGATAAATTTAAAAGTAACTTGAAGGCCTTTCTTTTTAAAGACGTATTCGGAGTACAATAGTCCTTCTAAGGACGGTAATGGAAATCTGTTCCTTGCCTAGTCATTTTAACCTATTTTACAAGTACCAGAAGCTATTTACAAGAAATAAGATTAGCAGAGGTAAGTAACCTAATCTTTCACCACAGGGACTTATCAAAGCAGTCCCAACCCCTCGGGGGAGGAGGGGAGCGATGTGCCTGCCGCCAGGACTGAAGCCCAAAAGTCTGTATCTTGCTTAGCCGCCACATCAGGTCAGTAAAACTTGGTAAAGATATGAAGAAAGGCCCAAGTAGCCACCCTATAAATCTCTTCAGGCGAGACCAAACGGGATTCCGCCCATGAGGAAGCCATTCCTCTGGTAGAATGAGCCATCACCCCAAGTGGGGGCTTCTTCCCCGCTAACACATAAGCAGCAGAAATGGCAGCATGGATCCATCTAGAGATGGTAGCCTTGGAAGCAGGCCAACCCCGATACACGGGGCCCACCAAAATAAAGAGATGGTCCAAAAGGCGAAAGTCATTCGTGGCCTCCAGGTATCTCAAAAGGAGACGCCACACATCCAAAGACTGCAAAACACGGTCCACAGACTTGGAGTCCGATTGAACAAAGTCGGGTAGACGAACCTCCTGGTTGACGTGGAATGCGGAAATCACTTTCGGAAGAAAAGGCGGCACTGTTCTCAAAATTACCGCAGACTTTGCGACTTGGAGAAAAGGATCTCCGTGCAGAAGTGACCGCAATGAGGAAAACGGACTCGATGGTAAGCTCTTACAGAGAAATCCCATCCAGGGGTTCATAGGGTGGACAAGCCAGTGTGTTGAGAACCAGATTCAGATTCCATGTAGGACAAGGCAATCCTCAGCCTCCCTGCTACTCGCAAAACATGTACAACGTCCGGGTGAGATGCCAGAGAACCCCTGAAAGAAAACACAACAATCCCGCAATCTGCACATGGAGAGTGTGGCGCAGTGGTTAAAGATACAGCCTCAGCACCCTAAGGTTGTGGGTTCAAACCCACACTGCTCCTTGTGACCCTGGGCAAGTCACTTAATCCCCCAATTGCCCCAGGTACATTAGATAGATTGTGAGCCTTCCGGGACAGAGAGGGAAAAATGCTTGAGTACCTGAATAAATTAATGTAAACCGTTCTGAACTCCCCTGGGAGAACGGTATAGAAAAATTGAATAATTACAATTAAATACAATTAAAGAGAAGAAACTGCCAGACCCTTCCTGAGGCCAGCCTGCAGGAAGTCCAGAACATGTGTCACCAACGAGGCCACAGGGTCCACTTGAACCCCCATACACCAAGCCTGAAAGCACCTCCAGGCTTTCACGTAAACCGACACAATTGATTTCCTCATGCTCTGAAGGAGCACAGCAATGACCGAAGAAGAGTAGCCCCTAGTTGTCAAGGCTGCATGCTCAAGCACCAGGCTGTAAGACCAAAGAGGTCAGGATCATGAAGTGCTATCGGCCCCTGCATGAGCAACTGCCAATGGCAAGGAAGACGCAGATCCCTCTCTGAGCTCAACTGCACAAGGTCTACGTACCAAGATCTTCTGGGCCAGTCTGCGGCCACCAGGATTACCAGACCCTCTAGAGAGGCCACCTAGCACAGAACGGGGGAAAGACATACAGAAGTTCCCCTACGGTCCAAGGTTGAACCAGAACATCGAGCCCTTCTTTGCCGAGCTCCTGTCAGTGGCTGAAGAACCTGTCCGCCTACCGGTTCCCAGAGGATGACATCAGATCGAAGGTGGAACAACTCCGCCAGCGCACTTTGACCATGAATGCTAGTCTGGACAGGGATCATTCTCCCGGGTCCAGAAACTGATGACTGCAGAAGTCTGCCTGAACACTGTCCACTTGAGCCACATTAGCCATGGACAAGGCCACTAGATGCCTTTCCACCCAGGAAAAGAGCATTCGGGCCACCAAGCTCAGCAGGGGAAACCTTATGCTTCCCTGACGGTTGACATAGGCAACCGCCATCGCAATGTCAGAGAACACACGGACAGCCTCCCAATGGACACACTGTTGAAATCTCAGAAAAACCAGATGGATCGCTCGCAGCTCCAGTCGATTGACCGACCATCTGCTATCCTGAGTAGTCCACTGGCCCTGGACCGGCCCAGATCTGCAAACTGCTCCCCAACTGGAGAGACTTGAATCCATTGACAGGTGCACCCAGACCATAAGAACATAAGCAGTGCCTCTGCTGGATCAGACCATAGGTCCATTGTGCCCAGCAGTTCGCTCACGTGGCGGCCCATCAGGTCCAGGACCTGTATAATGATCCTCTATCTATACCCCTCTATCCCCTTTTCCTTCAGGAAGTTATCTAATCCCTTCTTGAACCCCAATACCGTACTCTGTCCTATGACACCCTATGAAAGCGCATTCCAGGTGTCCACCACCCTTTGGGTGAAGAACTTCCTAGCATTGGTTCTGAATCTGTCCCCTCTTAATTTATCCGAATACCCTCTCGTTCTTGTATTTATCGAAAGTTTGAAGAATCTGTCCCTCTCCACTTTCTCTATGCCCTTCATGATATTGTAAGTCTCTATCATGTCCCCTCTAAGTCTCCACTTCTCTAGGGAAAAGAGCCCCAGTTTCTCTAATCTTTCAGCATATGAAAGATTTTCCATACCTTTTATCAATCGTGTCGCTCTTTTCTGAACCCTCTCGAGTTTCGCCATATCATTCTTTAGGTATGGCGACCAATATTAGATGCAGTACTCCAGATGGGTGCGCACCATCGCCCAATACAATAGCAGGATAACTTCTTTCGTTCTGGTTGTAATACCTAGCATTCTATTCGCCTTTTTAGCGGCCGCTGCGCACTGTGCCGACGGCTTCATTGTCTTTTTCACTATTACTCCCAGTTCTTTTCTTAGGTACTTTAACCTATTACCAGCCCTCCCATCGTATAGCTGTGCTTTGGGTTTCTGTTTCCTATATGCAAGACTTTACATTTCTCTACATTAAACTTCATCTGCCATCTCGTTGCCCACTCTCCCAGCTTTTTCAGGTCCTTTTGTAAATCTTCGCAGTCCTAACTCCACTAAATAGTTTGGTGTCGTCTGCAAATTTTATTACTTCGCACTTCGTCCCTGTTTCTAGATCATTTATAAATACATTGAACAGCAGCGGTCCGAGTACCGACCCCTGCGGAACACCACTCGTGACCATCCTCCAGCCCGAGTAGTGGCCCTTCACTCCCACCCTTTGCTTTCTACCCGCCAACCAATTTTTGATCCATCTATGTACGTCTCCTTCTACCCCATGGTTCATCAGTTTCTGTGGTAGGCGTTCATGGGGTGCCTTGTCAAAGGCTTTTTGGAAATCTAAGTGTAAGATGTCTATGGGGTCCCCGTTGTCCATCCGTTTGTTTATTCCTTCGAAGAAATGCAATAAGTTCGTTAGGCACGATCTTCCCTTGCAGAAGCCATGTTGGCTTGTTTTCATCAGTTTGTTCCTTTCTAGATGCTCATCGATGCTGTCCTTTATCAGTGCTTCCGTCATCTTCCCCGGCACCGAAATCAAACTCACTGGTCTGTAGTTCCCCGGGTCACCTCTCGATCCTTTTTTAAAGATGGTCATAACATTAGCTATTTTCCAATCCTCTGGGATCACACCTGCTGTAGTAGTTCCGCTATTTCCTCCTTTAGTTCATTCAATACCCTGGGGTGGATTCAGCCCAGGCCCGGAGATTTGTCAGTTTTTAATCTATCTATCTGCTTGCATATGCCCTCAAGGCTTACCTCCATGGATGTTAATTTTTCTGCTTGATCTCCTTCAAAGATTTTTTTCAGTTTCTGGCATGATGGATGTGTCTTCTTTTGTAAATACTGACGAAAAGAACATGTTTAGTCTATCTGCCACTTCTTTCTCCTCCTTCACAACTCCTTTCCTATCTCCGTCATCCAGCGGTCCCACCTCCTCCCTTGCCGGCTGCCACCCCTTAACATATCTGATGAACAGCTTGAAATTTCATGCTTCCCTGGCTAGCTTCTCTTCATATTCTCTTTTTGCTCTTCTCACAATGAGGTGACATTCTTTTTGATGCTTCCTGTGCTCTTTCCAGTTCTAGCACACTAGAATAGATGAGTAGCCACCACCACCAAAACTTTGGTGAAGGATCCGGGTGCTGATGCCAGCCCAAAGTGCAGCGCCGCAAACTGGAAGTGTCTCCTGAGTACGTGAAATCTCAGGAACCTCCTGTGATCCGGAAATTCAGTATGTGGAGGTATGCCTCCACGAGAAGCCAAAAATTCCTCGGGCGCCACTGCAACCACAATGTAATGTACTGCTTCCATCCAGAAATACAGAACCTGCAGAAAGGCGTTCACTGCCTTCCAAGCCAGAATAGTGCAATCTTCGGAGTCTATCAATGGCACGATGAAGTATATCAAGTATCTCCCGGAGCCCAAATCTCCTTTTGGAACAGGCTCTATGGCCGCCAGACCCAGCAACCATCATACTGTGGCTCGTACCTTGCTGGCTCTGTCCGGATTTCCCAAAGGAGAAGACAGGAAGAAGTCTGGCGGAGGTCGGAAAAACTGCAATCGAAGGCCCTCCCTGAGCACCTCGAGGACTCACTCAAAGATATCCTCTGCCATTCTGGAAGGAAGGCCAAAAGCCAAGACCTGGCATCATAATTTTCTCTTGAAAGGGGCAGAACAAGGGTTGGAAGACTTGGTGCGCTGCACCTCCAAAGCGAGGTCTGGAGGGAGCTCTGAAATGCTGCATTGGAAGGGACGAAAAGTTGCCCAACCTGCACCCCTGGGCAGATGACGGTTAGAGCCAGGGAGCACCTCAGGCCTATGGTCCTGAACACAGGCCATAAGGTCATCTAAACCCTGGCCAAACAAGAGCAAACCTTTAAAAGGTAACCTGCTCAGCATAGCCTTTAGATTAAGAAGCATCCGATCACTGGCGAATCCAAATCATTCGCCAAGCGGATACTGAATAAACTCCCAGCTTAGCAAAAACTTTCAAGATGCCATAGAGTGCGTCTGCCAAATAAGTCACTCCAGGGATCAGGAATTTGAGGTCACGGACAACCTCTTCAGGATCCTGGCGGAGCTTGGTGTGATATGCCTGAGCCACAAGCAAATGGCCATCGCAGCTTGCACTCCCACCATAGTGGAAACAAAAAGACGCTTGAGAACAAAATTCACTATTCTGTCTTGAACATTCTGCAGGACAACACCTCCATCCGAGGGTAAAGAGGTACGCTTAGTGACCTGAACCACAGCAGAATCCACCATCGGCGGGACCAGGCGCTAGGTGAAGTCTGATTCCATGGGATACAACTTTGCCATGGCCCAAGTTTAAAGGAAGCCTCCGGGGACTCCCAGACCTCTATAACAGCACTTCCGCCAAAACCGCATTGTCCGGCAAGGAGGTGGACAGTGGTAGCTCAGAACTCATTTTTTATTTACTAGGATTTATTTACCTTCATTTTGAAGGAATTCACTCAAGGTGGTGCATAGCAAGAACGTTACACATGAACAACAGACAATTACAGCGGTGAAAATATTCAAATTACAATCAAAGTATGGCACAGTGTGCTACATTGAAACAGAAAGGAGAGGGATTTGAAGTATACATCAAATACCAACAAAGTCAAAAGAGAACCAAGGGTGTCACACAGAATGGGATAACAGAATTCTCTTTACTGAAATGACCCAACACGGGCCATGTTTTGGCACACTAAACAGTTTACCCATTTTTTTTTATTTAGTTCTCTCAATTGATGTACCATCATTGATCTATTGAGAAAAGTTGACCCCTGATGCAGTCAAGATTGTCAGAACATGGCCCATGTGGATCATTCAATAAAGAGTATTCTGTTAACCCATTCTGTCGACACAATACGTGATAAAACATTTCAATAGACAGCATAGGGTGTAAGCAAAGATGAGGCATATAGATAGATTAAAACAGAGTAGCAGGAGTAAGAAAATAAGAAGACTAATTTAAATAATTTGCATATGAGGTCAGAATGCTGCTTAGATTTAGGGGATTAGAATAAGAGTTGAAACTAGCTGTATTCCAAGGTTTCTTACTTTGAATTGAGGGGGAGTTCATATTTCCCGAGGGAGAGAGATTTGTGGCTGGAGGGAGGGTTGTTGTCAGGACTGGCTGTCGCTGCTGCTTCAGGGGAGGGAGAAAAGGAGGGAGGTTTGTGGTTGCTGCTGATACTTCGGGAGCTACAAGGGAGGGAAGGAGAGAGAGAGATCTGTGGCTGCTGCTGCTATTTCAGGGGTTGGAGGGAGGGAGATTTATGGATGCTGTTGATACTTCGGGAGCTGGAGATTTATGGATGCTGTTGATGCTTCGGGAGCTGGAGATTTATGGTTGCTGTTGATGCTTTGGGAACTGGAGGGGAGGGAGGGAGCAGGAGGGGGTGGGGGGATGTTGGGTCAGGAGCGCATGACTTTGAAGGTTGTCTGAGGAGCATGGGAGACATCTTTTTTATGCCAGCTGTTTTGAGTTTGTCGGTTATTTGAATACCAGTTAACTGGGATTCTACTGTACTGTGGTTTAAGGCAGTGTTCTTCAACTGCTAGTCCGCAGACAAAAATTTCCTGCCGGTCCGTGCAGGGCTGGTGAGATCAGAGGACCCGATTCAGTACTTGCCTGCAACAGTGCAGCGATTCACTTCAGCAGACTTGTGGCTTTTGCTGAATCATGGCCCGCCTCTAATGATGCAACTTCCGCTTTCCTCAGAGGCGGCGCGACCCATCAAAGGACCCAAGGCTGCCTAAATGAATCGCTGCGCTGTTGCAGGCAAGTACTGAGAGCTGCCAGGAGGGGAGCGGATGGAAAGGAAGGAAGCCACTGTTGTAAGCTGGGAAGCTGCTGGACAAGGGAGAGCTGCTACTGGACCTGGAGGGAGAAGGAGAGACGCTGCTGGGAGGAGAGGAGGGTTACTGCTGGACAGGGGAGAGGAAAAACAGAAGGAAACAGCAGGGAGATTAAAGGAGGGGAAGGAGTCAGGGTGGAATGGAGAGATAAGATGAAGGAAAGGGGAGAGACAGAGGAATGAGAAAGTAGAGAGAGATTGAAGCTGGGAAGGGGGTCAGCAGAGAAATAAGGAGAGATGGACAACGATGCTAGATCTGGTGTAGGAGAGATAAAAATGAAGAGAGCAGTGAAATTGGAATGAATCATGTAAAAAGGAGAGAGGGGGCACAGGCTGGATGGAAAGGGGAGAGGGGCATAGAAAGAAGGCAGATACCATATGGAAGGGGGAGAGGGCAGATAGTGGATGGAAGAGAGTAAAAAGAAGATGAAAGTAGAAACCAGAGACAACAAAAGGTAGAAAAAATAATTTTATTTCTACTTTGTGATTAGAATATATCAGATTTAAAATATGTATCCTGCTAGAGTTGGTGTTAGACTTAACTGGGGAATGCAAAGCCCAGGCAGTGCTTCTTTAGCTTCCAAATGGCTTTGGGCTCTCTCTGACCAGGGGGCAGTTGCCCTAGTTGCACTCCCCTAACACTATTCCTGTCATGTGACTGCAGTATTCTGTTACCATGATATTTCTGTGAAACACTGAGTAATAATTTGGCTTATTCAGTTTTCTTGATAGTAGACGAGATATAAGTGGAGGGGAGACAGGGGTTTTGTTGATCATTGTTTTGTACATAAGAACATAAGCCGTGCCTCTGCTGGGTCAGACCTGAGGTCCATCATGCCCAGCAGTCCGCTTATGTTATGTTTTATATAGGCGATTCATCAAAATAATAATAAACTACGCGGCGACCCATCAGGTCCAGGACCTGTATATTAGCCCTCTATCTATACCCATCTATCCCCTTTTCCTTCAGAAAATCATCCAATCCCTTCTTGAACTCCAATACCGTACCCTGTCCTATCACTCCCTCTGGAAGCGCATTCCAGGTGTTCACCATCCGTTGGGTGAAGAACTTCCTAGCATTGGTTCTGAATCTGTCCCCTTTAAATTTTTCGGAATGCCCTCTCGTTCTTGTGGTTGTCGAAAGTTTGAAGAATCTGTCCCTCTCCACTTTCTCTATGCCCTTCGTAATCTTATAAGTCTCTATCATATCCCCTCTAAGTCTCCGCTTCTCCAGCGAAAAAAGCCCCAGTCTCTCTAATCTTTCAGCGTATGAAAGGTTTTCCATACCTTTTATCAAACGCGTTGCTCTCTTCTGAACCCTCTCGAGTATCACCATATCCTTCTTTAGGTACAGCGATCAATATTAGACGCAGTACTCCAGATGCGGGAGCACCATCGCCCGATACAACGGCAGGATAACTTCTTTCGTTCTGCTTGTAATACCCTTTTTGATTATTCCTAGTATTCTATTTGCTTTCTTAGCAGCCGCTGCGCATTGTGCCGATGGCTTCATTGTCATGTCCACTATTACCCCCAAGTCCCTTTCTTGGGAACTCTCACTCAATAACAGCCCTCCCATTGTGTAGCTGTACCTTGGGTTTCTGTGTCCTACGTGTAAGACTTTCCATTTCTCTACATTGAACTTCATCTGCCATCTCGTTGCCCACTCCCCTAGTTTGTTTAGGTCCCTTTGTAAATCTTCGCAGTCCTTTTTAGTCCTAGCCCCATTGAATAGCTTGGTGTCATCTGTGAATGTTATTATTTTGCTTTTTGGCCCCGTTTCTAGATCATTTATAAATACATTGAATAGCAGAGGTCCAAGCACTGACCCCTGCGGAACACCACTTGTGACCTTCCTCCAATCCGATTAGTGGCCCTTCACTCCTACCCTCTGCTTTCTGCCCGCCAACCAATTCCTGATCCATCTGTGTATGTCTCCTTCCACCCCATGGTTCTTTAGTTTCCGAAGTAGGCGTTCATGGGTTACCTTGTCAAAGGCTTTTTGGAAGTCTAAGTATACAATGTCTATGGGGTCCCCTTTGTCCATCCGTTTTGTTAATTCCTTTGAAGTGCAATAAGTTCGTCAGGCACGATTTTCCCTTGCAGAAGCCATGTTGGCTTGTTTTCATAAGTTTATGCCTCTCTAGATGCTCCTCGATGCTATCTTTTATCAGCGCTTCCACCATTTTCCCCGGAACCGAGGTCAGACTTACCTGTATTATTTGTATTTATAAAATGACAATTGTACAAAATATTGTTTCTTTTTATAATTTAATAAAATATGTTCAATATAAAATCATAACTATTTGAGGCTTGTGCGGATAGGATCAGATGGTTTGCGGGGACTGAGCTCACAGGGATGGGGCAGAGACAGGGTTTTTTATTTCAGTCTTAGTAGTTTGCCAGACTACAAAATAATTCTTTTATTTCCGCTGGTCCATAGGTGTAAAAAAGTTGAAGAACACTGGTTTAGAGTCCTCCAAGAAGCAGATAAGCAGATTAATATACCAGGTCTTGTTATTTTAAATTATGCCTAAAGGTACTTACACACAGTTTCTAGCAGCTAGATCTTTATGAATGACCTCTCTTCTGGACAAATAACTCATTCCACAAGCAATCTGAATTGCCATATGTACAAGGTCCTGTTGGGATATTGCCTAGAAAGCAAATGCCAAAAATAAATCAATATAAAAAATACCAAAAGAAGAATAAGTTCCTTGAACACCATTTCCAAGTTTAACATAGTAATGTATCTCATAAGCATATTATTCTGAGAAGAGATTATTTAAGTACTTTAGATTGATCTCTGAACAAGTATTATGTGTGTACTTGACAAGCAGTTATGTGCTGACATAGAGTGTGAATATTTGTTCTCAGTGAAGCAATCGTATTCTGCTCATAAAGGTTTCTGAAGCAGTACAGAAGATTAGAGAATGACACGGGGAAAAAATCTGTCCCCGTCACTGTCCCATCCCGGCGACCAACGACCCTGTCCCTGCCCCATCCCGTCCCCATGACCACTATCCCCGCCCCATCCCCGCAACCACTGTCCCCGCAGCATCCATACAAGCCTCAGTATTGCAATATTTAGCTTATTCTTTCCTTATAAATCAAAGTTCTGACTGCTGAAATAGATGTTCAACTGGCAGGGCTTTGTTTATAAATTTTTATCTTATGTCTCAAGGGAATTTAATTATCCAAAGTGATATACTTAAATATATCCTACTGACTCACTTTGTGATTCTAAACATTATCAAATCATTCAATCAACGAATAACTGAAGTTATTTAGTGAACACTCAGACCCACAGCTGAGGTCTCAGTGAAAAAATTCACGGAGCAGCTGTTAAAGAGACCATCATCGTTGTTCACAGTCTCACCCTCCATACAACAGCTAAATAACTGCACAAAGATGGTAAAACAAAACCAACTTAGCTTTGAATGGAGAGGGTTTCAATATAGCTGCTCCGGGATTCTGTTTATTCAAGTGACTGCATTCATTACAATTGCCGACCCCCCTACCCAGGTTTCGCCAACTGGCTTCTTCAGGAGGGGTACGGCATAACGCACTCCACGCAACTCACAGACACTAGAGCTTTTGACGACCAAAAGCTCTAGTGTCTGTGAGTTGCGTGGAGTGCGTTATGCCGTACCCCTCCTGAAGAAGCCAGTTGGCGAAACCTGGGTAGGGGGGTCGGCAATTGTAATGAATGCAGTCACTTGAATAAACAGAATCCCGGAGCAGCTATATTGAAACCCTCTCCATTCAAAGCTAAGTTGGTTTTGTTTTACCATCTTTGTGCAGTTATTTAGCTGTTGTATGGAGGGTGAGACTGTGAACAACGATGATGGTCTCTTTAACAGCTGCTCCGTGAATTTTTTCACTGAGACCTCAGCTGTGGGTCTGAGTGTTCACTAAATAACTTCAGTTATTCGTTGATTGAATGATTTGATAATGTTTAGAATCACAAAGTGAGTCAGTAGGATATATATAAATTTTTATCAACACAACTAATATACTACTTTATACTAAAGCAAAAAATATAATTTTTTTTTTACCTTTGTTGTCTAGTTTCTGCTTTCCTCATCTTCTCCTCGGATTCATTTCCTTCCATCCGCTGTCTGCCTTCTCTGTCTCTTCCATATGCTTTGTTACTGTGCCTCTCCCTTCCATCTCTCCCCCCACCCCCACCCCAATTGGTCTGCCACCCATCTTCTCATATGCTGTTTGCTCACTTCTCTGTTTTTTCTTTTTTCTTTTTATACCTCTACTGAAAAATTGTTTTTGAGTAAATGTTATATCCTGGGGAAAAAGTTTATTTTGAATCACTGGCTGGTTGATGTCCCTCCCTCCTTCTGGTATTGGAGAAATAAATTATACAAACTTATGGGATGGGAGGCCAATATGGCTTACTCCTCTTGCTGCAGAAGCAGAGACTTTGTCCGTACTTGGTCTCCTTATTTGGACATTTTGCCTCTAAGGAGTCGTAGTCACATTTTGAACAGACTGCAGTTGTATCCTACCCCATCTGTCTGACCTTGGTTTTCTTTTTGTTCTTGGGTTGGGGGGACTGTTAGGCGGGGGTCTGTTGGGAGGGAGGGGGGGTTGGTGCTACAGGTATCTGTGTAACCCGGGAGGACATCAGAATCCAGTCATCTTGGGGGAGGGGGGTGCCCCTCTTTTGTATGCTTTCAAAAAGAAAAAACTCTGCCATTTGCATTTGCTGGTTTGTTCTTCTTTCTTGCAAATAAAAAGAGATTTAAAATAAACTGTTAATTTTGTAAATATAACATGTGCTTTCAACTCTAAACACCATTTAATTCGCAAAAACTGACAGCAGCCATTCAGGGAACAGAGCAGGCCCAGGCAGGAGAGCGGAAAGTTCACTCCTGCCGATACACTGCTGGACCACCAGGATTTTAAAAGGCAGGAAAAAAGGTAATATTCGCTCCATAAGACGCACAGCCATTTCTACCCAATTTTTTTTTTTTTGGGGGGGGGGAGTGCATCTTATGGAGCGAAAAATACGGTATATCCAAATTCTTTCCAGTCCACAAGGGCTGACAGGTATCCAAGAAACAGCTTGGAAAGGCATCAACAGCTCGAAAACTGCAAGCAGGTGCAGTAAATACTGGGCGGGAGTCTAAACTGTCTCACCTATCTACTGGAAAAGAGCTTAACAGGGTAAGTATATACCGTATTTTTCACTCCATAAGACGCATCCACCTGTAGAGGAGGAAAAACCAAGAAAAAAAAATTTGGTTCAGGTGCGTCTGGTGGTCTGATGCTGGGAAGCCTGCAGCCCGAAACAACCTGCACTCCAAGCCCGAAGCCATACGTAGTCCCCCCCCCAGCACCCCCTTACCTTTTTAAAGTGGTTTTCTGCTGGATGGCTGCCTCTTTGCAGAGCGAAGCGCAATGTTCACCTCCTCTGCATCTTCCTCTTCCTCACTGTGCCTCATCTCTGGGCCGGTTCTCTGCTTCCTGCCCACCATTCATGCCTGGATCACGCTGCCCCAGGGGTCATGTCAGACAAGCCTTGAGCTTGGCAGGGGATTGTGTCCGGTCCTTTGGTTTCCTCTCTTCCATCTCTCCACTTGGCTCATACTCCCCTGCGGCCCGCTCTGATTTCCTGTCCTCTGTGCCCTTTTCTGAATTCAGAGCTACCGTGATCTGCTCCAGCTCCTGGCCCTCTCCCTCTAGACGAAATGCTGGCTCTCTGTCATCCTCATCCCCTGCCGTGCTGTGATTCTTGTCACCCAGCTCGACATCTATCGGCTCTCCACCTAGTCCTGTCGTCTCCTCCTCGCCAGAATCTCCTGCTAACAATTTAGCTTCCAATGCTTCCTGCAGCCACTGTGTCAACTTGGCCTTTAGCCCGTGGCAGTCTAGGCCCTGACGCTGGAGCTTGGCCCGCAGGTCGGCTACCTTTAGCTTCCGAGTGCAGGGCAGGATTAATTTGTCGAGGGCCCCTAGGCACACAAGTACACTGGGCCCCCCCACCCCCACCCTGCGCCCAGGCGGAAACAGGAAGCTGTGTCAGAGGGAAGCTTTGGGCAAGCAGCACCGCTTGCACAATTACAGTTGCCATTGCCTTTCTTACCCTTACTTTCCGTCGATGGGGGGGGGCCGTGTTGCCGATCGGGGGGGGGGGATCCCGCGTTGCCGATCGATGCTGGAGGGGCCCATCACCATTTGGAAAAAACAATGTTGATGCCCTCCTTCATCGGGCCCCCCTGACCATTTCGGGCCCTAGGCACGTGCCTACTTGGCCTATTGGTTAATCCTGCCCTGTCCGGGTGTCCAGCGCGCTTATAGCCACTGCCGGTTCCTCCTCAATGCGTGCGGGCACACTCAAGTGTAAAAATTACAAATGCTGGAGGGGTGGGGGCAGGGAAGGTATGCGTGCATGCGCCGCTCTCGTTAAACCACCCAATCATACCCAATCGCAGCCAATTGTGGCGCGGGACCAGGAATTGTGCATAACTCTGCAAAGAGGCCGCCATCCAGCAGGAGACCGCACTGGACCACCGCCACTTTAAAAAGGTACTGGGGGAGGGGGGGCACGTGGTGTATTCAGGCCATAAGATGCACCCCCTTTTCCACCTCCTTTCTGGGGTGAAAAAAGTGCGTCTTATGGTACGAAAAATACGGTAATCTCTTTTTCCAGTGCAATAGATGAGACATTCTAGACAGTAGGGACGTACAAAAGCAGTCCTCCCAAAAAAAAACTAGGGTGGGCTTGCTGCACCGAATCGTAAGACTGAGGACCCAAAGGTGGGGTCCTGTCTTGCCACCACGTTCACTCTATAGAACTTGGCAAACGTGCGAAGAGAAAACCACATTGCAAATCTCCACTGTGGCCCACAAAGAGACCATACATTTGTCAGAATACACCTTGACTGAAACAGGAGGCTGAGTCCCCACAAGAATGTGAGCTGACAAAATGGCCCTAAAGTGCCATCTGGAAACAAGGCCTTTGAAGCATGAGCGTCCCGCTGAATGGAATGATTCAGAACAAACAAATGGATAAAGAGATGAAACTCGCTGGTGACCTTCAAGTAATGCAGAAAAACTCTGCACACATCCAGTTTCTTCAACAGGCGATCCTGTGATTGAGAACCTGTCGGCTGAAAGTCAAGCAAACACACATCCAGGCTAGCTGATCATTTGCGACATGTGGTGCAAAAATGCTCTAAAAACATCAAAATTGTGCAATCATGGCAAGACTCCATAAGGCTGCCCTGTGAACTTCAAAAAGCTAAGTTGCTCAGCATTTCATATTCTGCTCTTTTCACTGATTTTCAGCATTATATCTGCTTAATTTCTCTTCTCCTCCCTGTTTCTTACTTAAAAAAAAACAAAAGAGCACAAAAAAATAAACCCTTCTCTTTCCTCTGTTAAATCTTATTTCCTCTTCCTCTTCATAGGAATAAGACTTTATTAACTCTAATTAAATCCTGGTGCCTGGGGCTCAGGGTGACTAAAGTAGGGAAAATTATGTTATAAATCCTGTGTTTTAGGGTAGCCACTGATTTGTTATAGAACCTACATTTTTGTTTAATATACTGTATTTTAGGTGGTATAGAGCCTATATTTCTGACTTACTAGTTTTTAGCCATTGTGTCTGCTGATTAGGTGGAGAAGGGAGGGGCTCTGATTTACTTCTAAGGTTATCTTTGGGACAGCGCTGTGAACTTCAAAAAGCTAAGTTGCTCAGCATTTCATATTCTGCTCTTTTCACTGGTTTTCAGCATTATATCTGCTTAATTTCTCTTCTCCTCCCTTCTTACTTAAAAAAACAAAAAAACCCACAAAAAAATAAACCCTTGTCTTTCCTTTGTTAAATCGTATTTCCTCTTTCCCTTTCCCTTCATAGGAATAAGGGTAAGACTTATACTCCCACCAACCCTAGGGACCACTTTTCATATATAGAGACCCAAATAATCAGGACTACTCAAATCAAGTCACTTCACAACCAATCAAGATGACTTTTATTCTATGCAATCACTGTGGTGCTTTAATTCCAAGACATACTATTTGGAGGCTTAAGGCTTACCCCATCTGTCTTCAACTTGCTAGTATTAAGGAGGAACTCTGCAAACTTAAACAGGAATTGAATACAATTAAAGCAGCTTCCATCACTCCACAAAATCATACCAACTTACCACTTCTACCTCAAAGAATAAAACAGCCCAGGAATAAATGGGTCACAGTAGGCTCAGGAAGACTGTGACATGTAACACAGAAACATCCACCTTTACAAATATTACCTCTATAGAATTCCTTCGCTCCACTAGTGCACTGCGATACTCAAGAAAACAGAAGGGAGGTGGGACTGGAACCAATGAAGGTAAATAAAGAGAACAAGCGCACCCTAAGCACAAATAAAAAAGCCAAAATCAGAAAACTATTACTGTTGGGGGATTCCATCATCAGAGGCATTAACCTTGGAACACAGGGCGAGGAGACCAAAATAGTGAAATGCCTTCCAGCATCCTCAGCTACCAGGAGTTCCAGGCAAATACTGACTATAATTAAGGAAGAAACTAAGGATTTTAACACTGATGTTGTAATCCATCTGGGAACAAATGACCTGGCCAACAACTCCACACTTGCAGCACAGAAAGCTTTTCGGGAGCTTGGTGAGGGCGTGAAACCTTTTGTAAAGACTTTAGCTTTTTCTGAAATACTGCCTGCATATGGAAAGGGAGAGCAAAGAGTGAAAAACACAGAGGACTTTAATAGATGGCTCAAAGCCTAGTGTCATCAAGAAGGCTTCAGGTACATAGGAGGATGGGGAAATGCATGGAAGGACAAGAAGCTATATTGCACTGATGGGCTACATATTATTACAGCAGGAAAAAGAAACCTCGCAGAGAAATTTAGACAATATTTTTCTAGGCATTTAAACTAGAAGGTGGGGTGGTGTATGTACGAAGGACAATTATAGAGACCACCCCCGGCAAAAGAAAAGATGTGATGGTAGTAAAGACTGCAACATAAGCAATATCAGCAACTCATTTCTTAATATTGCAACAGAAAGTGAAACGAAACAAAAATCCATATGAAAGGAGATTATCGCTGAAAAATAGCTGGAAAGCGATGACCACAAATGCTCGCAGTCTAAGCAACAAAGTTCATGATCTGCAAGCTCTGATGTTAGAGGCAGATATAGATATTGTTGCTATCACAGAGACATGGTTCAGTGAATCACATGGATGGGATGCAAACATACCGGGATATAATCTTTTTAAGAAGGACAGAGATGGTCAAAAAGGTGGAGGAGTAGCTCTCTATGTAAAGATCAATATCCAAGCGACCGAAATGCAAGGGACCTTGGGAGAGGAAAAAGCGATATGGATTGCTCTGAAAAGAGAAGATGGAACTTCTATCTACGTGGGTGTAGTCTACAGACCTCCGACTCAATCACAGCAAATTGATAAGGATCTGATTGTGGATATCCAAAAGTTTGGCAGGAAAGTTCCGTCTGCGGAATCGGAAAGAAGTAGGGAGATTGTGGATGCCTTTCAAGAGGCTCTGCTCAGACAAATGGTGACGGAACCCAGAAGGGAAAAAGCGATATTGGATCTGGTCCTAACAAATGGAGAGAGTATCTCTAATGTTCGAGTGGGTGCTCACCTGGGTAGTAGCGATCATCAAACGGTTTGGTTTGATATAACGGCTAAAGTGGAGAGCGGCCGCACGATACTTAAAGTCCTAGATTTCAAACGTACAGACTTTAATGCAATGGGAAAGTACCTGAAGAAAGAGCTGTTAGGATGGGAGGACATAAGAGAAGTGGAAAGACAGTGGTCTAAGCTGAAAGGAGCGATAAAAATGGCTACGGACCTTTATGTGAAGAAAATCAATAAAAACAAGAGAAAAAGGAAGCCGATATGGTTCTCCAACCTAGTGGCTGAGAAAATAAAGGCGAAAGAGTTCATGAAATATAAAAAAAACCCAAGAAGAGGAGAGCAGAAAGGACTACAGGGTGAAACTGAAAGAAGCCAAGAGAGAGATACGTTTGGCGAAGGCACAGGCGTAAGAACAAATGGCTAAAAATGTAAAAAAGGGAGATAAAATTTTTTACAGATATATTAGTGAAAGGAGGAAGATAAAAAATGGAATTGCTAGGCTAAAAGATGCTGGGAACCAATATGTGGAGAGTGATGAGGAGAAAGGAAATGTGCTAAACAAATACTTCTGTTCTGTGTTCACAGAAGAAAATCCTGGAGAAGGACCGAGATTGTCTGGCAAAGTTACACGAGGAAATGGAGTAGATTCTGCGCCATTCACGGAGGAGAGTGTTTATGAGCAACTTGAAAAACTGAAGGTGGACAAAGCGATGGGACCAGACGGGATCCATCCCAGGATACTAAGGGAGCTCAGAGAGGTTCTGGCGAGTCCTATTAAAGGCAATGTTTTATACTTTACTAGCTTGGTATTAAGTCATTTATTAAATGTTGGGATATTTATTTCATTTCCCAAATTTCCAAGTTAGTTTCTGTTTTTGTTCTTTGGTAATTTGTTTAAGATAGGAATTTCTGCACTTGCACTTTCTATTAGTATGTAAAACAATTATCTCAGGGCTTTTTTATACACTTTTTATACACTTGATATTTATTCAGCAAGATTTGATAATTATGTATTATGTACAGTAGTACCTTGGATTAAGAGTATAATCTGTTCCAGGAGCATGCTCGTAATCCAAAATGCTCGTTTATCAAAGCGAGTTTCCCCATAGGAAATAATGGAAACTCGCTTTGATGCGTTCCCCCCCCCCCCGAGAACCGGCATTGCTCCCCTCGAAGGCCCCCCCTGCGATCAGGTACCCCCCCTGCGATCCGGCACCCCCCTGCCTCGAACCGGCACCCCCATCCCGCCACGATCCGACCCCCCCCCCCGACACGATCCGACCCCCCCCCCGACACAATTGGGCACCCCCCGACACGATCTGACATCCCCCCCGACACAATTGGGCACCCCCCCGCCGCTTCTTACCCTCATCTGGGAACTCTAGAAGATCGGACTCCTCGTTTGCTGGGCCTGCGAGTTCACGTTCACGTTCAGAACGTGAACTCGCAGGCCTTGTGCATGCTCAGATGCTCAAGGCCCAGCAGACGAGGGCCGATCTTCAAGAGTGCCCAGATGAGGGTAAGAAGCGGGGGGGGGGGGGGGAGGGTGCCCAATTGTGTCGGGGGGTTGGTCGGATCGTGTCAGGGGGGTGCCCAATCGTGGCGGGGGGGTCGGATCGTGGTGGGGGGTGCCCAATCGTGTCGGGGGGGTCGGATCGTGGCGGGGGGGGTGACCAATCATGGCGGGGGGGCTGGTCAGATCGTGGCGGGGGGGGTGCCGGTTCGAGGCAGGGGTGGTGCTGGATCGCAGGGGGGGTGCCGGATTGCGGGGGGGGGGGGGTGCTCGTAAATCGAGCCATGCTCGGTTTCCGAGGCACCGATTTTGCAAATGTTTTGCTCTTCTTGCAAAACACTCGCAAACCGGTGCACTCGTAAACTGAGGTACCACTGTATTAATTTACAAATGTTAATGTATTTATTTATCAAAACTTAGAATTATGTGTGATTAATTTATTAATTTATTCTACCAATTTTCTCTTTCATTCCCACCACACACAGTCCACTTTATTTATTTTTGTGTTGGTTTAGTCTTTAGGGAATGTATGTTGTTTGTATGCCTTTATTCCCCTTTTTCTTGAGTGCTAAGTCTGGAATTTTTCATTTGGGAGTATTATTATTTTCACAGGTGATGAATTTGTTATGGACTATATGATGTATGAGGCAACTCTCATTTAGACTGATGTCTGGTGCTGGTCACCTTTGAGATTTTGCCTGAGCCAGAGGTTTACGTTATCCATGATGGGCTCATACTGATGTCCACTACTTTAAATCCTGTTTTCTCCCATGGAATAATTGTTTTGTCAGACTTCCCTCCTCAGGTCTAAGGTGTTTTAGCCAATCTTTTTAGTAGTATCTTTCTTAGGTTTATATTGGCTATATATTTTGAAAGGGTTTTTTCATTTTGCTCATTAGAAATTAAACATATAGATAAAACAATTTAATAGGACTGCACATTAATCACAGTAATGCTCCTATCCTCCACACCTCACCATTACTTAATGCCCCATCCCGCAACCCTATACCCAGCTCACCGTTAAGCCAGACTTCAGCCCTGCAGCCAGCATCAGGCCTTTCCTTCTGAAGTCACGTTAGAATATGGTGGACTGGGTAAGATGGAAAGGCACGGTGCAGACTGGTTTAACAGTAAGCCAGGTGTTTGGGAATTGAGAGAGAGAGAATTGGTCCTGGGAGTAGAGGGGAGATAGAGAATTGGACCAGGAGGTTTGGAGGGGGAGAAAGAGTGTGTTGGACCTGGGCATGGGAGAAAGGAAGATATTAGGGAGCCCATGGAGACATGGGCTCCTTTCCTTGGGTTCAGGGCCCCTTTCTAAACTAAACTAAAATTTAACTTTATATACTGGGTCTTCAACCAGAGGAAGCTCGACGCAGTTAACAATAAGCTAAAATACAAGAGAATTAATTTTCAAAATGTTTAGCAAATAGAAGTTTTTAAAGATTTACGTAATGTCACTCTTTGAAAGTCTTGGATCCAATAATTGGGGACTATTGATTGCTTAAGTGTAAGAGAATATGTTATATGTTTTCTTCTTATTATTTATGTTAAGGATTACAATCTTACTGTACAAGATATAATGCTTAATAATTTTTTTTTTGTAAAATGATAAATAAACAATTTAAAAAATAAATAAATAAATAAAAAAAATTTACGGAAAGATTGAAAAGAGCTGGGACACCTCAAAATTAAAGAAAGTTCATTCCATAATTGAGGAAATTTAAAAGCCAGAGAAAGGCTAAAATTATTGACTCCTTGAGTTCCTTTCCTAGAAGGGAGGGAAAGTTTAAATCGTTGAGTGCCTCTCGCATATGAAAATCTATAAACATTCCATAAAGAGGAACAAGATGAACAAAAATACAATATCAAATTTTGAAAATAATACAAAAACATTTAAAATGGATTCTGAGATAAACCGGGAGCCAAGGGCGACTCAAAAGCAATGGAGCCACGTGGTCGAATTTGCTTTTTCCATAAATCAACTTTGCAGCGGTATTCTGAATCAATTATAGTCTTTGGAGGCAGATCTTTGTGATGCCAAGATAAATGGCATTACAATAATCTAGCCGAGATCATATATGATTGGACCAAGACAGAAAAATGACGTTGATGGAAAAGAGATCTAAGCTTCCTCAGCATTCGTAAACTGAAAAAACATTTCTTAAACAGAGAGTTTATTTGATCTTTAAAGGTAAGGGAACAGTCGAAAAGTATTCCCAAAATCTTGAAAGAGAACTCAATTTGTATGGATGCTCCAGAATCCAAAAGTACAGTGGAACGAAGATAATCCAGTTTTGGGCCTAACCACAAAAGTTTAGTTTTGGCTGCATTTAACTTCATCTGGACAGACATAGCCCAAGTTTGAAGTTTGGAAATACAGTGGTTTATTTTAAAAGTTAAATTGGTAATATTTGAGTCAATCTCGATCAATATAAAGATGTCATCCACATAGGTAAAAAGCGTTTCCCAAGCTGACAACTTGCAAGTATTCAAAGTTGTCATATAAAGATTGAACAAGATTGGGGAAAGCAGAGAGCCTTGGGGAACCCCACAAGGAGGCTGCCAGGAATTAGAAATATTACCATCAATATTAACTGAGTAAGATCAAGACAGTAAAAATTTAGAAAACCAAACAAAGACAACTTGATTAAGTCCGATATCTGAAAGTAATTGGAGCAGAATATCATGATGCACCACATCAAACGCCGCAGACAAATCAAACTGAAGCAAAATTGAACATTTATTTCAGGGGTCTTAAAGTCCCTCCTTGAGGGCTGCAATCCAGTCGGGTTTTCAGGAATTCCCCAATGAATATGCATGAGATCTATGTGCATGCACTGCTTTCAATGCATATTCATTGGGGAAATCCTGAAAACCTGACTGGTCCTCAAGGAGGGACTTTGAGATCCCTGATTTATTTTGTAGTCGTAATTGTTGGATTTTAGAAAGAAGAGAGATCAATAAGGTTTCAGTACTAAAATTAGAACAAAATCTATATTGAAAAGGTTGAAGTAGTGAGAATTTCTCCAGATAATTGGTAAGTTGACCAGCTACAATGGATTCTAACAACTTTGTCAACAATGGTATATTAGCAATTGGTCGATAATGAGAGGGGATAATAGGATCTAGATCTGATTTTTTTCAGAAGGAGGAGTGCTATTTGCCCCATAGATTGTATAAAGTATCCATTTTCCAGTGAGTAATTTAATAAAATGGTCAACCACGTTATGACCTGAGAAGGAATATTAAGAAAAAGATATGATGGAAAGGGATCCAATGAACATTTACACTTTCTCAACTTTTCACACAATTCGGATACTTGGTATTCAGAAACCGAATCAAAAGAGCACCAATAACGATCAACTGGTATCTCCAGTGTGGGATTTTTTGAATAAGGAGAAATATCCAATATTTCCTGTAGGAAAAGATTGCCTAATAAGAGATTTTGTCTTGAAAAAAGCAGGCTAGGCTAGAACATCAGCAGGAGATAGATTGCTCAGACTTTGAGTCAGAGTTAGTCAGAGAACGCAGTACCTGTTCAATGGCTGGTGGGGTAGCTGAAGACCTGTGAGCCAAGGAAATCAAGGCACCAACACCTACACTCCTCAAGCTACCTACATTCCTCAAGCTAGCAACACCTACACTCCTCAAAAATGCTCAGTTCATGCCTAAACTGAGCATGCTTGGGGAGCATTGCCATCGGTAGCTGAAGGCACCCTTCTGATTTCCTTGACGCATCACAAGGAGGTAGCTTTAGCAATGTATTTCTTTGATTGGCAGGTCTTCAGTATCCCCATCAGAAAAGGTATGAAGCTTAATGTGGGGAGGAGAGGAAATGTATGACCCCCCCCAGTCCCCTCCCCCTCCCCATGGATTGCTGGTTATGCCCAGTGATTAAAATTTTTAATCAAAATGCAGCCCTGCAATTTACCAATCTAAAACAAATAGTAAAGGAAGAATGCTTACAGTCTCTCTTGTATTTCTTTAAGTTTTGGTCTATGTTATAACAAAGTCACGTACAAACATATAGTCCATCTAGGTTGGTATGGATTTTTTCTGGCTCTTTACCTGTGGATTGTTGGCCTCCACTAACTTGCACTGTCGAAGAAACAGCTTAAGGTTGCCCCAGTTCATGTATGGTAACATCACTATTGGTTTCTCTCCTTCTTCTATGCAGACATGACCAATAGGAAGCAGATTCCTTAAAAATAGAATTGAATCCTTTCAAATATGTACAAATATGCATAATGAAATGAAAAGTGATTATTTAAATTCAAGATATTACCAATAGGGTCCATGACAGCTATATTTGAACACCAGGCTATAAAAGCAGAAGCCACTGGGGATCACTTCTGCTTCAAATAGACAATAGGGAGTCCTTGTAAAGCCAGGAAAGATATCAGGGATGGGAGTGTCATGGATCTTTGGATGCCTTGGGAGGTAGGGGTAGGGATATTAAATGTCTGGGATGGGGGGCAATTGGAAGGAAATTAAGCCTTGGGGAAGGTGGTATGAGGGGTGGGATATACAGAGGAACATCAGCATTGGCACCTGCCCCTTCTCCAAGGCTCTTATGCATGCCTCAAGACAGGTCTCAGTGTTAATATTTAGATATTTTAAAATTGCCATGGATTCTCTGCGTAAGATGGGTTGGGTTGGAAAGAATACAAACACATACAAAATAATACAGAATTCCATGATTGATTAAAACTCAATTAAAAAGGCAAGTATCAACACTAGCAGTGTTGGGTGTTACTTTGTAAAAATAATATATTAAAGTTACTAGTTACTGCAAGGAAAAAGTAATATATTAAAGTTACTAGTCATTTGTTAAATTAAAGTAATATGTTAAGTTACTATGAAAGAAACGTTACTTTTTTAATTCTTGGATATAAACAGTTGTTTCAACATTGCCTAAATTATTCTAGAAATTGAAAATCCATCCATTATCACATAAAATATTGCTGAAACAAGGCTGCCCTGTGAACTTCTAAAAGCTAAGTTACTCAGCATTTCATATTCTGCTCTTTTCACTGGTTTTCAGCATTATATCTGCTTAATTTCTCTTCTCCTCCCTGTTTCTTACTAAAAAAAATATAAAAAAGCACAAAAAAATAAATCCTTCTCTTTCCTCTGTTAAATCTTATTTCCTCTTCCTGCATTTTTGTTTAAAATACTGTGTTTTAGGTGGTATAGAGCCTATATTTCTGGTGCCTGTGGCTCAGGGTGACTAAAGTAGGGAAAATCTGTTATAAATCCTGTGTTTTAGGGTAGCACTGATAGAACCTGCAGTTTTGTTTAAAATACTGTGTTTTAGGTGGTATAGAGCCTATATTTCTGCCTTACTTGTAGTCTTACTTATAGTCCCACCAACCCCAGGGACCACTATTCATATAAAGAGACCCATATAATCAGGACTATTAAAATCAAGTCACTTCACAACCAATCAAGATGACCTTTATTCTATGCAATCACTGTGGTGCTTTAATTCCAAGACATACTATTTGGAGGCTTAAGGCTTGCCCCATCTGTCTTCAACTTGCCAGTATTAAGGAGGAGCTCTGCAAACTTAAACAGGAATTGAATACAATTAAAGCAGCTTCCATCACTCCACAAAATCATACCAACTTACCACCTCTACCTCAAAGAATAAAACAGCCCAGGAATAAATGGGTCACAGTAGGCTCAGGAAGACTGCGACATATAACACAGAAACATCCACCTTCACTAATATTACCTCTACAGAATTCCTTCGCTCCACTAGTGCACTGCGATACTCAGGAAAACAGAAGGGAGGTGGGACTTGAACCAATGAAGGAAACTCAAGAGAACAAGAGCACCCTAAGTACAAATAAAAAAGCCAAAAACAGAAAACTATTACTGTTGGGGGATTCCATCATCAGAGGCATTAACCTTGGAACACAGGGCGAGGAGACCAAAATAGTGAAATGTCTTCCAGGATCCTCAGCTACCAGGAGTTCCAGGCAAATACTGACTATAATTAAGGAAGAAACTAAGGATTTTAACACTGATGTTGTTATCCATCTGGGAACAAATGACCTGGCCAACAACTCCACACTTGCAGCACAGAAAGCTTTTTGGGAGCTTGGTGAGGGCGTGAAACCTTTTGTAAAGACTTTAGCTTTTTCTGAAATACTGCCTGCATATGGAAAAGGAGAGCAAAGAGTGAAAAACACAGAGGACTTTAATAGATGGCTCAGAGCCTGGTGTCATCAAGAAGGCTTCAGGTACATAGGAGGATGGGGAAATACATGGAAGGACAAGAAGCTATATTGCACTGATGGGCTACATATTACTACAGCAGGAAAAAGAAACCTTGCAGAGAAATTTAGACAATATTTTTCTAGGCATTTAAACTAGAAGGTGGGGGTGGTGTATGTACGAAGCACAATTATAGAGACCACCCCCGGCAAAAGAAAAGATGTGATAGTAGTAAAGGCTGCAACATAAGCAATATCAGCAACTCATTTCTTAGTATTGCAATGGAAAGTGAAACGACACAAAAATCCATACGAAAAAGGAGATTATCGCTGAAAAATAGCTGGAAAGCGATGACCACAAATGCTCGCAGTCTAAGCAACAAAGTTCATGATCTGCAAGCCCTGATATTAGAGGCAGATCTAGATATTGTTGCTATCACAGAGACATGGTTCAGTGAATCACATGGATGAGATGCAAACATACCGGGATATAATCTTTTTAGGAAGGACAGAAATGGTCATAAAGGTGGAGGAGTAGCTCTCTATGTAAAGATCAATATCCAAGCGACCGAAATGCAAGGGACCTGGGGAGAGGAAGAAGCGATATGGATTGCTCTGAAAAGAGAAGATGGAACTTCTATCTACGTGGGTGTAGTCTACAGACCTCAGACTCAATCACAGCAAATTGATAAGGATCTGATTGTGGATATCCAAAAGTTTGGAAGGAAAGAGGAGGTTCTGCTGATGGGAGATTTCAACCTGCCGGATGCGGACTGGAATGTTCCGTCTGCGGAATCGGAAAGAAGTAGGGAGATTGTGGATGCCTTTCAAGAGGCTCTGCTCAGACAAATGGTGACGGAACCCACAAGGGAAAAAGCGATATTGGATCTGGTCCTCACAAATGGAGAGAGTATCTCTAATGTTCGAGTGGGTGCTCACCTGGGTAGTAGCGATCATCAAACGGTTTGGTTTGATATAACGGCTAAAGTGGAGAGCGGCCGCACGATACTTAAAGTCCTAGATTTCAAACGTACGGACTTTAATGCAATGGGAAAGTACCTGAAGAAAGAGCTGTTAGGATGGGAGGACATAAGAGAAGTGGAAAGACAGTGGTCTAAGCTGAAAGGAGCGATAAAAATGGCTACGGACCTTTATGTGAAGAAAATCAATAAAAACAAGAGAAAAAGGAAGCCGATATGGTTCTCCAACCTAGTGGCTGAGAAAATAAAGGCGAAAGAGTTGGCGTTCATGAAATATTAAAAAACCCAAGAAGAGGAGAGCAGAAAGGACTACAGGGTGAAACTGAAAGAAGCCAAGAGAGAGATACGTTTGGCGAAGGCACAGGCGGAAGAACAAATGGTTAAAATGTAAAAAAGGGAGATAAAAATTTTTTCAGATATATTAGTGAAAGGAGGAAGATAAAAAATGGAATTGCTAGGCTAAAAGATGCTGGGAACAAATATGTGGAGAGTGATGAGGAGAAAGCAAATGTGCTAAACAAATACTTCTGTTCTGTGTTCACAGAAGAAAATCCTGGAGAAGGACCGAGATTGTCTGGCAAAGTTACACGAGAAAATGGAGTAGATTCTGCGCCGTTCACGGAGGAGGGTGTTTATGAGCAACTTGAAAAACTGAAGGTGGACAAAGCGATGGGACCAGATGGGATCCATCCCAGGATACTAAGTGAGCTCAGAGAGGTTCTGGCGAGTCCTATTGAAGACTTGTTCAACAAATCTCTGGAAACGGGAGTGATTCCTGGGGATTGGAGGAGAGCGGAGGTGGTCCCTTTTCATAAAAGTGGTCACAGGGATGAAGCAGGAAACTACAGGCCGGTGAGCCTCACTTCAGTTGTTGGAAAAATAATGGAAGTGTTGCTGAAAGAAAGGATAGTGTATTTCCTTGAATCTAATGGGTTACAGGATCCGAGGCAACATGGCTTTACAAAAGGTAAATCGTGCCAAACGAACCTGATTGAATTTTTTGATAGGGTGACCAGAGAGCTGGATCGAGGACATATGCTAGATGTAATTTACTTGGATTTCAGCAAAGCCTTTGATACAGTTCCTCATAGGAGGCTGTTGAACAAACTTGAAGGGCTGAAGTTAGGACCCAAAGTGGTGAACTGGGTCAGAAACTGGCTGTCGGACAGACGCCAGAGGGTGGTGGTTAATGGAAGTCGCTCGAAGGAAGGAAAGGTGACTAGTGGAGTCCCTCAGGGTTCGGTGCTGGGGCCAATCCTGTTCAATATGTATGTAAGTGACATTGCTGAAGGGTTAGAAGGAAAAGTGTGCCTTTTTGCAGATGATACCAAGATTTGTAACAGAGTAGACACCGAAGAGGGAGTGGAGAATATGAAAAAGGATCTGCAAAAGTTAGAGGAATGGTCTAATGCCTGGCAACTAAAATTCAATGCAAAGAAATGCAGAGTAATGCATTTGGGGATTAATAATAGGAAGGAACCGTATATGCTGGGAGGAGAGAAGCTGATATGCACGGACGGGGAGAGGGACCTTGGGGTGATAGTGTCCGAAGATCTAAAGGCGAAAAAACAGTGTGACAAGGCAGTGGCTGCTGCCAGAAGGATGCTGGGCTGCATAAAGAGAGGCGTAGTCAGTAGAAGGAAGAAGGTGTTGATGCCCCTGTACAGGTCATTGGTAAGGCCCCACTTGGAGTATTGTGTTCAGTTTTGGAGACCATATCTGGCGAAAGACGTAAGAAGACTTGAGGCGGTCCAGAGGAGGGCGATGAAAATGATAGGAGGCTTGCGCCAGAAGACGTATGAGGAGAGACTGGAAACCCTGAATATGTATACCCTAGAGGAAAGGAGAGACAGGGGAGATATGATTCAGACGTTCAAATACTTAAAGGGTATTAACGTAGAACAAAATCTTTTCCAGAGAAAGGAAAATGGTAAAACCAGAGGACATAATTTGAGGTTGAGGGGTGGTAGATTCAGGGGCAATGTTAGGAAATTCTACTTTACGGAGAGGGTGGTGGATGCCTGGAATGCGCTCCCGAGAGAGGTGGTGAAGAGTAAAACTGTGACTGAGTTCAAAGAATCGTGGGATGAACACAGAAGATTTAGAATCAGAAAATAATATTAAAGATTGAACTAGGCCAGTTACTGGGCAGACTTGTACGGTCTGCGTCTATGTATGGCCGTTTGGAGGAGGGCTTCAATGGCTGGGAGGGTGTAGATGGGCTGGAGTAAGTCTTAACAGAGATTTCGGCAGTTGGAACCCAAAGCACAGTACCGGGTAAAGCTTTGGATTCTCGTCCAGAAATAGCTAAGAAGAAAAAAAAAAAAAAAATTTAAATTGAATCAGGTTGGGCAGACTGGATGGACCATTCGGGTCTTTATCTGCCGTCATCTACTATGTTACTATGTTATATTTATACAAAAATGCTTAGGTACTCAAATACAGGGATCCAATACAATTAAGAGAGAGATTTAAATCAAATAAGGAAAAATAAAACCATGAAAATAGCTATCATATGAGCAGTGCAGAAATCAAACAATCTATATTTAGCAATCCTCAGTGTGCCAGGAAAGAAACAAAAAACTTATTTAATCAGAATGGTTGGTCATAGGGTTCCAGGTCTGAAGTGTCATTCAGATATAGGTCCAATGACAGTTTCTTTGTATCAAACACTGTTTTTGAAGTATAACTCTCGCTAATTCTTTAACTAAACAGTTCCCATTATAATGAAAGACAATTTCATTTCAAAAAGGTTGTCTGTCATTCTGCATCTTCTTGGAGCCAATTTGTCCACCCATGCTGAAAAGCCTTTCAAAAGGAGCACTTGAATGCCAAACCACTATACTTCAAAATCAGTACCTTGATACGAGGAAACTATAATACATCGATTACTTCACAAGAATTGTCATTTAGAAATAGGTTCAATTCAACAGCCATATCACTTCTGTCACTACTATCAATGTTCTGAAAACAGAAGAAGTCATTTTCATCATCACAATCACTACTAGATGAAGTTGGTATAGCTTGTTCTGATGACAGCTTCACTGTCTTCATTGCTTAAAAAGGGTGAATGAATCATCACAATCACTACTGGATCAAGCTGGGGAAGAAAGACCAAATAATAAGAATAATAATAACAACAACAGTTTATATACCGCAGTACCGTGAAGTTCTATGCGGTTTACAATGATTAGAAAGCTGCTACAAATTGAGTGGAACTTACATAGTTGGAGATTAGTGGCTAACAGTTTAAGAGATCAGTTGTTATGGGAGAGATTGAGATGGGAAGATTGTGATGGGAGAGATTGTGCAGATCAGCTACCTAGGTACTTCAGGAACAGGTATGTTTTTAGGTGTTTCCTAAATTCACCATAGTTATTTGTGTGCATAATTAGTTTTTCCAGGACTTTGCCCCAAAATGCTGCTTGATAAGAGAGGAGATGTTGATGGTGTTTTTTAAATTTACATCTTCTAACCGGTGGAGAGACGAACTTCAGGTGTGCGCTTCTCTTATGTCTATTGGTGGGGAAGGAAAAGAGGTCAGTTATATATTTAGGGGCTAAACCAGAAAGCAAAAACATCCCAGCTTGAACTTTGCAAGTGCCTCCATTGGCAATCAGTGCAAGAGTCGATAGGAAGGGGTTATGTGATTGGACTTCTTCAAATCGAAGATCAAATGGCATCCGGCATGTAGGGGGAAGGAAATTATTAGAACTAAAAGAAAAAAACATCAGAAAGTTGAAGAAGGATCCAACTGAAAATAATAGGAAATAATTTAAGAAATGACAAATCAAATGCAAGGTGCTGATAAGGAAGGCAAAGAAAGACTGTGAAGAGAAGACTGCATTCGAGGCAAAATCACATTACAAAAACTTTTTAGACATATAGGAAGCAAGAAACTTGTAAAAGAAGCAGTTGGATTGCTAGATGACTGAGGTGTAAAGGGGGCACTCAGGGAGCACAAGGCAATAGCAATGAGATTAAACAACTTCTGTGCTTCAGTCTTCACTGAGGAAGATGTGTGGGACATACCAGTGCCAAAAATGGTATGCAATACTGATGAGTCAGAGTACTGAAACAAATCTCTGTAACACTAGCAGATATAATGGGGCAATTTGACAAATTAAAGAGTAGCAAATTGCCTAGACCAAATGATATACAGTACAGCCCAGAGTACTTACAGAATTGAAAAATGAACTTGCAGAGCTATTGTTAGTAAAACACAGTTACTTACCTTAACAGGTGTTATCCAGGGACAGCAGGCAGATATTCTCACATGTGGGTGACGTCATCCACGGAGCCCCAGTATGGACAGCTTTGAAAGTGCATTGCCACGTTAAGGTTTTAGAAACTGCGACTGCCCGCACCGCGCATGCCTTACCACCTGACATAGGCTCATGGTTCCTCAGTTCCGTAAGCAAGCTAAGAAGCTAACCAGGAGAGGTGGGTGGGTTGTGAGAATATCTGCCTGCTATCCCTGGATAATACCTGTTACGGTAAGTAACTGTGTTTTATCCCAGGACAAGCAGGCAGCATATTCTCACATTCTAGCTTACTAGAATGGGATTGAGGGAATGTTGGCCATTAAGAAAATTAATTTTGCAATATTGCTTGGCCGAAGTGACATCCCATCTGGGATAAGATTTCAGACAGTAGTGAGATGTGAATGTATGAACTGAGGACTAAATAGCAGCTTTACCGATCTTATCAATAAGAGTGGAATGTAAGAAAGCAACAGAAGCTGCCATAGCTCGGATTTTGTGTGTAGTTACACGACTCCCAGGTTGCAGCCCAGCCTGAGCATAACAGAATGCAATACATAGTAGCATAGTAAAAGACGGCAACTAAAGACCCGAACGGTCCATCCAGTCTGCCCACAAGCTATACCCATTAAAAAAGATACATGATTAGATTAACTTCACTCTTCTTTGATATTCCTGGGCCGTAGACTGTTCCAAATGCTGAAGTTGTCATCCAAGCTCTCTCCAGCCTATCCAACCATCCCGTTGTCTGCAGGATATCTACCATAAAGTCTGGTCAGTAACATCCTCATATTCCATATTAGTGGAGTTCACATTGATGCTCGCCCCAGCCCATCCTACACCGAATCACCATATATGGGACACAGACCGTGCAGGTCTATCCAATAAAGGCCTTAGTTTATTTATTTTATTAAAAATTATTTGTAACCCGCTTATCTACAAATCTAGGTGAGGAACAGTCAGAACATACAAAATCATACAAACATTCAGTAACAACAAAACACAAAAAAAGTAATAAAAACATAATAAAAACACTTAAGCATCTATACACAATCATTCAGAATCTCATCAAAAAACAAATCAGAGTAAATACATCCTTTGTTTTCTAATTAGAAATTCTATTTTTATCCCACGCTCTTTTGAATTCCATCACTGTTTCCTCTCCACCACTTCCCTTGGGAGGGTGTTCAAAGGCATCTACCACCCTCTCCATTAAAATTTTCTAACATTGCTCCTAAGTCTTCCTCCCTGTAACCTCAAATTATGCCCTTTACTTTTACCATTTTTTCTTCTCTGGAAAAGATTTGGTTCTATATTAATGCCTTTCAAGTATTTAAATGTCTGTATCATATCTTGCCTGCCCCTCCTCTACTCCAGAGTATACGTATTTAGGTCTTCCAGTCTCTTCTTATACTTCTTTTGGTTCAAACCTCTTACCATTTTCGTCGCCTTCTCTGGACCGCTTCAAGTATTTTTATATCCTTAGCCAGATACAGCCTACAAAACTGAACACAAGAATGGAGGGGGAGGGGGGTCCACAGGGGCTGTGGCCTCCCCCAAAATTGGCTCTGCTCCCTGCTCTGTCCGTCTGTCGTATCTCTTCTGCTAATCCGTGGTGGTCCAGAGGTGCAACAGGCAGAAGCGAGCTTTCCGCACTCCTGCCCCGCTAACCTGGTCGGTTGCTGCTGCGAGTTTTGATTTCTTCAGCTGCTGAGTGGCACCAAGCAGGAGCACGCTTTGGCACTGAGCAGCTTCCTGACTGTCTTCCGCAAATTCTCACGAATTGCGAGAATTTGCAGCAAACAGTGATGGAGGCCACTCAGCACCAAGCAGCAGTGCCAAAGCACACTCCTGTTCGGTGCCGCTCAGCGGCTGAATAAAGCAGAACTCGCGGTAGCCACTGACTGACCGGGAGGAAAAATGGTTGACTAGAATATAAGTCGGGCGGCTTAATATTTAAGTGCCCTGCTCCCTTCCCTCCCTCCCCTGTCAGGCTCTGCACCCAGCCCCCTTTTCTCCCCAGTCAGGCTCTGCACCCAGCCCCATCCCTACCCAGTCAGGCTCTGCGCCCAGCCCCCTCCTCCCTCCCCTGTCAAGCTCTGCACCCAGCCCTCCTCCCTCCCTCCAATGTCATGGTCTGCACCAAGCCCCCTTCCCTACCTCCCTCCCCTGTCAGGGTCTGCACCCAGCCCCCCTCCCTCCCCTGTCAGTCCCCTGTCAGACTCTTCCCCCTCCCCCTCCCAGGCTATGCACCCTGTCCCCCCTTCCTGCGCTGTCTGTCGTACCTCCTCTGCCGATCCCTGGAGATCCAATCACTGCTTGGCTGGCCCGGAACTTCCTTTCAGAATTGATGTCAGGGGAAGGCTGGTGGGCCCAGCGCTTCTGCAGTCCCTGCTGGCCTGCTGCAGCATCAGGGAACAGGGAGAACTTGGCAGCAACAGTGGCTTGGGGGCCTGTTCCCAGACAGACTCCAGCGGTGGCTTGGGAAGAAAGAAAGGACAGACAGAGAGAAAGAAAGAAAGGGGAGACAGAAAGAAAGATAGGGAGGCAGAACAGGGACACAGAAAGATAGACAGAAAGAAAGAAAGGGGAGGGCAGGGAGAAACAACCAGTGGTAGTGAATCTATCCTCTAAAACATTAACATCATCAGAAATCAATGTGTTATCAAAAGGGATGTCTTTTGTTCCTTCTAACCCCTTTGATATACTTCAATTTCAGACTGATTTCTAAAATTAGTCAAAATCGAATCCATAGGGGTAGGAGGTACCCATTCAATTTTATTTCTAATGAAGAATCATCACTTGTCAGAGTATCTGCAAAAAAGATCTGTATATGCAATTTTCTTTAAAATTTCTCCAAATCAGTCTGAAATTGAAATGTATCAAAGTGGTTAGAAGGAACAAAAGACATCCTTTTTGATAACACATTGATTTCTGATGATGTTAATGTTTTAGAGCAGGGGTGCCCAACGCGTCGATTGTGATCGACCGGTAGCTCAGGAAGGCAACGTGAGTCGATCGCAGAGCCCATCGCGGGCTCTGTGAATGACTCGTGTTGCCGTCCCGATCTACCGGGCCTATCAGCCTTCCTCTCCCTGACGTCAAAGACGCCGACGCTGGGCATTAGGATGTTTTTGTCATTTCGGGGAGGGAGGGGGGGGTGGCGGCGGCAGCAGCAACAGCCTGAAAAAGAAATCATCCTGGCCCGGGTCGGTGTCATACTCCGGAACTTCTACCTCTTCCAGCAGCCCTCTCCCTTCTACCTGCTTCCAGCCACACCCCCTGCTCCGCGGCTCTCTTTGGCAACTCAGCAGCAGCGATCGACACAAGCTTCTGCCTTCGGGGCCTACCCTCTGCGAGTCCCACTTGTTTCAACTTCCTTTTTCCACAAAGGCGGGACTCGTAGAGGGAAGGCCTCGATGTTGGCAGCTTGTCTTGATCACCGCTGCTGACGAGTTGCTTAAGAGAGCCGCAGAGCAGGGGGGTTTTGCCAGGTGCAGGTAGAAGGGAGAGGGCCAGATGCAGGACTCGTGGGTGAGGGAGGAGAAGAGAGAGAGAAAGAGAGAGAGGAGGGAAACAAAAGGAAATATTTCATACTGGGCTGGGCCGGAGTGGAGGGAGGGTGGAAAGATTCTGGCTACAAGGTGCATTAACAAAGGAAAAGGGGGGAAAGCTGAAAATGGAGATAGTGACACAAAGAAGAGAAAGAGTAAGCAGGACCTACTGAATAAGGATAGAGATACAGAGGGGACATGAAGAGGAGGTGAAATAGAGACATAGAAGTAATGCTGAAAAAGTGTGGGGGGGGGGAGATAAAGACATTGAAAGGGCAAATGGTGAACATGGGGTAAAGACAGGGACAGAGACAAATGAAGATTCTGAAAAAGTGGTGAGATAGGGATATAGGTGAGATGGACACAAAGAAGGGTGATGCTGGAAAATAGGTGGAATGGTAATTCTGACAGACACAGAAGGGAAATGCTGGATCAAGGAGAGATGTGGCTCAGGCTGGATGGAATGAGGAGAAATGCTTTGTTGGCCCGGAACTTCCTCTCCTACGTCAGAATTGACGTCAGGGAGCGGAATGCTGGTCAGCGCGATGCTTCTGCAGGGAAAGCTTGGGGGCTGTTCCCTGATGGCGGTGGCAGCAAACCGAGTGGCTTAGGGGAGGGCATGGAGAAAGAAAAAAAGGGAGCAGACAGGGAGACAGAAAGAAGGGGGAACAGGGAGACAGAAAAAGTTGGGGGAGAAAATGAGGTCTGGAGGAGAGGAAACATACAGGAGGCTGAAAGAAAGGAAGAAAGATTGGATGCACAGTCAGAAGAAGAAAGTGCAACCAGAGACTCATGAAATCACCAAATAGCAAAGGTAGGAAAAATGATTTTATTTTCAATTTAGTGATCAAAATGTGTCGGTTTTGAGAATTTATATCTGCTGTCTATATTTTGCACTATGTCTCCCTTTTACTAAACCGCAAAAGCGTTTTTTAGCGCAGGGAGCCTATGAGCATTGAGAGCAGCACGAGGCATTCAGCGTAACTCCCTGTGCTAAAACCTACTATTGTGGTTTAGTAAAAAGGGAGGGGGTGTATTTGTCTATTTTTGTATTTTGTTACTGAGGTGACATTGCATAGAGTCATCTGCCGTGACCTCTTTGAAAAAACCCGGAATATGAATAATTAACATTTTCTCTGCCTTTCAGTGTGCTTTGTGTTTTTTTTTAATTTTATTGTTGGTAGATCATTTTGACTTAGTCATTATAAAAGTAGCTCGCAAGCCCATAAAGTGTGGGCACCCCTGTTTTAGAGGATAGATTCACTACCACTGGTTGTTTCTCGATCGTTGCCAGTTAGTATTCCCCGTTCTTTTTTTTTTTTTAGTTCAAAGAGTTTTATTGATTTTATAAAGCATAGAATACAATACCAACAATATGAGTGTTCCCTAAAGGGGAAAAATTTTAAATCTGCCTCTAATCTCAACTCTAGTGACATATGGTTCCATAGGTTTGGAACTGCAAAGTAGAATGCTTTATTTTGAGTAGACTCCCATCTAGCTCTATAAACAGAGGGTATTACCATTCTATTATCTTGAATAGATCTCAAAATTCTTAATGGCAAGTAAGGAATCAAATACGAATGTAAATAAGCAGGCTGTAGAGAATAAAAAACTCTGAGCAAGAAATAGAGCTTTAAATTGGATTCTATAACAAATGGTTGTTTTAAAACGGGACACCATTGGGTTCCGATGTTAGAGTGCAACAACAATAGATTTAATAACTCATATGATCTCCTCTAATGCTAAATTGATATACAATTTGCATTTGGTACACTTGGAGTTTTACTAAGTAATAAATATCTTTTAAGCCAGTCTTATATAAGAACAATTTCCCAAGCAAGTTTAACATATGAACTATTTCTACTATGGCACAAGTTGTTATCATCAAATACAGAACATGACTGATGTTACAGGCACAGTTAATTCAAATGAATATTCAAAAGCTACCAATGAGCTATCGATTTTTTTTTCCAATTCTTTATTCATTTTTAAAAACTTAATATAAGTGTAACAGCATTTATAACATTTGAAACTCAAATACAACACTTAATATTCTGCTAAAATCCATATCAGAATTATATCACCCCTCCCCCCTAAACAATAACATTCTTTAAATTCATGAAAACCTTCCACAAACCGAGAATCTCGGAGAGAACGTGAACTCGCAGGCCTTGAGCATGCGCAGAGGCTCAAGAGGACGCAGATCTTAGGGCACGGCACCAACGCAAAAGACATGCCGTTGCCGGTGGCCAGATGGGGGTAAGAAGCGTGTTCAGGTGGGCCTGGAGGATTTCAGATTGGGGGGGGAGAGGGGGGGTCTGCTGTATCGCAGGAGGAGGGTGCTGTATCGCGGGGGGCAAGCTCGGTTTCCGAGACGCCATTTTTGCTGGTCTTGCAAAACACTCGCAAAACGGTGCACTCGTAAACCGAGGTACCACTGTATTTGACTTAGAGCTATTTAACTTCTGTAAACGAATTGGGGTCCAAAATTCTCTATGTAACAGAAAAAAACAAGTTTGTCTCATAGATGCAGACACTGTACATCTCATCCTCCAAGACCAAATTTGTGGCCATTGAGACACAGTAATTTGATGCTTAATCTCAATGCTCCAAATGTCCCGAAGATCAATTTTTATATAGTAGCATAGTAGATGACGGCAGATAAAGACCCGAATGGTCCATCCAGTCTGCCCAATCTGATTCAATTTAATTTTTTTTTTTTTTTCTTTTTAGCTATTTCTGGGCAAGAATCCAAAGCTTTACCCGGTACTGTGCCTGGGTTCCAACTGCCGAAATCTCTGTTAAGACTTACTCCAGCCCATCTACACCCTCCCAGCCATTGAAGCCCTCCCCAGCCCATCCTCCACCAAACGGCCATACACAGACATAGACCATGCAAGTCTCCCCAGTACTGGCCTAGTTCAATATTTAATATTATTTTCTGATTTTAAATCTTATGTGTTCATCCCACGCTTCTTTGAACTCAGTCACAGTTTTCCTCTCCACCACCTCTCTCGGGAGCGCATTCCAGGCATCCACTACCCTCTCCGTAAAGTAGAATTTCCTAACATTGCCCCTGAATCTACCACCCCTCAACCTCAAATTATGTCCTCTGGTTTTACCATTTTCCTTTCTCTGGAAAAGATTTTGTTCTACGTTAATACCCTTCAAGTATTTGAACGTCTGAATCATATCTCCCCTGTCTCTCCTTTCCTCTAGGGTATACATATTCAGGGCTTCCATTCTCTCCACATACGTCTTCTGCCACAAGCCTCCTATCATTTTCGTCGCCCTCCTCTGGACTGCCTCAAGTCTTCTTACATCTTTCGCCAGATACGGTCTCCAAAACTGAACACAATACTCCAAGTGGGGCCTTACCAATGACCTGTACAGGGGCATCAACACCTTCTTCCTTCTACTAACTACACCTCTCATTATACAGCCCAGCATCCTTCTGGCAGCAGCCACTGCCTTGTCACACTGTTTTTTTGCCTTTAGATCTTCGGACACTATAACACCAAGGTTCCTCTCCCCGTCCGTGCATATCAGCCTCTCTCCTCCCAGCATATACGGTTCCTTCCTATTATTAATCCCCAAATGCATTACTCTGCATTTCTTTGCATTGAATTTTAGTTGCCAGGCATTAGACCATTCCTCTAACTTTTGCAGATCCTTTTCATATTTTCCACTCCCTCTTCGGTGTCTACTCTGTTACAAATCATGGTATCATCTGCAAAAAGGCACACTTTTCCTTCTAACCCTTCAGCAATGTCACTCACAAACATATTGAACAGGATTGGCCCCAGCACCGAACCCTGAGGGACTCCACTAGTCACCTTTCCTTCCTTCGAGCGACTTCCATTAACCATCACCCTCTGGCGTCTGTCCGACAGCTAGTTTCTGACCCAGTTCACCACTTTGGGTCCTAACTTCAGCCCTTCAAGTTTGTTCAACAGCCTCCTATGAGGAACTGTATCAAAGGCTTTGCTGAAATCCAAGTAAATTACATCTAGCATATGTCCTCAATCCAGCTCTCTGGTCACCCAATCAAAAAATTAAATCAGGTTTGTTTGGCACGATTTACCTTTTGTAAAGCCATGTTGCCTCGGATCCTGTAACCCATTAGATTCAAGGAAGTACACTATCCTTTCTTTCAGCAACACTTCCATTATTTTTCCAACAACTGAAGTGAGACTCACCGGCCTGTAGTTTCCTGCTTCATCCCTATGATCACTTTTATGAATAGGGACCACATCCGCTCTCCTCCAATCCCCAGGAATCACTCCCGTCTCCAGAGATTTGTTGAACAAGTCTTTAATAGGACTCGCCAGAACCTCTCTGAGCTCCCTTAGTATCTTGGGATGGATCCCGTCTGGTCCCATCGCTTTGTCCACCTTCAGTTTTTCAAGTTGCTCATAAACACCCTCCTCCGTGAATGGCGCAGAATCTACTCCATTTTCTCGTGTAACTTTGCCAAACAATCTCGGTCCTTCTCCAGGATTTTCTTCTGTGAACACAGAACAGAAGTATTTGTTTAGCACATTTGCTTTCTCCTCATCACTCTCCACATATTGGTTCCCAGCATCTTTTAGCCTAGCAATTCCATTTTTTATCTTCCTCCTTTCACTAATATATCAGAAAAAAATTTTATCTCCATTTTTTACATTTTTAGCCATTTGTTCTTACGCCTGTGCCTTCGCCAAACGTATCTCTCTCTTGGCTTCTTTCAGTTTCACCCTGTAGTCCTTTCTGCTCTCCTCTTCTTGGGTTTTTTTTATATTTCATGAACTCTTTCGCCTTTATTTTCTCAGCCACTAGGTTGGAGAACCATATCGGCTTCCCTTTTCTCTTGTTTTTATTGATTTTCTTCACATAAAGGTCCGTAGCCATTTTTATTGCTCCTTTCAGCTTAGACCACTGTCTTTCCACTTCTCTTATGTACTCCCATCCTAACAGCTCTTTCTTCAGGTACTTTCCTATTGCATTAAAGTCCGTACGTTTGAAATCTAGGATTTTAAGTATCGTGCGGCCGCTCTCCACTTTAGCCATTATATCAAACCAAACTGTTTGATGATCGCTACTTCCCAGGTGAGCACTCACTTGAACATTAGAGATACTCTCTCCATTTGTGAGGACCAGATCCAATATTGCTTTTTCCCTTGTGGGTTCTGTCACCATTTGTCTGAGCAGAGCCTCTTGAAAGGCATCCACTATCTCCCTACTTCTTTCCGATTCCGCAGATGGAACATTCCAGTCCGCATCCGGCAGGTTGAAATCTCCCAACAGCAGAACCTCCTCTTTCCTTCCAAACTTTTGGATATCCACAATCAGATCCTTATCAATTTACTGCGATTGAGTCAGAGGTCTGTAGACTACACCCACGTAGATAGAAGTTCCATCTTCTCTTTTCAGAGCAATCCATATCGCTTCTTCCTCTCCCCAGGTCCCTTGCATTTTGGTCGCTTGGATATTGATCTTTACATAGAGAGCTACTCCTCCACCTTTATGACCATCTCTGTCCTTCCTAAAAAGATGATATCCCGGTATGTTTACATCCCATCCATGTGATTTACTGAACCATGTCTCTGTGATAGCGACAATATCTAGATCTGCCTCTAACATCAGGGCTTGCAGATTATGAACTTTGTTGCTTAGACTGTGAGCATTTGTGGTCATCGCTTTCCAGCTATTTTTCAGCGATAATCTCCTTTTTCATATGGATTTTTGTTTCGTTTCACTTTCCGTTGCAATACTAAGAAATGAGTTGCTGATATTGCTTATATTGCAGTCTTTACTAACATCACATCTTTTCTTTTGCCGGGGGTGGTCTCTATAATTCTGCTTCGTACATACACCACCCCCACCTTCTAGTTTAAATGCCTAGAAAAATATTGTCTAAATTTCTCTGCAAGGTTTCTTTTTCCTGCTGTAGTAATATGTAGCCCATCAGTGCAATATAGCTTATTGTCCTTTCATGTATTTCCCCATCCTCCTATGTACCTGAAGCCTTCTTGATGACACCAGGCTTTGAGCCATCTATTAAAGTCCTCTGTGTTTTTCACTCTTTGCTCTCCCTTTCCATATGCAGGCAGTATTTCAGAAAAAGCTAAAGTCTTTACAAAAGGTTTCACGCCCTCACCAAGCTCCTGAAAAGCTTTCTGTGCTGCAAGTGTGGAGTTGTTGGCCAGGTCATTTGTTCCCAGATGGATAACAACATCAGTGTTAAAATCCTTAGTTTCTTCCTTAATTATAGTCAGTATTTGCCTGGAACTCCTGGTAGCTGAGGATCCTGGAAGACATATCACTATTTTGGTCTCCTCGCCCTGTGCTCCAAGGCTAATGCCTCTGATGAAGGAATCCCCCAACAGTAATAGTTTTCTGTTTTTGGCTTTTTTATTTGTGCTTAGGGTGCGCTTGTTCTCTTGAGTTACCTTCATTGGTTCCAGTCCCACCTCCCTTCTGTTTTCTTGAGTATCGCAGTGCAGTAGTGGAGCGAAGGAATTCTGTAGAGGTAATATTAGTGAAGGTGGATGTTTCTGTGTTACATGTCGCAGTCTTCCTGAGCCTACTGTGACCCATTTATTCCTGGGCTGTTTTATTCTTTGAGGTAGAGGTGGTAAGTTGGTATGATTTTGTGGAGTGATGGAAGCTGCTTTAATTGTATTCAATTCCTGTTTAAGTTTGCAGAGCTCCTCCTTAATACTAGCAAGTTGAAGACAGATGGGGCAAGCCTTAAGCCTCCAAATAATCTGTCTTGGAATTAAAGCATAAATCCAATTTATCCATAAATCCATATTATTATTCATAAATCCAGATATTAATTTGTACCACTGAGCAGCCTGGTGTCCCAGAAAATCCACCTGAAAACACAAGAATGGCAAGCTATACTGATTAGAAAGATTTTTCCAATCAGGGAACCCTACCTGAATGGCCTGCTTCAATTGCAACCACTTATAATTTTGTGATTTATTAAGACCATATTTGTGTTGCAATTGTGAAAAGTCAAGCAGCTTACTATTAGAAATAACATCATCTAAAGTGTGTATACCTGCCTTCATCCAATATTTCCAGATGACCTTAAATCTGCCAATTTGAATCTTGGAGTTTAGCCATAGGGTCTGATACGTTGATTTGAGTATTGAAATAGGTGTTAAATTATTAACATATCTTAAGGTTTTCCATGTATCTACTAGTATTCTATTTTCTTTATATAACCTAGGCATTTTGATACTGAGAACATGGCTTAATCTCAGAGGAAACATGAGTTGCCATTCCAACGTCAACCAATCGGGGTACTTTTCTATGAGCTCTGGGAGGATCCAATACATACCCTGGCACATAATATAGGATTGATGATACCTATAAAAATTAGGAAAATTTACTCCACCCTCCGTGATTGGCTTTTGTAAAGATACTAGAGCAACTCTTGCAATTTTACCCAGCCAAATAAATTTTGTAAGAATACTATTTAATTTTTTATAGAAGGACCCCGGAAAAAACACTGGTAACATACCACAGGCAAAATCATCATTTTAATAGTTTGAACTCTCCCCCACCAAAATAGATGTAATGGGTTCCATTGCTCACACATTTCCACGACCTTTTGCAAAAAAAATTTCTCATTCACTTTCATTGTCTCATCTAGTGTATTTTTTATCCAAATGCCTAAATATTTTATCCACTCTTCTTTCCAAAGAAAGGGAAATGAATCAAATAATTCTTTTGTACAATGTACATTTAATGGAAGAATTTCTGATTTACTCCAATTTATTTTGTATCCTGAAAATTTCCCAAATTTCTCTATTAAATCCAACAAATGTGGAATGGTTGTTTCAGGATTCCTCAAATGAAGCAATATGTCATCTGCATAAGCGGAGACCTTATATTCCCGACCTGTGTAAGGAACACCCTGTATCTCCTTTGCCTGTTGAATAGCTAATAATAAGGGTTCTAATACAATATCAAAAAGCAAAGGAGACAAAGGACAATCCTGTCTAACACCTCTCTGCAAACAGAAACGTTCTGAAAAATTGTTATTAATGTACAGTCTAGCAGCAGGGGAGCTATACAAAGTTTGAATCATCTGTATAAAATCCTGAACCAATACCAAACCAGTTCATTGCTTGATATATAAAGGTCCATTCCACACAATCAAAGGCCTTCTCTGCATCTAAGGATACAGAGAAAGCCAGATCTTTCAAGGCTTTTGTTAAGTTTAATATATGAAAAGCTAGCCTGGTGTTATTTGAGGAATGTCTCTGAGCAATGAACCCCGTTTGGTGCATACCAATGATATAAGGGAGAGTCTTAGCCAAGCGTAAAGCCAATAACTTAGCTAAAAGTTTTCCATCTACATTGATTAAAGAAATAGTCCTGTAATTTGAATTTGGCTTCGGTAAAACTATAGTTAAAGATTCTGCCATAGTACCTGTAATGCAACCATTAGTTAGTTGAACCTGATATAAATTTAACAAATGTGGTAATAGGGTATTTTGAAATGATTTATAAAACTCAACCGTAAAACCATCACCTCCTGGAGTGGATCCAACTTGTAGAAATTTCAATGCTGTTTGTAATTCCTTTAATGATATAGGCTCCTCAAGACTTCCTTTTATATGCTCAGGAATTTTTGGTCCCTTGATTAAATTTAAAAACTTTAAACCTTCTAGTTCTTTATTTAAATAAGGCTCGGAAGAATATAAAGCTTTATAAAATTTTAAAAATTATTTTAAGATAGTTCCAATTTGAGAATGTGTTTCACCCTTCTCATGTTTAATTGCTACAATTTTTACCTTTTTCTTCTTTGCTTTGAGATAATTTGCCAATAATCTTCCTGCTTTGAGTTTCCATAATACAAGGCTTGCTGAGAACACAAATCTTTCCTGACCAATTTAGAATAAATCTCATTATACTTACATTTAGCTTTTAAAAGGGCCTGCAAGGTAATTTGTTTCCATTTACAGCCAGTTTTAACTCTAAAGCCTTTATTTCTTGCTCCAAATTAGAAAATTCATTTCTAAGTTGTTTCTTAATATATGCTGAATATGAAATGATTTGCCCCCCTTATGGTAGCTTTGAAAGCATCCCACAAAGTTTCTAAGGAGATTTCCTCTGAGAAATTAATCTAAAAAAAGTCATTCATTTTTATTTGAAATTCTTCAAGAAAGTTTGAGTCTACAAGCAATGTATTATTAAATCTCCATTCAGGTCTACTATTATCTTTTTCTATAAATTTAAACTCAATCCAAACTCCACCATGATCCGATAAAATAATTGGGATCTATGATAGCTTTTGTTACTTGTTGAACTAATTGATCTGACACAAAAATATAATCTATTCATGAAAATGACTTATGAACCTGATAACAAAATGAAAATTCCCTATCATTAAAATGAAGAATCCACCATATATCTTTCAAACCACAAGATAGCACTAGATTATCAAATCCTAATGATTTCAAAATTTTACTTTGTTTTTATCCATCAATGGATCCATAACAGCATTAAAATCTCCTGCTACTATTACATTAGAAGTAGCCAATGGCAATATCAGTTTCTGCAGTTTTGAAAAATTCACCTAGATTCGAATTAGGGGCATATACATTAAAAAGTGTCAGCGCATTATTTCCCATGCTCATATCTACATGCACCCACCTTCCTAGGGGATCTGTCGCAACTAATTTAAACCTTGCTGAACATTTCTTATGTACTAATATAGCTACCCCAGCTTTCTTTCCCACAGCAGGGGCAAAAAAACATTTCTTTACCCATCCTCCCTCTAGCTTTTTTGATTCTGCTGCCGATAAGTGTGACTTTTGAATATAACATACATCCGCATTTTGTTGTTTCAAAAAGCTAAGTATTTTATTTCTTTTAATTGGATGATTGAGGCCATTAACATTTAGTGAAAAGATCTTAAATTCCATTATACCAACAAGAAAACCCCATAAAATATTCTATTTTCTCCATGAATTCATAATTTCCCCAAATCTAAAAACTAGAACCCATATCCATCCCCCCAATAACCCCCTTCCCTAATCCCTCCTTCCCACTCCTCCCCTAATATAAGTGTATACTTGGGAATGCACATTAACAGACCAGGTAGCAAAAAACTCCCAACAGGCAAACAAGTATCCCCATTATATATCTAATAAGTTACATAAAAATTCTTATAACACATCTATTCTTATATTATATCTATCAAGAAAATTGTGTGTGTGTGTGTGTGTATATATATATATACATATATATATGATTTTCCTTCAAAATAAATATACCAATACTATATTATTTAATAAGAGTAGCTAGAGTAGCTAAATAATTTAACTTAAATCAAGAATATGGACCCCTTTTTTTCTCCCTTCTTTCCTTTTCCCCTCTCTTTCTTTAAATATTTAACATTTGCAACCAATCCATATTTAAATCTTTAACTATAACATTTCATGATACATTAAACTATCTGAGATCCAGGTAAATACATAGTAATTAACAATTTATTATTTATAATCAATTCCCTTAAAATATATAAATGCCCATTTAAACCTGTTACCTTCTTCTCTATTAAAATAACATAAGACCCAACTCCCTCTGCTTATATTTATTACTTTAATTAGATCCAACTAATACTTCAACAATACTGTACATTCCAGAGCCCAGAGCCCAGTACATTCCAGAGCCCACCTCTTCAGCCACCCAACTCTAAAGGCCTGCCGATACAAAAGTCACCTAAACAGAACACTTGCCTTCTAAGCAGGTCATCTAAATGACTGGCTGAGCAGAATCATCTTAGCACGCCTCATCCTACCTAAACTTCAGGAAATTATTAAAAACTAACCTATTCAACAGCACTACAACCTAGCCCTCCCTCCCTCCCCTGCTCCCCAAGTTCTCTTTCCCTGCCCTTCTCCCTGCCCACCCACTTTTGTCCCTATTTCGCCCGTTCCCCCGTACACGCATATTTATTGTATCTGTATTCGCTGACTGTAACATCTCGCTGATTGACCTGCCCTTCTCTGTTGTAAACCGTATTCGCTGATTCTTTGTTGTATCTGTATTCACTGATAGTAACTATTTGTGTATCTGTATCTGTATTCACTGATTGTAACTATTCGCTGATTGTCCAGCCCTTCTTTATTGTAAACCGCCTCGAACTACTACGGCTTTGGTGGTATATAAGAAATAAAATAATAATAATAATATTTGACCCATTTAATACATAATACTTAATACATTTGATTCTCTTAACACTCTTACCTCTATTTTCTTTCCTTAAAAATTTCATCCAATAAACAGAAAATCCCCTTTATATATTATCATCAAATAAGATATATAATTTATACATTCCTAATAATGATCACCCTAAAAACATAAATCTACCCTCAAAATTTAACTTGTTAAAGTTTAAAAAGATGCAAACTTTTCCCAAATCCTACATATTTCAGCATCTTAACACGAAGAATCTTCCAAGCAATCTTCCTCTTCCTTTAACAAATCCTCCATTTTCCTTCAGCTATTTTCTTTCTCTAAGCAGCACGAACCTCCAGTTTATTAAATTCATTCCAACCTTGTTCAGCAAATTCACTTCAGGAACCAGTATATTGGAGAGTGAGTGCATGGCATGTCTTAACTCTGCTACTTTCTCTTCAAGGCTTCCACCAAGTCATTTTTAAGAGCATCTTGTCTGCAAATGTCTGAACGGACCTCAGACCATTAACAATGTCCTTGGTTTTCCCAAAATAGATCTCATTGAGTGTGCTTCGGATCTTATTTTACATATTCTCTACTAGTCAATAGAGGACAGAATATCTTCGCACAGGGTAGGGAGCAAATCAATGAGGTCACTCAAAATTTTTTCTAAATTTGTTGGGGGGCAAACGCCTAATTAAATCCAAGGCACAGCCCAGCTGTTTGTCATTCATTGCTCCGTCGCTCACTGTGGTGTGGCGGTGTCTCATCTCCTTCTCCAGGCCCGGTGCTTCCACTTCCTCGGCGCCTAGAAAATAAGTAACAGGAAGCTTCCATTCCACAATACGCTCTAAGATCCGTTAGGAAGGCGGAAAGTTTAAACGTCATTCACTTGTCTGGATCCGAACGTGCCGAGTTGTTAAATCAAACTGCCTCTTTTAAAAGAACCAAACTGATAGAAATATCAATCCTATTCCTTCTCTTTATCTCTTTTGATCTTTCTCCACTTCACTACAAATCTTTGTATCTATAAGAATATGTATTCTCTCTCAAATCATATTTAAAGTTTCATGTAATTCACCACCACTGTTAAAAAAAAACAACAACCCACCACTCCAATATTTATAAAGGAATTCATAAATACCATTAAAAATTGCATGGCAAAGTGAAAAATAATAAAACAAATAAAAATAGCTGAGAAATATCAATAATATGAGAAGTCACACTGTCATCAATTCTCCACTTTGTATTATGAACTGTTGAAGCTTATCAGGATCTTCAAAGTTCGTTGTTATATTATCATAGGTCACCCTCATGATGGCCAGGTAAAGCAACCCATGTTTGGCGCCTAATTGCTTGAGTTGAGGTCGTAATTCTAAAAAATTTTTCCTCATCCTGGCAGTCGCTCTTGCAAAGTCCGTCACAATTGATATCCTTGATCCTTGAAATTTTAAACTTCTATTTTCTTTAGCCAACCTAAAAATTTCCATAACCTGTTGGAATCTGAGCATTTTGAATATTAACGGGCGTGGCCCAGACTGCCGAGTAGATCATCTGGCCGGTATTCTGTAGGCCCGCTCAAATTCTAAAGGAAATTTTGTACTGAGGGGTAGCAGTTTAGGCAAAAACTTCTCCAAAAATTCAATTGGATCTTTCCCCTCAATCCCTTCTGGTAACCCAAGAAGCCTCTGTTTGAACAATCCTCAAGTTCTCTAGACAAGCCTTGTATTTTCTTAGTATCCAGTTTCCACTGATGTATTTCTCATTCAGTGACCTCAACTCTCTTTTCTAACTGCTCTACTTTAAGGTTCGCAAGCTGTAACTGTTTTGTAAGACCCGCGACCTCCTCTTTTATCTCTATTAGTTTCTGTGCGTTATCCAGCACTATTTCCCTTATATTCCGAAGTTCATTAAGAACTTCGTTACTTTCCTGGGGCTCCTTAGGCAACAGAACTTTTGACGGGGTTGCTGGCTCTGGTTTCGATCTTTTCGTGCTACCCGTGGTAGGTACGCCAGCAAAATCAGCTTTCGTTTGTCTTCCGGTAGCCATGTTACCTTAAATCTTCTTTTTGAAAAGAAAAAAATCTTTTTAGTAAATTATATATAACTAGTTTTTTAGCCCGTTACATTAACGGGTGCTAGAATAGATGTGTAGACTTAGGCATTTCTTTCTTTCTTTCTGTCTCTCTCCCTGCCCTCTTTCTTTCTTTCTGTCTGTCTTTCTTTCTGTCTCTTTCCCTGGCCCCCTGTCTGTCTTTCTTTCTGTTGCTCTCCCTTCCTCCTGTCTGTCTTTCTTTCGTTGTCTCTCTCCCCGTCTGTCTTTCTTTCTATATTACTTGCTGCACTTCTTTGAGGGAGTAAACAGGCTGATAGACAAGGGCGACCCGGTCGTCATTGTATATCTGGATTTTCAGAATGCGTTTGACAAACTTGAACAACTACTTCGGAAAACTGCATACCATGGAATTGAGGGTGAAATACTCACGTGGATTAAAAACTGGCTGGAGCATAGGAAACAGAGAGTGGGGGAAAATGGACAATTCTCAGACTGGAAGAGCATCACCAGTGGCGTGTCGCAGGGCTCGGTGCTTGGACCCGTGCTCTTCAACATTTTTATAAACGATCTGGACATTGGTACGAGATGATTAAATTTGCAGATGATACAAAGTTATTTATAGTGAAGACACAGGGGAATTGCGAAGATCTGCAACATGACATAATCAAGCTCGAGAAATAGGCATCGAAATTACAAATGAGGTTCAACGTGGATAAGTGCAAAGTGATGCATGTTGGGAACAAAAGTCTCATGCACGAATACAGGATGTCCGGGGCGGTACTTGGAAAGACCTCCCAGGAAAGGGACTTGGGAGTTCTGATTGAGAAGTCCATGAAGCCGTCTGCGCAATGTGCTGCGGCGGCGAAAAGGGCGAACAAAATGCTAGGAATGATCAAGAAGGGGATCACGAACAGATCGGAGAAAGTTATCATGCCGCTGTACCGGGCCATGATGCGCCCTTACTTGGAGTACTATGTACAGCACTTTTGGTCTTCGTACATGAAGAAGGACATGGTATTACTTGAAAGGGACCAGAGAAGAGTGACTAAAATGGTTAAGGAGATGGAGGAGTTGCCGTACAGTGAGATTGGAGAAGCTGAGCCTCTTCTCCCTTGAAAAGAGGAGACTGCGAGGGGATATGATTGAAACATTCAAGGTACTGAAGGGAATAGACTTAGTAGAGAAAGACAGACTGTTCACCCTCTCCAAGGTAGGGAGAACGAGAGGACACTCTCTAAAGTTGAAAGGAGATAGATTCCGTACAAACATAAGGAAATTCTTCTTCACCCAGAGAGTGGTAGAAAACTGGAACGCTCTTCTGGAGTCCGTTATAAGGGAAAACACCCTCCAGGGTTTCAAGACAAAGTTAGACAAGTTAATGCTAAAATGGTGAGACTGGACTTATTTGGAGCACTGGTCTTGACTTAGGAGCCGCCGCGGGAGCTAACTGCTGGGCAGGATGGACCACTGATCTGACCTAGCAGCGGCAACTCTTATGTTCTTATGTAGGGGTAGTTAGGGACAGTGGAGTTTTTTTTTCAGAGTGAGAACTTTAATTTCAATTTCTGTGTCCGAATCATATAGCTTTTGGGCGTCTGGAAGCTCTTGAATTTCAGAGTCTGCTAATTCATGCATTTGTTTCCCAGTATCTGGCGGTGATTCAATCGTTTTTTCAGCTGGTGGGTAATAGAGAATGACCCGGGGAAAAAATCTGTCCCCGTCACTGCACCGTCCCCGGCCCACCATCCTCTGCACCGCCCCGTCACCGCCATTCCCTTCACCGCCCCGTCACCGTCATCCCTTTCACCGCCCCATCACCGCCACTGCCATCCCATTCACCGCCCCATCACCGTCCCCGTCTAGCACCCATCTTCTTCCCTCCGGGTTATTCCATGTCAAGTGATCAAGGGCTCCCTGCATGACCATCACGGATTTTGATAAAACTTTATGCACAAAGTCCCACATATATCAAACGAACTTTGGTAAAGTTTTAGTTTCGCCTGTGGAATATTCGTGGAGATATAGCCATTTGTTTGACCCCATACTGCAATGACATACAGTACGACAGTGACATTCTGACAACTTTGAGACACAATATCTCACGAGCTATGTTTCCAAAAAAACTGAAACTTAGCTACCTGCACAACTTTTGGAGCTCTATTCAGTGCTATCAATAATAATTTTTGTCGAGCACTGAGTGAATGGCTGAATTACAGTAAACTTAGCCGAAAAAATTAGTGCTCCAAAAAAAGTCAAAGTTTGACATTACTTAGCTCCCACAATAATTGAGTAATAAATGCGAAATTTGGCGCATAATGTCTCAGTACAACGTTGTTTTCAAAAGTACAATTTCAACCTCCAAGCTCTTTCCATTAGTTTACAAATTAAGTGTAAAGTTGCTAATTTGTGTAAAAAGGCCAAAAATAGGGTATTTTCAGCCTGCTTTTACAGAAAAATACCTTTCAGAAACTCTTTCAAATCAGTCTCATTAGAAAGAGCATATTTCAAACCCCCTAGAAAAGTGGGCTTCATTTTTCAACGCAGGTTAACAATGCCCGAAAAAGGAGGACAAAGTTGGGAGATGTCACCAATGCAACGGCCTACGTTTCAACTTACAATTATGTCACTTTTCACACTGTTTTTCCCTGTTTATTTTTACTCAAGCTTTGGGTACAATTATAGTGTTCTTAATTAATGATTATTCCTAACTAGAAATTGAGGTGATAATTTTGTTGCATGCAGATCACAAATTACAACCTGTTTTCTTTTTCAGATCCACATTATTATTAATTCAGTTTAAAATGGATACCAACGAATCGATGCCAACAAAGTGGACTTCACTTCGGCTTGGGAACCATATAAGATATCCAATTTAGGCTTGGGAACCTAGGATAAGACACCCTAATCATTGGCTTTCGAACCAGGAAGATACCAACAAAAGGCTTTGGAACCTTGACAAAGAAACCAAATGCGAGGCTTGGGAACCTGGACGAAGTGGCCCACCCGTGGCTGGTATTGCACAGCTATCGGGCGTGACCCCTTATGGCGATGGGGTTGCCAGTTCAAACTCTTGAACTGGTAGTGACAATGTCACCAAGGACCAACACAATAGAGTAGTAGTAATACTACGTCAATACAAAACTGTAACAATAAAAATGACAGAACTATGTTGAAATAGAGGTTGTTGCCGTGGCAACGTCTCCCAACTTTGTCCCCCTTTTTCAGCCATTGTTAACCTGCGTTGAAAAATGAAGTCCACTTTTCTAGGGGGTTTGAAATATGCTCTTTCTAATGAGACTGATTTGAAAGAGTTTCTAAAAGGTATTTTTCTGTAAAAGCAGGCTGAAAATACCCTATTTTTGGCCTTTTTACACAAATTAGCAACTTTACACTTAATTTGTAAACTAATGGAAAGAGCTTGGAGGTTGAAATTGTACTTTTGAAAACAACGTTGTACTGAGACATTATGCGCCAAATTTCGCATTTATTACTCAATTATTGTGGGAGCTATGTAATGTCAAACTTTGACTTTTTTTGGAGCACTAATTTTTTCAGCCAAGTTTACAGTAATTCAGCCATTCACTCAGTGCTCGACAAAAATTATTATTGGTAGCACTGAATAGAGCTCCAAAAGTTGTGCAGGGTAGCTAAGTTTCAGTTTTTTTGGAAACATAGCTCGTGAGATATTGTGTCTCAAAGTTGTCAGAATGTCATTGTCGTACTGTATTTCATTGTGGTATGGGGTCAAACAAATGGCTATATCTCCACAAATATTCCACAGGCGAAACTAAAACTTTACCAAAGTTCGTTTGAGACATGGTGGACTTTGCATATGAAGTTTCATCAAAATCCGTGATGGTCATGCAGGGCACTTTCCAAGAATCTGATCACTTGACATGGAATGACCCCTCCGCTCCCCCATAGTCTGGCATCTGTCTTCTTCCCTTCCAGCGTCTTCTCCCCACTCTGCCTTCCACATTTCCTTTCAGGGTCTGTTCCTCTCTACCCTCTTTCAATGTCTGTTCTATTCCTTTCCACCACCACCCTTCCCTCCCTCCTTTACCATCTGTTCCTTTCTACCACCCTTCTTTCATATCTTCTATCAGTCCCCCCACCATCACTAGCAGTCTCTCTTCTCCCTTACCATGAGCAAATAGAACTTCTGAAAATTGTATTGCTGAGGCATTATTTCTAGTACGCCTTTTTTTCCAGATGGATAATGACATCAATTTTATAATTCTTACTGTCTGCTCTGATTTCATTCACCATTTGGTTTGTGTTTTGTACCTGAGGATTCCATGAGGCATTTAACCTTTTCCTGTCTCTTCTGTGATTTCAAGTTGATTCCTTCAATAATGGAGTCTCAAGGCAGTAGCAGTTTTCTATTTTGGGCTCTTTTGACATTGTTTAAGGGATTTCTTGTACATTTGGTGCTGGTCTTCTTTGATGAGGTCACTTCAGAATCTATTTCCAAGGAAGAGAAATTTTTTCCCTTTCACCCCCTCCTTCCTTGTGTGAGCCACACGCGGTTCCCGCAAGCAAGTAATTTTATATCATTTTCATTCTATTCATTCATAGAAATTAAAGTCTAGATAATGCCAGTCACATAACAAAACATGATTTTACGAAAATAATTCCCTGCACAGTCAAGCCTGCAAAGATTACTAGATGTCTTTCAGCAGCTCCCCTCCCTCCCTCCCCCTTATCTTTGTGGCCAAGTCAAAATGATCTACCAACAATAAAATTTTAAAAACACAAAGCACGCTGTACGCAGAGAAAATGTTAATTATCATTTATATTCCGCGGGTTTTCAAAGAGGTCAAGGCAGATGACTTTATGCAATGTCACCTCAGTAACAACTATACAAAAATAGACAAATATTCCCCCTCCCTTTTTACTAAACTGCGATAGCGGTTTTTAGCGCAGGGAGCTGCGCTGAATGCCCCACGCTGCTCTTGACGCTCATAGGCTCCCTGCGCTAAAAACCGCTATTGCGTTTTAGTAAAAGGGGGCCATAGTGCAAAATATAGACAGCAGATATAAATTCTCAGAACGGACACATTTTGATCACTAAGTTGAAAATAAAATCATTTTTCCTACCTTTTTGTCTGGTGATTTCATGAGTCTCTGGTCCTTCTTTCTTCTCCTCCCCCCCTCTTTCTTTCTCTCTCCCCCTGGCCCCCCTCTTTATTTCTGCCTTTCTTTCTCTCTCCCCCTGGCCTCCCTCTTTATTTCTCTCTCCCCCTGGCCCTCCTCTTTCTTTCTGCCTTTCTTTCTCTCCCCCTTGACCCCCTCTTTATTTCTGCCTTTCTTTCTCTCTCCCTCTGGCCCCCCTCTTTATTTCTGCCTTTCTTTCTCTCTTCCCCTGGCCTCCCTTTTTATTTCTCTCTCCCCCTTGCCCTCCTTTCTTTCTCTCCCTCTTGACCCCCTCTTTATTTCTGCCTTTCTTTCTCTCTCCCCCGACCCCTCTTTATTTCTGCCTTTCTTTCTCTCTCCCCCTGGCCCCCCCTCTTTATTTTTTCCTTTCTTTCTCTCTCCCCCTAGCCCCCACAAAGCCATCGTGCCAATTTCTCCACTTCCACGATTCTTTCCCTACCCTCACCCCCAAGCCAGCAGCCGATTTCTCTCTGCTCCTTCCCCGATGTCCTGAACTTCATCGGGCAGCAGCAGCAGCATTCACAATTCACTGCTGTTGCCCGCTTCAGGCCTTCCTCTCTGTCGGGTCCTGTCTTCATGAAAATAGGAAGTAGGCAGGACCCGGCAGAGAACAAGGCCTGAAGCCGGCAACAGCAGCGAATTGTAAACGCTGCTGCTGCCCGAAGAAGGTAATGGAGCACGAGGCAGACAGCTTCTCCTCCCTCCCAGCCAAACCCCCGCTGACCCTCCTATCTCCCCCCCTCCATGAACCTTTCCGACCCTCCCAGCGAGAGCAGCAAACCTCCTTCGCGGCTTTCTCCTCCCTCTGCCGCGTCACTGATGACGTCATCAGTGATGCGGCAGAGGGAGGAGAAAGCCGACGCTACTGGAGGGAGGTTTGCTGATTTCGCTGGGAGAGTCGGAAAGGTTCACTTGGGGGGAGAGATAGGAGGGTCAGCGGGGGTTCGGCTGAGAGGGGGGAGAAGCGGTCTGCCTCGGTGCTCCAAGGCCTGGCGCCATTACCTTTTTCGCCCCTCCCGCCCCCCCCCATTGGTACGCTACTGCTCTCCAGCTCTCCTTACTTTGCCGGTTTTCTTTTTCGGCGACCGGCAAAGCTTTCAAAGAGCCGCGCACGCGCGGCTGCTCTTCAATCTTCTGCTCTGCTGCAACTTCCTGTTTCCGGTTGGGTCAGAGCAGAAGATTGAATACTGAGCAGCCGTGCGTGCGCGGCTCTTTTGAAAGCGTTCCGGTCGCCGAAAAAGAAAACCGGCAAACTAAGGTGAGGTGGAGAGAGGAAGCTGGTTAAACGATCGAGCCGGCGTGTGGGTGGGTGGGTGGGGGCTGCGGGATCCGCACGATCCTTTATGTCTCACTGCGGTGACAAGACCATTCATCGCTCCACGGGGCGGTGATGGCCTTGTCCCTGTCCCCACAGAGGCTGCTAATTTTCATTCCCCGTTTTTGGTGGGTTACCCACGGCTAAACGCATTAGCCGCGGGTAAACCGCCACCGTGTCATTCTCTAGTGGGTAACCCTCTTTCTCTACATCACAGTCTTTAAGAAAGTCACGAGACCTCTTGGAAGGACTTTTTTCAGCTGTGTGTTAAAGGGGTCCACGTTTTCTTTGTCTGATTTGTACAATTTTTCTGCCATCAGGTATCTTTTTCTGCATCAAGGTCTTAAAGAAAGTAACTCAATCTACGAGCTCTCATGAAAGTCATTTTGTTTGGCTTGAGAACTTTTATTTCTGCTTGTTAAAGAGCATCCCCCCATATCATGTGCTAATGCATACGTCACTATGACAACACCAGTAGGCAGGGACATGTTCAGACAGGGTTTTTTTTCATGTTTAAAACTCCCTGGCTTTATCAGGAGCAGCAACAACATTTATGATTAACCAGCTTATCAATTGTCACCATGACAATAGCTTTGCATCTAACTTTCCAGTGTTTATGTTGCTTATTTTCTTCACTTAGATCCTTCTTCCATTCTAATAGCCTCTTTCACTTCACCTTTTAACCTTAACTCGGGAAGAAATTGAGACTATGCATACCTATTGGGCACCAGGGGAAAAAAACACACCAAGAAATATAATTGTATGTCTAGAGTTATAAACTAAAAGAAGCTAATCGCCATAAAAATACCCTTAGCGCGCTTGCGCACTTCAAACTTGGTGGGTCCGTGATCCGTGGTGTCGCACCCATGCAGTGCCTGCCTCAGCTGATTTCCTGATCTACGATGCCAGCTGACTTCTAACTACACTGTGCATGCCGGCTTCCCGATCCTGTTCCTCTGAAACCAGAAGTTAAGACATGAGGTGGGAGGGAGGAGAAGCGAAGCCAGCAAGCACAGTGTTAGAGCCCTGGAGAATGGGCGAAATTGCTTCCTGGCTAGGGCGGCATTGGCGGGAGATAGGGCATGAAGGCAGGCTTCAACTCGCTGTTCTTGTTTGCTTCGGGCCTTCCTTGCTGCAGGGTCCTGCCTTTGCGGAAACATAAAATAGGTGGGACACGGCAGCGACGAAGGCCCGAAGCAAGCAGGAGCAGCAAGTTTTGAATGCTGAGCTGGCGACAGCTGTGTGAAACTCGGGAAGAGTGGGGGAAGAGAGAATGAGAAATGCTGCCAATGGCTGTGTGAGACCGCGGGGGGAATGTTGATGCAGCATCCTTTTAGGGGGAGAGAGGGAAATAGGGAGAAAGAAGACCAGGGAAAGGTGGGGGAAGAGAAATGCTGCTGTTGCACAGTAGGGAGGTAAAAGAAAGGGAGAAGGGCTACTGCTAGACAGGGGGAGCAGAGAAGGAGTGCTGCTGGACAGGGAGGAGGTAAAAAGAAGGGAGAAAAGCTACTGCTGGACAGGGGGAGCAGGGAAGGGGTAAAGCTGGACAGGGCAGAGCAGGGAAGGGGTAATGCTGGACAGGGGGAGATAAAAAGAAGGGAGAAGGCTACTGCTGGACAGGGGGAGCAGGAAGCAAAGAAAGAAACAGAAAGAATGGCCACAGCGCCTCATTGTGCTAAAAGTTTACACATCTGTTCTAGCACCCGTTAATGTAACGGGCTTAAACACTAGTCATAAAATTTAAAAAAAAAAAACCCCATAATGTGGGAAATCAGCAATCAGTTGGGACATTTACAAAATCTCTGTGTATAGGGATGTGGCTGCGATTACTCTCTAAAGACTTCTTCAAAAAAGAGAAATTATATCATTTCAATTATAACTATAAATATGTATAATTGTGCTCAGTGAAAGCTAAAACAAGCTTTTGATATACGAGCTCAGGACTCTACCAGCTCAGGCTTAAATGCATCATAGCACCCCCTCCTTGCCTATCACTAGATTTTCACTTTTTCTGAACAAGGTAAAAAGCAAATTATCAAAAATGAAGGGTACTGTATTTTTCGCTCCATAAGACACACTTTTTTCCCCAAAAAAGTAGGCGGAAATAAGATCTTATGAAGCAAATATACAAAAAAACCAAAACAAAACCCCGGCGGTACCTTTAAATGTTGGAGGTTGGTGGACGGCTGCCTGCTGCTTGTCAGCAAGTGTGCTAATGCCTAAGTGTTGCTTCCCTAATTGGGCCGGTCGCTGGTGCTTCACAGGGCTGCTGCCTACCGGTACGTAGGTGCCAGCGGCGCACAAGTGCGCTGCTGCGTGGGCAGGCACCACTTCTGAATAACTGCTCAGTTCTTGTGCGCCGCTGGCCCAGACGTGCCGGTAATCAGCAGGCAGCAGCCCTGCAAAGAGCCAGCGACCGAGCCAATTAGGGAAATGTCCAGACCCAGGCATTAGCGCACTTGTGTGCTGCAGCCCCCCGACAAGCAGCAGGCAGCTGTCCACCGACCTCCAACATTTGAAGGTTCCGCCAGGGGGCGGGGGGGCTGGGACAGAATTTAACAGGGCCGGGATTGAATTTAACGGAGCTGGGGGGTATGTAAAAATGATGATTGATTGGGGGGTGCTGGGTCAGAATTTAAAGGTGCTGGGGGCTGGGATTGACTTTAAATGTGCTGGGGGCATGTACAAATGATTGGGGGGCTGGGACGAAATTTAAAGGTGTCGAGTATATATTAGTATACAATTTGGTTCAGAATGGGTTTTTTTCTTGTTTTCCTTCTCTAAATCTGAGGTGCGCCTTATGGTGAAGGTGCAAAAAATATGGTACATATCTTTAGCTGGAGAAGTTGATACGCTCATAATACTTCAAATCCAAAGTGCTCAGTGCTCCCCATTGATATCAAAAATAAAACATCAAAAAACAAAAAAATAAAAATGCAAAACCATAATCCATATAAGAAGGGTATTTCTGTGATGGTTATCCATATTTGGGCTTCAGAAGTGTTCTATTGTTGGTTTTGATACTTTTAGGCATCTCGGTGTGGTGCATTTACATATTGTTTATGAGTGTATAGTTTTTACACACTATCTTCACCCTGTGTGTATTTTAGATTACTATATTTATCCTATATCTACATTTATCCAACATATTTATACCATAATACATTCATTTTATGTATATACATTATACTTCATTTATCTGTGTTTTATTTATCATATACTTTGCATTTGTGAATTTTCCTGTGTTCATCTTATCATGTTCCAAGAGGGAGGTTGGTTGGTCATCATTTTTTCCTCTTTGCTACTCCCCCTGAATGTTTATTAGTTAAAAGTGGTCTATGAAAAGGATGGCCTTTATTCCTTTCTTGAACTTTCTGCAGTCCTTTTCTAGTTTTAATTCCTTTGGAAGAAAGTTCCACCACATTGGAGCCATCATTGAGAACATTTTTGTCCTGATGCTTTTGTATTTGATGTCTCTGATAGAGGATATTTCCAGTAGGTATTCCTGGCTCAATTTCAGAGCACATGTTGGTGTATGATTGTGTAGTCTGGTTGCTAGATACTGCAATTCTAAAAGATAATGATTTTGTGTGTCAGCAACATGATTTTGAATTTAACCCTGCTTTTGATCAGGAACCAGTGTTAACTCTTTCAGTAGCAGGGTGGCACTCATCTACTTCGATTTATCTGGTAGAAATCTTGTTGCTGTATTTTGTACTATTTGGATCTGCCTAATCATATACTTTGGAACACCCAGCAGGATTGCATTGCATTGCAGTAGTCAAAGATTGAGTGTACCAGGGATATTATTATTTTGGAAGTATGGGGTGCATAAATTCAATAAAATGTATTGAATGAATTAATAATAATAATAGTTAGAACTTCAGCTTGGGAACCAATAGAAGATACCCACCTTAGGCTTGGGAACCAAGGTTAAGCTGCCCAATCATTGGCTTGGGAACCAGACAAGACACCCACTAAAGGCTTTGGAACCACAGTGAAGAAACCGAAAAACCGAAACAACAGGCTTGGGAACCTGTACTAAGAGACCCATCTGTGGCTGGTATTGCACAGCTATCAGGCGTGACCTCCACAGCGATGAGGTCGCTGGTTCAAATTTCTTGAACTAGTAGTGACAATGCCACCATGGACCAAAGCAATCAATTATTTTCCTCATAAAAAATACAATTTATAACTTGAAGAGCTGCCCATATTTGGATGTTAATATATGCTACTACTATGGAAACTTCCATGACCTTTGACCCTTATTTTCAGGTACTGTTTGCTTGCGTTGAAAAACAAAAACAACTTTTTCAGGGGGTCCGAAACATGCTCTTTCTAATAGTTAGTTTGAAAATGTTTCCAAAATATCCTTTTTTGTAAAAGCTGGTTAAAAATACCTAATTTTTGACAGTTTTTGAAAACACAAACTTTAAATTGAAATTATAAAGTATTGAAAATCTGTATTAGTTCCATTGAATAGATCGTAAAAAGTTGTATAAGATTCCCAAGTTTCATTCATTTATCTTCAAAGAACAAGGAAATATTTTGACTCAAAGTTGCCAAAATTGTGCAGGAATACTGTACATCAGGGGTGCCCTATAGGTCGATCTCGAGCGACTGGTAGATTGCCAAGGCAAAGTGAGTCGATTGTGGAGCCCGTTCCGGCAGAACTGATGTCAGGGAGAGGAATACTGGTCGGCCTGATGCAGTTAAGCAGGGAGAGCTTGGGGCGGCGGTGGCTTTGGGGCCCGTTACCCAATGGCGGCGGCAGTGGTTTGGGGAGGGCAGGGAAAAAGAAAGAAAGGGGCAGGCAGGGAGACAGAAGGAAAGAAGGGAAACAGAAAAAAAGGGGGCATGAAGAGAGAAAAAACGAAAGGGAGGCAGGGAAAAAGAAAGGGCAGGGAGAGAGGATGAAAAAGTTGGGGGAGGGAATGAGGTCTGGAGGAGAAGAAGCATACAGGCTTAAAGAAAGGAAGAAAGATTGGATGCACAGTCAGAAGAAGAAAGTGCAACCAGAGACTCATGAAATCACCAGACAACAAAGGTAGGAAAAATGATTTTAGTTTCAATTTAGTGATCAAAATGTGACTGAATTTATATCTGCTGTCTATATTTTGTAATATGGCCCCCTTTTACTAATCCGCAATAGCGGTTTTTAGCACAGGGAGCCTATGAGCGTCGAGAGTAGCGCTGGGCATTCAGCGCAGCTCCCTGCGCTAAAAACTGCTATTGTGGTTTAGTAAAAAGGGAGGGGGTATATTTGTCTATTTTTGTATGGTTGTTACTGAGGTGACAGTGCATAAAGTCATCTGCCTTGACCTCTTTGAAAAAACCCCGGAATAGGAATGATAATTAACATTTTCTCAGCGTACAGTGTGCTTTGTGGGTTTTTTTTTATTTTATTGTTGGTAGATCATTTTAACTTGGTCATTTTAAAAGTAGCTCCCAAGCCCAAAAAGTGTGGGCACCCCTGCTGTACATGATTGTAGTATGATATCAAACAAATATATCTCCACAATTATTTCACTGGTGGATCTTAAACTTTACCAGAGTTTGTTTAGGTCAAGTAAGATTCAGCATACAAAGTTTCATCAGAATCTGTGATTGTGAGGGGTCACGTGATGTACTCAACCTAAGAAGATGTGTCTCAGCACTTCTCCTGATCCCTGTGCTCTTTAATAGGCTTTTTCTTATTATATTTTTGCTTTCGGGGTCCCCAGCCTTTTCTCCCCTACAGGGTTTTATGTGGGCTGTCTACCTATCTTCTTTCTGGCGTGTTTCCTGAGGGATGATGACACGAGCCTCGAAGCCTGCTAGGTTTCCAAGAGGCCCTTCCACCCCCGCTAAGATGGTAGCATCGACACCTCCTGCACTGGCCCTGCAAAGCCCAACGATCACTATGCCATCAGATTCAATCAAGGAATTGAAAAATCTACCTTACCACCTTATTAAATGACAAACTGACCCGTCTGCAGACCACCATGGACAGGATCAAGGACACCTTGGAAAGGCAAGCTGCACGATTGCAGCAGGTGGAGAACAGGATCGTACGGGAGCATTAGAGGCGAGAGGCTAAATTATGGCAGAGAAGGTTCGCTGGCTGGAGGACCGGGTTGAGGACATGGAGAACTGGAGCCGCCAAAACAATATCAGGCTCATTGGTTTGCCGGAGTCGCTCACGGAGGCGGACTTGCGGATCCTGGTGTCCATGTGGCTGCCAAAGGAAATTGGCATGGAGCTGGAAGACACCCCTTTGTTAATCGAGCGGGTCCATCAGCTGGGATTACGCCGCGACGAAGATTGTCGACCGAGGCCGGTAATAGCCCGTGTTCTTAACTTTGCCGATAAGCATCGGCTTATGGCCTTCTATAAGGCAAAAGGGGGCCTTTCCTATGAGGGCCAGCGGCTTTTGATCTTTCAGGATTACTCCCCACGGGTCTCTGAGCAGCAGAGAGCGATGGCACCTTACTGCACTCAACTTCACCAACGGCAGCTGTGCTTCACCTTGCAATACCCAACGAAACTCCGAGTACACCACGAAAACAGGGCTCTCTAATTTTCCACACCGGAGGAGATATGCGTCTTTCTGGAGGACCTGTGGGCTGACATTCTAGCCATCGTGGACGCCGAAGTCTCTGATCCCTGACTGGTACCCTGCTTTGTGATACCGGGACCTGCTCTGTGCTGCCTGCGGACCAATTGATTACCCTGCCCAGCATGACTTTTCTTTTCTCTCCCTTGTTGATTTCTCTGTATCTGTTTTTGCTATCTTTCTTGTCCCCCTCTTTCCCTTTCATTGGAATGGGGGGCCTTCTTGGTTTCTGCTTCTTTTTACTCTATTTTTTTCCCGCTCCCATTCTTTCTCAACCGCTTCGGAGTGCGTGCTTCTAACTGGAAAGACTTGCGGTTGACCCTGCTTGTGGATGTGGTGGTACACTTTTCTGTTTCCACTTACTCTTTCCGATATCTCTCTTTTCTTTCTTTCTCTCCATCCTTGGGGTGGCTGGAGTTCTTTACTATTCTTTAGACAGCTTGGGACTGTTGTGTGCTAGATCACCTTACCGATCATGTTGGCTTCCGAGACTTTGTGTGTTCAGTTGACAGCCCGGCTGCAATGTCAGAGCTGTGCGGACTCTGCTTTCTATCTGTATTTGCTTAATATGCTGCTCTGGTGCATAAGCCATACTATATATGGCTGTGAGCTCTTCTATCTTCCTTCCAGTTGCCCTTGCTTAGAGGGGGGGATTTATGGTTCTGGGGCCCCTTGGGTTCTGTGGGTGGGAAAGGGTCTTTGAACATTGGGCATCAGTACTGCAGGGGCTGGCAAGGGCGGGGAGCTATGGGATATGATCCGAGGGGAATCAAGAGGCATGGCACCGGAGGCTGCTGATAGGAAGGGAAGCAATCTGGCCACACCCCTTTCTTATTGGGGGGAAGGATGGCTTCCTTCTGTTCGTTATTCTTGGGCTGGTCTGCGGGCACCCCTTGTGGCCCCGGGGGCTGGAGCTGGTGGTCCAGGGAGTGCCCTTCTCCTTCTCTGTTTATACATCTTTTGGGTTTGGGAGAGGTGCTGGACAGATGGGTGCGGGTGGTTTCTTTCTAGAACTAGGGATATGAATGTCCTGGGGTGGACTTTCAGTTGAGGAGGGGAGGGGGGAGAAGTTTATTAGGATTTTATATACCGCCTATCAAGGTTATCATGGATGTGTGTGTGTGTAGTGTGCTTGTAGTTGCTGGCTGGTTAGTGGGTAGGGGGTCAGAGGGACGGGGGGCTCTAGCAGAAGAGAGACTAGGGGGACTGCAGGAGCCATGTCATTTTCTCTATTGCCATCCTCTGGAGTCGGACCTAGCTGGGGTTCTGCTCCTTGGACTGTTTGATTTTCCTCACCCTTTGAGAACAGTGGTGGCTCTTTTTGCTTAATAGCTATGGTTAATTTGATAACTGCTACACTTAATGTTGATGGTATACATTCCCCCATAAAGCGTAAGAAAATTCTTACTTGGCTTCGGCAGCGCCGTGTGGATGTGGCATTCCTCCAAGAAATCCACTTGTCTGCTGCTGAGCATGAGAAGCTGCGTAGAGACTGGGTGGGAGATGTGAGATACTCTGCCTATAATAGCAGACAACGGGGGGTGACAATTCTTGTTCATAAACAATTACTTCTCCACATCCATAAGACCATTCAGGATAAGGAGGGTTGTTATGTCCTTGCACTGGAGGAGCTCTGGGGTTTTCAGCTTCTGTTTTGTAACCTTTACGCTCCAAATGTCTATAGCCATACATTTTATTAGGGACTCTTAGGTATTCTGGCTCAATATCCCACCTATCAATTGATTGTTGGGGGGATTTTAATGTTACCACTGACCTTACTCTGGACTGCTCTCCTGCCAAGCCGCACCCCCGGAATTCCCATCAACGGGGGGTGAACTTCCTCTGTGAACATCTTGCGGTGGTGGATATGTGGAGAACTCTTCATCCCTTTGACAGGAAGTACACGTTTTATTCTAACCCTCACAATATGTATTCTCGTCTGGATTACATTCTGGTATTGCATACTCTCTTTTCACAGGTAGATCAGATCTCTATTGATGACACCTCCCTTTCGGACCATTCGGTGGTGGTTCTCATCTTGAAGATCACTTATCAGAAGGGGGATATGACTTGGCGGTTTCCCACAGCTTTATATTCTGACAAGGATTTTCATGCGTTCCTACGGGCCTGATGGTTGGATTATGATTCGCTTAACAATACATCGGATGTGGACCCGGCGGTGTTCTGGGATGCTTCTAAGGCCTTATTGCAGGGTCATCTTATTCAATATGTAACCACTAAACGGAAAAAACAGGGGGAACGGCTTCTTGCTCTTTCAGCAGAATTGGAAGCACTGCGTAGACGCCATCAGGTGAGCTTAGCTGGGCCGGATGGCCAGCGAATCAAATCTATCCGTTTCCAGATCAATGAGATTTTGGACCAACGTGCATGCCAAGACATATCAGAAATTTCATCTTTACCAATGGGGTGGCAAAGCGGGCAAACTCCTTGGGACTCTGGTTAGGCCCTATCGGAAAAAAAAACAGATTATTCGAATGGTAAAGAATCCTAGGGGAGAATGCTTTACTCAGGAGGCTCAAATTTGGGAGTAATTTGTAGACTTCTATAGCACTCTTTATGCGAAGAGGGACTTTACTGAGGCGGAACGGGATAATTTTTTTCAGGATCTCCCTCTCCCGTGGCTTTCCGGGGAACAGGCAGAGCGGTTGAATGCTCTCATATCTTTGAAGGAAATCCGACTGGGGATTAAGAAGCTGAAGCTTGCCAAGTTGCCGAGCCCCAATGGGTTTGGCCTGGAATACTACAAACTCATGCCTGATCTTCTTGCTCAACCCTTGGGGAATTATTTCAACTTTCTCGCCACCACTGCTTCGGGTCCCAGATGTAATTTAGCTCATATTACCTTGCTACCAAAACCGGGGAAGGATCCCGCTCAGGTTGGATGCTATCGCCCGATCTCACTGTTGGACCAAGATGTCAAGCTTTTAGCGGCCATTCTGGCGGCCCGGCTGAATTTTCTCTTAACCAGGCTCATAGGGGATGATCAGGTCGGGTTCGTCCCTCAGCGTTATGCTTCCATGAACCTCCTTAAAGCATTGACGGCGCTGCATGAACATCGGGGAGGGAGTGGCACTTCTGCGATAGCCGGCCTTGATATGGAAAAGGCTTTTGATAGTATCTCTTGGCAGTATCTTTTTTGGGTCTTACAGGAGTATAGTGTTGCTGGGCCTTTCCTTCATTGAATCCAGGGCCTTTACACTGCGCCGCAGGCCCGTCTTATCATCAATGGCAGTTTATCAACTTCTTTTCAGCTCTGCCGGGGGATGCGCCAGAGATGCCCCTTCTCGCCCCTGCTGTTCGTTTTGGCATTTGAACCCTTAGCTATTAAAATTCGCTCCAGCCCTGAGCTCCAAGGCATCCAAATAGGGAGCATGGAGTGTCGTATTACATTATTTGCGGATGATATCCTGCTATTTCCGGACCAGGCCCCCTGTCACCTGCTGGTGGCGTTGCGCTTGGTGGCAGAGTTTGGCTCCCTTTCTGGCCTTAAAGTGAATTGCGTGAAATCTGAACTGTTACCTCTGTCGGAGCTGGGGTGGGAGCCCTACCATGACACCTTGCAAATCCCTCCAGTGCGTAAACCGATGCGCTATCTTGGCATTTATCTGCATCCGAATCCTCGGGTAATGTATCACAGTAACGTGGTGGCTGCCAAAGATAAAATTGGAGCCCTTTGTTCTGCCTGGTGAGATCTCCCGTTGTCATTGCTGGGGCGGATTTCCAGTGAGGCTGGTCAAAGACAGAAATCCAGCTTACCAGTTACTGGCAGGCGACTTGCAAATCGGACAGAATAGACAGGCGGGTGTGAAGCTTCCAGAGGATATTTACAAGAAAGAAGATTAGCAGAGGTAAGTAACCTAATCTTTTGTTCTTGTAAAATAATCTCTGGAAGCTTCACCATAGGGATGTATCAAAGCAGTCCCAACACATCAGGGGATGGGGGGGGCACCCCGATGAGCCCACTGCCAAGACTGAAGCCCCAAAAGCTGCATCATGCTTAGTTGCCACATCAAGTTGGTAAAACTTGGTGAACATATGAAGAGAGGCCCAAGTGGCTGCACTACAAATCTCTTCAGGAGACCACAGTTGATTCTGCCCATGAGGAAGCCATTCCTCTGGTAGCCTGAGCCTTCACCCCAAGGGGAGGTGACTTCCGCCAAAACAAACAGGTGGTCCGAAAGACGCAAGTCATTCGTGGCCTCCAGGTAATCTCAAAAGGAGACGCCGCACATCCAGAAACTGTAAAACACTTGGAGCCCGAATGAACAAAGGCAAGCAGCCAAATTTCCTGGTCGACATGGAATGTAGAAACCACTTTAGGAACAAAAGAAGGCACTGTCCTCAAAATAACCACAGACTTCGAGATACGGAGAAAAGGATCTCTGCACAATAGAGCCTCAATCTCCGACACTCATCATGCATGAGGAAAATGCATGAGGGAAAATGCTTGAATACCTGATTGTACAAACCACTTAGATAAACCTTGATAGGCAGTATATAAAAACCTAATAAACTTGAAACTTGATCTTTCAGAGAGATCTCATCCAGGGGTTCATAGGATGGACGAGATAGCGAGTGGAGAACCAGATTCAGATTCCACTTAGGACAAGGCAGTTGCAAGGGAGGCCTTAGCCTCTCCGCCCCCGCAAGAAGCAGAGAGCAGTGGGACCCAAACACGAAAGTCCCGCAATTTGAACACATAGAGAAGAAACCACAAGACCCTTCCTGAGGTCAGCCTGCAGGAAGTCCAGGACATGCGCAACCGAAGGAGCCAAGGGATCCACTTCAACCCTCTCACCTCCAAGCCTGAAAGCACCGCCAAGCTTTCGCATAGGCTGACAACGGTGGATTTCCTCTTGCTCCAAAGGAAGGTAGAGATGACCGCAGACGAGTAGCCCCTAGTTGTCAATGCCACACTCTCAAGCGCCAGGCTTTAAGACCCAGCGGTCCGGATCTTGAAGCGCTATGGGGCCCTGCATGAGCAGCTGCTGATGGCAAGGGAGATGCAGAACCCTCTCCATGCTCAACCACACTAGGTCTGCATACCAAGGTCCTCTGGGCCAGTCCGGGGCCACCAGTATTACCGGACCCACATGAGAGGCCATCTGACGCAGGATGTGCCCTATCATGGGCCACGAGGGAAAGACATAGAGAAGATCCGACCTCTGAATTGGCTGAAGAATCTGCCCATCTTCAGATTCTCAGCTGACACCATCATATCGAAGGAGGGAGGGCCCCACCATTGGACTTTGGACTTGAACGCTAGCCTGGACAGGGACCATTCACTTGGGTCCAGAATCTGATAACTTAGAAAGTCTACTTGAACGTTGTCTACACCGGCCATATGAGCCACAGACAGGGTCACCAGATGCCTTTTCTTCCCAGGAAAAGAGCATCTGAGCCCCCAGGCTCAGCAGGGGACTCTTTGTGCCCCCCTGACAGATGCTATAGGTTACATCTGTCACATTATCTGCGAAAACACGAACGGCCCTCTGATGGAGACACTGCTGAAATCTCAACAGCCGGATCACTCAAAGTTCCAGGTGATTGATCGACCATCTCCTCTCCAGCGTAGTCCACTAGCCTTGGGCCAGGTCAGAACTGCAAACTGTCCCTAACCGGACAAACCCGTTGTCAGGGTCACCCAGTCCAAGACTCGCAGAGGAAGCTCTCTGTCCAGAGTCATAGGATTCAGCCACCACAGCATGCTGCTACAGGCCACCACCAACCAAGGGAGCTTCACACCCAGCAAATCCCGCTGGGGATATGAGTCAGGAAGGATTGCTGAAGAGGGCAGAATTGAGCTCTGGTCCACGGGATCACATCTATGGTCGCAACCATAAGACCCAGTACCTGCAGGTACTGCCAGGCCGTCAGAGCCTGAACGTCCAACACAGCCCAAATGGTACTCCTTAGCTTGAACTTCCTGGAGTCTGGCAGAAACACCTGGTTCCTACCCATGATGCCCAGACACTCCAAATCCTGTATCGGCTCAAACTGGCTCTACTTCAGATTGATCACCCAGCCGAGATGCTCCAGCAAAAGCACCACCAGGTGAACCGCCTAGAGGTCATTCTCCAGTGAGGGGGCTCTGATCAGCCAGTTGTCTAGGAATAGATGGACTAGCACACCCTATGAGCGCAGGTGGCAGCTACTATGACCATGATCTTGGTGAAGGAACTAAGTGCTGAGGCCAGCCCAAAGGGCAGAGCTGCAAATTGGAAATGCCGCCCGAGCACATGGAATCTTGGAAACCTCCTGTATTCTGGAAAGAATGAAGATGTGAAGGTATGTGTCCATGAGATCCAAGTAAGCAAAGAACTCCCCGGGCGCCACTGCTGCCACAACTGAACGCACAGAGTCCATCCAGAAATTCGGAACTTGCAGAAAGCCAATTACTGCCTGTAGGTCCAGAATAGGTCTCCAAACTTCGGAGCCTTTCTTTGGAATGATGAAGTATAACGAGTATCTCCCTGAGCCCAAGTCATCTTTTGGAACAGGGTCTATTGCTGCCAGAGCTAGCAATCTGTGAAACGTGGCCCATGAAAGTCAGGAAGAAATACCACGGGGGTTGGAAAAAAAAAAAAACAGCCTGCAGTTGGAGACCCTCTCTGAGTACTTCGAGGACCCATGGGTCCGAAGTCACCCACTGCCACTCTGGTAGGTATGCCGAAAGACGCCCTTCAATCCAAAGGAGAGATATCAGAATCCTGGAATCAGAACTGCTTCTTAAGAGGGGGCAGGAAGATGTAGACTGGAAGACTATTGTCGAACCAGATCTACAAAGTGAGGTCTGGATGGGGCATCGAATAGTTGGTCTGTTGCCGGGGCCCCGCGCATTCTGGAGAGGGCACCAATAGGGATGAAAAGTCTAATGTCCCGAATTCCGTGCCAGGCGAGTCTTAGAACTGGGCAGCACCTTTGGCTTACGGTTCTGCACACTGGCCATGAGGTCATCCAGACCCTGGCCAAACAAGAGCAAACCTGTTCAGCATAGTCTTGGAGGAAAATCACTGGACCACTGACCGATTCACAGTACTCACTGTGATGACACAGAATAAACTACAAGCTTAACAACAAAAAAAAAATCCCTTTCTTCATGTCATAGAGGGCATCCACCCACTAATTCACCCCGAAAGCCAAGAGACTCAGTCCCGAAGGACAACCTCCTCGGGATCTTGGCGCAGTAAGGTGCAACACGCACGGGCTGTATCTCTCATTCCTGCCGCCGCAGAAAAGAAAAAGGCGCTTGAGAATGAAATCCACTCGCCTCTCCTGAACATCCCTCAGGACATCCCCTTCAACCGAGGGTAAAGAAGTGCGCTTAGTGACCTGCACAACAGCAACAACTACTATCAGCGGCGCCAGTGAGGTGAATCCCATGCCCATGGGAAACAAATGTGCCATGGCCCTAGCACCTATAAGGGACCCACCGGTGACTCCCAGGCCTCTGAGAGAATCCTAGCCAAATCTGGATTGTCTGGAGAGGAAGCGGACAGAGGATGCTGAGCACTCATGAAGGAACATTCAGCCTGTTCCTGGTGGTCTGAAATCAGGTTCAGAAACCTTAGGACTCAGAAATAAGGTCAGGCAAACAGGCAGACTTAAGTAGCCTGCGCAAAGCCGGGACAGCCCCAAAAACTGGGGACCCGCCAGCAGGGGGATCCCGAAAGCACAGTTACTTACCGTAACAGGTGTTATCCAGGGACAGCAGGCAGATATTCTTAACGTATGGGTGACGTCACCGACGGAGCCCCGGTACGGACCTTTTTAACTAGAAAGTTCTAGTTGGCCGCACCGCGCATGCGCGAGTGCCTTCCCGCCCGACGGAGGAGTGCGTGGTCTCCAGTTAAGATAAGCCAGCTAAGAAGCCAACCCGGGGAGGTGGGTGGGTCGTAAGAATATCTGCCTGCTGTCCCTGGATAACACCTGTTACGGTAAGTAACTGTGCTTTATCCCAGGACAAGCAGGCAGCATATTCTTAACGTATGGGTGACCTCCAAGCTAACAGAGAGGGAGGAGGGACGGTTGGCCATTAGGAAAATAAATTTTGTAACACAGATTGGCCGAAGTGTCCATCCCGTCTGGAGAAGGTATCCAGACAGTAGTGAGTAGTGAACGTGTGAATTGAAGACCAAGTGGCCGCCTTGCAGATTTCCTCAATAGGCGTGGAACGGAGGAAAGCCACAGAAGCAGCCATAGCTCTGACCCTGTGGGCCGTGACAGCTCCTTCCAGTGACAGGCCGGCCCGAGCATAACAGAACGCAATACAGGCAGCAAGCCAATTGGACAGCGTTCGTTTAGAGACAGGACGACCCAGACGGTTGGGATCGAAGGTCAGAAAAAGTTGAGGAGAGGATCGGTGAGCCCTGGTACGGTCAAGGTAGTATGCAAGGGCACGTTTACAATCCAGTGTGTGTAACGCCTGTTCTCCAGGATGAGAATGGGGTTTCGGGAAGAAGACAGGCAATACAATAGATTGGTTGAGGTGAAAAGCCGAAACCACCTTGGGAAGGAATTTAGGATGGGTACGCAGAACCACCTTGTCATGGTGAAAAACAGTGAACGGTGGATCGGCGACCAGTGCATGCAGCTCACTGACCCTCCTGGCAGAGGTGATGGCAATGAGGAAAAGCACCTTCCATGTAAGAAGTTTGAGCGAAGTAGTAGCAAGAGGTTCAAAAGGAGGTTTCATGAGGGCTGACAAAACCACATTTAGGTCCCAGACGACAGGAGGAGGCTGTAGAGGTGGTTTGATGTTGAAGAGGCCTCTCATGAACCGGGAAACCAGAGGATGAGCCGTGAGAGGTTTTCCGAGGATAGGCTCATGAAAAGCAGTGATGGCACTGAGGTGGACTCTGATTGAGGTAGACTTGAGGCCAGCATTGGACAGAGAGAGCAAATAGTCCAGTACGGTCTCCACTGCCAATGAGGTGGGATTGTGATGATGCAGGAGGCACCAAGAGGAAAACCGGGACCACTTCTGATGGTAACATTGGAGCGTGGTGGGTTTCCTGGAGGCATCCAAAATGCGACGGACAGGCTGGGACAGATTCTCTGGAGAGGTTAGCCCGAGAGAAACCAAGCTGTCAGGTGGAGGGAAGACAGATTGGGATGCAGTAGAGACTGATGCCGCTGCGTAAGTAGAGTAGGAAACACAGGAAGAGGAATGGGCTCCCTGGAGCTGAGCTGAAGCAGGAGGGAGAACCAGTGTTGTCGGGGCCACTGGGGAGCGATGAGAATCATGGTGGCCCTGTCCTTGCGGAGTTTGAACAAGGTCCGCAACATCAGAGGCAGTGGAGGAAAGGCATAGAGGAACCGATCCGTCCAGTCGAGCAGGAATGCATCCGGGGCCAGACGAGGCGGAGAGAAGAGTCTGGAACAGAACTGGGGCAGCTGATGGTTGTGAGGAGCTGCAAAGAGGTCCACCTGCGGAGTGCCCCAGCGAGCAAAGATGGAGTGGAGTGTGGGAGGGTCCAGAATCCACTCGTGAGGATGAAGGATGCGGCTGAGATGGTCGGCCAGGGAGTTCTGTTCGCCCTGGATATAGACAGCTTTGAGGTAAAGATTGTGGGCCGTGGCCCAGGTCCAGATACGGAGGGCCTCCTGACAAAGGAGACGAGATCCGGTGCCGCCTTGCTTGTTTATGTAGTACATGGCGACTTGGTTGTCCGTGCACAGGAGAAGAACCTGAGGGTAGAGGAGGTGCTGGAAGGCCTTGAGAGCATAAAACATGGCTCTGAGCTCCAGGAAATTGATGTGATGTTGACGCTCCTGAGGGGTCCAGAGTCCCTGGGTGCGGAGATCTCCTATGTGAGCCCCCCATGCATAGGGGGAGGCATCTGTGGTTATGATCATTGAATGAGGGGGCAGATGAAAGAGGAGGCCCTTGGAAAGATTTGAGGAGTTCAACCACCATTGAAGAGATTGCTGAAGAGACGATGTCACAGAGATGGGATGAGAAAGAAGATTCGTGGTCTGTGACCATTGGTTGGCAAGGGTCCATTGAGGTATCCTGAGGTGGAGTCGTGCCAGAGGAATCACATGGACTGTCGAGGCCATGTGGCCCAGAAGGACCATCATCTGGCGAGCAGGGATGGATGGATGGAGGAGCACCTGCCGACAGAGGTGAAGCAGGGTCCGGTGCCGGTCGGCAGGAAGGAACGCCCTCATCTGATTGGTATCGAGAACTGCTCCGATGAACTGAAGGCGCTGCGTGGGAAGCAGATGCGACTTGGGATAATTGATTTCGAACCCCAAGAGATGGAGGAAAGAGATGGTTTGATGAGTGGCTTGCAGCACAAGTGGAGATGTAGTTGCTTTCACCAACCAATCGTCCAAGTAGGGGAACACTTGTAGGTTGTGGGACCTGAGAAATGCCGCTACCACAATCAGGCACTTGGTGAACACCCTGGGTGATGATGCGAGACCAAAGGGCAGCACCTTGTACTGATAGTGGTGATTCTGTATCTGGAATCGGAGGTAGCGACGTGAAGCCTGATGGATTGGAATGTGAGTGTAGGCCTCCTTGAGGTCCAGGGAACATAGCCAGTCGTGTTGAGATAGAAGAGGATAAAGCGTGGCAAGGGAGAGCATTCTGAACTTCTCCTTGACCAAACACTTGTTGAGGTTCCTGAGGTCGAGGATAGGACGAAGATCTCCCGTTTTCTTGGGTACCAGGAAGTAGCGGGAGTAAAATCCCTGATCTCTTTGGTCTGGCGGAACTTCTTCGATGGCATTGAGGAGGAGAAGGGATTGGACCTCCCTGAGGAGGAGTGGAGTTTGGGAGGAGTGAGAAGCAGACTCTACGGGAGGATGATCTAAGGGAAGAGTCTGGAACCTTAGTGAGTATCCGTGACGGATGATGTTGAGAACCCACAGGTCTGATGTGATGGCCTCCCAGCGTTGGAGAAAGATGGTGAGGCGGCCTCCGATAGGTTGAGGAAGAGGCATGGAAGGTTGGAGACTGGCTATGCCCTGGAGAAAGGAGTCAAAAGGGCTGAGGGGGTTTAGTCTGAGGGAGAGGCTTGGTCGCCTGGTGAGACTGAGAGCGAGCCTGAGTGTGTTGCTGTTGGCGAGGCCGGCGAGATTGCTGCTGAGGAGGATTAAGCGGTCTGGCAGAGAATCGACGTTGATAAGAGGACTGAGGCCTGTATGGTCGCGCAGGTGGAGTCTTCTTTTTAGGCTTAATGAGGGTGTCCCATCTGGTCTCATGAGCCGAAAGCTTTTGTGTTGTGGAATCTAGAGACTCCCCAAAAAGTTCATCCCCAAGGCAGGGTGCGTTGGCGAGGCGGTCTTGGTGGTTCACATCAAGGTCAGACACCCTCAGCCAGGCTAGGCGTCGCATGGCTACAGCCAGTGCGGAAGCTCGGGAAGTGAGCTCGAAGGAATCATAAATCGAGCGCACCATGAATTTTCTGAGCTGAAGGAGGTTGGAAATCTGTTGTTGGAAGAGTGGGACCTTACGCTCAGGAACATATTTTTGCAGAGCAGAAAGTTGTTGGACCAGGTGTTTCATATAAAATGAAAAATGAAAGGTGTAGTAGTTTGCCCTGTTAGCCAGCATGGCATTCTGGTACAGGCGCTTTCCAAATTTGTCCATTGTCTTCCCTTCTCTGCCAGGAGGGGTGGAGGCATAAACACTGGAACCCTGAGATTTCTTGAGAGTGGACTCTACGAGGAGGCTCTCATGGGGCAATTGGGGTTTATCAAATCCCGGAATAGAGATGACCCGGTACAAATTGTCCAGTTTTTTGGGGGCACCCGGAACAGTAAGGGGATTTTCCAAATTTTTATAAAACGTTTCCCGTAGGATATCATGTACGGGCAGTTTGAGAAATTCCTTGGGAGGTTGGTCGAAGTCCAAGGCATCTAAAAAGGCCTGGGACTTCTTAGAGTCGGACTCAAGTGGTATCGAGAGAGCCGCGGACATCTCCCGAAGGAATTTCGTGAAGGAGGATTGCTCAGGCTTGGAAGTGGTTTCAGCCATGGAGGGTTCCTCATCTGTAGAAGAGGCATCCTCCTCGGTACCGAGTGGGGATTGTTCCCATAAGTCTGGGTCCCTGATGGCAGGCTCAGTATGGCGGGTTTTAGAAAGGGACTTGCCAGAGCGCATGGATACGGTGCCGGGAGATGAAGACCGGCGTCGATCCCTGTCCCGGGAGGAATGGTGCCGATCCCGGTCCCGGGAAGACCGGAGTCGATCCCGGGCCCGGGAGGGGTCCTCTGCAGAGCAAGTCTGAAGTTCAGGCTGTGCAGATAAGACCGGCATGGAGGTGTTCATCGGTACCGAGGGGGTGGACACCGATGGAATGGTGCGAGGCTCGGGCCGGTCTGGTACCGTAAGGAGCGGTGCCAGTAGAGTCGGAAGGAGCTGTTGGAGTTGCTTTTGTAGCTGCTCCTGTAGTTTGTCCTGGAGGATGGCCGAGATGCGGTCCTCCAATGGGGGCACCGGTACCGTTTTAGTTTTCTTCGGTACCATAGGTGCTGCTCGACGCTCCGGCGATGAGGAGGCCGATGACGAGGCACTCACCGAGATCGGAGCGGAGCGTTTACGGGATCGGCGGGACGCCGGAAGGACCGGAGTCGCCGCTGTAACTGGAGGGCGCTCTAGGGAAGTGGAAGGCTTCTTAGCCGGCTTACCTGGCGCTATCGACCCCGAAGAAGGATCAGGCGGTGTCGATGTGGTCGGTGCCGATTTAGGCGGTGCCGTCGACGTCGGGGCCTGATCCATGGCAGAACCGGTGCCGAAAAGGATATTCTGCTGGATTTGCCGGTTCTTAAGAGTGCATTTCTTTAGAGTAGCACAGCGGGTGCAGGTGTCAGCCCGATGCTCTGGACCCAAACACTGAAGGCACCAATTGTGTGGGTCAGTTAGAGAGATCGGGCGTGCACACCGCTGGCACTTCTTGAAGCCCGGTTGGGGGGGCATGAAGGGAAACACGGCCTCCGCGAAATCAAACCCGGAGGCTTGTATGATTACAACAGGCCCCGCTGGGGCCGGCTGAAAAAACAAAAGAAAAAGACACGAGGTTTTTTATTTTTTTTTTTTTAAGGGAAATTAAAGTCGAAAGACAAAATATAGAACAAAAAGGGATCAAAAAATCGCGAGCGGGAAGGCAAAAATAGAGTTTTCAACGGCCGTTGAAAGCACATGCGTCTTCTTCGCTCCGCGGAAACGAAGAAACTGGAGACCACGCACTCCTCCGTCGGGCGGGAAGGCACTCGCGCATGCGCGGTGCGGCCAACTAGAACTTTCTAGTTAAAAAGGTCCGTACCGGGGCTCCGTCGGTGACGTCACCCATACGTTAAGAATATGCTGCCTGCTTGTCCTGGGATAAGACCCACTAGTTAGCCACATCGGAGGATGCTTAAAAAAAATTTAAAAAATCCTGCGATAGCAAAGGTACAGAAACTGAGGCAGAAACAATGGCGGGGACTGTCCGTCTGCTCTCCTGTGTCTCTGAAAAAGAAGTAGTATGAGATACCACTACTTCCAAACAATACACATCAGTATTGTTAGCCCAACAGAGTTTAAAGGCTATGGCCTCAGAATCGGAGCCTACGCACAGCAGTGAATCACAAACTGAGATAATCCGCGTAGTTGTACAGCTCCTGCTCCAATCATTGGCCAGTATTTACTTTTTTAAAACTTTTTCTAAAGCATTTCAATGAAGCTAATTTGGTGAAGGGTTCAAATTAGCTTCATTGAAATGCTTTAGAAAAAGTTTTAAAAAAGTAAATACTGGCCAATAATTGGAGCAGGAGCTGTACAACTATGCGGATTATCTCAGTTTGTGATTCACTGCTGTGCGTAGGTTCCGATTCTGAGGCCATAGCCTTTAAACTCTGTTGGGCTAACAATACTGATGTGTATTGTTTGGAAGTAGTGGTATTGTAGGGTCATGAAATAGTTAACTGTTGTTTAAAATATTGCTCTGGCCTACATAGCTGAAAACAGTGTTTAATCTATTGACTGCATCTGCCTAAAATGTATGTCCCTACCTTACCACATTGTAAGCTGAATAGATAAGAGTTTGAGCCATGATGTACCCTGCCCTTCTGTACATTTAACTGCAAGAGTTAGATAGGTGTCCTGCTAGTGTGAGCTTAGAACCAATGAGTGTTAAGAAAAGTAACACGTGAAAAGCTTTTTCTAGAATTCAGTTGTATAGCCAGAAAAATGAATAAATATCTCTGTAACTTCCTGGTTTCGGCACTTCTGAGCCAGCTTGGAGCTCAGGGGTCCAGCATGCATGATGTGAATAAAACTTGTACTTTCTTCACGCCTCTGACTTTGTGTGTCCAAGTGACCTTTCATTTGGCGCCCGAACAGGGACTTGAAGGTCTCTTGACCACTGGTTACTCGATTGGTCACTTGTTTCTGGTCCTACGGCTGATATGTCTGCTTAGCCGGCTGCCTTCCTTTTGGGGGGTTGGCAGACCTCAGGACGTTGGACCGCTTCAACTGACTTATCTAGTCTCAGTTTAAAGTACAAGAATCTGTATCTGTATCTGTACCTGGAGTGGCCACTATCTGGTAAGTGGGGATTGATCATCCCTATCCTGTCTCTCGTCTCCTGCCTAGTAAGCCACGTGATCTGTCGCTGAAAAGTTGTGGGAAAGGGATTCTAGGAACTGTTATTTTCTGGTTGAGTAACTGAACTGAAATCTGTTGTGTTTTGTGTGTTTGAGAGTGTCTGAGACGTCCTTGAGGACGAAGCGAGTGTGGACCTGTTAGTACTGCGTTTCCCTAGTCCAGAGATGGGCGGGGCCAGGAATTCAGGGAAGTGTTTTTGTCCTCCATTGCACAATGGGGGGATGTCTGTCTACCTGTGGGGATCCCTTGATATGTTAGCTAATTTTAAAAAAAGGAATTTGTCTTTGATTATACTTAACAAATCAACCCTTATTTGTCTGTGCCAGTTAGAATGGCCGATATTTGGTGTGGGCTGGCCCCCTCTGGCTCCCTGGAAGAGGACATAACTCGTCAGGTTTTTATGCATTCATTTGCTGTCAGTTCCTCTTCCAGTCAGCCAATTTTTGCATTCCAATGGGAAAACCCTTCCACTGGACAAACCTCCTAAGTAACCTGGACCCGTCTACCCCAGGGCTTTAAAATTAGCCCCTCTCTATTCAGCACTGCCCTTGCTTCAGACCTTGCCAAATTCTTCCCTTCATCTGATTCCCAAGTCCTGCAGTATCCCGGGTTCTTTATGACTTCTGTCTGTTCAAATGTATCAGTGAAGTTTAAACTGTCAGTTGTTCACAGCATGAGAGGAGAGTACTTTTCCTTTTGTGCTGGTAAGGGCCATGAAGTGTGTAGCACTTCCAATGTGGTTTCTCCTGAAACAGATAAGTGGTTTTGCATTTGAAGTTTTTGGCTATGTTATAAAATGTATATGCATATTCAGAAATGCATATAAACGAAAAATATGATTTCTGGAACTTATATTCCATGCTAAAAAGAAGTTCTTTGTCCAAATTTAGTAGTTATTTGTCTAAATTTAAAAGTTCTGAAAAGGACTACATCTGTAATTTGATCTCTTTGATCTTTAAGCAACTCTCTCTCCTTTGTGAAATTCTGTAGGAAGGGGGAGTAAGTCTCTACTGAGACCCATGTTGATTGTAAAAAAAAATAAAAATGAACAATGTTTAAACTTGTGAGTACAGTAAAACTTTGGTTTGGGAGCATAATTTGTTCCAGAAGTATGCTTGTATTCCAGGGCACTAGTGTACAAAAATATACATACTTGTATTGCAAGCCCTTGCTCGTTTGGAACAGTCACTGCATTCCTGCAGCGTCATATAGAGAGGAACCATTGGCTCAGTTGTGAAAATGTGATGCTTCTATACTGTATGTACGTGTATTGCAAGACGTTGCTGGTATAGCAAGTTAAAATTTAATCATTGCTTGTCTTATAGAACACTTGCAAACCAAGTTATTTGCAATCCAAAGTTTTACTGTATATTCCAATCTTTGTTTTGTATTTCTGTATATAAAAAATGTAAGTTTAGGTATAACAATGTAATTTTTAGGAATGCTTTTGTATTGAAGTAAATATTTTTGCCAGTCAGCTGATAGTGAAGGGACTGCTGCTTTAGAGAGCGCTTGTGTCAGACTACCCTGCTTAGTGGGTGGATCCAGAACTGCATTTAGCTTAATTTTATAAGTCAGCTCTTTGGGGTAGGAACCTGATATAGAATAGGGATTGAGAACAATTCTTATGTGTTAGTGCACATCTTAAGTTCAATTATTTTGTACCTTCTCTAATCTTTTGTAAACCACATAGCTCTTCACGGTATTGCGGTATATAAACTGTTATTATTATTATTTATCTGAGTCTTTCAGATAGTGGGTCTGCCTTTTAAATTTTCCTGTGGCCATATTTACATTGATTTCAAGTATGCCTTCCTCGTGTCACCTACCTTGGCTTTCAAATCTCCAAGGGTACCAGGTCCCTTCCTACACCGAGGTCCAGGCTGTCTGTAGTCTCCCTGTCCCTGATAACTGCAAGGCTCTGAGCACCTTTCTCAGTATTGCAGGATACTGTCCCATCTGGATCCCTGATTTCTCTACTATTGCTCGTCCTCTGTATGATTCCACCAAAGGCGCTGACTCAGCCCCTTTTGTCTGGACCCAACTTCAGGAGCGGTCTTTTCGCTGCCTCCAAAAACTTCTGACTCAGGCCCCTGCCCTCTGGCCCTTCTGCCCATGAAGCTGAGCTTTATGCCCTCACTTTTGCCCTGCGCCACTCTGCCTCTCAGTCTTGCAATATATATATACTGACTCCAAATATGCTTTCCTTAACTTGCATTCCCATAGGGCCATCTGGAAATATCGAGGTTTCATTATAGCCTCCGGCCACCACCCATTGTGAACCCAGATCCTGGTTCCTTTGCTACTCTGGGATCAGATATCCTCCAGAGTCAGGTCCAGTCTTTAGCTAAAGCCCTTTAAGAGCTCCACAAATGGGTCCTGGAAAGGGCCCCACTATCGATAGCTACACAAGTCCATGGGTATGTCCCTGTAAATACAGTATGGCTAAAACTTGGAAGTCAGACCCCCTGAAACTTAGGTGGATAGGTCCTTTTACTGTAATAATTTCTTCTCTTACAGTTGTCAAGGTGTCCGGACATGAAACTTGGTTCCACTACAACACGGATCTTCAGCTGAAGCTTTCTAAGACCTCAAAAGTTCTGAATATTTACCACTGTACTTAGCAGGTGTTCTGAATATAATTCTTTATAAGTGTTTGAGTTTAATTGACTGCCTGTGGTTCACACTGCCTTTAGCAAGTGTCTTGAGTATAACTGTTTGAAGTTTTCTAAGTTGTGCCTGAAAGAAAAATGAGCTTCCTATGTTAGTATATATATATATGATATTTGTGTTGCCCTCACTTATGCTTCTTTCTTCTGTATTTCTTTCCTATTGTACTTAACAAGTGCCCCTAGCCCTTTGCCTGATGTTTGTTTGCATGAAGGAGTTAAGTATAGAAAGTGTTAACATTTGAGGGTATTTTCTGTTTCCAACCTACTGGTGATGAAGTTTAAAAGTGGGCGGAAATCTGCATTGATGATGTTGAGGGTCCACTTATCAACTAGACTCTTATTGTAGACCCCACTCGCCCGGTGTCTTTGTATTGTGATACATGTGTGCTATTTGATGTTTCTCAAGGTCATGGTACTACCCCTAATTCAGTTTTGTGTGGCTCCCTAGATTGACAGCGTTATTATACCAAATGTGCTAAGTATATAGGTCTGTATAACCTGATGCCTTTAAGAACTGCCCCTATGAGGAAACCTTCACTAATGGTTGAGCCTGTCCTTTATGAGAAAGAATACCCCGTCTGCCTCCCTTACTATAGGGCTACTGTAATCCCATGGTTTTCACTATCACTGACCCATAAAACTGGAATGCCAATGTCCAAGTCCAGAAGGCCAGAGACTGCATGGCATTGTATATTAATGGTAAAAGGTGAGACTCAGGTACTGATGTATATGTCCGAATTGTATCCCGCTCATGTGCTCCTGTCTATCACTCTGTGGTGTTTCCCCAGTTTTATGAAATTATGAAAGTAGATACTAATATCCTGTAATCACTAGAAATCTGTTTATATAGTTTGCTGAAACTATAGGTCAGACTCTTAATGTTAGCAATTATTTTGTATGAGGAGGGACTGGTATGGGAGAACAGTGGCTATGGGAGGCAATGAAGCTGGACATGTTAAACCTGACTTCACAGACCCTCACTTTTACGTCAGATCCACGACCTTCACGATGGGCCTTGTGAACCTCCATTGTTGCTTCCCACTGTCTTCAGCGCCCTTCAGACACTGCTTAATGGAACTTCCTATGAATGATGGTCAGCTCCTGATAGTTGATACTGGCTCTGTGATCTGTTTGCCTACTCTTGATTGCCTGCTAACTAGACTGGTACGTGTGCTTCGCATGATTCGTCCCAGCTTCTTCCCGATGGTGAACACCTGGGAGCCCCTGTATTCAACACCAGAGGTCGCCAAAAGTGGTCTACTTCCACCAATTCCCTTAAAATAGGTGAATGGGGTGATGACTGGCCTGCAGAACGGATCATTGCTGCTTATGAACCTGCCACATGGACCGAGGATGACATCTGGGGCTATCGGACCCCAATCTATATGCTGAACTGCATTATTTATCTACAAGCTGTACTCGAACTGATAACCAATGAGACCTCCCGAGCTTTGAGTACCATTGGCAGAGCGAATGCTAAAATGCGCACTGCTATTTATCAGAATCGTCTAGCTTTGGACTATTTACTAGCTGCTGTGCCTGTGATAAATTCAACCTCTCCAACTGCTGCCTTGAACTTGAGTAAAGTGATTGAGAACGATGTGGATCGTATCACCAAACTGGCTCATGTTCCTGACCAGACCTGGCGTGACCTTACTGCAGACTGGATCTCTGGTACCTTCAGCTCCTGGTTGCCCTCTGGTTCAGCATTGAAGATCATCTTGCTGGTTGCTGCCCTGTCTTCTCTGCTCCTTTGCTGCCTGCCCTGTATGGTCCCCATAGCCATAAAGCTGCTCCACTGAACTATGGACTCTGCTGTCAACCGTTCCACTGCTGAATTGGCCCTTGCCCTCTCCCAGTATCGTCCCTTACCCACTGGGAACCCCGACTTTCCTGACCCCTAACTTTATTTTGTCAGGCTTGGCTCCTTAGGTACGCCAGCCTGAAAAGGGGGAATGTAGGGTCATGAAATAGTTAACTGTTGTTTAAAATATTGCTCTGGCCTACATAGCTGAAAACAGTGTTTAATCTATTGACTGCATCTGCCTAAAATGTATGTCCCTACCTTACCACATTGTAAGCTGAATAGATAAGAGTTTGAGCCATGATGTACCCTGCCCTTCTGTACATTTAACTGCAAGAGTTAGATAGGTGTCCTGCTAGTGTGAGCTTAGAACCAATGAGTGTTAAGAAAAGTAACACGTGAAAAGCTTTTTCTAGAATTCAGTTGTATAGCCAGAAAAATGAATAAATATCTCTGTAACTTCCTGGTTTCGGCACTTCTGAGCCAGCTTGGAGCTCAGGGGTCCAGCATGCATGATGTGAATAAAACTTGTACTTTCTTCACGCCTCTGACTTTGTGTGTCCAAGTGACCTTTCAGTATCTCATACTAATTTCTATGATTACATTATATACGTAATACTGGGGTGATTAGTTTTAGGTTTCTCTGAAAAAGAACACAGAAACAGGCAGGAATCCATAGGGGGGGGGGGGCAGATCTCATCTGCTGTACTAGATTCTGAATGGAAGAAGCAGGCACAGTCTATTTAACCAGAAAAGCCCGACACATCACCATTACAAATTCAAGTTTGGAATAAACATCAGCAGCAAGGGCCGCTACGCGTAACTCAGGTTTACAGCGCTTAGCAGAAGAATGAGCCTGTGCTTGCGTTTCTTTACAACACCATTCAAACACTTTTTGAGGGGTTCCGGACATGGCAAACACATCTGCGGTAGAAGAGGAAGCAAGGGGGGCTCTCTGGAGGAGGGAAGTACGGAATCCGCGCACGCCTCACCCCCCTCGTGGTCCGCGGTGCACATAATACATGATGCAAAACCATCAGCCATCTGCCACAAACAAGGCAAGAATTCATACCATCAAGTCCTGAGGAGGCCATCTGAGAAGTTTGGAGCAAAAACAAAGCTCCTAAGTGCAAAAAATAAACTTTAAAAAAGTTTGAAGAAAATCCAAGATGGCTGCGGCGGCTGCCGATTTTGCCCTAAAACAGCCCGGGAAAAATACAAGGAACCCAGGAAAACTGCAATTTTGCTTTTTCGGGGAGGAGGGGATAGGGTATGCAGGAAAAACACCACAAACTCACTTTTGAAGACCATCCAAAATCCTCAATGCAAGCATGCATACAGTGACTCACAGTGTCTGTGCGGCTTCAACAGAAATGGCAGGCAAGCATGGAGATCTATTACCTCAGGAAGCTGGGGAAAACTGGATATCTCACATCGTCTGACTGCCTCACCTGGCCAGTCACCCCAGTCAGTGACTATTTGGACCTCTAGCACAATTAGGGCAGGAATGCAGTCGGTCCCAATTCCAGTCATGCCTTCACGGAACCGCGCAGCCTGTACTCAACCCCACAGCGGACGAACCCAGGGTGAGTTAGCTGTCCTGAAGGCTGTCCAGGGGCTTTGCTACAGTTCTACTAACAGGGCACCCCACAGAAGCAGACTTTTACAGAAAATCTCCGATCTCCCGCCAAAGGATTACCCCGCAGGGCAAGACCCACGCCAAAAACAAATTAAAGTGACTAGAAATTGAAAATTAATCATGAGCAGAAGAGACAAGACCCTGCAGCTAGGTTGCAGGAAACTAGACTGGAAGTCCAGGGGAATGTACAGGGAGGGGCTGGAATTTTATTGTGAGTTCCCTGCAGTCAAGGCTGAAAGAGTTACACAACCCTATGGTGAAGCTTCCAGAGGTTATTGTACAAGAATAGGTGATTTTAACCCTCAACAGGGCATGTTAAGAGAGTTACGTTAAAGGGTACCAGGGGTCCGCCTAGACCCCAGCACCATAAAGTCATATTACAGCTTAAATAAACTGAATGTAAATAATTATTGTGGTTAAATGCCATAAGAGCTTGAAACAGACAAGGAACAAGCAGCTTATAAATTTGAAAAATGTATTAATTCATACTTTTCTGACTGAATTTAACTTTAATAAATAACTTTAATAATTAACTTTAAAACATCAACATAATATTTAGCTTCAATGTTTATATTTCAGTTTCAGATGCAATTGTCACACAATACTGATGGTGTGCTGTGCTCATTGCAAACATTGTGATTGCATGCTATGCATATCTATTTCACTTTTTTGTCCTGCGTTCTACTGCAGATATAACATCGCTTTTTCTTTGGCGGCTCCAACTGGCATTTTTTGGCAGGATTTGACTGATAGTAATCAAGCCTGATCAGAGACTGCTTTGCTCCCTTCTGCAGCGACTGTGGACATTGAAGCCTTTCCTGTATATGATCAGCAGTTAACTGGTGTCCTAATTGCACCAGAAATGACCTTCTTATTCGGGTCTTCTTAGCCTCATTTTGCAGTTGACAGAATATCCAGGTTATGAAGGCTGCAATGATACCAACATCTAGCAAATTGAAGAACAATGCCATTGGCCAACGATTGTTCTTACGTCGACAAATATATGTAGTTGCCATCTTCTCCATATTATCAACACCACCTTTGCAAGAGTTGTAGTGCAGGAATACTTGTGGTTTGCAATCTTCCCCTTCAATTGCTTTGTTGTGATGCATTGTAGCGACCTTTCCCTTCTTTGGGACGTACGACACAAGTGTTAGTTCTTTATAGAAGCCAAAAGTGGATGACTTTTCTTCTTTTCCTCTTGTTTCAGTCATCTCCTTTGGAATATCAGGCTTATTTCTCTGAATAGTTCCAACCAGTGTTGTGTCCATTTGCAGCAAATATATTTTGCTGTGTTGCCGAGAGCACAATGCGAGATGACAGATCTTTGATCAGCCAGTCGTCCAGATAAGGGAAAACTTGAAGACCCAGAGGCCTAAGGCCGCTGCTATTACTACCAGGCACTTGGTAAAGATTCTGGGAGGTGATGCCAGCCCGAAAGGTAGAACTTTGTATTGGTAGTGGTGTTGCACCACTCGAAATCTGAGTTACTTGCTGGAAGCCAGGTGAATCAGAATGTGAGAACAGGCTTCCATTAGATCCAGAGAGCATAGCCAATCATTGCGATTGAGAAGGGGATACAAAGTTGCTAGAGATAACATTCTGAACTGACCATAAATTTGTTGAAAGCTCTGAGATCCAATATTGGTCAAACACCTCCCGTATTTTTTGTTATAATAAGAACATAAGAATTGCCGCTGCTGGTCAGACCAGTGGCCCATCGTGCCCAGCAGTCCACTCACACAGCTGCACTTAGGTCAAAGACCAGTGCCCTATTTCAGTATAGCCTTACCTGCGTACGTTATGGTTCAGCAGGAACTTATCTAACCCTTTCTTGAATCCCTGGAGGGGTGCTTACCGCTATAACAGCCTCTGGAGTGAAGATAAACTTCCTTACGTTTGTATGGCATCTATCCCCTTTTAACTTTAGAGAATACCCTCTCATTCTCTTCACCTTGGAGAAAGTGAACAATCTCTCTTTTTCTACTGTCAATTCCCTTCAATATCTTGAATATTTCGATCATGTCCCCTCTCAGTCTCCTCTTTTCAAGGAAGAAAAGGCCCAGTTTCTCTAGTTTCTCATTATAAGGCAACTCCTCCAGTCCCTTAACCATTTTGTCACTCTTCTCTGGACCCTTTCAAGTAGTACTATGTCCTTTTTCATGTACGGTGACCAGTGTTGGATGCAGTATTCCAGGTGGGGGCGTACCATGGCCCGGTACAGTGGCATAATAACCTTCTCCAATCTGTTTGTGTTCCCCTTCTTAATCATTCCTCACATTCTGTTCGCCCTCGCCGCGCATTGTGCGGACAGCTTCATTGACTTGACTACAAGCACTCTCAAGTCTCTTTCATGGGGGGGCTCTCTCCGAGTACAGCACCAGACATCCTGTATTCGTGCATATGATTTTTGTTACCGACATGCATCACCTTGCACTTATCCACGTTGAACCTCATTTGCCATTTTGCAGCCCATTCCTTGAGTGTGTTTGTCTCATTGTAGGTCTTCGCAATCTTTCTGTGTCCTCACTACTCTGAATAACTTTGTATCGTCCACAAATTTAATCACCTCACTTGTCATGCTAATTTCTAGGTTGTTTATAAATATGTTGAAGAGCACAGGCCTGAGCACCGAACCCTGCAACACTCCACTTGTGACGCTTTTCCAGTCCAAGCAAAAAACTCATCTATCCTATATAACATTCTAAAATCTATTACCCCGAAGAATAAAGGAAGTCCACCTTAAAAGCACAGGATTTAGCTGACGCATTCAACCAAAATATCAAAAGCATCCGAAGTACATTTCATTCTAACTCAATTAGCAGTCTTACGAACAATCACCAAATTGAATTTATTCCGACAGCCAAATGCTCCAATTTCAAAATTCTCTCCTTCAAAGACATTGAAGCTCTCTTCCAACAAATCAACTTAAAAGGTTCCCGATCTGAAATTATTCCCCCATTTTACCTAAAAAAAATTATTTTCTTGTTTTGGGCCCTTTATTCACTCACTCATCCTAAAAAGCTTACTCTCTGCATCAGTCCCTTCCCTCTGGAAAACCGCTATCATCATTCCGATACTCAAAGACCACAAAATCAGTACAAATGATTCTACAAACTATCGCCCAATTGCCAACATTCCCTTCCTGGCCAAATTAACAGAAAAACTGATATTTAATCAGGTTTCTGATTTCATCGAAACAACTAATGCTTTGCACCCCAATCAAACAAGTTTTCGTAAATTTCACAACACCGAATATTCAATGATAGGATTAATAACTAATATCCATTACTTTTTAGACCACCATAAATCTGTTGTTCTGTTCTCATTGGACATATCCGCAGTGTTCGACACAATAGACCATGATTTACTTCTTAATCGGCTAGAATCGATAGGCATTAGTGATCACGTACTTAACTGGTTTACTTCATATCTCTCCAACCGTACTTCACTCGTCAAATTCAATAATAAATACTCTAAAGCCTATTCTTCATCCTTTGGGATTCCCCAAGGTTCTATTCTGTCGCCTCTCCTGTTCGATATTTTTCTTTCTCCATTACTGAGCATCTGTCAGTCAATTGGTTTTACTTCTTTCTCTTACGCGGACGATATTCAACTTATCCATCCTCTTGACCCAGAAAATAATAATGATATTTTGTCTATAAATAAAAAACTAGAAATAATACAAAACTGGCTCAATTCAAACAAATTAGCATTAAACATAAAAAAAACAAAATCCATGATTTTTACCTGGAAAAAGGAAATAGGCTTGAAGACCCCTTTTGTCCTTAATAACATCCCCCTAGAGTCTGTCCCCACTTTAAAAATTATTGGGGTCATAATTGATGACAAACTACTGTTCCATGAACACATCACTTATATAGTTAAAACATGTTTTTATAAATTACGATCAATACGATCAATACGATTTAATACGATCAATCGCCAAATTTCTTGAGCCCAAATTGATTAACATTCTGGTTTATTCCTTGATTATAGCTAAAACCGACTACTGTAACTCACTATTACTTAACATCTCCCAAAAAGAAAAAAGAAGACTACAAATTATCCAAAATACAGCTATTAAACTAATCCACAATGCCAAGAAATATGATCACGTTACGCCATTATTGATCGACTCCCAATCAGCCATCGCATTTCCTTTAAGGTCATGCTGTTAATATTTGAAACCTTAACCTTTAATGAACCTCAGTTTATAGCTAGAATGTTAATACCCCATAACACTATACGACCACTCAAATCATCCTTCCAAAATCTCCTATCTATCCCCTTTCTGAAAATAGTAGGCACGAGAAGATCTGATATGTTCTCCGTAATGGGCCCCCAATGGTGGAACTCATTACCACAATATATTAGAAATGAAAAGGATCTCACCTCCTTTAAAAAAATCCTTAAAATCTTATCTTTTTAAAGATTGAGAGGGATGACGCCTGGCCTTCCATTTTTCTGTCCACAGGTTAACCATTTTGTAATATTACATTGTATAGTGATATTGTATTTTGATGCTTCTATGAATCCACTGTCTTACATTTTGATGTTTCTCTGCATCCGCATCGTTGGTGCCATGTGAAATCAGTCCCCTATATATATCTCTGTGGTAAATAATCTCTAAATCTGACCTATTACTGTTATCTATATATATCCATTTTCTGTCAGCATGCATCTTTGTGAACCTTCATTATCATAAGTGTTGGGGAACTGATGCCTGACTTCTTTCATCTCGTTCTTCCTACATTTTCCTCCTAGTACCGGCTGGTGCATACTTGGTGTTCAGGCATATTTTTGAGGGCGGTCTTTATGCCAGTAATCTCTACTGAACGCCTATGAAATATATGTCTTCAAATCTATCTTTCTCAGCCTCTCTTCTCCATGAGAGTCCTGGTATCTTTTCCCCGGGTCATTGCACATGACCTACAGGGGTTCAGGGACACACATCGTTGTTCGTCTGTGATCACTACCGGACACTGACTCATACATTAACTTCCTGTGTCAGCGTCTCACTGGTGATCTGCTCCACATCCTAATTTCTTATCTATTCCTGTAATCTAATAAGCCTCTAAAGGGAATCCAGAGGGGAAGCGCCCCATGGCTATAAACCCCTCTTACACATACATTATTAGTCTGACCTACAAACAAGCTCCTCCGTTCCTGTTACCATCACAATCTCTCCCTGTAGATTTGTATGTTATTGACCACCCAGAGGGGTGGGCTGCCCAGAGAGGTGGACTGTGGGGGCTTGCCAAACTAGCCACACCATTTGCTATCTCTTAGGTTATTTCACAACTGTTGAGCTCCATTTCAACAGCTGTGAAGAGGGGGGGTGAATAAAGGTGAAATTATTTTTGTTTTTTGATCACAGACGGATTTCGCATACACTATAAACAGATTACTGGAGATCAGCGAAAGATAATGCACGAAGAAGGCAGAAACTGTATTTGCACAAGAAATACATATATGTCCAATTAATAGACAAGGTGACAATGCAAGGAAAAAAAAAAACAAAAACCCTTTTTGTCTTTATAGGTCCAGGATTTTAATATTGCCACCTACGTTTCTTTCTTTTTACTAATGCCTATTTTGTTTCCTAGAGTCAGGGAAGACTGCAGTGTTCCTGTCTCGGGAAACCACATCTTAAACAGGCATGCCCATTATGTCTGATTTTTCCCGCTACTCTTGCTGACATTAGGAATCCCCCTGTTTTATTCTTCTCTGGCTGCCAGTGCTAGCCATGATTATTTGTCTTGTGCCTCTAGCCCTAGTTTTTCTTTCTCTTGCCTGTTCCCTCGTGATTCCATCTGCCGTTGGTTTTTCACCGATCTTCTGTTAAGCCGTTGCTTAGACAATTCTGTTCCTCCTTCTGCCCCCATATTTCCTACCATTGTTGAGACGAAAGTATACACCTCTTCTCTGCATTGTGCTTTGTGTTACCTAGCCCCTTATGATGTCACCATACTGCTTGCTTATGACGTTGCTTTCCCTGACATACCATCTTGCCTTGCCAAGCTTTCTTTATTTACGCTTGATATGTTGTCTTCCTGGATTTTACTTCTTTTTACAATTTTGTACATCGCTTAGCAAACCGAATAAGCGATTCATCAAATACTAATACACTTGAACTTGAACATTTACCCCCCTCTCTGTTTCCTATCCGCCAGCCAGTTTTTAATCCACATGAGTACTTCACCCTCGATTCCATGGCTTGCAAGTTTTCAAAGTAGTCATTCATGCGGAACCTTGATGAATGCCTTCTGAAAATCCAGATATACAATGTCGACCGGGTCACCCTTGTCTATCTGCCTATTTACTCCCTCGAAGAAGTGCAGTAAGTCGGTCAAGCAAGATCTTCCTTTGCTGAAGCCGTGCTGGCTGGTCCTCATCAGATTGTGTCCGTGAAGGTGATCAATAATGTGGTCCTTTTTCAGCACCTCTACCATCTCTCCCGGTACTGAAGTCAAACTCACTGGTCTATAGTTTCCCTGATCTCCCCTAGAAACTTTCTTGAAGATCGGTGTATCATTCGCCACTTTCCAGTCTTCCAGAATCTTTCCTGATTTGATCGACAAATTGGCTATTAGTTGAAGCGGTTTAGCTATAACCCCTTTCAGTTCACTGATTACCCTCAGATGGATGCAGTCCGGGCCCGGGGATTTATCGTTTTAAGCCTACGGTAACTGTGTTGCCTCCCTTGCATTTGTGTTTAATCTCGTCCATCATTTCTCCATCAGTCTCTTCGGAGTGCCCTGGAGGTCGGATGACAATCTTTGTATCAATTCCATTTGTTTCCACTATTTTGACCCACACACTATTCACTCACCCATCATCCAAAAATGTCAAATGAAAAAAAACTTTAAGACAACCTAATAGCCTCCAAAGCAGCTAAACTAGACAGACAAATCACCACTATGTTATCTTCGACTACAAACTACAAAACCTTCAAGAGAGATATTAAAACCATACTCTTCAAAAAACACATAAAACCTATCCAGCACGACCAATCCCAACCCAACATCCAACACTCTATTTACTCTTAGTACTCTCTAATATTCTATCTACCAAACGTTATCTAAAACCCCATAATTCACCCTATTCTTATCTCCTAAAGACCTCCACTTCCCGTTGGTAACTCTTTACCCAACGTTTTATTACCTTAAAAATTTTATGTCATCGCTTATTCTATTCCTTCAAATTTTGCATGTAATTCTTGTTTTAGTTTGGATGTAATCCGCCTTGAACTGCAAGGTAATGGCGGAATAGAAATCACTAATGTAATGTAATAGAGACTCTACCTTATGGTTCATTTCTGGCGTGTTCTCCCTGGTAAGACTCAATTCCCTCTTTTATGTATAGGACAATACCCCCATCTTTTTGTCTTACTCTGTCTGTGCGATATAGCTTGTAACTCGCTAGCACCGTGTCCCAGACGTTGTCTTCATTCCACCATGTTTCTGTGATGCTAATGATGTCTAGGTTATCTTTTTGTGCCACAGCTTCCAATTCTCCCATTTTGTTCCTTAGGCTCCTTGCATTTGTGTACATACACTTAAGTTTGCAGCCTGTTACTTTCTTACATTTCCTTCTCCCTTCTGTCTCCCTCATTTCCGTCCCTCTCAATCTGTCGGGATTTCTATTTTGCCTATAATCCAGTAAAGTCTCCCTGTAATCTTCTTGCACGGTATCCTCTGGGTATACCATTTCCCGAACCATCGACACTAGGTCGACTGTCAGGTGTCCCCTTCTTATTTGTTTAAAAACTTCTCAATTTCTTGCTTGATGTTGCTTGCAAGTAGCCTCGTTCCGTCTCCGGTGAGGTGGAGTCCTTCCTTCCAGTATAGCTTGCTCTTCCCCCAGAACGTAGTCCAGTTGCACACAAAGTGGAATCCTTCTTCCTCACACCAGCATCTCATCCACGTGTTGACTGCTTGCAGTTCTGTCTGCCCTGGGTACCGACAAGATCTCTGAGAACACTACCTTTGGTGTTATGATCTTCAGCTTCCTTCCTAGTATCCGGAACTGGTCTTTCTGTGTTTCCCTGCTGTAGTTTCTATAGCTCACGTCGTTTGTCCCAACGTGGATACCACCGCCGTATCTACCCCTTCCGCACTATCGATGATCCTGTCGATGCGGCTCAATATATCCTTCACTTTGGCTCCTGGTAGGCAGGTCACCAGACGATCCTTTCTTCCTCCCGCTATGTGGCTGTCGACTTGTCAGATGATGGAGTCCTCCACGATGATTGCTGTCATCTCTGTCTTCTCATGTCTCTCTAGCCGCAAGCCCATGTTCTCGGAGTACGTCCATCTCTCTAGCCGCAGGTCCATATCCTCGATGCACTTCCATCTTTCCTCATCTTAGCATTGGCTTGTACTGGACTCATCTTCCTGTGAGTTCCCTTCGCTATTTCCAGGTTCCAATGCTGTGCCATCTATTCTTTTCTTGTAGTTGTCCTCCAAGTGGTCCTCACTCACTGTAGGTGTATCTTGGCAATTCCTCTGTTGCTGTTGATTTACCACGGCCTCTCTGTATGCCTCATCGATGCCTCCGTGTTCTCTCACTCTGGAGGAACCTTCTCGATGGCATTGAGAAGAAGCAGACTCTCAATCTCCTGAAGAAGAGAGGGTTGAAGGAGATTGGAAACAAACTCTTGCAGGATGATCCGGAGGGATGGTGAGAAAATGAAGGGTGTATCCTTCTCGTATAATATTTAGAAACCAAATGTCGGATGTGATGATTTCCCAGCGGTGAGAATAAAGTTGAAGACATGCTTCTATTGGTTGAGGGAGAGACAGAGGTAAATTTATTGAAACTATGCTCTTGATTAACTGGTCGAAAAGACTGAGCAGGCTTAGCTGAAGCAGGCTGAGGTGGTTTCTGGGAATGTTATTGTTTTTGTTTTTTTCTGCTGAGGACGGGAAGCAGTAGATGGTTTAGCTGAATATTGTCTTTGATAAGAGGCCTCAGGTTTGAAAAGCCTCGAAGTGGATTGTTTTGCTTTAGGTTTGACTAAAGAGTCCCATGATTTCTCATGAGCGATACGCATTTGAGTGGCATTCTCAATGGTATCCCTAAAAGGTTCGTCTCCGAGACAGGGAATGTTAGCCAATCAATCTTGAAGATTGACGTCCATGTCAGCAATCCTGAGTCATACTAGTCTCCACATGGCTACAGACAAACAAAGCTCTGGATGATAGTTCTAAAGAGTTATAAGCAGTGTGGACTATATTTTTACATAAATGAAAAAGAGCAGACAAGTTGTTGAAACCCTTTAGTATGGTGAGAAGATAGGTACTTCTGGTAATTGCTTAAGATAACATGAAAAATAGAATGTATAATTATTCACATGACTTGACAGCTTGGAATTTTGAAAGAGATGTCTACCAAATTTGTCCATAGTGTGACCCTCCCTCCCTGGTGGAATTGAGGCATATACCTTGCAGTGGCGTACCAAGGGGGGGGCGGTGCGCCCCGGGTGCCAGCCCTAAGGGGGTGTTCCCGGCCTTGCCGTTCAGTCCCCCGCCACCCCCGAAGGACCGCTCGCCCCACTGACCTTCCTGCACCACCTGTGAAGCAGCCCGCAGCAGGATCGCGAAGTCAGCGTCAGCGATCCCTGCACTGCTTCCTGCGCCGCGATCCCGTCCCTCCTCTGACGTCAGAGGAGGGGCGGGACCGTGGCGCAGGAAGCAGCGCAGGGATCGCTGACGCTGACTTCGCGATCCTGCTGCGGCTGCTTCATAGGTGGTGCGGGGAGGCCAGGGGGGCGAGCGGTCCTTCGGGGTGGGTCGCGGCATCAGGCCTTCAGGGTGGGGCGGGCAGGCAAGCAGGCTTTCAAGGGGGAGGGGGTGACAGGCAGGCAGGCAGGCCTTCAAGGGGAGACAGGCCTTCGGTGGGGGGTGCAGACCTTCAAGGGGTGCAGGCCTTCAAGGGGGGCAGGCAGGCCTTCAGGGGGGAGTGCAGGCCTTCGGGGGGGTGTAGGCCTTTGGAGGGGTGCAGACCTTCAAGGGGGTGCAGGCCTTCAAGGGGGGGAACAGGCCTTCAAGGGGGGAAAGGCAGGCAGGTCTTCAAGGGGGGACAGGCCTACAAGGGGGGGGGACAGGCCTTCAAGGGGTGGTGCAGGCCTTCAAGGGGGAGACAGGCCTTCAAGGGGGGGAAAGGCAGGCAGGCAGGCCTTAAAGGGGGGACAGGCCTACAAGGGGGGGACAGGCCTACAAGGGGGTGGGACAGGCCTTCAAGGGGGGGACAGGCCTTCGGGGGGGGTGCAGACCTTCAAGGGAGTGCAGGCCTTCGGGGGGGTGCAGGCCTTCAAGGGGGTGCAGGCCTTCAAGGGGGGGAAAGGCAGGCAGGCAGGCCTTCAAGGGGGGGACAGGCCTACAAGGGGGGGAGAAGCTACAAGGGGGTGGGACAGGCCTTCAAGTGGGGGACAGGCCTTCGGGGGGGTGCAGACCTTCAAGGGATTGCAGGCCTTCGAGGGGGGGTACAGGCCTTCAAGGGGGTGCAGGCCTTCAAGGGGGGACAGGCCTTCAAGGGGGGGAAAGGCAGGCGGACAGGCCTACAAGGGGGGGAGAAGCTACAAGGGGGTGGGACAGGCCTTCAAGTGGGGGACAGGCCTTCGGGGGGTGCAGGCCTTCGGGGGGTGCAGACGTTCAAGGGGGGGACAGGCAGGCAGGTTTTCAAGGAGGGGACAGGCCTACAAGGGGATGGGGCAGGCCTTCAAGGGGGGACAGGCAGACCTTTAAGGGGGGACAGGCCTTTGGGGGGGACCATGATTTAGAAGTACACGGAGGGAAGGGGGTGTTCAAAGAGACGTGCATATGCCAAACTTTGGGGGGGGAAGAAATAATGGGTCTGAAAATAGAGGAGAGGGAGAGAGATGATGGACCATGGGATTTAGGGAGGGAAGGAACAGAAAGGGAGAGAAATTGGACACAAGGGATGGTATGGAGGAGGGATAGAGATACTGGATAGGAGGGTAATTAGGAAAAGAAAGGGAGAGATGGTGGACTCTGGGATGGTGGGGAAGGAGGGAGAGATGCCGGATGAAAGGGTATTTAAGAAAAGGTGGATCTGTGGAGGGAGATGAAAAAAAGGAAAGATACCAGACTTCCTGGGAAGGGAAGGGAAATGGAAAGGGAGGACAGAGTTGGCAGATGGATGGTTAGCATGCAGAAAGAAGGAGACCCTGGCAAGCAAGTTATCAGAAGAAAACCAGAGCCTTGGACCAACAAGATTTGAAATATAACCAGACAACAAAAAGTAGAAAAATTAATTTTATTTTCTGTTTTGTGATTATAATATGTCAGATTTGAAATGTGTATCCTGCCAGAGCTGGTGTTGGACTGCAAACGTGAGCTAGGATTTAACAGAAAGAGGAAAAGTCCTTTTTGTTTCTTTATTTTATTTACACCACAGCGCCAGTGTGGTTAGGAGAAGCCAAAGGGGGTGAAAAAGCTATAAAACCCACCAGGAGTTTTGAAAAAAATCTCCCAACTGGGCAGGAAAATCGAATTGAAAAACCAATTCAATAGGGCTGAATCGAATCAAAATTTTTTTTCCTGTATCTGGCAGCATTAGTTTGCGCTACTGTCTTAGACTTTAGGACCTGGGATTGGGGAGAGATGGCATCCTCAGTACTTTATAATGCAAGTGAAACGAGGATTTGGTCAGACTTTTGAAGGGTCTGCAGAAAAAAAATATTGTATAGGCCGGGGACATGAAACAGCAGGAAATGGGAACTTTTCTTCCTTCTATTTTTGTGAATGGAAAGGCTGAGGATGTCAGAGAGTTCAGTTAAAATATGTGCTTTATAAGAAAATATAATAATGTGTTTTATAAAGTTTATAGCATAGCTGGCCTACCAAGTGAGGTGTTCCTAGTGGTGATGGTGGCAGCGTGTCAATGTGTTGAGAGGAAGAGGTGGTCTGGGAAATTCTGCTGAGCAAACTCCGGGCCCATTTCCACCCCCCAGTTAGTCCACTCCACTCAACTGGTTCACACACTGAGTGGGTCTTTGGGTGTTGTTTTGGGATCTCTTCCAGTGGTTTATCTCCTTCTGGTCCAAGGAAGGAAACTTTGTTATCCTTAGCATTGACCTACAGAATATGTTTGTAACAGCGCTGCTTGTGTGGCATTAGGCTATGTAGTGATCGAAAGAAAAAAACAGACCTTTGCACATTTTTGCACTATATGGTGGGTGTATGAGGAGATTCACATTTCCTGCACAGCTAAGTCCATGTGAAGTTACCTTGTGCTGTATTTGACATCTAGCAAGGTCTCTGTTTGAAAGGAAAGATCTAAACTTAAAAATGAAGTGGCCAGAAGTTATGGTAAAAGCAGATAGTGTAGCTGGTTTTAAGAAAGATTTGGACAAATTCCTGGAGGAAAAGTCCATAATCTGTTATTAAGACATGGGGGAAGTGTCTGCTTGCCCTGGATCGGTAGCATGGAATGTTGCTACTCTTTGGGTTTTGACCAGGTATTAGTGTCCTGGATTGGCTACCATGAGAATGGGCTACTGGGCATGATGGACCATTGGTCTGACCCAGTTAGGCTATTCTTATGTTATGTTCTCATCTGTAGGGGCCTTTGTTTTCACTTCTTATTTTAATGTATTTTTTTTCTGGGAACTTATCAGTGTTTTTTATAATGGGAACAAAAATGGAAGAGAATTAATGTGTGTGGGATGAGGGGGTAACTAATTTCTTCAGCTAAATAATTCAATCCACTTCAAACAGACATAGGAGAACTCACGCACCATTCACACACCCTCCAACCAAAAACGTCAAAAGAAAAAAACTGTTCAACAACCTCCTAGCCATTCGAGCTGCAACACTCGACCCCCAACTCTACAACCAATTGACATCGACCACAGACTGCAAAACCTTCAAAAAGAAATAAAAACCCTTCTATTCAAAAAACACATAAAACCGAACTAACACAATCAGAACTGTCCCAAGCATCACCTGCAACTACTCCATATGTACTTCTGATGTCATGACAATTCAGACATAATTTATGTTATGTTATGTTTGGAATATAAGAAAATTTTCACTGCCTGTTTCTATTCTGACCATTTATTCTGTTTCATGGTCATTACAAAAAATATTTTTTTACATAGGGGGGGGGTGTCAAAAAATGATGGGCCCCGGGTGCCATATACCCTAGGTACGCCACTGATACCTTGGATGAGGTTGACTTTTTAAGAGTGGATTCAAACACTAGGGATTGGTAAGAGCTGATGCTTGTCATATCTGAGTGTGGGAGCAAGTCTATAGAGAGAGGCCAGCTTCTTGGGAGCAACTGGTACGGACAATGAAGATTCCCAATTTTTGTGAAGGGCATCCTTTAAAATTGTATGGAAAAGTAGTTTAATGACCTGTTTAGGAGGATGTTTAATGTCCATATTCTCCATATATTCAGGATAATATTTGGAGTCCGCTTTCAGTTTTAAGAGACATGTCTTTACCTAGCTGTTTTATAAAACGAGTAACGGAAAGTGTCTCAGGAGGAGATGATTCTCTATCAGGAGTCTTTGGAGATTGCTGCTCCAGAGAATCATAAGCCTCTGATGAGGATGTAGACTCATTAGTAGAAGATTCAATGTGAAAGTCAGAATTTATGACCAGACTGAGAACTATGTCTTTTCTTTCGCTGATACTGGTCCGGTGACAGCGAATGTGTATACGTTTCTCCGAACACTTAGAAGAAATATGTTTGGAATTATGCAGGATTGAGAATGTCCCGGAGAGGAAGAACGATGCCTCGAGGAACTGGACCGATAAGTGGAAGCATGAGACTTGGATGCATGCCTGGATGATGGGTAGTGCCGAGCTCCAGGAGATGGCATCAAAGTTTGAGGACTGGTACCGGCATCCCTGGTGATGGTACGCTCAAGCAGGGTCGCTACCCGCAAAGTGGGTACCTGTGAAGTTGGTACCATTGGTATCTGTTGAATCGATACCTGCGGAGTCAGTGCTGAGTATAATAATTTTTGAAAAATTTCCCCGTACTCCGCACGAAAACTCTTCAAATTGTTCTTTCAGAGAAGGCACTGATATCTTTGGCTTTTTCACTGGTGCCATGACCCGCTCCGAAGAGGATGACTCTGAAGAAGAGAAACCCCTGGATTGTGAAGCGAGTCACATGAAGGGTCGTTGCTTGGTCGGCATGATTGGACTCAATGCCTTAGTGGCCTGCTACCCTACCTGGGAAGCTGGTGACTTCTTCGCTGGATTACTGGATGGAACAATAGACAGCAATGCCGGTGTGGAAGCTGGTGCCAAAGACCTTGGTGCTGCAGAATGCGGTGCCTTGGCTGTTGGTGCCGACTGTGGTGCCTTTACTTTCGGTGTCATAGATGTTGAATGACGCAGAGATTGGTCTCGTTCCATTGCAGCACCGAAAAGTTTCTGTTGAAGACGACTTTTTAAGGTGCACTTTTTAAAGGAACACCAGAGACGCCGGCAGAGGAAATCAGAGCATGGGAAGGCTGCAAAGCAGCGTCTTTAGTGTGATGCGGCTGCTGCTGGAGCTGGGAGGTTTGTGCGTCTCACGGTGGGAGGGTCAATGGGGGTTTGTGTGCGCCGGGAAAGGGTGCACGGGGGGAGGGGGCGACAACGGCGGCGGCAAACTTACAGTGAGGGAGGGAGGGAGGGAGTAGAAGTGTGCATGCGCACTCTTTCCGGCTCGTGGAAAACGGAACCATGCAGGTAACAGTGCACATGTGCGCTTAGGGATTTATTATATTAGAGATATGTGTGTGTATATATATATATATATATATAAAATAAAGAGTCTGTCTATGCATTTACTTTGTCTGTGTGCTTTTCTGAGTGTCATTGATCATCCCATCTGACAGAAATAAGTGGTGGAACATATTGGTACCAGAAGTGGGGTGATCATGTGATCAAAAAAACACCAGAAGAAACAAGGGTTTGAGGGGCAGACTCCTGATCCCTCCATTCCGAGTTGGGCTGACAGTATATATAAATTAGTGGCCACTGAGTGGTCTGTAGAAGCAGGATTATGTGAATCCTGGACTTTTGGAAGTAGGGATCCGCATGAATTATGTGCCTCCTTACAAAAGGTGAAAATCTCAAAAGGAAGAGAGAGAGAAGGAATTTCTAGTCAAGGATGGATGATTTTATCAGCATGGAGGAAGTTGCTTGAAGCTAAACATGAGCTACAATTGAAATTAGGAGAGCTGGAAAAGAAAAATGTGTAATCAACAAAATACTATTACAATGTTACAATGTCAGAATAAATTGTTAATGGATAAGGTGGACACCTATCAAAATGTAGCAGAAAAGGCAGCTGTGCGATGCGCACAATATAAATACAGGAAACGGAGGGGGAAGTGAGGGCCAGAAAAGTTAGAACCTTACTTTCACATCTGACAGATGATTGGGATCCAGACAAATAGGATGGGGATATTTGAGATTTAAATTCTAATAACAGTGAGGAGGATATATGTGTTGAAGGAGAGCAGGCAGAAGGTATAGAAGCAAAGCCTGTGAGGAGACGAAGACTACAAGGAAATCTGCAGACAGGAGAAAATCTGACTAGAAATGATGTTATGGAGGACTTTACTCAACAGGAAATCGTGGATATTATGGCATGCTTTACACAGCGGCCAGGGAAACCACTAATACAATGGGTAATTCGGGTGCAGGAGCTGGGAGCAGCAGGGATTATGTTGGATGCCATAGACACTCCCAAATTTGTTCAAATTAGTCAAGAAGCAGCAGTACAAGATGCGTTACGGAAGAATCCCAATCCTACAAATTACAACCAATGGTCTTTATTAGAGGTAATTGGTAAGGGTGTCATGAAGCGATATCCACTTGAATCTGATTGGCCCTCAAATGATAAAATTTGGAATACATTAAAAGATGCACAAAGGAGAATTAAGGAGGAGGCTATGAAGGTAGCCTAAGTAATAGGTCATGCTGACACATATATGTCATTACTTTTTACAGTATCCATGAGAAATAAAATTATCAGGTATGCTGCACCGGCATACAAACAGGTAATTATGACTTTGTTGATCAATCAAACAGACAGGACTATTTTGGAAGTCTTGGAAGCAGTCCAACAGTTAGGAGATCTGGGGGACTGGGGACCTCAAAATACTTTTGATAAAAAAAGTGAAGGACAATCCAATTCAAAAAGGGCTAATCGGGTGTCTCAGAGGGATATGTTTTTAGCCTTATTAAACGATGGGGTAAAAAGGGAAGAAATAGATGGGAAAGATACAGGGACGTTAATTAAATGGGCAAAAGGATGCCGAGAGGTGATAGAGAAACTTAAACAGAAGATTGTAAACTTCCCTTCTCCCCAAAGTAAAAAACAAACTCAGACCTTTATTGGCCTTTTTGAATTCTGGAGGCAACATATTCCACATCTGGAGCGACATATGATGTAGACTGGACAATAAAAGAGTAGAAATATTGCTAAGTGACCTATATAATGTATAAAGTTGTTAGATAGTATAAGGAAGTTGAACTCCAAAAGATTTTGAAAATGTGTCTTTAACCTCAAAATCTAACATTGTGAACCACTGTACCTTCACTTAAACCTCTCTTGTATTTTTTTTATAGATTAAAGCGTCCCTGCTTGCATTCTATTATGATTGTGTAACAGAGCCCGGAAATGGAAGATAGACAAGAGACCGGCAAAACTATAGAGCAATTAACTTAAGTTTTTTTCTCTCTCTCTTTCTTTTAGAAGCTTAGTATCCAGACATGGCCATTTGAAACCAATTTCACTGTACCAATGTGACCAGCCTAGTCCAGAGACCGGTGGACACAGAAGTGGTATCAGGTGTGGGATTTGGTGCCCCCTACAGGCAGAAACCAGGAAGTGCAAGGGGGAAAAAGGTTTTTTTTTGTGCTACTAATTTGGACTCTTTTTGGAGTTGGACCGAGTGTGTATTCCTGATCAGAAGGAAGTGCATCGGTGGACGGGAAGCAGTGGTTCCAGTATCTGAGGACCAGACGGAAGGAGGCGTACCAGATCCAGAGCAGTGACCAGTCGGTGGCAAATTGCAGTCCAGCGACAGTGTGGGCCACGCACTCCCAAGCAGCACACAGGACTGCACTCATCAGGACCGCGGGTAAGAGTACCTGGGGCAGCTGGTAAGGATTCAAGTGGTACTGTTTGGGAGGTTGAAGCCTGGGAGGTCACATAGGGAGGAACGCCGCTCTTCTGTTACAACCGCATTTGGGTTGCGTTTCTTGGGGTTTTTTTTGTAGAGCCTCAGCATGGACCAGAGATGTTGGCGACACTGGCTGGCGAGCGCCTGCGGCAGTGCGAGGAACTCAAGGAGATCCTAAAGACATGCGAGGACTGATGGCAGGCATGCCAAGAGACCTCAATGTGCCAGCATGCAGAACTGATTCATTCAATGGAGGAACAGTCCAAAATCTTTGCCCAGATTTTTCAGCAGACTACCAGGAACCCAGTGGGACAGTTGTTACAGACCGCTCCTGATCCATCCATGGTAGGATCTAATCCATTGACTAATTTGAACTTGTGCAAAATAGCTCCCGGAGATGCACCTGATGAGTTTTTGAACTCCTTTGAGAGGGTTGCAGGCTGCAGGGTGCAGGCTGCAAGTTGCAGGCTGCAGGGTGGCCACAAGAACAATGGGCTTTCAGGTTATTACCTTGCCTGGCTGGCGAAACCTTATCCACCTTTCAAACTTTAAACTCTGAGCAAGCTTGTAACTATCAGGTAGTTAAAACTCATATCTTAGACTACCTAGGTTACACATAAGAGCACTACAGGCAGCAATTTAGAGCCACACAAATGCTTAGCGCAGAAAGATCTAAAGCTTTATTGCAAAGAATAACTAAGCTTGCTGAAAGATTGTTAAAACCTTTCTTGCATGATCCCATTGCCTTCTTTACGGAGATAGTTAGAGAGCAATTGTTGGATGCCGTACCAAAAATCTCAAGGCCTGTATTAAGAGGCAGGGATATAAAACTCTAGAACAGGTGTTATAAGTAGCCAAGGCATATTTAGATGCCCAAGAGACTCCAGCAGAAGCTAGTGCCCCATTAAAACCTGACCCGCCTAAATAGTACCCACGGGAGAAAGGTAAGGGAAGCTTTAAGAAACCTCCTCCGAGGAACTCCAATTCTTCTACCCCCAGGCAGAGTAGCCATAAGGAGGGGGTATGCTGTTATAGGTGTGGGAAGAGCTGGCACACTCTACGCTTTTGCAGGGAGAGGAGAGATTTTGTTGTGTTCTGATCCTCTAACAACCAGGCCCAGGGAGAATGCCTAGTTCATGTTTTAGTGGCAGGCAAGGAAGTGGTAGCCCTAGTGGACACAGGGGCTGAACAGTCAGTGAAGCCCTGACTCTTATGGAATCGAATACAAGGGTCGGCATTGGTTCAAAGGGACATAGGTCGGGTCCCGATTGTATGCGTTCATGGAGACATGAAGGAGTATGCCCTGACTCAGGTGACCCTTAAGTTTAAGGCAAGAGAGCGAGTCATGAAAGTGGCTGCCCTGGAGTCACTTCACTACCCTCTCATTCTAGGGAGAGACTGACTGGACCTTAGTCAAGCTGTAGATCAGGCCGGTCATTTATTAAAGGAGAAACAGGACAAGTCCCTGGGGCCCGATAGGTGGATGTTGGGAACCCAAGTTAATAGGAGGAGATGACAATATGGCTATAGAATGGCCCATGCGCAATGGCGCCCTACTATTAGATGTGTATCCTTATCTGAAAATGCCCAAGCACCCACTCAGGCATATTCGAAAGCTGCGGGGTATGATTTATACGCTGCTCACAAGGAAGTGATCCCTGCTAATGGGAGGGCTTTAGTTCGTACCAATTTGCAAGTTTCATCACCGCTGGGCTTCTATTTAAGGATAGCGGCTAAGTCAGGATTAGCCTCAGGCCACTCGCAGGAGTTATAGAGCCTGATTTTAGGAGCAATGTGTCAGTGCTACTAGTTAATCAGGGCAGTACTGATTACCAGATCCACTGCGGGGACAGCATTGCTCAAATGGTATGCGAACGGATTTGGCATGCCAAATTGGAGCAGTGGGTTCACCTCCCTAATACAAAAAGGGGGACCAAAGGTTTTGGCTCCTCAGGTATAGGACCCCTGATAAAACTCAAGGCCCTGTTTTGAATCTTTCCCAGGTCAAAGACAGGAGTTTCCAAGAGGATAGGGAGTCCCAGAAGGCCCTGCAGGTGATCCTCAAGGACCCCAATCCCAGGAGGGTGACCAAGCGTCCTTTAGAGAAGAAAGCATGGAATGCCTTCATAAGGAAGTAATGTCCCTTAAGAGGGACTTGGAAAGTATAGGAAGTCAGGAACAGGAAAGGCAACTCACCAAAGACCCAATACCTGAATTAAAAGAGGTGCTGAAAGAAGAAATTTTGGCACAAAGTCAACAGCTGGCTGACGCTTTTAAAAGCTCGATAGCCCAGATAAGCACCCAGCTTCAGCAAGTGGAGGAATAGGTGGCTAGCAGCCATGCTCAACAGCAGCTAGTAACACAGCAGTTGAGTGAAATACAAGCAGTCCAGAGGGAGTGGGCCACAAAGGAGACAGAAACAGGGAAGCTGGCCAAACAAGGCCAAACGAATAGTGCCCAGATAGAGCATCATACCTTTCAGTTCGGGAAGGTGAAGAATTCCTTGCAGATAGTTGACAGGAATGTAATTAGGTTACAGAACTAGATACAGGATATAAAGGATGGACAGCTAGAAGAGATTGTACAATCCATGTCCGCCCTGGCTCAGAGGGTAGAGGAACTGGAAGATATTGAATTACCACCTAACTGTGGGAATTCCAGTTCGGACCCGGTTCAATATGAAAAGAAATATAGGAATCGGTGTCCTACCTAACTCTCCAGACTTTCAGGTACACAGTAGTTCACCGCCCAGGGCGTTTAAACACTAACGTGGACATTCTCTCATGTATTCCCGAGAATACACCACGTGAGCAAGACTCTGGGGGTGGGCAATCCTTGAGCGTGGGGGAAAATGTGACCAGACTCTGTGCCTGATGTGTTCCCAGCTAGAAACCCCAGGAGAGACAGAAATAGGGCTAGGAAAGTTGTTCCCAAGCCCCATAGAGCCCAGCATCCTAGGTTCCCTTACACTAGGAAAATTCCATTGAAGATGAGGTCCTATCTGACTATTCAGAAGCTGAGATGGAAACAGCTCTGCAAGGTTTGTCTCCAAACCTGTGAATATTAGGTTTAGACAGAATGCTCCTATGAGAAAACCCTGTATTTACCAGAACATCCACAAGGGGAGCCCAAGAGAACCTCAGAGCAGTGCAGGCACACTGAGAGCAGGGCATGGCTCTCACTCTGAAAAGCCAGCTGCTTTCTCTTCAGAGTTAAAGTGGCCAAGGAAGGGAAAGGGTCCTCTCCCCTGTGCTTAGCAGCCAGCCAGACCAGAGCAACTGAATAACCTGGAACCCATGGAAGTGAAGAATGTAGCTCCTTGCCAGGAAGCTGAGGCCACACCTCAAAGGGAAAAAATGGAGGTTTGTGAACAGATATTTCTAGAACATGAAGCAATGGAAATAGGTATTGCCTGCAAGACTACTAACTGAAAAACTGTGTTTTCGGGGGAGGGGGTGGGAGTTTTCCATTGTTTTGGAGTGAACTGTTTTTGTATGCTGTTTTGAAGTTTTGTATGGACAATTACCAGGGTTTGTGTTACAGCCTGCAGCTTAGTAAGAAAGAGTTGGTTTTTTTTTTTTTTTTAATTTCTCCTTTTTGCTACCTGGGCTTACAGCACTACTGTGGCTCAATGCAAGGCCCCAGGCGGGGATAGGGCTCTTTAGCTGTAATGTTATAAAGGACTGTGGCTGGTACTTTCACAGTTTGTTTTGCTGGAGAAATGTTTTGCTTTTTTTTTTAACTGCATTGCTTTTGGTTTGAATGCAGTAATGTACAGGGACTGAGAACTGTTCTAAAGTGTGAGAAGTTTGTCAAGATCTCAGGTGGGAATATTTGTGTGATGACAAACTTGGCAGTTCTCCTGCCCCAGCTCAGGAGCAGAGAGCTGAGGGCCTCCTGAACTTTTCCTTTTTGCATTTGTGTGTTTGGTGGAAATAATGCAGTGAAGGTTATTACACCATGCTAGATGTGATTAACTCTCTCCAGAGTAAGGCCTACAGCTGAGGCCTAGCTTTAGAAAGCTGTGCTGCACTTGCTATAGCACAGGGACTTTGTATATCCTGATTTGCTTACCAGGATTTTTGCTTTCAGTTTTTCCTTTTTGTTTCTTGTTGACCATTCTGATTTTTGGAGGAATAAAGAACCCTGGATAGGATTCTGACTAATTACCTGGTTTCCTTTTGTCTGTTTTATTTGATATTTTGCCTGTGGGGACTGTCTCCTTATTGAGCAGCATGCCAGCACAGTTTTCCAGTGGTCCACTCGGGGCGCTATCAGCCTAGTCCAGGGCCAGGAGGCCACACCATTTCTAAAATACTTCCAGCACTGTGACCTTATATTGGGAATCCAATGGATTCCAAATTTGTTTATGACTCTTATGATTAATACTGTGCTTATTTACAGATTAAATTCAAACCTGAATCCTTGCCGATGGAAGAAAGCTTGCTGGAGCTCTGTCTTTGTCTGTTTCTGTTATGTGGTATCTGTGCTGTGTGTCTGTTTCAGCTTATGGGGGTACCCCAGAAAACATGACACTTTGGCCATTTCCAGAGTTTTGCCATTCCTTCTACTAGTCCAAATGGTACCATGTCCCTTTCCAAAAAGATTCTCTCACATACAAGAAAGCTTTTTATGAAAACCATGCTCACAATGATTTTATGCTATGGCTCACACAGTCCAATTATAATTTAGTTAGGGGTTATATTATAAGATGATATCTTAAAAGAAATAAATTACATTACATTACATTACACATTAAAAGAAAAAAAAAAAAAAGAAAGAAAGATTTATACTTGGAAAATGGTGCTCATTGGTATTTGAAATGAAATTTTTTAAAAAATGGTCTCTCTTTATTTAACTACCAGGTATAAACAGTGCAGTGCACATCGCTGACATAACTCATTTTGGTATTACCATCAGTACGTGTTTATGGTTTCTCTTAAGTGACATAATAATTACATCCAGAACATAAAAAGGTGTATTTTTGGAATGTCCTACTGAATACCTTTAAGTGCATTAGTGTTGTTTCTCTTATCTCAAATACTACCTTAAACACAAGTATCTTGTCACATGTTACCACATTCTGTACATAAAGTGATTTTTCTCTTCTTTCTTTTTCCTATCTTCTCTTTTTCTCTCTCTTTCAAAGTATATCTTTAAGCCAGTCATGATGAGATATTTTCCTTGGAAAATCACGTACTGGGAAGTGTTATTCCATATAGACTTTCATCCCTTTGAGATAGAATTGGTCAGCTCTGCTCTCTAATTCTTATGATTTGGCTAACATACTGGGTTAAGAGAAAATTTCACCAGATCGGGAAGATGACGGCACGCAACCAGATATACAGGGCTGTGCCATGACGCTATTATGTGGCACCAACTTTGGAATAGGAGTGAGTCTATATCCTGCCGCTTTACACTAGGGCTGGTCTGTGGGGATGGTGCACTTGACTCTTACATGAATAAAGGCATGTGAGTGGCATAGCAAGCCTATTGAAACTGGAGCATAACCAGACCCTAACCAAAGCTGCTAACGAAAGCTGGATACTAGATGACTGCAGTGATCGATGGTGAATACGGAGCTACCCTAAATGTATGTAAGCCATGAGTAGGAACACAAATATAATATTAATGACTATTAATTTCCATGATTCCTGATACAAACCACTTTCAAGTAAAATAACTCATTAGTAAGAAATATTAGAGAATGCAAAAATACCAGTTTAGAACATAAGGAAATAATTTATGAATGGAAAATTAATTTTCCTATTTTACCTAAATGTAGAACCTGAAGATGGTTGGATAGCACAGTTACTTACCATAACAGGTGTTATCCAGGGACAGCAGGCAGCTATTCTCACATATGGGTGACATCATCGACGGAGCCCGGATGTGGACGCCTCACAAGCAGACTTGCTTGAAGAAACTCGAAGTTTCGAGTCGCCCGCAACATGCATGCGCGAGTGCCTTCCCGCACAGCACAGGGCGAGTCTCCTCAGTTCAGATAGCTAGCAGAGAAGCCAACTATGAGAGGTGGGTAGGTTGTGAGAATAGCTGCCTGCTGTCCTGGATAACACCTGTTACGGTAAGTAACTGTGCTTTATCCCAGGACAAGCAGGCAGGTATTCTCACATATGGGTGATCTCCAAGCTAACCAGAAAGGGATGGTGAGAGTGTTGGTAATTTAGGAGAATAAATTTTGTAATACTGTTTGACCAAACTGTGCATCCCGTCTGGAGAAAGTATCCAGACAATAGTGAGAAGTGAAGGTATGAACTAAGGACCAAGTAGCAGCTCTACAGATTTCCTCAATAGGTGTGGATCTGAGGAAAGCTACTGAAGCTGCTATTGCTCTGACTTTATGGGCTGTGACTTTACTGTGAAGGGGTAATCCAGCCTGGGCATAGCAGAAAGAGATACAAGCCGCCATCCAGTTGGAGATGATACGCTTAGAAATAGGATGGCCCAACTTATTTGGATGGAAGGAAACAAAAAGTTGAGGAGCAGTTCTGTGTGGTTTGGTGCATTCCAAGTAGAAGGCCAAAGCACATTTACAGTCCAGATTATGAAGAGCTGATTCTCCAGGGTGAGAATGAGGCTTTGGAAAAAACACTGGAAGTACGATGCATTGGTTGATGAGATTCCGAGACCACTTTAGGTAGGAATTTCGGATGAGTACGAAGAACCACCTTGTCATGATGGAAGACAGTGAATGGTGGGTCAGTAATTAAAGCTTGCAGCTCACTGACTCATCGAGCAGAAGTGAGGGCAATGAGAAACAAAACTTTCCAAGTGAGATACTTCAGATGAGCCTTATCAATTGGTTCAAATGGAGGCTTCATTAGTTGAGTAAGGACAGCATTGAGGTCCCAAACCACAGGAGGCAGTTTGAGAGGAGATTTGACATTGAAAAGTCCTTTCATGAATCTGGAAATCACTGGATGAGCCGAGAGGGGTATCCCTTCAATAGGCTGATGAAAAGCCGCAATTGCACTGAGATGGACTCGTATAGATGTAGACTTGAGGCCAGAATTGGATAAGTGCAAAAGATAGTCCAAAACAGAAGATAAGGAGGAATGCTGAGGCTCCTAATGCTGAGAAAAACACCATGTAGCATTGTCTAGTTGTAAGCTTTCTAGAAGCTTCTAAAATGTCTCTTACGGATTGAGAAAACTGAAGAGGCTGTCAGTTGTAGAGACTGCAGGTTGGGATGAAGCAGAGATCCTTGACTCTGTGTAAGCAGAGAAGGAAAAACTGGTAGAAGGTGTGGCTCCCTGCTGCTGAGTTGAAGTAGAAGGGAGTACCATGGTTGTCTCGGCCACTGAGGAGCGATTAGAATCATGGTGGCATGACCGTTCTTCAATTTGACCAGAGTCTTGACAATGAGAGGGAATGGAGGAAATGCGTAGAGGAAAAGATTTGTCCATTCCAGAAGAAATGCATCTGCCTCGAGGTGGTGAGGAGAGTATATCCTGGAGCAGAACTGAAGCAGTTTGTAGTTGTGGGGAGCTGCAAAGAGGTCTATCTGTGGCGTTTCCCACTGTGAAAAAATGTGACGAAGAGGCAAGGAATAGAGAGTCCATTCGTGAGGTTGAAGTAGACGACTCAAGTTGTCCACCAAGCAATTCTTTGCTCCTTGAATGTAGACAGCTTTGAGGAAGGTGTTGTGGTGGATTGCCCAGTCCCAAACCTTCAGAGCTTCTTGACAAAGGGAAGCAGACCCTGTCCCTCCTTGTTTGTTGACATAATACATGGCGACTTGGTTGTCCGACCGAACAAGGACTACTGTGACCTGAAGTAGATGTTGAAAAGCATGGAGAGCTTTGAGGATCGCTCTGAGTTCCAACTGATTGATATGACACTGACGATCCGTACTGGTCCAGAGGCCTTGAATACGGAGACCATCGAGATGAGCGCCTCAAGCGTAGGTCGAAGAGTGTCGTGAGGACCATCTGATGAGAGGGCGTTTGAAAAAGCAAGCCTCTGGAAAGATTGGAAGAGAGCATCCACCAAAGAAGAGACTTCTTCAAGGAAGGAGTGACTGAAATGTGTCGAGAAGGAGGGTCGAAAACTTGCGTCCATTGAGATGCCAGTGTCCACTAAGGAATTCTGAGGTGAAGTCTGGCAAAAGGAGTCACGTGTACTGTGGAGGCCATGTGACCTAGAAGTACCATCATGTGTCTCGCTGAGATGGAAGAGCGGGAAGACACTGTGACAGAGTTGAAGAAGAGCTTCCAGATGTTGTTGTGGAAGGAATGCTCTGAGTTGGACATTGTCCAGAACAGCTCCAATGAATTGTAGATTCTGAGAGGGCTGAAGTTGAGATTTGGGAAACTGGATTTCGAATCCCAAACATTGTAGGAACCAGGTAGTCCGTTGGGTCGCTACAATAACCCCTTGAGATGTGGAATCTTTGATGAGCCAGTTGTCGAGGTAAGGAAATACCTGAAGACCATGATTCCTTAGAGCTATTGCTACCACTACCAGGCACTTGGTGAACACTCTGGGAGACGAGGCCAGGTCGAAGGGTAGAAACATAGAAGACGGCAGATAAGGGCCATAGCCCTTCAGGTCTGCCCACTCTACTGATCCACCCTGAAGTCTACTATCCTAGGGATCCCACTCCTGGTGACAGGTTCCCTTGGCTTAACCCTCTAAGGCAGGGGTGCCCAACACGTCGATCGCGATCGACCAGTAGCTCAGGAAGGCAACGCCAGTCGATCGCGGAGCCCATCCCGGGCTCCTTGATAGACTTGTGTTGCCGTCCTGATCTACCGGGCCGATCAGCCTTCCTCTCCAGTGTTCTCTCTAGGGCCTTTTAGCTGGGCGGTCCACCCAGCTATCATCTGCTGCTGCCGCCGCTGCTGTACATTAAAAAAAAACAAAAAAAACCGGCTTGGAGATTTCAGCCCGTAGTGAACTTATGCTCCGTGGCTCTAACGTGTGCGTGCCGGCTTCCCTTCTCTTCCCTCAGAAACCGGAAGTTATGTCCGGGGGGGGAGAGAAGGGAAGCCGGCACGCACATGTTGAGAGCCCTGAAGCAAGCGTTCGCTATGGGCTAAGGCGGGAGACAGGTTAGTGAAGCATTTGCTCTTCTTGCTGCCGGGTCCTGCCTACTTTCTGTTTCCGGAAGGCAGGACCCGGCAGCATTTCCCCCAATAGGTCGATCGCGATCTTGGGCCAATCAGCCTTCCTCTCCCCGACGGCAGAATTGACGTCGGGGAGAGGAATGCTGGTCGGCCGAAGCAGGGACAGCTTGGGGCGGCGTCGGCTTTCGGGCCTGTTATTGGTGGCGGTTTGGGTCCTGGTCCCCGATGGCAGTGGCTTGGGGGAGGGCAGGGAGAAAGAAAGAAAAAGGGCAGGCAGGGAGACAGAAGGAAAGAAGAGAAACAGAAAAAAAAGAAAGGGAGGCAGAGAGAAAGAAAGGTCAGGGAAGAGGAAGGAAAAGTTGGGGGAAGGAATGAGGTCTGGAGGAGAGGAAGCATACAGGCTAAAAGAAGGGAAGAAAGATTGGATGCACAGTCAGAAGAAGAAAATGCAACCAGAGACTCATGAAATCACCAGACAAGGTAGGAAAAATTATTTTATTTTAAATTTAGTGATCAAAATGTGTCTGAATTTATATCTGCTGTCTATATTTTACACTAAAGTCCCCTTTTACTAAACCGCAATAGTTTTTTAGCGCAGGGAGCCTATGAGCATCGAGAGCAGAGCTGGGCATTCAGCGCAGATCCCTGCACTCTAAAAACTGCTATCGTGGTTTAGAATGTTGGGCATGATAAAGAAAGGAATCTCGAGTAGATCGGAGAAAGTTATAATGCCGCTTTATAGGGCAATGGTCAGACCCCACTTGGAATACTGTGTCCAACATTGGTCTCCCTACCTAAAGAAGGATATAAAACTGCTGGAGAGGGTGCAGAGACGAGCAACCAAACTAGTGAAGGGTATGGAGAAACTGGTATATGAGGATCGACTTAAAACACTGGGATTGTTCTCCCTTGAGAAAAGGAGACTGCGTGGGGATATGATCGAAACCTTCAAAATACTGAAAGGAATCGACAAAATAGAGCAGAGAAGATTATTTACATTGTCCAATTTGACACGGACAAGAGGACATGAAATGAAGCTAAGGGGGGACAAGTTCAGGACTAATGTCAGAAAGTTCTGCTTCACACAGAGAGTGGTTGGCATCTGGAATACTCTCCCAGGGGAGATTATTGCAGAATCGACAGTCCTAGGCTTCAAAAGCAAACTAGATGCATATCTCCTTGAGAGAGGCATATAAAGTATGGTTGGCTATAAAATAAACCAGGTGTATACCTGGCAGGGCCTCCGCGTGTGCGGATCGCCGGACTTGATGGACCGAAGGTCTGATCCGGAGATGGCGCTTCTTATGTTCTTATGTTCTTAGTAAAAAGGGAGGGGGTATATTTGTCTATTTTTGTATGGTTGTTACTGAGGTGATAGTGCATAGAGTCATCTGCTTTGACCTCTTTGAAAAACCCTGGAATAGGAATGTTAATTAACATTTTCTATGCATACAGTGTGCATTGTGTTTTTTTTTAAATTTTATTGTTGGTAGATCATTTTGACTTGGTCATTTTAAAAGTAGCTTGCAAGCCCAAAAAGTGTGGGCACCCCTGCTCTAAGGGATCCCACATAGTGCAGATTCCCCACCTGAAATCTGAGGTATTGACGGGAGGCCGGATGAATGGGAATATGAGTGTAGGCCTCCTTGAGATCCAGAGAGCATAACCAGTCGTTCTGCTAGAGAAGGGGATAAAGGGACGCCAGGGACAACATTTGAAACTTTTCTTTGACTAGAAATTTGTTGAGAGCCCTGAGATCCAGAATGGGTCGCAGATCGCTCGTCTTCTTCGGAACAAGGAAGTAACGGGAGTAAAACCCCCTGTTCTCCTGTTCCAAGGGAACTGGTTCGATGGCATGGAGACGAAGCAGAGTTTGAGCTTCCTGAAGAAGGGCGGTCTGGCATGGATTGGAAGGATACTCTCTTGGAGGAAGCTCTGGTGGAATCTAAGTGAAATGAAGAGAGTATCCTTCCCTGATGATGGTAAGCACCCAGAGGTTGGATGTAATTATCGTCCATCGGTTGTAAAAATGATGGAGACAACCTCCTATAGGGGGAAAAAGAGACAGACAGAATGGTGGAGGTTATGCTCTGTTCTAAACAGTCAAAAAGGCTGAGAAGCCTTAGGTGCAGCAGAAGGTTGGGGTTTCTGTAGCTTCTGAGGTTGTTGTTTTTTCAGAGGAGTGCGAGTATAAGGAGCCGGCTTTGGAGGAAAACGCCTTTGATCGATAACTGCAGAGTGTGCAGGCTTGGCAGGAGCTGGCTTTGGTTTAGGTCTGACTATAGAAGCAAATGATTTTTCATGGTCAGATAATTTCTTGGTGGCTGCCTCAATGGATTCATCAAAGAGGTCGTTGCCCTGACAAGGAATGTTAGCTAAGCGGTCTTGAAGGTTAGAGTCCATGTCAATGGTACGAAGCCAGGCAAAACGACGCATAGCTACAGAGCAAGCAGCCGCTCGGGCAGATAACTCGAAGGCATCATAAGATGATTGGAGGAGATGCAGATGTAATTGAGAGAAAGAAGCAATGACTTCTTGAAACTCAAAATGCATTTGGTTATCCAAATATGCCAAAAACTTTGGTAGAAGAGAAAGAAGAAATTCAAAATAAGTGATGAAATAAAAATTATAATTGAGGACTTTAGAGGACATCATAGCATTCTGGTAGATGTAATGTCCAAATTTGTCCATAGTTTTCTCCTCCCTTCCAGGAGGAAGTGTGGCATAGACCTTGGAAGGATGGGATCTCTTCACGGAGGATTCAACAAGCAGGGATTGATGAGATACCTGTGAGTTGTCAAAGCCTTTGCGATGTACAGTTTTGTACCTAGAGTCCAATTTTCCTGGAACTGTTGGTCTGGATAAAGGTGTCTCCATGCAGCAAGCAAAAGTCTGATTCAAAAGCTTATGAAGTGGAAGCTTAAGACACTCTGCCGGAGGTTGAGGAAGATGCATGACTTCGAGATACTCCTTAGAATATTTGGAGCCAGTATCCAATTGAATATCCAAGTCTACAGCCATCTGTCGCAGGAAAGATGAGAAAGATAGCTGATCAGCCAATGTTTTGCCTCGAGAAGGACTCGAGGACGTCGAGGCAGCCTGTGTGGAAGAAGCTTCGGCATGGAAAAAGGCATCAAAGGAACCTGGTGACTTGGACGAGGCATTTGAAACTGGAACATCCTCGAGGTCTGGCATCGGAGACCTCGAACGAGGAGTCGGTGGTCTGGTCGAGGTTGGAGTAGATCGAGGCTTTGAGGAAGATGGTCTGTCGTGAGAAGAAGAACTATGCCTGGAAGGATGCCTCGATGAAGGCCTCGAATGTCGGTGAGAGCTGTGTATCGAGGAGATTTTGCCTTGGAGATGTGGGCAACCGATGTATGAATAGGACTAGAGGCTGTAGATCAAAGCTCAAGAGGCTTGGTGGAGGAACCTCAATGCACTCTCAAAGATTCTGCTCCTTGTACAGAGTATGAGGATTCTCGTCGAGGCACTCGCAAAGAATCTGCTCCTTGCTTTACGTGCTTGGATGCCAGACCAGACACTCACAGAGACTCTGCTCCCTGCAAAGAGTGTGTAAGTTCAGACTGGGGCAAAGGAAGCAGCTCGACCTCGCGAGAGTCTGCTGAATGCCCAGGCTGGTTAAGAGGAAGCAGTTTGGGTCCCATGTTAGTAAGGAACTGAATAAACTGCTTCTCTAACATGGTCTGGAAAGTGCAAGTGTGCTTCGACTTTAAAGTCTTAAGACACTTTAATCACCACCGGCAGAACAGACTGCTGAGCTATCTGACCTGAGGAAACAGGAGAAGATACAGCAGATGACGTCGAAGCAAGAGCCGCTGCAAACGACGAAGGTCTGATGAGGCTCGAGGTGGAAACAGTAGGCGCAGAAGGAGCCTCGGTGGAAGTTGAGGCCGAAGACGCCTTTAAAGTCAAGGGATCAGTAGGAGACTCCATCTCGAAAAGCTTGTCCACCAAAATGCAACGACGCTTGAAAGCACGAGGCTTAATTGTTTGGCAAGGCAGGCACGACCTATGTTTTGGCCCAAGGCACTTGAGGCAGTGTCCATGAGGGACCGTAAGAGAGATCACGCGCTGACACTTGCTACACCTCTTGAAGCCTGTAGCTGGCTGGGTCATAGACGGAAAAATAGCCGCCGCAAAATTGAAGCCCTTGGGCTGCGGCCGAGCGGCCTATCCCGGAAAACGAACGGATGAAGAAAAATTTTTTTTAAACTAAACTAAAAGAAAAGAAATAAACTAAAACAGCAATTCATGAGAAAAAAAACACAAACCGCGGTTGAGAGAAGGCACAAAGTGAACGAAGTTAAACGCAGAGAGTAAAAGATGGACTTCTTGGCTCTGCGGAAAACTGAGAACTGAGGAGACGCGCCCTGTTCTGGGCAGGAACGCACTCGCGTATGTGCGGTGCGGGTGACTCGAAACTTTGAGTTTCTTCAAGCAAGTCTGCTTGTGAGGCGTCCACATCCGGGCTCCGTTGATGACATCACCCATATGTGAGAATACCTGCCTGCTTGTCTTGGGATAAACATTGTTAGGGGGGGGGGGGAACTACATTAGGTATTGCAAATACTATTGATTCTGAAATACTGGCTGGCAAATAAGCACCTTTTGGCTCCGAAGTAGCGGATGTATTTAGATTGGAAGGTAAATGGATGCAAAATACTGTACATAACCATGAACTAATCCTACAATATGATCAGTTAATGTTACATGTTGTTAACGATACTACATTATAGCAATATACTTTAGATAGTAATGTTTCTTCAGCCTTATATTGGACTATTTGTGAGATTCTTGTTTTGTCTTTCATACAACAAAGAATTAACTTTATGTAGCAGTTACAATTTTACATAGAACATGGTGGAATTTTGATATAAAACAATGTTCTGATTTCTCATGTGAAGGGTTGCTTACGTTATTTGATGTAAGGAACTGTACAATGTGTCCTTTTACTGTGATGCCTTTAGTATTGGGACCTAAATTATGGTTTCCCACTTACCAGGGGCAACAAATAGATGAACAGAACAAAACTTATATGTTAAAAAATTGTAAATTCTTATGTTAACATTTCTTAATTATGGCTTTACCTATTGTGTATACAAACGGACACTCTCTCCTTCAATTCGGATGACCTCTTATGCAAAGGTGCAGACTTGATGATCCAGGAGTGGACTGTTATGCCTATGGCCAGGGGGTAACTGAAACTCAGCATACTATGTGACATGTCTCAAGTCTGCTTATCTGCTATCCCAACCTCCTGACCGAATGTGACCTAGGTGTTGCCAAAACAAAGAACAGTAAACCAGGTTAACCAGGTGTTGTAGTGAAGAAAGCTGGTTACTGCAAGAAGTCTGCTTGCTTGCTATCCTAACCGAATGTAACCTGGGTGTTGCCAAAACGAAGAACAAAAGAACAGTAACAGGTGTGCCTGAGCTGTAGTGAAGGGAGCTGGTTACTGCAGGAACTCAGCTTGTGGAATTATGAACTCAGCAGTTTACACCCTTTATAAGAACCGGGACTTTTCCCCCAGAATCAAAATCCATATATTGTTGCAACTACAGGGGAATCCAGATTGTGAGAAGTGGTGTCGGAGGCTATGGTGATATTTTTCTATTTATATATATATAAGTATAATAAAGGGTCTTTGTCTATGCATTTATATTGTGCTTTTCTGAGTGTCACTGATCATCCCATCTGACAGAAATAAGAACAGATGGGTCCCAAAGTGACGGGCAGGGTCAAGAACTGGTTGAGAAGAAGGCAACAGAGGGTAGTGATTAGAGAATGACATGGGGAAAAAAATCTGTTCCCCTCACCGCCCCGGCCCACCGTCCCCTTCACTGCCCCGTCACTGCCATTCCCTTCACCGTCCCCGCAGCATCCATATAAGCCTTAGTATGCTGGTGCGGAGGTTACACTGAAGTAAGAAGAGGGTTTGGGTGGGTTGGGGGACCTCAGGTCGCGGCTGGGGGGTGCCCGGTGGGGGGTGTGTGTGCGCGCTCGTAAATCGAGGCGCGCTCGGTTTCCGAGGCGCCGATTTTGCAAATGTTTTGCTCATCTTGCAAAACACTCGCAAACCGGTGCACTCGTAAACCGAGGTACCACTGTATAGAGAAATAGATAATGAAATAGGGGGGAAAATAGAGAGAAACAGATAATGAATTGGGGGGGGTGCAAGGAGAGGAAATGAGATAGATCAGTGTTCTTCAACCTTTTTACACCTATGGACCGGCGGGAAAAAAAAAAATTATTTTGTGGACCGGCAAACTACTAGGACTGAAATTTAAAACCCCATTTCCGCCCCGTTTCCGCGAGCTCGGTCTTCGCAAACCATCTGATCCCATCCGTACAAGCCTCAGTTATGATTTTATATTGAATGTATTTTATTAAAGTATAAAAAGAAACAATATTCTGTACAATTGTCATTTTATAAATACAAATAATACAGAGCAAGGATCAACAAAACCCGCCCCCTCCCCTTCACATATATCCCCTCTACTATCAAGAAAACTGAATAAGCCAAATTATTACAGAATGCTACACAGAAATATCATGCTAACAGTATACCACAGTGACACATAGCAGGAATAGGGTTAGGGGAGTGCAACTAGGGCAACTGCCCCCCCTGGTCAGAGAGAGCCCTAAGCCAGTGCCTGGAATTTGCAGTCCCCAGCTTCACTGCTTTCTTCATTTTTATATCTCTTACACCAGATCTAGCATCTTTGTCCCTCTCTATTTCTCTGCTGACCCCACTACCAATCTCATTCCTGTTTCTCCCCTTCCCCTCCTCTATTCTCCCTGCCAGCTGTTTCCTTCCTTTTTCCTTCTCCCTTCCCTCCTCCCCCTGTTCAGCAGTAACTCTCTTCCCTTCCCTTTCCCTCCTCCCCTCTCAGCAGCATCTCTCCTTCTCCTTCCCTCCAGGTCCAGTAGCAGCTGTCCCTTTTTCCCTTGCCCAGCAGCTTCTCAGACTCCTTTCCCTACTCCCCTCCCAGCAGCATCTCTCCTTTTCCCTCCCTCCAGGTCCAGTAGCAGCTGTTCCTTTTTTTCCCTTGCCCAGCAGCGTCCCAGACTCCTTTCCATCCTCCCCTCCCAGCAGCATCTCTCCTTATCCTTCCCTCCAGGTCCAGTAGCAGCTGTCACTTTTTTTCCCTTGCCCAGCAGCTTCTCAGATTCCTTTCCCTCCTTCTCCCTTACCAGGCCCAGTAGCAGCTGTCCCTTTTTTCCCTTGCCCAGCAGCTTCCCAGACTCCTTTCCTTCCTCCCCTCCCAGCAGCATCTCTCCTTCTCCTTCCCTCCAGGTCCAGTAGCAGCTGTCTCTTTTTCCCTTGCCCAGCAGTTTCTCAGACTCCTTTCCCTCTGCCCCTCCCAGCAGCATCTTTCCTTCTCCCTCTCTCCAGGTCCAGTAGCAGCTGTCCCTTTTTTCCCCTTGCCCAGCAGCTTCTCAGATTCCTTTCCCTCCTTCTCCCTCGCCAGGTCCAGTAGTAGCTGTCCCTTTTTTTCCCTTGCCCAGCAGCTTCACAGATTCCTTTCCCTCCTCCTCTCCCAGCAGCATCTCTCCTTATCCTTCCCTCCAGGTCCAGTAGCAGCTGTCCCTTTTTTTTACCATGCCCAGCAGCTTCCCAGCCTCTAACAGTGGCTTTGTCCCCTCCCAGCAACTCTCCTTACTTGCCAGCGCAGCGATTCAGGAAGGCAGCCTCAGGTCCTTTGATGGGTTGCGCCGCCTCTGAGGAAAGAGGAAGTTGCATCATCAGAGGCAGCTGCGACTCAGCAAAAGCCCCAAGGTTGCATTCCTGAATTGCTGCTCTGGTATGTAAGGAGAGCTGCTGGGAGGGGACAAAGCCACTGTCGGAGGCTCCCCATGATCTCTCCAGTCCTGCGAGGACTTCAGCTCATTGATCTTGCCGTCCCTGCGCAGACAGGCAGGAAATTGCAAATGTCGATCTCGCTGGTCCTGCGCAGACTGGCAGGAATTTTCTACGGACCGGCGGTTGAAGAACAGTGGGATAGATAACTGATAAAGCAATGGAGAAACCAGGACAGGGTAAACTCTCACCGACCCTGATATCTGGAAGTGGACCTGATCTCTGGTCTTTTTATCTAGAGGCCAAATCTGGTCTAGAAGAAGGCTACGAGGAGATTTTGGTTGGGTTGGGATGGGGGATTAGGGGTTATATGGGTGGGAGGATGTGTGCAGAGAGAAGTATGGATGAGTTATGATGGATGGGAAAATATGTATGGGTCTGATGTGCAATTGGGAAAATATATGTTATGGAGTGCATTTATGGTTATTTTATGTTTAATATATGGCTGAGCAAGTCTTTATGTCCCTGAATGTTCGAGGACTAAATTCTCGGCGTAAACGACAACTTTATTTTCAGGAGGCTGGTAGAGTCAAGTTGACAATTGTTTTTTTTTACAAGAAACGCATCTATTACCAACTCATGAGAGATTTTTCCATCATGCACATTATAAAGAAATTTATTTTACTTCTAATAAAGTGAAATTTAAAACTAATGGAGTAGCTATTGTATTTGCCAATCATATATTTGTGGATGTTAAAGAGGTGGCCGATTTTTGCTTTTAAAAATATTTTTGGAGGGTCAATTATATACTCTGTTAAATGTTTATGCTCCTAATGCAAACCAAGGTGTTTTTTTTATAATAAAGTAAAAGATATACTGACACAATATGCAGAAGGTAAAATTATAGTAGGGGTGATTTTAATCTTACTTTAAATGTGAAGCTGGATAATTCCAATATTGGAGAGAACTATGGTAAACATGAGCAACGACAACTACGTCTATTTATGGAATCATGGGATCTTATTGATTTATGGAAATATTAATGCCCGATAGAGACCGATTATACTTTTTATTCGGAGGTTCATTCTACATATTCTAGAATCGATCTCTGGCTGGTGGGGAAAGATTTGATGGAAGCTGTTAGTTCTTCTTCCATAGAAATTAGGGTATGGTCTGATCATTCTCCAATTTGCTTTAATTTAGTGATGCATTCTGCTCAATCTGGAAGAAAATATTGGCAATTAGATGATAGTCTAGGTAAGGATCTTTGAGAATATTTACAATTTAATGACACAGGAGACATTTCTCCAGAGATCCTCTGGGAATGCTTAAAAGTGGTAATGCGGGGTAAAATTATAGCCCTGGGGACGCATGCTCGCAGGGTACACATGCTTAAAATTGGAGAACTGCAGGATCAAATTTATATATTAGAATGGAACTGTAAGGATGGGAATTCTACCCTCTGATAAAGAAGCAAAACTACAACAACTCAAGTTAGACCTTCAGGCGTTAGATTTGGAGATAAGTGTTACACTCCTATGGTTACGCCAGGAATATATATATACACTAGTCTTTAAGCCCGTTACATTAACGGGTGCTAGAATAGAGTGTCTGTCTGTCTGTGTTTCTTTATCTCTCTCTCCTTGGCCGCTGTCTGTGTCCTTCTGTCTCCCCCCCCCCCGAGCAAAGCTGTCTACCCCTAGCACACACCTCCCACCCAAAGGAGCCCCCTTTCCTTCTCCCTGTCTCTCCATGGCCCCTTCTGTCTTCCCCCCAGAGTAAAACTGTCTGACCCCAGCACACCTCCCCCCAAAGCAGCCCCTTTTCCCTCTCCCTATCTCTCCATGGGCCCTTCTGTCTCCCCCCAGCACACACCTCCCCCAAAGCAGCCCCCTTTCCTTCTCCCTGTCTCTCCATGGCCCCTTCTGTCTTCCCCCCAGAGTAAAACTGTCTGTCCCCAGCACACCTCCCCCCAAAGCAGCCCCCTTTCCCTCTCCCTATCTCTCCATGGCCCCTTTCCCTCTCCCTCTGGCCCCCTGAATTAATCCCCCTGCTTACCCTCCCTCCATCTCAGCGTCTTCTGGCCTGCTCCTCTTCAAAGCAGGCCGCGATCGTGGGCTATTAATGATATATCAGTGGGAAAATTGCCAGGACTAGATGGTTTTACTGCTATATTTTATAAGACATTTTGATCGATTTTGATCCCCCCATTGCTACAATTTTTTTTTTTTAATACCTTGATAGATAATACAGGAACTGCCATATTCATGGCATTTAGCAGGTATCACTTTAATATTAAAACCAGATAAAGATCTAATATCCTGTCCCTCTTATAGACCCATTTAACTACTAGATATGGATTATAAATTGTTCACTAAGATTTTAGCTAAACAGTTACAAATATATATGCCACAACTAGTGCTTGATGATCAATCTGGATTTGTATGAGGTTGTCAGACCGATAATATTCGTCAAGTCTGTCATATATTATGTCAAGTTGGTGGAGGAAACAATTTGACTCTTATTTTGGGAGTTGATTCTGAGAAGGCATTTGATAGGGTCTATTGGCCCTGTTTCAACTGTTAAAAAAGTTGGGGATATCTGGAACTTTCCTACACTGGATTAAATTGTTATATATGGCCCCTCTGGCTTCAATTAACATCAATGGTGGATATACTGAATGCTTTGGTTTGGGGAGATGGACTCGACAAGGTTGCGCTTTCTCACCTGTTTTGTTTGCACTAGTTATGGAGCCTCTTGCTCAATTGTTGTGACAAACTTCAAATATCTCAGGTATAAGCTATGGTGGGTTAGAAACAAAAATATTACTATTTGCAGATGACATTCTTTTCACAATACGAAACCCCTCCACTTCCCTGAAAGCTGTAGTAGAAGTTCTTATAGCTTTCGGTCAGATGTCAGAATTTCAGATAAATATGTTGAAGTCTGAAATTTTGGATCTTATCTTATCAGACTTAGATAGAGGATGGATTTCTAGTAACTACTCTTTCAAATGGGCACAACAATCATTACGATATCTGGGGATCAACTTAACAAAAAATGTAAAATTGCAATATGCTGCTAATTACCCCCCTCTTCTGAAAGCAATTTGGCAGGACATTGAAAGGTGGAAACATCTAAATATCTCCTGGCTGGGTAGAGTTCAAACGATAAATATGGTGGTCCTTCTGAGGTTGTTATACCTCTTCTCAGCCCTACTGATTCCTTTATCTAAAAAATTCTACATACAGAGAGAGCAGAAGAAATTCGCTTTTATTTGGCATCATAAAACTCCAAGAGTTACTTGAGCAATGATGTATCAAACCTAGAAAACTGGGAGGAATGGCAGTGCCACAATTTCAATATTATTATCAAGCAGCCCAATTACGCTACTTAGTTAATTGGAAATGGGATAGTGGAAAATCTTGCGTATGTATGCAGGAGATATTGGGATTGTGGATGATACCCTGTGGATGATACCATTGTGGATGATACCCTGGCTTCAATTCTCACAGCTCTCTAAAATAGCTAAGAAGTCTAACCTTATAATATGACATATTCTTGATTTGTGGATTCAGGTACACAGGCGATGCTATGGGGATAAAAATATTTTATGGGGGCAGCTATTATATATATATGCCTAATTTTATACCAGGATTAGTTGATGTGGCCTTTCATCTTTGGGGAAGGAAAGATCTTAAAATATTAGGCCAACTGTTAGAAGAGGAGGAAATTATCCCCTTTGAATCATTGAGAGAAGAATATGGCCTTGCACCAAGCGATCTATTCTACTATAGACAAATTGAAAGTTTTATTAGAAAAGTAGTTCTAAAAGAACTAGCTGTTGCTCAACATTCAGATCTGGGGAAGGCTATGATAAAAGAGAGTGGAAGATGAAGTATTACTAGATTATATAATGCATAATTAGAGCATCTCTATCCCCCCTTGAAATATAGACGTCGCTGGGAAAAGATCATTGATGAAATTTACACTGATAAGGAATGGTTTAAAATATTGCATTCTCTTTTATATGGTACAATAGCCAGCAATATGATAGAGAATGGATATAAGATGTTTTACTGCTGGTATTAGACACCAGCACGATTGCAAGCTATGTATGGGAATGGAGCAGATAAATGTTGGAGAGGATGTGAAGAAGTAGGTAATTTTGAACATATTTGGTGGTATTGTATTAAAGCATAGCTTTATTGAAATAAACTAATTTCCTTTATTGAGGAAGTACTAGGCACTTCGATCCCTAAGACCATGGAGTGCTGTCTGTTGAATAAGGGGCCAGATGCCTTGCCTTTGAAACATCAGAAATGGATACATTTGATAATGACAGCAGGGCGACTTGTCCTGGCATCTGCCTGGAAACAATTAAATCTACCAGTTACGAGTATTTCTGGCTAAAGTTCAATATATACAGCAGATGTCTAAATTAACAGCTCTTCGGAGAAATCAATTACATAATTATAATACCATTTGGAGTACATATGAAATCTGGTCTAATTCCCCAAATGATAGGCCCAATTGACCTTTGACATTTAAGCTTTTGCCACATCTTATGAATCTCCTGCACACATCCTTCCATCGGGCTTGGGGGGAGGTTGGAGGAGGGGACAGGAGGGTTGAGTTATATTAGACATCAAAAATAAATAAAAATTTTAGTATGTACCATGAAATAAG